>NC_045604.1:102444090-103190340 GCF_009762305.2 Zalophus californianus | reverse complement strand
CCTGGGTGAGGACATGACCCTTGGAGGGTTGAGGCAGAAGAAGTTGGGTTTGAGTCCTGTGGTGGCTCCCCATTTCCCTCAGAGTAAAAGCAAAGCCCTCCCTTTCTTTGCTGCCACCATTCTTTGATTTTACTTCTCTTCCCCATGCTCACTTCACTCCTGTCTTATGGACCTTCTCCCCGTTCCTGGAAGACCTTCGGCATTCTCTGCCTCAGGGCCTTTGCACTGGCCTGTCTCTCTGGAATGCTTCCCTCCCACCCCGCCAGATATTGGCATGGTTTACTCTCTTCAGTCATCAACTCTGCGTTCAACTGTCACTTTTATCAATGAAATTCCCCTTGACCCCTCATTTAAAAATCCCAGTCCCTCCCTCAAACCCTTGATCCCCCTTTATCATGTTTTATTTTTCCCCGATGACACTGTAGTGGGTTTCCTGGTGGTCCCCAAAAACTCATGTCCACATCCCAACCCCCAGAATCTGTGAATGTGAATTTATTTGGAAACAGGGTCTTTTCAGATGTAATTAAGTTCGGGATCTTGAGATGAGCTCATCCTGGATGATCTGGGTGGGGCTTAAATCCAAGGGCAAGTGTCCCTGGACACACACAGAGGGGCACCCGGGGAGAGAGCCACAGGGAGAACAGGATTTCAAGGTGGTAAGGTT
Organism: Zalophus californianus; assembly: GCF_009762305.2. Classification (NCBI taxonomy): domain Eukaryota; kingdom Metazoa; phylum Chordata; class Mammalia; order Carnivora; family Otariidae; genus Zalophus; species Zalophus californianus. The sequence continues at coordinate 103,189,676 of NC_045604.1, read as the reverse complement.
GGGAAGACAAGATGGGGCAGATCAGAGGGGGTTGGGTGGTCTGGGGAGGTCTCTTGGGGAGGTGACCCTATGGGGGAGAGGCAGCCTGGGTTGGGGGAGGGGAGTGAGCAAAGGAGTGAGGACGGGGTGTGCAGAGAATGCAAAGTGAACTACTTTGGCTAGCTGCAAGGACCCACTGTGGGGACAGGGAGCTGTCTCATTAGGAGCACACCAGATTCCAATATGCAAGTTTTCTTCCTCTGCCCAGACTCCCCTTCCAGGGCTCCCCCAGGCCCTGGGGGGGTGTTCACATCATGCTTGCCCATGCCCAGGCTCTTCCCTCAGTCCCATGTTCACTATGGTAGTTCCCCAGATTGCTGGGCTGTCCCTTCTTCCCATATAGGGTGGGCCTCAGGTCCTTAGGGAGCTTGGGACCCTCCACTAGCTCTGGAGATATTTGTCATTGACCTACATCAGCCATGGCAAGCCATTCTTCTTTGCCAGTGATTGGTTCAAGATTGGGCTTTTGATATGGGGTTAGCCAATATCAGCGAAAGTCTGCTGGGGCTCCTGGAGAAGGAGATTTCATGTTGTTCCTCTGAGCCCCATTCCCACATCTGGACCACTTTAGATGGAAGGTGACTTTGCTAGGGGTGGTGATTTCAGGGCTGTCCTGGGCATGCCACACAGATGCCACCGTCCACCATGCAGCTTTCTCAGCCGGGGCTGGGCAGCTCTGGGTAGGGGGAGCTGACGGGGGGTGGTGATAGCATTTTTGCTGGTGACAGTAGGTGCTGGGCTGGGGACCACAGCTGAGAAGCATTTGACAGTGTCAGTCACAGTGCCATGCCTGAGGCCAAAAGAAGAATCAGCAACCCCGATTCTGTCTTTATTTAAAATTATATTTTGTCCATTATGGATTTTTTGGCATTAATTTGGACACTAAACATCACTTATCTTGATTACTGAGCATGTTAGCTTCCTTGGGCTGCTGTAAGAAAACACCACAAACTTGGTGTCTTAAGGCAACATGACTTTATGATCTTATGGTTCTGGAGGCCAGAAGCTGGCACTCAGTTCTTATGGCTCTGGAGGCCAGAAGCTGGCACTCAGTTCTTATGGCTCTGGAGGCCAAAAGCTGGCACTCAGTTTCTCTGAACTGACATCAAGGTGTTGGCAGGACCACGCACCCTCTAGGGGTGAGTCTGGTGCCTTGCCTTTTTCAGTCTCTAGAGGTCACCTGTATTCCTTGGCTTGCGGCCCCTTCCTCCAGCTTCAAAGTGCATCATTCTGATGCCCGCTCATGCCACTTTTCTTCTGTCCGTAACCGATAACCCCTGCCTCATCTATAAGGACACTTGCCATTAAATTTAGGGCCACGGGATAATTTCTCCACTTCCAGATCCTTAACTTACATTTGCAAAATCCATATTGCCATATAAAGTAAGATTCACAGGTCCAGAGATGAGAATTTGGGCATTTTTGGGGACATTATTCAGCCTAGCAGGCTGGATTTTTTGGCAACCCCGTAAATTTTGTGCCAGAGCTGAGGACTGCACTCACCTCACCCTGTGCTGTGGACTCAGGAGAACTCACTCCTTGTGGACTAACTAAAAGCTTGAGGTCAAAGGTTCTGACCACCTTGCCCCTTGAGGCTGGAAGCTTGGGCTTGTTCTTGGCAAGGTTACCTTCAGCTGGTGATTTTCAGAAAGCTTGACTAACAGTTTGCCATCTCTTGGAGAGATTTTCCTTCCGGGGAAAGGAGACATGTTTGCAAGATATTTTCCTGTCCCCACTCCTCTCATCGGTTGTGTAAGGAAGTGATGTCATCTGTAGTCCCAGCTACCTTGTGACCATGAGGTATTAAAAGATATTGTGACTCGAGATAAAAAGCCAAAGAAATGAGGATGGTGGATGCAGAAGTTTGGCCAACCGTGTAGTTGGAACACTTCATACAAGAGCACCCTCCCTTCTGAAACTAATTGCGCATCTGAGGGATCCCCCGAACCACCCACAGATTTGCTGATTCAGTAGAACTCATCGAAAGCTCTTGTACTCATGGTTATGGTTTATTGCCATGAAAGGATACAGATTAATATCAGCCAAGGAAAGACGCACATGGGCAGAGTTTAGGAGACTTCCAGATGCCAAGCTTCCAGTGTCTTTCCCATGGAGTCAGGACAATGTTTCCAGTGTCTCTCCCATGGAGTCAGGACAATGTTATTCTCCAGGCATCTGTGTGTGACAATATGCGTGGAGTATTGCCAACCAGGCAAGTTCACCTGAGCCTTGGTGTCCAGAGTTTTCACCGAGGCTCCATAACATAGGAGTAATTGATTGCTCACGTGGTTAATCTCAGTTTCCAGTCTCAAGCCCCTCTGGAGGTCACCTGATACCATGTGACCCAAAAGCCCCCACCCTAAATCCACTGTAACTATCTGTCTTGGACAGAGGCCATCATCCTAAATCACATTGTTGGTATGGCTTAAAGCGTCCATCCTAAATTGCATTATTACTGTCTGGATGGCCTGGAATGTCCACCAAATGAAAATACTCTTATCAGGCAGGACATTCCCAGGGTTTAGAGACGCTCTCCCAGAAGCTGAGGGCAAGGGCAAGACCCCTTTTTTTGGGCAAGGTTACATTCTTCACTACCCAACGGAATTGAAAGAGAATAAAGCCTGGGTCCTTGATGATATTGCCCAGATACTGCTGTTAAACTAGCTCTGGGATCACCTACCTCCAGGCATTTCGTTAAAGTGAAGTCACTTTAAATGTCTTTATTATTAAACCCATGGTCTGCTGTTTTGTTTAGTTCCCTACATGTAGTGCAGCATCCTGAATGAAGCACTCCCAAATCGGTAACTCCAGCTTTGTCTCCAAAGCTCTGGACCATCTACTTATGAGGCATCTCCATGTGATAATTTATGGGCTCTTCAAAGTCAACATATCTCATATCGATCTTCCTGCTTCCCTGCATTTTGAACTGTGTTTTGTCTCTCAGAGAATGGCATCACTTTTATGTGGTTCCTTAATCCAGCCTTGACCCCTGCATCTCTCCTATAAGTCACTAATTTCCAAGTTTTTGTGAGTTCATCTCTTTTTTTAGAAGACATTTTAGTGTATGCTTTTATTAATTTTTAAATTTTTACTTATTTAAAAAAATTTTTGAAGGATTTTATTCATTTGAGACACAGATAGAGAGAGAGCATGAGCAGGGGAGAGGCAGAGGCAGAGGGAGAAGCAGACTCTCCGCTGAGCCAGGAGCCTGATATGGGGCTCGATCCCAGGACCCTGGGATCATGACCTGAGCCGAAGGCAGACGCTTAACCATCTGAGCCACCCAGGTGCCCCAGTGTATGCTTTTTTTTGTTTTTAAAAAAGATTTTATTTATTTATTTGAGAGAGAGTATGAGCAGAGGGAGGGGCAGAGGGAGCGGGAGAAGCAGACTCCCCACCGAGCAGGGAGCCTGATGTAGGACTCGATCCCAGGACCCTGGGACCACGACCTGAGCTGAAGGCAGATGCTTAACTGACTGAGCCACCCAGGTGCTCCCCATATTCTTCTTCTTCTCTTTTTTTTAAAGATTTATTTATTGGGGCATCTGGATGGTGTAGTTGGTTGAGCGTCTGACTCTTGGTTTCAGCTCAGGTCGTGATCTCAGGGTTGTGGGATCAGGCCCCGTATGGGGCTCCGTGCTGGGCGTGGAGCCTGCTTGAGATTCCCTCTCTCCCTCTCCCTCAGCCGTTTTCTCACTCTCTCTCAAATCAATCAATCAATCTTCATTTAATTTTGTTTAAACTCCACTGCTGAAAGTATGGCCTATGGGGCAGGGCCTTGGGCATCCTTGAGGGCTTGTTAGAAACGCAGAACCATGAGCCTTACCCTAATAAAAAATACAACAGGCCTGGGACGCCTGGGTGGCTCAGTTGGTTGAGCGACTGCCTTCGGCTCAGGTCATGATCCTGGAGTCCCAGGATCAAGTCCTGCATCGGGGTCCCTGCTCAGCAGGGAGTCTGCTTCTCCCTCTGACCCTCTTCCCTCTCATGCTCTCTATCTCTCATTCTCTCTCTCTCAAAATAAATAAAAAAAATCTTTAAAAAAAAATACAACAGGCCTAGCACCTGGGTCAAGGTGGTTTCTTTCTCCTTGGGATGAGTTGTTTCCCGGGAGGGCTTCTGTGGCCTATCTTCTTAGTCTACCAGCTGTCCCCGCACATTAAAGTTTGAGAAGCACTTTGAAATGGCTTATCACTAAGGATGATCTGGGAAGAAGTGCCCTCTTTATCCTGTGTTTGGGAAGCGAGGCCAGGAGAGGGCTGGGTGGCCCCCCATGGAAGGGCACCTGGAGGTGGTCTAGACCCGTGGTTCTCAAAGCTGGGTACCAGGTCCAGTGACATCAGTACCACCTGAGAACTTGTCCTAAATGCAAATCCTGGCATCTCTTTCCCGCACAGCCCAGCTTCTGGGGGTGGCTCTATGTTTTATTTTTATTTATTTATTTTTTAAAAAGATTTTATTTATTTATTTATTTGACAGAGAGAGAGAGAGATAGCGAGAGCAGGAACACAAGCAGGGGGAGTGGGAGAGGGAGAAGCAGGCTTCCTGCCGAGCAGGGAGCCCGATATGGGACTCCATCCCGGGACCCTGGGATCATGACCTGAGCCGAAGGCAGACGCTTAACCACTGAGCCACCCAGGCGCCCTGGCTCTGTGTTTTAAACCAATCCTCCAGGGGGGTTCTGAGGCCCCCCCTAGAGTTTGAGAACCAATGATTTAGCCCAGTGCTTTCATTTTATGTCTGGGGAAGCTGCACCCAGGAGCAGGATGGTTAATGGGAAAATCCAGATAACTGATGCTCTTCTCCCCCATGGCACCGCTTCTCCAAAAACCTCTGACGTGTGAGCTTACCTCGCCCGCATTTGATTGTGAATGGGTCAGATACACTGGCAGCTTCCCAGCCCAGATGAAGCCACACTGTGAGGCCCGCCTCTGGAGGGGACAGCAAATGGTCCTTCCCTAGATGCTCCTCACAACGAGCTCCTTCTCGGCTTTCAAGAGGTAGCAGGTCTCCAGTGGGTGGATTGTCCACCCCACAGCCCGCCTGAGCAAATCTCGCTCTGCGGGACAGAAAAGCAGAGAACCACTGTCCCGCCCTTGGAGTGGGGGTGGGGGTGGAGGCCGTCAGGGCGGATCTGCCTCTTCAGACCCTTCCGGCGGGAAAGAAGGATCTAAATCCCCAGGCCTGGGAAATGGGACACATGCAAAGGACAGGAAGTCAGTGCCAAATGTCAGCACGAGAGGTAATTAAGCAGAATGAATGAAAGAGAACACCATGCTTGTTTAGGATGAGCCACAGAAGGGACAATCCCCCCACAGCCAATTTAACACCAGTCCCGCAGGGCAGCAGCTTTCTCCAAGCAAAAACTCTGGCCATTTAAACAGCTGTATTCTCAGAACACCCGCGAGGCTCCAAGGACTTTGCTGACGTTCAGAAATCTGTTACTTTATGGCTGTGGGTCTCCGTCTTGGGAGTGGTTTGACCATCTTACCATTTTGCTGATGGGCAAATGCAAGATGGGAAAGGGTCAGGCTGTGTGCTGCTGGTACGTGGTGAGGAATAGGAGTCTGCAATCTTGGAGTGTTTCAAACAAGAGATGGTGGTCCAGTTGCCCACCCCACTTCCCAGGGATGGGGGGGTGGTCTCCGGCTCGACTCCCGGCATGCCTCGGTCCAAGAAGCTCCTTGTCCAGGAAGAGCCCGAAGGGCCTTTATCATGAGCTTTCCTGCTTGCCTGCATCCTCACTGCCTGCCCGCGTGGCTTCCTTGTCCCCAGGCTCTGCTCAGCCCTGCCACTGCGGAGACCTGGTTTGCTACTCCCTGGAGGGCGCCTAGCAAAAAGAGAACTGCCTTCACGGTGAGGCGGACTCGGTTTGAATTCAGCCTCCCCCACTTACCAGCTGTGTGACTCTGGGAAAGTCACTTAACCTCTCTGAACTTCTAGGCCTCATCTGTAAACTTGGGGACAAGAGTACATAGGGATGGTTGTGTGGACTGAAAGGGCAATGTATGCACATATCTGAGCTCACTGTGGTGATACTATGGGTGGACATGACTGGGGTGGGGGGGCCTCTGGCCCGTGATCTCAGTCTGCCCTCCGGCGGGGTCTAATGTAGGTGGGTGGGCATCCAGGGACCCACCCTCACTGGACAGACCTCAGGACCTCCCTCCTCACGTCCAGCTCCCACAGGCACCCTGTCTCCACCCCTCACCCCTCCACCCCCTCTGCCGGGCATGCTTCCACACTGTAGGTCTTCATGGCTCCCTAGCCACCTCCCCAAACCAAATGGTTTCCCCTGGTTTCCCTGAGGAGGCAGAGCCTGTCTGGGGCCCTCCACAGGGGGAGAAAGTTTGGGGGAGCACACTTACATACACGTTGTCTCATACTTGCATATATGCACATTTCTGCACTCACACAAAAGCGCGCGTGCACACACGCACACACACACACACACGCACACAGAGCCGGAGAAGAGCTCGCTTCTGACAAACTTATCCAGAATTTTGCAATCAGATCGAGAAAGAGGCCCTTTGAATTCGAGCATTAAGAGAATCGAGTGGCATTCAGAGAAATACCATTTTGTTGTGAATTGTATAGAGATGGGCTGGGGAGTGGGCGGGGCAGCACCATCTTCAATGCTTAGAGCTTCCATGCTGGCCCTGGGGTGGAGCCTGAGCGGGGTCTCCCAGCCTCTTCTACATGTTTCTGCCCAGGGGGGCGGGGAATTGAGGACAGACCGGTCAGGACTCACATCGGCTGGTGGACAGATGGGGACCAATCAGAGATTGTTGCTGGGGAAACTCTGCTCATGCAGATTGCTCTGGACTGGGGCGGGGGTACCAGCCTGCCTGCCCTCCCCCCTCCTCCCCTCCGCCTCTCAGTGGCCCAAATCCTGTTTCTCTCTCTCTCTCTCTCTCTTTCTCTGTGTCATTCATTAATAGATGCTACCCCACAGATGTCTGATGTGAAATCCCACAGCAATCTAGGAAGTGGGTCTGTCGTGGGCACAGGATTAGGCCAGCAAAGTTGAACATCCCAGATTTTTATGACCCATGCATCCCTTTGGGGGTGAATTCAACATCACCCCATACTATGTGAGAGATGGGAGGGAGGCTGGTTCCAGTTCAGCATTTTCCAGGACCTTTGCTGGGAGAATGAAGCCTCCGGCTCAGTACCAGCTGACCATGGGCAAGATCAGGAGCAGCCCCATGACCCACGAGCAGCCGATCTGAGCTCGGCACCTGCTCTGACGATGGACCCCACTGGGCTTTGGCAGCCACGTTTCCTGGACTGACGCATGGTCCTGCTTTCACGGTGGAGCTGGCAACATCTTTCCACAATAAAACCGCGATGGAAGTTAATTGCGTGCATCGCTTTGCAATTGAACAGGTCCATAAAACGTTTATTAGGTGCAATCTCAGCGATTGAACGGGTGGTCAGCCGCTTGGCTTTGGGCGATACATGACATCTGGGGGGTCCCTAGGCAGGGAGGTGTCTCAGAAATTGCTGATGTTGAGCGTTCAGAGGGACTTCTTTGGAGCTGTTCGAAGCTTGTAGGAGACACTGGTCATTTACTTGAACATTCCTGCTGGGGTTTGCGGAGGCTGCTGGGAGATATTTGCAAGTAGAAAAGCACTTGATACGTAGTTTTGTGGGTCAGGATAACTATTGCTCATTGCTGCTACACAAGAGCCTTGGACAACGGACATTTCCTTCTAGCTCACATTACATCTCCAGTGAGAGCGACAGGTACCTCTGCTCCTACAGTCTCTCAGGGGGCCAGGCAGTGGGAGACATCATTGAGGACGTGTCACCTCGGAGCTGTAGGTGGAAGAAGGGAGGCATGCACGAGGCATGCTGGCTTTAGCTGCCCTGACCTGGCCGCGACACATGTCACTTTTGTTCACAGTCCATTGACCAAAACCCTTTACATGGTTCCAGCCTATTTGTAAGCGAGGCTGGGAAACATGGGGACACCGGCGGCCTGCTTGGTGAGCACTGACTTCTCTGTACCAGTAGTTCTGCTCATGGTCATGGTGGGCACCTTCTCCACCCGTACCTCGCTGCGGGGTGGTGTCCACCATCTGGCCTCCAGGGGTCAGCCCACTTGTGGAAGGTGAATAAGACTTTTTTTTTAAGATTTTATTTATTTATTTGAAATAGAGAGAGTGAGAGAGCACAAGCGTGGGGAGGGGCAGAGTGAGAGGGAGAAGCAGGTTCCCCACTGAGCAGGGAGCCCGATGTGGGACTCGATCCCAGGACCCCGGGATCATGACTTGAGCTGAAGGCAGATGCTTAAATGACTGAGGTGCCCCTAAGACACCTTTTAATAAAAGAGCAGACCCAGGGGCATCCCTTCTCTGGGGAATGACTCTCCTCCTAGTCACTACCCCCAAATCCATCATCCCCAAAGGAGTGGTAGCCTCGAAATGCTGGCCCAAGATGGGCAGAACCACTTGGGAAACTCAGAAACAGTTGGCCACAGGGCCCGAGCTTACAGATTCTGAGCAGGCAGGTCTGCGCTGGGGCTGTGTTTGGGAAACACTCTTGGGCTGACCGTGCTGACAAGGGGAGGTCCGTTTGTGATCATTGTGTGCACGTCTCCTGAGGAGTGATGGTGCAGCCTGTCTGTGTCCCTGTGGACCATAGGCAGAGGCTTCAATAAGCACCTTCCAGCTTACAATGCCCTTGTGGTGACATTCATCTAACTTTTACCAGGTACCTATTATGTTCCAGAGTCTCATTTGCTCTTTGAGGTTAAGTGATTGGCCTAAAGTTGCAAAGCCAAGTGACCCAAGCTAGGTATGAAGCTTGTTTTTTCTACTTCCCTATCTGTCAGCATCTCCATCACGCCAAGCCACCTCTGGCCGGCTCCCCACTTCCAGAGAGGTAGCATGCCCCACCCGACACTAGATCTGTACCTTGAACATGATAAGCAGATGGTGATGATGTGCTAAAACTAAAAATCATCAGAAGAAAGGTCTGGTGCTAAGGAAGTCAGTATAACACAGCAATGGGAACAAATCTGAAAAACAGCATGCTGATTGAACGAAACCTTACACAAAAGAGTATATCATGTATGATTTCATTTACTTGTTTTCTTATTTTTAGAGGGGAGGTGGGAGGGGCAGAGGGAGAGGGGGAGAGAGAACTTTAAGCAGGCTCCTCACTCAGCATGGAGCTGACATGGGGCTTGGTCTCAGGACCCTGAGATCATCTCAGCCGAAATCAAGAGTCAGATGCCTAACCGAATGAAACACCCAGGTGCCCCTGATTTCATTCATATTAAGTTCTACAACAGAAAAACCAACTGATAGTGACAGGAACCAGATCAGTGGTTGTTCCTGGGGTAAACACACACAGGCAACTTTCTATGGTGATGGAATAGTCCTGGTTACCTGGGAATGTGCATTTGTCAGAAATGGTTGGACAGTAACTTATGATCTTTGTATTCAGTTGTAAATAAACAAATCTAAACAGCAAGATCTGTATGCTAGGACAGTTCTCTGGAAGATGAAGGAGGGGCGGTAAGATGAATGACAGTACCTATTTCTCATTGTGCAAAAGCATCATGCAGGCTAGGGTCTCAAAGGAAGTGATGAGGATGGACAGAGGCTCTGGAACACCAGTGTTTGAAGACTGAGCAGAGAAAGTGATGATGTGCAAAGGTGATGGGGGAAACAGTCAGATAGGCAGAAGTAAAGGCAAGTAAGTCTCCGAGCCTGAACATAACCCTAAGACAAACCTCAACCTTGGCCCTAACCCTAAAGCTGACTTTAAGTGGGGATTGAAAACTAAGACTTCCCCATTTTATTCTGTTGTCCCCAGGCCAGGTGAGTCCAGGGGAGATGGGAAAAATGGGGCAGTGAGGGGTCTCCACATCCCACCCCGGAAGTGATTTCCCCGTAAATCATCACCTTCCACAAGAAAGCAACATGTCTCCCAATACAAAATCAAAATGGAATCTTTCCCGAGATGAGGGAGCATAGTGTTGTTACCAGTACTTGCTCTCAAAACGACCACCAGGATTGCAAGTGTCAGGGCTGGAAGGGACATTAGGGCCATCCTGTGAAGTCCCTCTTTTGCAAGGTGGGAGACTGAGTCCCAGAGGGGTTAGCGCCTTGCCAGAGATGGTGGGGGTGGGAAATGGGGGGGAAAAAGAGTCCCATTTGGTCTCTGACAGCACCGGCTTCCACTATTTGTCAAGTGGGGGTGATTAGGTCAAATGTTACATCTGATCATCTCCAGTCTCTTATGAACTTCCCCACTGCACAACTCCAGGGGGCGCTATTTGCTTTTCTTTACATGGGGGTAGCCTCTCCTCCACCAGATGACACTTACATTGAAACACCATGTAAGGGGCCTCCCCTGGAGTTGGGCAGTGGCAAAGCCCTACTTATCCCGGAAAACTGGAGCTTATTCTGAAATTCTGGAATTATCTCCCAGAACCCAAGAAGGGCAGGAAAATGGCTTGAGTTGCCCCAACAGACACCGAGTGAAGCAGAAATGAGCTCCCTTGGTCAAGCCCCGCTCAAACTGTGGGTTCATTAGGAAAAAAAATTGTTTGAAGCCACTAAATTGGGATGGTTTGTTACACAGCAGTAGCTAGCTATAACAAGCCCTTTAATTGAAGTCACCAGTGGAACCTGCCCCAAGGGGCCAACTTTCCTTGCTCCCCTTTCCTGGATCTCTTTGGACCCCCCCAGCTTTGTTCTTAGGGGGAAATGAATTTCCATCCTGCCGAATGAGTTCAAAAGGCAGGAGAGAGCAAAGAAGGGGTTTCTCTCCCTCTGTTCTGCACACCATCAAAATATCCCAGAAATTCTAATGCTTTGGAAAATGCATACCTGAATGAATCAGGTCAGGCAACATTATAAGTACAATACACACGTCATGGAAAATGGAGTCACTTTATCCATGATGCCCAAGGGCCGGCCCTGGATATGAGCACGGGATGTGTACTTTTGAGTAGTAAAGGCAGGAACACAGCTCTGGCAAAAAAAAAGCACTGACAATTCAGGATTAAGGTGCACCTGCCACCAGGTTGGAGAGGGACCCTGGTGGTCCATCTTCCCAGTGGGCTCCTTGCTTACTTTGCCCTGTGTTGTGCTGTGGCTGGAAATATATTTGGAATTCTTTTTTTTTTTTTTTAAGATTTTATTTATTTGAGAGAGAAAGTGAGCGAGCAAGCAAGGGTATGAGCAGGGGAAGGGGAAGAGGGAGAAGCAGACTCCCCGCCAAGTAGGGAGCCCGAGGCAAGGCTTGATCCCAGGATCCTGGGATCATGACCTGAGTTGAAGGCAGAGGCTTAACTGACTGAGCCACCCAGATGCCCCTGTTTGGAATTCTTTAGCCATAAAATGTTATTTTAGCATAAAAGCGAATAACAAGGGCAGGGAGAGAAAAACATATTGCAAGCCTAGCTTGCATAAGAGGAATTTTGCTTTTTAAAGACAGGTGACCATCCCCAGGCAAACGTGCCCTTACAGTGTGGTCGGGAGGTGGCTTTGTCTCAGAGGGCTGGAAGATGTCCACTGATTGGCCACATGGATTGTTTGGTGGCTGTCTGGGGCATACTGGAAACCATTAACAGGAATAAGCAATCACCGATCATGACGGGCCCTTCAGAGGAGGAGGGAACAATGCACCTCCAGCTCCTGCAGAGGATGAGCGACAAAGGGGACAAGGCAGACATGTTTGCCATTTTCTCCCAGAATTTTATATTCTTCCCTGGTAGTTTTGTTCTTTTCAATAGAAGTGGGTCATTAAATCTAAACCTGAGTGTGATTGTTTCTTGTTTTGTTTTGTTTTGTTTTTACAAGTGACTTTAGAGATCGGGAAGTGTCTTTGTCAGTATTCCCCAGGTCTGGGGTTTTCATCTATCAAGTATCAAAGACTTGGAGGTCTTTAGGGCACAGGCAGGGCCTCTTTCTAGCACACTTCCTAGGATCCGAGGTTTGGGTGAGGCCATGGTGGAGGGGGCCGCTGGGAGCAAGGCGTGGGGCTCCCCAGGAGGACCAGCACTCTTCCTTGATTCTAGGCTGGAGTAGGAGAGGGTTGATTGGAAATAAGTTTCCCACATTCAATACAGTTCAGTTCAATTCAATGCTACACATATTTATTGAGCACCTACTATGTGCCAAGCCCCGTGCTGGGCTCTGACACCCGTGGCAGAGTGCTCACACACATGATCTCACACTGGCCATTCTGTGTGTCTTCTGGGAAGGCCTCAGCTCCTCGCTTTACCCTGTGGATCCGTCTCTGCTCCCGAGGACCTGGATTTGGCCCCCACCAGGGTACGTGCTCCATTAGCCCCTTTCTTTCTTAGTTGCCATAATTGGTATAATGTAGTTGCTCAGTAAAAGTTTTCAGATTGAATGAAATGGAATACACTAGGATCCAGTAAGTGTTCACCCAGGGACAGGACACCCCATTCACAGGAGAGGTCATGAAGCATATGGTTATTTCAGAAGATGGGAGGAGGTGTTGCATACATTCATAGCCATGCTCCCCACCCCCCACTTTTATTTATGGCACAAATCAATCATAGCAATAATTAGGTAAAGAGAAATAGAAGGAAACCTGCCTGCAACCAATCACTCTGTCACTGAAGCCGTTCTCCCTTCCTACCCCCTTTCCCGATTCCTTCCCTGTTCTTGTTCATGTGCATAGTTTTCTTTTCTTTCTTTCAAGATTTTTATTTATTTATTTATTTGAGAGAGAGAGAGAGGGAGAGAGAGAGGGAGAGAGAATAAGCAGGGAGAAGGACAGAGGGAGAAGCAGGCTTCCCGCTGAGCAGGGAGCCCAATGTGGGGCTCGATCCCAGAATCCTGGGATCATGACCTGAGCCGAAGGCAGATGCTTAACGACTGAGCCACCCAGGTGCCCCATATTTGTGATTCTTTATTGTGGTTTTAACTTGCATTTCTTGGGTCGCCACGAGGTTGAATCCTTTAAAAATTGGCATTCCCTTTTGTGTGAACTGAGTTTCTCCTTTTGAGGAACCTGCTCATCCGGGTGGGCTCCCCACCACCAGACACATCGTAGCCTCTTCTAGGGCTTTGAAATCAATGCTTTGCTGATAATCTCTGCCACAATTACACACTCCAGCAGTTTTCCCCTTCTCATTTTAATTGTACTCCTTTCAGATCTTTCATGTGTTTTTAGCTGATGGTCTTCGCATTTGTGATCTCTTCTCTTGCTCCCAGGCTTGGAAAGGAGTCATGTCATCAGAGAAGTGATAATTATTCGATATAATTTTTTTTTTTAGTTCTATGATATGATATCTTTATACTTAGCTCTTTAATCCAAATGGGAAACATGCTCCTCTTTATGGTGGACACACACACACACACACACACACACACACACACACACACACACACACACACAGAGTGTGAGAGAGGCAGGATATTTATGATATTATGATATCCTGCTTGTCATGCATGCTTCTGGCTGGGAGGTTGAAGACTGTAAGAGGTGTAGTATTTCCAAGTCATTGTATACATTGAATCTGATGTAAATGAAAAGCCTCAAAATAATTTTAGGTGGATTTTTAAGAGTCACGCAGAGGAACGTGGTAAGATTATATCTCCATTCCCAGCAACTCCTTCCCCCTTTTTGTAAGGAAATCATATATCTTGCCCTTTACCATATGAGGGCTGGCCTTCTCGTGGGAGGAAGATGCATCCCATATCCATCGACATTGGGTCTGGTCACATGACTTGCTTTGGCCACTGGCATGTGAACAGATGATCCGTGCACCACAACCAGGCAAACACCTTATGGGGCACTGTGACTTCCTAATGGCCCTCTTGCTCTTTTCCTGCCGCTGTAAGCACAGCAAGCATGTTCTTGATGGGGACGGCTGTTTCAGTCTGGGCCTCAGACGGAGAAGCCTCAGAGAGCAATACCACAGTAGCTGCCACAGCTGACCTTTGCAGTTGTGAGTCACTGAGGTGTGGGGTCTGCTTGTCACAGCAGCACCATCTAGCAAAAACTGACTGATACAGTGCACAAAAAGGCTAGCTTATAAAATAACATTTTAAGAAAAGAGGGGCATTGGAAGCTATTAAACATATTAGACCCAACAGATAAACTCAGTTTGGAGCCAATTATTTAATGGAAGATACAATATGCTAAAAGCAGGTATCACACATAATGTGAATAAGATTACTTAATTTATAGTACTAAAGAACTGCTTAGCAATTTGGAAAAACATCATGTACATATTTATGCTGTATATCAAAAATACCTAAGAGAAAACCTCGAAAATCTTTTTGAAATGGTACAAACTTCCAGTTATAGGAGAAATAAGTCCAGCGATGTTATGGCCAGCATGGCGATTACAGTTAGCCCTGCTGTACGGTTCATCTGGAAGTTGCTAAGAGAGTAGATCCTAAGAGCTTTCATCACAAGAAAAAAAATATTTTTGATCGATACGAGATGGTGGATGCTGACTAATCTTCCTGTGGTCATTCTTTCTCATCTGTAAGTCAAGCCATGATTTGGTGCACCTCACACCCACACAGTGCTGTCTGTCAGTTCTATCCCAATAAAAGTGGAAAAAATGATTTTCCAGGCACTTCCTTTCCTTCCCTTCCCTGGTATCTTCCAAGGAGCTCTGGAGGATTCCATTTGTTCCAAAATGGTGTCGAGTCCCAAGTCACATTTCTTTCTAATCTGAACATCATCCCAAGTATTCCGTTCAGGCCGAGGGGTCTCATGGCTATCCTTTAAACTCCTGAGTTTAGTAGTAACAGCTAACCAGGGCCCCTGTATCACATGGCTCTGTTCACATCGGGGTCGTCTGGCCCCAGCTATTCTGCCCACTGGATTTTTCTGAGGTCCACCAGAATGGTCAGCTCCTGGCCCTGTAGAGGAGGGGACCCTGCCCCCGCACAGGTGTGTCCTGCAGGGTTGTTGGCTGGGTGGCACTGGCAGATAACTAAAGACTGAATTTCATCTTATCTATTTCCATCTTACAACTGAGGGAAGTGGGAGCACAGAGAGGTGGGGACACTGGTCCAAGGTCAACACGTGGAGGTAGATGGGTCAGGCCTCAAATTCAGATAATCTGATTCCAGAGGCAGTCCTGTTGACCATCCGCCACCCAGACTCAGGAGGAGGGAGGCAAAATATAAGCACCTATGGTGTTTCTTGAGGCCCCTTGGTTGGGCTTTCAATCACCTTGGGTCAGGCTGGACTTTGGGGTCTCACAGCTCTACTTAGAGCAGGGATGATTCAAGGGTTCCGCAGCAGGATCCTTACTGTGTTTCTGAGGTGCAGGACCCCTTCCCCATCTGATCCTCCACTGCTCCCCACCCAGAGAAGCCACTGGAAGCCCGGTTCTCACTCAGAAAAACTTGAAGTCCAGAGTATCAGATTCGGTCTTCTCGACATTCTTAGCTCCTCCCTGGGAACCTGCACAAACCTGGGGAGGAAGGGGCACCACCCTCTCTGCTTGGATGGGACCAGGGGCACCAAGGGGCCTCAGCCTGCTGGGGCTGCAGTTGGAAGCTTGGAGAAGGTCTGCTCAGCCAGCTCTCCCTACCAAGGCCCACCTCCTGCTTGTACCCCTGAGGAAGGTCCCCCTGCTGCTAGTCAGCCGGGCTGGGCTGGGCAGAGGGGAGCTGGCTGGGGCTGGGCTGTTTTGTTAGGCTGTTTGGGTGGAGCCCTCTGGGCTGGGACCTGGCCAGGGCTGCAGGGTGGGGGTGGGGGTGGGGGGCGGTGCTGGTGTGGCTTTGAGCTGCTTTGGCTCCTAGGAGGAGGTGGTGGCCCCAGGCTGGGCGGTAGCTAAGATGCAGCTAAGCAGCTTAGGTTTTATGGTGGCCTAGGCTGGTCTTGGCTCTGCCTCTTGGTTGAGTATTTCTTCGGCTGTGCTAAGCACAGGGCTGAGCCCTGGAAGGTTCTACCCGAGACTTCTTTAGCCACTGGGCTGAGCTGTTGATAGGGCCAGGCTGAGCTCTGGGCTTCTTGGGGTCCACCTTAGTTGTCTCTGGCCTGGTAGGACTGGGTAGACTGGTCCTGCATGTCTCTGGCTGAGCTGGCCTCCTGCTCTGGTCTCGGGTTGGGTTGGGTTGGGCAGTGGGTGGGACTTGGCAAGTGCTGGGCTGGTCTGTCTCAGTCTCTTTTCTGGGCAGAGACGACTTCTGGGCTGGACTGGGAGGTATTTTTCCACTCCGCTCTAGAAATCAAGGGCTCAGGTTTTAGGTACAAACACTGTGTCCCAGGTGGGATGGGAACACCCTCATTGGGGTCATAAAATACCTCGTGAAATCTTTGGGGGGCCGTCCCACCGCAGAAGGGGGCTGCCCAGATCCTTGACCAGGTGAGGGAGGAGGTGTCAGGGGTCCTGCCTGCGCAGGTGGGGGGGTCCGTTGGGAGTTGATACAACAGGAGAGGAGTTGTCTGTGTCTGCATGTGTCTGTCTGTCCATCTGCCTCAGGAGTCTGGGCCTTGGGTACAGGTCTGTGTGTAGGGGGTGGCTAAGGGACCCTTCTTGCTCCTGACGTTCTTCCCAGGGCGGCCACAGAACTGATGTGACCGAGAGAGGGCAGGGCCCTGTCCTTCCTGTCCAGAGAGGCCCCACCCAGAGTCACTGGTGTCTTCTCTCCAACATCCCCATCTGCGGGCATAAGGCTGACGGTCAGAGACTGCATTCCCCTTTATGCTGAGGAAAAAGAAAACGTGTTGGAAGCTTTTGGGCTGTTCCAGGCCCCTGGCCTCCATCTGGTAGCATACCCTCTTGTCGGAAGAGAGCACAGAAGCCCCCAGGCTGGGGCTCCGAACTAAGGAAGCCCAGCTGAGCGTGGGCGAGAGCCCCTAATGATGGCCCAGCCCGTTCCCCTTCAGGCGACACCAGGATGACCCCCGAGCTGGGCTTTTGAACCCAGTTGTATTTGCATGCTGCCTCTGGGAAAACCAATGAAGAAATCATTTTAAATGAAAATTTCAAATCATTTCTTTCTGTTTGTCTTCCATGTGGCCCATGAATTAAGGGGCAAAGCTGACGGGTTTGCCTGTAAGCATCTGCTTGTGTGAATGGGCATTGGTGACAGTTGTCTACACCGTGAACTACTTTCCACAGTGGGTTCCAAGCCACTTAAAAAAGCACCCTCCCCCCCGCCCCGGCCCAGTGCATTCACGACTGTGCCTACCCAGGCCAACGTCCTCGCAGGTGGTTTTCAATTTCTGGTATCTTGGGGGGTGGATGAAGCTGAGGGGGTCCGTGGGATTTACGCTTGTCTAATGGAGGAAGCTTCTGGGCAAATCCAGAATTTTCCAGGAGGGCCACATTTTACACAACGTCATTCTTTCAACAAAGAATAATAGATGGTAATCCGCAGCTCCGTGGGTTTTATTATCGTAACTTTTTAAGATTCTTTCCCCAGGAGAAATAGACGGTCTCCCTTGAAAATAAAACTGTGCTGATTTGAGAAACAGCGGCTGCTGGATCGGGGGGTGAGGTGGCCTGCGTGAAGAGAGTGTCTGGCCACATCTTGCTGTCAGGCTGGGAGGTGTGTCAGGGCGGGTCAGCAGGGGTGAGGCAGGATCCCCCCCCCCCGCCACCCCGAGCATCGGCGCTGGAGAGCAGGAAATGGACCTCCGCATTGCCAAGCCTGATCGCCAGTGTAGACCAGGAGAGCGAGGCCAGGATCCCACAGAGAGAGCACTCGTGACAATACCAGGCTTCAACCTAGTTTTCCTGACTTCTGGCCCGTGTCCCTGCCGCCCCTCCCTGCGGTCCCCGGAGCAGTGTTACAGGGCTGTGGCTATGGGGGCACCCGGGGTGGGGGGTTGAACATTAGCCACGAGGTGGTCAGAGGCATAGGTTGAGCCCCCGGGGACATGGGACCCCCTCCTGGCAGCTGGGGTGCTCCCCTTCACAATGGGCATTATCTGAATCTGTTAACTCTTCACTTTGTTCCTGACATTTCCACCTTTTCCCGGGCAGCCTGTTAGCAGGGAGGATGTGCTGATTTTGGGGCCCTACAGTCTGGAGCTTGACATCTGGCTCCATCACTGGATGACTTCGGGCAAAGCAGAGTCTCAGCCTTCAGCCGGTGGCGGTGATCAATAGGCTTTTCGAATTGTGCATCCCTCTGGGTCAAAGACTCGAGCAGGCTACCCCAAGACATGTATGTTTGCTATTTGTAAGTGACACTCACGGATCCTCAACAGAAAACACCTCCAAAAGCAATTAACAAGGAGTGAGACATAAAATACATACAGAGTTTCTGGTATATTCTTCCCTTGTACGAAGCACCCCAGGGTGGGGTGGAGCCTGTGCTTTAGGGCAGTGTTAAACATTTCTATTTCTTTTTCTTCTGAATGAAAAAAAAATTCTAGTTAGTTAACAAGCAGTGCAATATTGGTTTCAGGAGTAGAATTCAGTGATTCATCACTTACATATAACATCCAGTGCTCATCATATCAAGTGCCCTCCTTAATGCCCATCCCCAACCAGCCCCTGCCCCCCGCACCTCTCTTCATCAACCCTCAGTTTGTTCTCTATCCTTAAGCTTCTCTTATGGTTTAGGGGCACCTGGGTGGCTCAGTCAGTTAAGCGTCAGCCTTTGGTTCAGGTCATGATCCTGGCTCAGGTCCTGGGATTGAGCCCCACATCGGGTTCCCTGCTCAGCGGGAAACCTGCTTCTCCCTCTCCCTCTGACCCTCCCCCTTTCTTGCTCTCTCTCTCTCTCTCTCTCAAATAAATGGTGCTGTCTGCAGTAGGAAGGCAGCTCAGAGCCAAGACCAGCAAGCAGACAGGTGATTTTGAAGTTGTTCTAGAAGATGTGCCCGAGGACCGTGCAGCAGGGGTGCAGATGAGATCTGGGCTGTAGAATAATTTGAGAGACTGATCGGATGTGGAGTGGCAGGAGGGAGAGCCTTTTGGGCTGATCTGGTTTCTAGCTTGGGGTGCCAAAGCCTGAAGTGCAAGGACCCCCAGCCCCAGGGGTCTCAGCAGCCTGAGACAGCAGCTGGGCGCAGCGTGTGAAGACCCGGTCAAATTCAGGTGCCTTTGAAACTCCAATGTGGCCAAAGAAAACCCATGGAGTTGAGCCTGTAGGTTTTTTGGGAAGCCAAGGAGGTTTATTTAGGGCAACCGCCCATATTGAGATAATCGGGGAGGGAGTAAGGTGGATGCTTCAATCAGCTTTCCCTTCTGAGCTGGCACACCCTGAGGGGGTGGCCAAGGCACCTGTCTCCCCCCTGCCCCCTCACTGGCATTGCCACCCTGTGGTCAGAATTTATTAGCTCTTGTTCCTTATCTCCCACCTTATCAGGATGCAAAGCAGCGAAAGCACCAGTAAAGCTGACTTTGATATGATGGAAGCAGAGGGTGTGCCTTCCTTCCTCCCCTCCTCCCCACACTCCTGCCCCCCAACAGGTGACTCAGAGGGTCATGGGACCTTCCTAGGGCTTCTCTGCCCAGGCCCTGGCCCCCGTCCCTGAATGACACCTTGTTCTAGCAGCTGCCCCATCTTACCAGCAGAAAAACCGGGACTCACTCAAGGTCACCTAGGAACTTGGAGGCATTGCTGGGACTACACCCGATCATGGGCTGGGACTGTCCTCTGTGCAGCACAGCACCTTGGACCTGCCTGTGAGTCAGGGAAGGACAGGAGGGGATCATCTTCCCACTGACCAAGGGGAAGGGACAGCGATGAGCAGAGAAAGAGGTGAGATGAGCCAGAGCCCGGAGCTTCTCCTGCACCCTGGCTTCACCAGCCTGGTCTGTTCCACACCGTGTTGGATTTGCAAGCCCCTGGGAGGACACCTGATCCTGAGGGTGAAAACTGGTGGTCCCTGGGCTGGATGTTCCTGTCTTAAAAAAAACAACAAACAAACTGGGTGCCTGGGTGGCTCAGTCAGTTAAGCGTCTGACTCTTGATTTCGGCTCAGCTCATGATCTTAGGGTTGTGAGATCGAGCCCCGCGTGGGGCTCCATGCTCAGCGGAGAGTCTGCTTGAGATTCTCTCCCCCTCTCTCCCTCTGCCGCTCCCCCCACTCATGCTCTGTTTCTCGTCCTCTCTCTCTCAAATAAATCTTTTAAAAAAATGGAAAAAATTTCCAACTTATTGTTGCCAACAACAGTATAAACAACAGGATAACCACAGTATAGGACAATGGTATAAAGATCAGTAGTTGCAACAATTGTATAAAGACCGACTATTAACATTTTGCCACAGATTGCTTTCAGTATGTATGTATTTTTTTTCTTTAACCAGCTGAAGGTTAGTTGTGGACATCATGCCTTCACCCCTAAATATGTCAGCGTGTATTTCATAAGAGTAAAGATGTTCTCTATCAAAGTGCAGTCAACTTTGATACAATACCATCATCTGATCTTTAACAGACATATTTAAGTTTTGGCAATTTCCCCCCATACTGTCCTTTCTGGCAATCTTTTCTCTCCCTTGCCTGGTCTAGCATTTAATCCCAGGCCGTGCGCCGAGTTTAGATGTCCTATCTCTATTTGCCTTTAATCCACAAGAGTTGCTTTTTCTTTGTCTTTTTTCATCTTGCTAGTTTTGAGAAGCGCAAGTCGCTTGTTTTGTAGACTGGCCCAAAGTTTGGGTTTGTCTGATGTTTTCCAAGCAGGTTATGCCTTTCTGGCAGGAATAATTCATAAGGGATGGATCTTCTGGTCATAGTCTTTGAAAAACATGAAACCAGTGACAAAGAAAAACCCGAAGGATTTCACATATTGTCTCAATTTCTGGCTCTCTGCATGAACAAATAGCTATGTTTTGACCCCCTGGGCCGGGGATCCTGTTGGAGCCGGTCTGTCGGTACTGTAGACGGGTCGCGATGCCAGCGCCTCACCTGGCCTGCCCCCCTCTCACTGGGGGAGCCCAGCTGGCTGGGTCAACACTAAGTGTGCAACTCCGGACCCCCTTCATTTTCAGTTGAGACAGCCATAGAAGCTTCTAGAAGCAGTAAGGGGTCCAGAGGGCTCACAGCAGGTCCAGGAGCTCTCTGGGCCTAGAGCTGCCCCCATTTTGTCAATATAATCCTAAGGAAGTGGGTTCGAATCATACTCACCAAGTTTTATTTACACACCAGCCCAAGAATCAGGCAATGGCTATTTTGAGCCCCTGCACCCTGCTGGGGTGTAGTTCTGGGAGGAAGGCAGGTGAGAACGTTTTGGGGGGTTGTGGGGAAGGGGTGCAGGCTACCCGGAGCCCCTCTCCTGCCTTCCGTTCCCCGCCCAACCCTCTGTCACTTCCCTTCCAACTGCCTAATTTTCTTGCTGTTCACCTCTATGAACACTAGGTGGCAGTGGTGCCCCATTAATAACCCGGGGAATCCCCGCGGCCACCGCGCATGGGCGGTCCCGGAGGCGGGGTCTAGACAGCTGCCAGCCTGGTGGCTTTAAACTCTTTTCAGCCTTAGAATCCTTTCTTCTTTTTCTTCTTCTTCTTCTTCTTCTTCTTCTTTTCTTCTTCTTCTTCTTCTTCTTCTTCTTCTTCTTCTTCTTCTTCTTCTTCTTCTTCTTCTTCTTCTTTCTTCTTTTTACTGCACATTCTGGTGACATCTTTTCCCACTCATGTTGAAAGCATTGAGATAGAATTCACATACCGTAAGTGCGCCCCTTCAAAGTGTATATTCACCAGGTTGTGTGCCCATCACCGCTAATTCCAGAAGGTGTCAATCTGACAACGTCTCCTATGGAGGGCTATGGTGGAATAGGGTGGCGAGGGGGATTTTTTTTTTCCTATCGCTTTGGGGGAAAGAAGCTATTGCGTACCTCGCGTTGCACAGAAAGCTGTCAATTCTGCCCCCACCCCCAATTTGGAGCTAATTGGTCGCACTTCACATTATGAAGCACTGCAGATACTGTGTTTTTTTCCCAGCTTGACGGGGCTCAGAGTGTAGCCCATTGGCTGTCCCTCTCTCAGTGGGTCCCCTGGGATGGAGGAGGCTGTGTGAAGGTTTACACCACATTTGCATGCTGGGGAAACGCACTTAGTGCTCACTCAACAGTCTATGAGCCGGTGCGAACATTCCCTTTAGGTTTAGTTGGCGCTATTGACTAGCTCTGGCCAAGTGACGCAGTCACTTCCGGGCCAAGGCAATGAAGAGCTGGTGTGCTGGCTGTGTGTCTCTCTTTCCTTCTGCTGGAGCAGCATCCAGACAGTTGGAGGACAGCCCACACCCATCAGCCTGTGACGTGAGTGGGGGCAGGCCTCGGCCAGGCGAGGTCTCCGAGGTGCCTGTTGTGGCGAGGTCATTCCTCATCCTGACTGACACCTGTTCCCTCTTTGCAGGGACGGACCCCCACGGTGGACTGAGCGTGGAACTGAGCGGGACCCACCAACTGCTCGTTAGCGAGGCAACCCCTCCTCCTTTGCAGGGTCTGTCCTCCCCACCCCAAACACGGCAGAGGGGCCAGGGTCCTGGAAGGGCCCAGAAGGCTACCCTCTCTCCCCGCTTCGAGACCCGTGGGAGGAAGCCTGATGCACATCTGGGGAAGAAGAAAAGACGAGTGTTAATATGGCTAAGTGATGGGACTGGACCGGAGGGACCAGAAATGCCTGGAAGATGCTGGGATCCTCCGAGAAGTCCTGGAAGGGTGCAGGGGGGACAGTATTCCACAGAGCGTGGTCAGGGCAGTAAACGAGGCTGCCGTCACACGAATGAATGTGGCTGCTTCACATTTGTCGCCCCTCCGCGACGGGGCGCTCCCTCTCTTTCTTAAACAGCTTCTTGGACACACAGAGATGCGGCAGAGGAAGCAAAGCCTGGGTGGTTGGGGGCTTGGAGTCCACCCTGTCTGTGGCCCTCGCCTCCCCTCTCCTCTGTGGGCACTCTCAGACTGCATGGAGCACAGTTTGAAAACCACTGAAGAAACCGGACTTGCTCCCGCTTGGCCAGTTCGGGCATAGAGCAGCATTGTGGTGCCTGCGTGGGATGGTGCCCCATGTTCCCAACCCTGAGGACAGATGAAGCCCTTCTCTTTGCCCATCAGCTGTTCCGTGTCCTCCAAAGCCACTGAGGAAGGTGCCATCGCGGTCGTGAGTAAGGTCAGTGCCCCTTCTGCATCCCTAGAGCGTGCCTGGGATCCACCTTAGTGGTTCAGGAAGTCACATAGGGGAGTCGCCTGTACTTACATCTGGTTGACTAGCATCTCTTCTCTGTTCCTTGAATCCGCTGCTAAGTCTCTGTCGCTGCCTCAGAGGCGTTTGGAGCTCGGGACTGGGGAGGGTGGAGAGACGGGCACTCATGCATGCATACACGCGTGCACACACAGGTACACATGCACACACGCACAGAGTGGTGGGGAGAGTACTAGGTCAAAGTCTTGTTCCTGCTCCCTGGCCAGAGAGAAGCTGGGGGACGTCGCTGCCCACCACGAGACCTGTGCAGAGTCCCTGTGGGGTGCGGTGGTGAGGGTCTTCCTGGCAGAGACAGAGGCCAGTCTGGAATGAGCCCAGCTGAGCTCTGGGTCGGGAGGGTAAGAAGGGGCCCCGAGAGGAAGCACCTTCACATTTGGAAGGCAACAGAATTATACAGAGAGCTTGTTAGACCCTGGAGGGCGGGTCCATGGCCAACATTTCTGACTCAGCAGGTCACGGATGGGAATCGTGAATTCCTTGCATTTCCATACATTCCAGTGGAAGCTGGTGCTGCTTTGGGAGGACTGGCTGGGAAGCTGGAGGCTGGAGGCTCAGGACTGGGCTAGGCCGGGCTGTGGGGCTTCTGTGCATCCACCTGAGAAGTGGGGTGGCGGCCATAGCACTGCTCACTTCACGAGGTCAGGGGAGGATTAAATACATAGCAGCTGAGATCATACACTTAATAAATGGCAGCACGAGTCATAAATCAGAGCCTCACACTATGGTGGCTATCACGTTCCCTGGGGGCACAGAAGCCACCATACAAATCTCTTCCCCCCTTGAAAAAGGAGATGCCCAACTCTGGTCCCATTACCTCCTGCAGAAGGCAGGATAGCTGTCTGCCTAGAAGTCCTTGTCCTGACCTAGAAGCTATTCAGACCTAGAAGCTTGTACAGTGGAGGGGAAGTTGTGGGTGATTACTGTAAGGACCTTGAGATGGAGATACCATCTGGGATTATTCAGGTGGGCTCCATGTAGCCACGAGGGTCCTTATAAAGGAAGGAAGGAGTTAGGATTATTGGAGACAGAGCAAGAGACGTGCCGATGGAAGTGGAAGAGAGAAGCGACTTTGCTGATGGAGACTGGGCTGCGGGCCAAGGAATGGAGGTAGCTTCTAGAAGCTGGTCAAGCCAAGGAAGTGGGTTCTCCTCTAGAGCCTCCAGAAGGAACCAGCCCTGCTGACATCTCCATGTTGGGACCTCTGACCTCCAGAACCAGAGGAGGGACAGGTCTGTGTCATTTTCAGCCACTGCCCTGCTGGGTACTTGTTGCGGCAGCAGTAAGAACTCTCGCTTCCTCTGTTCTCCCTCCTTCACCTGATGCTCTTCCTCTCCCGGGAGGGCCCAGTTGACTTCCGCGGGGAAGCCTCTTTGATTTCCCCAGCTAGATGCACCTGCCCTCCTAGCTCCCCGAGTGTTGCCAAAGAGAAACATCACAATCGTAAAAGTATGTAAATGTTTGTGTCGTGACTCATTAACATTTTCCTCATTTTCCTCGCTGGCAGCAAGGTCAGCTCCGAGAGGGCATGGCTGTGCTCTCCCCAGACCTGTCTCCAGCACCAGACACAGCTGACTCGGCAGAGGCTCCCAGAATGTTCGTGTAAATGCAGGAACAAAGGAACTTCCAGTGTATCTACCCTCCTCCTGGGTCAGGCAGTGCCCGGTGCTGAGAACAGAATGCATCCGTGCTCAGGGACCAGAGAAATCCTATCGCATCATAGGGGTGGGCAAAACAAACATAAAAGAGATGCAACTTAATTCACATTTTCACAAGTCCAATTCTTAGAGACAGAGAGAAGAGTGGGGGGTTGCCAGTGGCCGGCGGAGGGGATGGGGAGTGAGTCTTTAATGGGGACAGAGTTTCTTTTGGGGCACAAGAGAAGGTTCTGCAGATGGATGGTGGGCATGGCTGCACATCAATGCAAATGCACTTAAAGCCACTGGACTATGCACTAAAAAAATGGTTAGGGTGGTACATTTCGTGTTGTGTATTTTGCCACAATTTAAAAAAAACCCCATAAATCTTCTGCAGAACCCACCATTTGCATCCATGCATTAAAAGTCTTCATTCACTGAAAAAAAAAATTAATTCACAGTGTCAGACCATGCTGGGAGAAAGTCCAGAAGGTTCTGGTCCAGTCAAAGATGAAGAACCAAGTACCTACCTTATCCCAACCTGGAGTCCCACGAATGGAAGCCACATTTCTGGGGGACGGGACCTGGGGAGGCTCTGGGGAGGTGGCCCTCCAGCTCCCCTTGACGGGGAGGTAGAAGGGATGGGCAGGGCCTCCTGCACCCAGGGCAAAGCTTCTGAGAGGTTCCCGCTGGGGGAAATTCTACTAGTAAGAAATGTATTTGCCTTCTTCTGCTAGTAAGAGTTCCCTCTGGAGCAGGACCATCTCAGCTTGAGGACGCCAGGGCTCCACATGGGTTGGCTTTCAGAGCTGAGATCCCCGCCAGCATGGCAGGACTTCTGAAGTCCTTCGGGAAGACAGCTGGTCCCCGGGAGGAGGCCCAGGTCGGGTCAGGCTGGGCGCAACTGCCGGGGCAGCTGGACCAGGGCCGAGGTGCCCAGAAGGCCAGGCGGAGCAGGAAGCCGGGGAGCCCACGACAGCCACCAGGTGTCTCTCTTGATTCATGGAAAAGGTTTGCAGGCCCCGTGTGCTCAGGCTCCCAGGCCCACCTGTGGCTGGGGAAGACCCCAGAATGTGTGGTTGGTGCTTTCACCCTGGGTTGGGAAGGAGGGCTCTGCTCTCCCTGAGCCGGGTGCTGCCGTCAGCCACATCCGTCATGGCAGGCCTGGCCCCGGTGTGGCTGGTAGTCTGTGTGGCGGGCACCACAGCCCTTGCTTGCGTCCCTACCGGCAGGATGCGGGGCGATATTAAATGCAGCATTAAAAGCTGCAGGCACAGCTCCAGGCTGGGCTCGTGTTCGTCAGTGGACAGGTGGTCCTTCGGGACCCCGAAGCTTAGAGGGCCAGGGCGAAACCTCAGGCCTCGGCTGGGAACAGGAGCTTCAGAAGGCAAAGGTCTTTCTGGCACATTCACGGTTGAAAGAATAAGTGACTGACTCTATAGGGGCATCGCTGTGCCAGTTCTGCCCCCTGGGTGTTAATTACCCTCCTTCCAGGTGGCACAAGCACAAACCTGGGGAGGGTCTAGGCCTGGGTCTAGGGTCTTATGCTGGGGGCAGCCCCCGTCAGGAGTGGAGGGGAGCGTGGGACTGTGAGCCGACACACTAGATGGTGTACGGGCAAGGTGGTCTAAGTTCACGCAGCATGGGTCCCGCGGGGGCAGGCATGGCACCAAGGGCTGGACGAGAGTTGGCAGTCAGTACTCCAGGGGCGTCTCCCACACACGGCTTGTTATCTGCGTGTAGTGAACGTTCTGGACCATGTGCGCGTGCCAGATGCCTGACCCCAGGAGGCCGAGATGGGGGGCACACTGAGCGTGGGGCCATCTCAGCCCTGACAGGATCCACCCCAGAGGCAGTGGAGGTGACCTGGGGAGGGCGCCGAGCCGGGAGTGTGATGGCCTGGTTTTAGGGTTGGGCTTGACCGTTTCCTGCCACTCTGTTGGGCTCTGGTTTCTTAGACTTTGTGAGCTGTTGTTCCCAACGGTCTTTTCTCCAAGACCAAGAAGCCAGGATAGTACTAGAGCTTTGGGCTCTTCTGTGGGGTGGGAGCAAGATCGAGAAGCGAGTCCTGAGAAGGGCCTTGCTGGCTCTGTGGGGTGGAATAGGGTCAGTGAGCGGCAGAGCCCGAAGGCAACCGAGGCAACCCTCCCATTGTACAGATGGGAGACCGAGGCCTTGAGATGGGAGCAAATTGCCCACCAGGGCTCTGCTCTGCTCTGATGTGGCTGTTGGGCCTGAGTAGACTGGGAAGAAGAGTGAGGTGGGCACCTAGGGACCCTCAGCCTGAAGGAAGCTTCCAGAAGTCCTCAGAGGTATGGGGATCCTGGGTTTGGGGAGGCTCCAGATAGGGCTGGCAGCATCAAGCTGGCAGACAGTGGACGGTGGGCCTCTAAGACTCAGTGTCCTCATCTGTAACAGGAGCCAGCTGTCCTGTGGACGGCAGAGGCCCCCCTAGCTCCGATCCAGCCCCACAGTCCACACCTGAGGACTGGAGCCCCACTTCCCTGTTGGCTGGTCTGCGACTCACATCTGCGCACCAGCCAGAAGGGATTGGAGCGTATCTGGAACGCTCTTCTGCCCTGCATTTTTATTTTCTGATCTATTTCCAGCTGAGGATTCCATGTACCAATGAGAGTGGTTTCTGGTACCGTGTAGACATGACCTGTGTGTATTTTCTCCCCACGTGTCTTCTAGGACTCAATCTGATTTCCATAAGGCTTGAGCTCGCCATGTGGATTTTGGCGGACCACCTAGTATCTTGTGCCCTCCAGAGTCTTTAGGGACCGATGGTTCGGCTCCAGGGAAGGAGTCAAAGGAGAAAGTGTACATGGATGGTGTGTGTGCACATGTATGTGTGTGGTGTGTGTATTCACGTATGCTATCTCTGTGTGTGAGTGTGTATGTGTGTGATATGCGTTCATGTATGCTATCTCTGTGCACACACATGTATGTGCATGGTGTGTGCATGTATGTGTGGCGTTTGCATTCATGTATGCTATCTATATGTGTGCACGTGTATGTTTGTGACATGTGTTCATGTATGTTAACTGTGCACACACGTGTATGTGCGTGGTGTGTTTGCATGTATGTGTGTGGCATTTGCAATCATGTATGCTATGTCTGTGCACGCACATGTATGTGAGTGGGGTGTGTGCATGTATGTGTGTGGCGTTTGCATTCATGTATGCTATCTGTGTGTGCACAGGCATGGGCATAGGTACATGTGAGATAGAAGGGGTGGGCCTCTTGGGAGGGCGTGGGGAGCCCAGGGTACCCACTACTCAGTCTCTGCCCCCTTGGACCAACTCCAGGCAGATTCAATTACTTGCAATAAGGATGGAGCTTCAGTTTGGATGGAAGGGAGGCTGGCTTTGTGGGAAAAATGGAGGTTGGCCCTTGAACCCAGACATGTGGAAGGCACTTGACATTTTCTTAAGGGCTTAGGAGCTTTTGTGTGTCTGAGACGAGTAGAATGGGATCACCTTGCTTCCAGTAGGAAGTATAGAAGGCCTAGGCCCCGGTCTTCCTCAGTAGCCCCCATCCCCGTCCAGCACCTATTCTGTTGGCTTCGAGGCCCTGGTGGGCATGGTGTATGGAAGCCAAGAGGCCATAAATGCTCAGGCTATGGCACTTCAGTGGGCTTCACATTGGATGATGGTGTGGAAAACAAGCCACAGCTAAATTAGTTTCCTGCAACCTGATCTGCAAAATGCTCGTGATAATAAATGCTAATAATCTCACTTGGGGTGCCATGTGCTGGCCGATCGTGGTTAAATTCTATAGTCCTGCTATTCTGTAGTTTCTGATCTACAAAGAAAGGATTTAATTGTAGATCTTCCATTACGTTAGTTGTAACCGGACTTTGAGAAGGTTAAGTGACCGCAGGAGAAAGGGCTTAATTTAGTGTCATTTCTAAGTGAATGGCCAGTGAACGCTGGCTCTTCCTATTAGCTCTTATTTATTGATTGGTTTCCTCATGACCCATCTCATTCCTGAATTATCTGAGGCAGGTTCCAAAACAAAAACCAGGGGCGCCTGGGTGGCTCCGTTGGTAAAGCCTCTGCCTTCAGCTCAGGTCATGATCTCAGGGTCCTGGGATCAAGTCCTGCATCAGGCTCCCTGCTCAGTGGGGAGTCTGCTTCTCCCTCTGCCTCTGCCCCACCCCTTGTTTGTGCTCTCTCTCTCAAATAAATAAATAAATCTTTTAAAAAATGAAAACCACCCATTAAAATAAAGAATAAAGAGAAGAATGGATCAGGATAAAAGGAAAATGAGAATACAAAAAAAGAGGAGGGCAGAATGAAATTATAACATGCAGGGACCCAAGCTATGAAGTCCCATAATTTTACTGTGGGGAAGGATGGGGGACAGGGCTGCACATGGGATCTGAATGTCACAGAGGCCAAAGCAAGAAAGAAACATCCCCAGGTGTGTGTGGCTGGTGATTGGCAGGACTTCAGAGCTCGTGTCAGGACACTTGGCAGAGATAGGGTGAGAGTCTGGCCCCTGGACTCTCCGTTTCGAGACCTTTCCACTAGTCTCTGTGACTTCCCAGCGGGTCAGCTGCAGAGGCCAAGCTGGGGCCTTCATAGGGTGAGCTATTGGTCCAGAAGTGGTGGCCAGTGGAGGCCCAGCCCCAGGGGACAAATGGTTCCAGCCTGGTGATTGGTCGCCCTGAGATTTGGGCAAACCCATTGCGTGTTCTCTACTGGTTCCACTTCTCAGGATTCAGTTTGTTCCCGAATGTCACTCTTCCGTCTTGAGCATGGACACCTTTGGAATGATTCCTTTGAGGCCTCAGTTGTGCTAGCCTTAGGGAGGGATTTGAAGATTTCTTCCTTACCCACCTGCAGGGAAGGTGCCATCCTCTGGGGACACCTCTCCCTGCCAGGCCCTTGAGCTCTCACTGAATTTTGATCACCATGACTGTCACCACTACATCTAATCTCACTGAGCACCTAAGGATGGGCAGTTTGTAGACATGATCCAACCATCCTATAGATATTTGTTGGGTGCCGACTATGCACCTGGCATTATTGGAAGTGGTAGTGATACAGCAGTGGACAAGTCAGTCAAAGTTATCACTGTAAGAAGTTCATCTTCTCGATGGGTGACAGACAACAGAAGGATGAACAGGAATTGTATACTGTCCTGTCAGGCAGGGGATTAGTACTCTCAAGAGAAAGGAAACAGAGGTGGGGGGAGAGTGGTTGAGGATGGTTGAGGTGCTACTTTAGACAAGGTGTTCCCAGCCATGAACAGGGAGGAGCAGGTGCAAAGTTCCTGGGGTGGGGACATGCTTGATCTACTTGAGGAGCAGTGCTGGAGTAAGTCACGGTGTCTGGAGTTGGCACTTGTTCTCATAGATGAGGGATGAAATCACAGGCCCACAGGAAGCACCAGAACCGGATCCAATTCCGAAGAGTAAAAGGAGGGGTGATGCTTTAGGGGTGGCATAAGAGGAAAGACAGGAATAGAGTGGTAGGACACACACACACAGATTGAGAGAGAGACAGAGATGGCAGGAGGCAGAGACAAGACCTGGGATTGGAACGGCAGGTAGGAGGGTCAGGGGATGTTTGGAAAAGGGGGCTGGAAAGTGGGTGGTACCTGCTGGTGAGGGGTTGTCCAGGGGTGACAGTTAATTTATGTGTGAACTTGGCTGGGCCAAGGCATGTAAAGGCTGGTAACACCTTATTTCTGGCCTCGTCTGTGAAGATGTTTCAGGAAGAGATTAGCATTTGACTCAGTAGACTGAGTGAAGAAGTGTGGTCCCCAATGCAGGTGGACATTTCCACTCCCTTGAGGGCCCACATAGAACAAAGAAGAGGCAGAAGGGTGACTTTGCTCTTGGCTTGAGCTGGAACATCCATGTCTTTCTGCCCTCGGACATGGGCTCTCCAGGCCTAGGGGTCTAGAATGCAGCCACATCACCGACTCTCCTGGGCCTCCAGACTGCAGATGGCAGATCATGGGATCTCTCAGCCTCCATAACTGCATGAACCAATCCCTCATCATGAACCCCTTTCTTTGTATCTGTATAGATCTTGTTGCTTCTGCTTCTCTGAAGAACCCTGACTATGACACGAGGGCCCCAGCTGGCTTCTACTGGGAGCTCACAGGGAGTGGAAATCCAATTCTTAGCTTGCCCCATGGCCAGCCTTGAGTGACATCTGGAATGGAGATGCGTGGTCCATCTTGTGGACCTGGGGAGCCCAGCTCTTTTCTGTGAAGCTGTGGAAGAGCTTTCAGCACAAGGTCGGAGAAGGGAAGCCACAGGCTCTAGGGGTCCTGGCTCCTTGTCCAACCTGTTCTCTTCAGTGTTCATATGTGGGGCAGCCCAGAGGCCATGGGGACCTCCAACAAGCCAGGGTGGGGGTGGGGGTGAGTTTTGGTTGGTGGAGGATTTACGTGCTGAGATCCACCCACTGAACACAGATTTGCTGAGCCGCTCCTGCGTGGTCATCACAATCATTCTGCAAAGTGGAAGCTGCTGTTTCTATTTCACAGAGGAGTAAACCGAGGCACTTGAGGGTCAGTAACTTGGACACAGGAGTTGGCACCAGCCGAGCTTAGACCTTCAAAGTATCCACACTCTTTCCATCACACCACGATGCACAAGCCCAGCAGAAGTCAAGTAACTAATGTAGCTAAAATCGGCCGTAAGATGTGGGGGTGGTGTCTTAGTGGGCTTGGGCAGCCATGACACCGCTCCACGGGCTTAAATAACAGACGCTTATTTTCTGACTGTTCTGGAGGCTGAGATTCCCAGATCAAGGTGTCAGCAGGGCTGGTTTCTCCTAAGGCCTCTCCTTGGCTTATATAGATGGACTTCTTCTCCTGGGTCCTCGAAGGGTCTTCCCTCTGTCTGTGTCTAATCTCCTCTTCTTATAAGGGCACCAGTCATACTCGATTAGGGTCAACTCTAATGACCTCATTTTAACTTAATTATTTCTTTTAAGACCCTGTCTCCAAATATAGTCACTTTCTGAGGTTCTGGGGGTTAGGACTTCAACATACGAATTTTGGGAGGTGCAGGACACAATTCAGCCCCAAACAGGTAAAGTCTCATAGCGGGGGACAGACATGAACATGTCAGGGAGGGAGGGGTCACTGTGAATGGATGGCCCGGGCAGACTTCTTGGAGGAAGGGGAATAGAGGGTTCTTAAGGTGGGGCATATCGGACCAGGAGGAGTAGAGGGAAGTCATCCTCTAGAAAAGCCAACCTGATTTTTTTTTCTTAATTTTTATTTTTGCCTTCGTTTGTCAACTACAGAGATGTGGGATTTTGTGGAGCAGCCCATGGAAATTTCTGGTTAATCTTGTCATGTCCGTAGAGTGTCAACTAAACCACGACTTTAAGGATTAACCAGATTCCCCAAAACAGAACTTTCTGATGGGAGAAGACAGCTGCTACTGGAATTGTAAGTCTTGGTCCATGACCCCACCCTGCCGTGTGCCCAGCACTTGAAGCCTGAAGTCTTTCTCTGACTTGGAACATGTTGCCTCTAGCTGAGGTTGGTCTTGGGAGGTGAGGGGTGGAGGGAATGTTCTTCTCCTGGACCATCTCCCTGAGATGTTGAGCGAGTGATTCTCCTTAAGTGAACCCCACAAGGTCATGGTTGCGGCGGCCCTTCCTGCAGGCAGGAGCCCTCCTTGACTTCTGACATAACCAACTCAAAGCCAACAGTCTTCTACAAGAGGATGGCATCTGAGGTCACATGAGAATTATCTTGTAAACAGCAGGGGAGTGAAAGGGCATTTTAAGATTCTGTACCCGATTCCAACAAGTGGTTTTTCCCCTACACCAAGCAATTCTTGGAGACTAGTTGGGTGTCTTACAATTTAGCTCAATTCTGACGCTGTAATTCCAACAGTACCTGCGATAGCATCAGATCCCACAGGTTAAGGGCTCGGTCCTTTAAGACTGCCAGATTCTCCCCTCAGAGACACCAGTTGCCAAGTTCTAGACCATCACCTGGGCTTCTGAGCTGTGACTGTATGTTGGAGATTCTAAAGAGCCCCTTCTTGGGTTCCATTAATGACAGCAGCTCACAGGACTCAGAGAAGCATTTTACTTGTAGATTGCCAGTTTATCAGAAAAGGATGTAACTCAGGAACAGCCAGATGGAAGAGAAGCAGAGAGCAGGGTTTGGGGAAAGAGCTCTCTGGGCACACCTCGCTCCCTAAATCTGCACTTGCTCACCAACCTTGAAGCTCTGAACGTTGTCCTTTTGGGTGATTCTGGAGGCTTCATTGCATAGGCATGATTGATTTTTTGAAATCATTGGCCATTGGGGATTGATTCAACTTCCGTTCCCTCTCCCCTCTCCAGGGGTCGGGGTGGGGTGGTACTGAAAGCTCTAAACTTCTAGTCATACGGTTGGCTCCCCTGACCCCCAGCCCCCACCCTTAGGTGTGGTCCCAAAGTCACCTAATTAACATAACAAGAGACACCTTTATTACTCTCATCACAGAATATTCTAAGGGTTTTAGCCGCCAGAAATGGGGACGAAGACCAAATACACAAAGATTTCTTATTATAAATCACAAATTCATGGCTTCTGCTCACTGTAGAATAACAGACATCCCAAGGGACAGCCAGGCTATCCTGAGCACCCACGATGTGCCCGGCAGCCTTGGCTTTCCTGCCTGTGTCGCTGTCTTGACCCACTCCTGCCCAAGCTCAGTGCTCACCCTGGGGGCGGGGGGGCTTAGGAGGGCCAAGGGTGTGCGGACCTGACACAGGAGCTGAGCCCCCACACGCTTTCCCAAGTTCCCTTTCCCAGTGAGACCAGGATCTGAAGCCAGTCGGTTCTCTGACGCTGGTGCCTTTCCATCCCCCTCACCCACTCAGGCCACAGGAGAGGGGGAATCCTGTCTTGCCTCTTCAGTGGGGTCAAGGATCAGGTCTACAACACTTCCCAGGAGGCCAGGACTCAGAAAGTCATTGGCAGGAGACTCCTGGCTCACTGATTCGTGGCACCTTTAGCGCCTGATGGATGGGGAAATAAGGCCAGGCCAGGGAGAAGGGGGCAGCTCAGAGACCCACAGAAAATCAGGGACCCAGGTTTCCTGTCTCTCAGACCCTGCAGCCCCCCTCCTGTCCTAAGGACAGGTGTCCCTTGAGCACACATCGGCCTGACGTTCTGGGTCATTGGGGAAAGCCTTATGCTTACCAGCTCCTTGAGGGCTGAACTCTGCACTATTTTGTACGAAATAGTGTCACTTGCCAATTACACATCTTTTTTATTTTTTTTTCCTCTTCCAAATAATAAAAGGTTGGGAGTCTCCACTCTGTTTCCGGCAGAGCGCTGACAAAGCACCTTACGGTGACCGTGTCCTCAGAGGATGTCGTGTTACTGGGTGGGAGCGTGCCCAGGGCGGTCTCATTGGATATGGATAGGGAAGATGCTAGCTCAACATCACCGTCCCCTGCACACCAGCTTGTCGGTTCCTGTGAGAGGTCCCGGGTGGCCCGAGGCAGCGGCGAGGGCGGGGGACCTTGAGGGAAAGTGTCGTCTCCCCGGTCCTTGCCCTGTGTCACAGGCACGGCACGTTGGCGGACTTCCAAGGCCATGGCTTGGCCAGCGTTGGCTGGATGGAGAAGTGGATTTTCCCACAGTAAGGATAAACTCTCTCTGATCTGGTCAGAGAGAGTTCTGTGGTGCTTGTGACGCCAGCAGGACCCCAGACTGGGCGGCTTAAGCAACAGAAATCTATTTTCTCACAGTCCTAGAGGTTGGAGTCTGACATCAATGTGTCTGCAGGGTTGACTTCTCTTGAGGAGTCTTCCTTGGCTCTCAGATGACCCCACCTCCTTCCTGTGTCCCTGCGAGGTCTTTCTCCTGTGTGCGTGCCTCCCTGGCGTCCTTTTGTGTGCCAGATTTCCTCTTCTTATGAAGACACCATCAGACTGAATTAGGGCCCACCCTAAGGGCCTCATTTTAACTTAATCCCCTCTGTGAAGATCCCCCACCCCCAAATACAGTCACACTCTGAGGTCCTGGGTGTTAGGGCTTCAATCTGTGAATTGGAGGGTGGGACACAGTTCAGCCCGTAACAGTGGGGTTTCATGCATAGTGAATAAGTGAACGAATGAAGTGTATCAGAGGCTGATTTAGATATTCGTTTTTGTGTGCTGGAGGGAGTAAGTGTAGGGGTCCTGTGGGTGTCTCTTTGTAAATAGGAGGGGACAGGCAGAGGGATGGGCTCAGATCATTCTCCATGCGACACCCCTCCCTTGTTGGGGCTCTCCCCTGCCATCTCCTTCTGTTCTCTGTGACTTCCCGACTGGGAAGAGCGACATGACAGCTGATGCTCTCAGTGGGTCAGCTGCCTCTCTGCCGAGCCCACGGTGGTACCTGCCAGGGCCGGGGACACGCCAGCCTCGGTAGTGACATTGATCCCCTTCCTCTGAGAGCAGAGACAGGGGCACGGGGGCATAGAGATGGCTTCCCTTTTGTTCTAAGGCTGCAGACTTTCATACCAGACTAATTTTATTTTATTTTATTTTATTTTATTTGTTTAAAGAGTTTATTTATTTGGCAGAGAGAGAGAGAGAACAAAACAGCCGGGGGAACAGCAGGCAGAGGGAGAAGCAGGGTCTCCGCTGAGCAAGGAGCCTGATGCGGGGGTCGATCCCAGGGTCCCGAGATCATGACCTGAGCCTAAGGCAGATGCTTAACCAACTGAGCCACCCAGGCGTCCCTCGACTATTTATTTATGCAGAAAGACCACTGAAGAACAGTCTGCATTGGCTCTATGCAACTACCAGAATCCACCACCTTGTGCTTTGGTGAAGCTTTGACAGCAAGAATAGGTCTTTCCCCATGTGGCTCATCTGTGAGATGGAGGGAGCTGTTAAGGGTTCTGCAAGGAGCCATAAAAGGGAGAAAGACATCCAGGAGGTGGGAAGTGAAGCTGAGAGAGCAAGTCACCCCGCTAGCATGGTGGAGTGTTGGAGAGTGGCCTGAGATGGGCGTTGGGAAGCCGGAGGCTGGGTAGAGAGCTCCTTCCTCCTACCTGGGCCCATTTGCCTTCTTCAGCACACATGGGACATCCCTTGCTGGACTGGACGTGTGTCCTGAGTGCAGTTGTTCCTGCCAGGTGAGCAGGCTCTGCTGTAGAGTGTGCTGTCTGGATGCTGGCTGGCCGAGAACCTCCTTGGGGTCCCCTCCACTGGCATGGCCTAGGTGGTTCCACAACACGGCCTCCTGTAGGAAAAGAACATGGGCTCAAAACCTCAAGGACATTCTGACAATGTTGAATTCTACCTGCAGGTTAAAAAGTCCCCTCATCCTCTCGTGTCCTGGAAAATAGCTTCCCACAAAAAACCCCCCTTCTCCATATGCCTTGGAGAAGACACAGATGCCCCCGTTGTTTACCCATGACAAAGCCAGACCCACACCCTCCAAATTCCCATTTTTTTCCCTCAGAAATGATGAACTGAAATGCTGTCCCCACTAACTGATCGGAACAAAATGCTTGTTGACCACACTTTGTTTGACCTCTCTCGTCCCAGGCTCCTGAACTTTGGCAACAGACAGCCCCTCCTGTCTGTTGGGGCTGGCTTTGGGGTCAAACATCCTCTTGGGCTCCCATCCAACCACCTCACCCCTTCCCCACACAGCGTTCCTTTGAACCTTCTCTCTAACCTTCTTATGAAAGGAAAACTCTCTTTGCTCAACTCTTGAGAAGCTGTCTGACCTGGTGGTCAGAATGTTCTTCCTTCTGCAATAGGCTGTCCCCACTCCCCGGAATCATCCTTTTGCATAAATGTTTTCCTTACTGAGACCAAGTTTGTTTTTATTTGACAATCTTAAGGGGACCGTAGGCTCTTATGAGGGGGATGGAGCAGGGTGGGCTTCTTTGTCCTTCTGCTGATTCCCGTGTGGCATGTTGACACGTACCAGTTGTCAGAGAGGATTTGAGTGCTGCCCCTGGACCCAGTTGTTGGCACACAGCATCCTGACTTGGCCCACCTCAAGGACCTAGCGGGTGGGACTTGGTTCACAGTTGGATGGGACCTAGTGTGACAAGCAGTCCATGTCACCGCTAACCATCTAGAAGCAGGGGTTCACATCACTAGGGCTTTATGCAGAATCTGGTCCTTTCGGGGGTAATGAAAAGAAAGTCCAGCTTAGGTGTCATGAAGAACACCAGCGAGGTCCCAATTTATAATCCTTAGCCACACTTTCCTGCTCCCATTGCCATTTTCCAATGGTAGTTCTAGAACCATCACCCACCAGATCCCGGCTCTCCCTTCCTCAGGGCTGGTGTTTGTGTTCCCAGCCCACCCCCTGTCCTCACAGCTTTCCATTATGTAGATCAATTTAGCTTCTTTTTGCTTGGCATCACAAATATCCCAGAGCCAGCTGACAAAGATTTTTTTTTAGCAGGATGAGGGAGAGGCAATCCCACCTCTTAATAAGTCCTGCTCCTGTCACATTGCAATCTGGGGCCAGGTGGGAAAAGGGCGTTAGGAGAGGTCCCACTGCAAGCTCCGGTGGTGTGGGGGCAAGTGGGGTCACCGGGCTTTCTCAAGCACGCTCCCCCTGCTAATCCATCTGCCCCAACACAGGCTGAGTGCAAACTTAGAGCAGCACACACCGCACTCGGGGTCAGCCTCCAGATGCTCAGTCGGATGACTCTGATCCATGAACAAATCTGTTACAAGCCAGTTCAACCTCCCGCAATTGTTGGGTGAATTAGAGCCTGGAGAGCCATGAACCTAATGCAGAAGCAGAGGGGCATGGAGCCTTCTCGCCCCCACCCTGGAGAAGCACACCTCTGGGGCCCCTCAGTTGCTGTGGTGTGCGGGGTTGATGGGGGTTTGCCAGGTGCCGCGGGCTGGCTGCATGGGGTGAGCTTATTAAAAACTCCTCATGTTGGCTCACCAGCTGCAGAGCCAGCTTGTGGTCCTTTTCCAGGACCTGGGCCATGGTGGAGGCTGGCACTCGTCTTGCTTGATTATCAGAAGGCTGTAGATGTAGGCACACACACGCGAAGGCATTTGTTGATTCAAAAAGCCA
This sequence comes from Zalophus californianus, assembly GCF_009762305.2. NCBI lineage: Eukaryota > Metazoa > Chordata > Mammalia > Carnivora > Otariidae > Zalophus > Zalophus californianus. The sequence continues at coordinate 103,151,842 of NC_045604.1, read as the reverse complement.
TATACCAGGCACCTGTTCTGCACAGGGTGCGGGGCTCTAGGGATGAATAATGCCCGGATCCTTGACTTGAAAATTTCATTCTCTCGATGGATGTCAACATTGGTGCAATGAGCCATGTTGCTGTGGGTGGTCATATTCTGGTGTATGAATATGCCTTGCTTTAGGCACCTGTTCTCCAGTGGATGGACGTTGGGTGTTTCCCATTTCCGGTTGTGGTGAATACAGTTGGTATATAACTTTTTTGTGGACACATGCGGTCATTTCTGACGGGTTCAAACCTAGGAGTGGAGGTGCGGTGTCATAGGGTAGGAGTGTTTTCAGCTGTAGCAGGCACCATCCAGCAGGTTTGAAAAGCCGTCAAACCATTTTTAACTCCCATTGGCAGTGTGTGAGATGGAATACATTGATGCCGAGTGTGTGCCAGACACTGGGCTGTGATCACTGCAGATTTTGTTCCTCTCGTTTTATGTAGCAGGGGACAGAGGCTGAGCTGGTGAAGGGAAATGCCTGCTGTCCCCCAGCAAGCAGATGGCAGAGAGGAGATCTGAACCAAGACTGTCATAACTCTAGGGCAGGTCCCCTGTGGACTCTCCTATGCCACAGGCTCATTAGCACAAGTGACCTATCCGATAGTTAGCTATGTAGGCGAGCGATGGGGCCTGGGACCCATCGCTTGTAGTGTTGGAAGCCCAAGGAGCTGATAGACACTGATCACCTCAACGGCGCATGGCTAACACCTCACAAAACAATGCTCCTGGTTCTATGGCATCCTTCGCAGCTCTCGTTCCTAACTGACATGAGCCCCAAACTGCCCCTGGGATTATGATTTGTGGCATGTTCTCTGCTATGGCTGCTCGTTTTCAAACCGGATGCTCACCTTGACTTTATTATTCTTTATGAAAGTTAAAAAAAAACCCTGAGATTATAATTAACATATGCCATTGTATTAATTTTGGGTGCACCACATAATGATTTGATATATAGATTGACCCCGACTTTCTAAATTATGACCTCTATTAGCACCTCTTGCTGAGTATTGTAGCAGAAGTTGGTGGTACCTGTTATGGGCTGAATTGTGTCCCCTTAAAATTCGTATGTTGAAGCTTTAACCCTCAGAATCTCAGAATGTGACTGTATTTGGAGATAGGGTCTTTAAAGAGGTAATTCAGTTAAAACGAGATCCTTAGCTTCGGCCCTAATCTAATGTGACTGGTGTCCTTATAAGGACGGGAGATTGGGACACAGCCAAGCGCAGAGGGACCGCCATGGGAGGATTCAGGGAGAAGGGGGATGTTCACAAGCCAAGGCCAGAGGTCTCAGAAGGTTCCCACCCGGCCAACACCGTGATCTCAGACTTCAGCCCCCAGAACTGTGAGGAAATCGGTACTTTGTCATGGCAGCCCTAGCTGACTGATACAGTACCCCACCGGTATCTCCTGGGCACTTACCTTACCTTGTACCCACCAGACCTGTGACAGCCAGCATCGTTCCTTTTCTAGGCTGGACCCCATGGGCCCTAAGCACTGGAGAATGACCCCAGCAGTCCTCACCAATGGTGGTGGAAGTCGGAGGGAAAACTGCCCCAGCTTCCTCACCCCGCAGGTGGGAAAACTCCAATGTGTTTTAGATGTGTGTTCTACATGGTGTTTCAGAGGTCCCTACAGGATGGGGCTCAGTTGCTTTCCCTGTAACCTATCAGAGTTTTCTAGGATCACTTCCCCTAGAAGCGACTTGCGGTCTCAATCCTTGTCTCAGGCTCTGCCTCTGGGGGCCCGAACGAAGAGAACTGCAGTTCAGAGTTTCCTTCTGATTCCAAGCTCCCCAGATCAATACCCTTGGGAGCTGGGCTCAGGCTCTGGGGTCCCCTCCCTCTCTCTGTATGACCCCTCGATCCAGTACTCCTGCCAGCTTTTTGCAGCCAGTGCTATGGACTCTGTCCAGACATTCTGGACCCCACCCAAGAGGCTGGTACCCAAACCCTCCCTGAGCGAGCAGACAGCTTCTCGTACAAGACGGACAGGGCTGAAACTCATTAGACAGTAGAGTCCAGAACTGAGGGAGGCTGCCAGCCTGCTCAGGGAAACATGTCCTTTCGGAAAATCCCTGAACTAGACCAAACACCGCATGGTAGTCCTTACCTAACATGCTGACCGACTTCCTGTGGGCCGCTTCTTGCCACATCTTGTCTTTTTTTTTTTTTTTAAAGATTTTATTTACTTATTTGACAGAGAGAGATAAAGGTAGAGAAGGAATACAAGCAGGGGGAGTGGGAGGGAGAAGCAGGCTTCCCGCGGAGCAGGGAGCCCGATGTGGGGCTCGATCCCAGGACCCTGGGATCATGACCTGAGTCGAAGGCAGATGCTTAACGACTGAGACACCCAGGCGCCCCGCCACATCTTGTCTTTCCTTCGTCTTCTCTTCATTATTTCTCGCTGCTTCCCAGTGTAGTCTCTCGGGCTTATTGTCGTTCGGGGCCACCTCCTCTTCTCGTACACAGGGAGTTCAAGAGAGGACGGAGGCATCTTCCTCTGAATTACATATGACTGCATCTCAGATGCAGGTGGTGGCTTGCTTCCAGGCATTTTTATTCCTGGCCTCATAAAGTCCTTTATAACATGGGGTGGGGGGGCAAGGCTGTCAAAAGTCTGCTTCTCTGCAGAGCTGAAAGCCTAGGAGCTATCTGTATTTACAGGAGCCTGAGAGTGTCCAGGATATTGGGGAAGAAATAAAATTGCAATGGACCCGCTAACACCTGAACCTCAGGTTGGCCCGAGGGCGGCCGAAAGTCAGACAGGCTGGGTGCAAGGGGCGGCTCTCCCACTCTCAGCCTGTGTGATCTGGGGCAAGCGACCCTTCTGAGCCTCTCTGAAGGAGAAGGACACCACCCTGGTCGAAGTCCCACTGTGAAGGTTACAGGAGATGGTGTATTTGAGGCACACGCCTAGTGCTTTGGGGGGAGGGGTCTCCCTGCTTCTCCATGTGACCTGATTCAGGGTCCCTGAGTCTTTTATTAAAACACTTTAAAAATCAGCTTTATTTATTTATTTTTAAAAGATTATTCATTTATTTATTCCAGAGAGCAAGAGAGAGATGGGGGTGGGGGAAGAGCAGAGGGAGAGGGACAAGCAGACTTCCCGTTGAGCACAGAGCCTGATGCAGGGCTCAATCTCAGGACCCTGAGATCGTGATCTGAACCGAAACCAAGAATTGGACGCCCAACTGACTGAGCCACCCAGGCACCCCCAAAATCAGCTTTATTTAGATATAATGGATATTACAATAAAATGCACCTACTTTAAGGATTCAGTTTGGTGAGATTTGATAAATATGTACGCTCATGGAACTACTACACTAACCCAGGTATAGAACATTTCTACCACCTCTAAAGTTCCCTCATGCCTCTTTATAGTCTGTATTAGTCTGCTAGAGCTGCTGTAACAAGTACCACAAACTGAGTGGCTTAAACAGCAGACGGGTATTGTCTGATGGCCCTGGAGGCTGGAAGTCAAGATCAAGGTTCCCCAAGGTTGGTTCCTTCCTGAGGGAAGGGTCTGTTCCAGGCCCCTCTCCTTGGCTTGTAAATGGTCTCCTCACATTGTCTTCCTGCTATGCGTGTCTCTCTGTCCAAATTTCCCCTTTTTATAAAGGTATCATTCATATTGGATTAGTGACCTGATGATCTCATTTGAACTTGATTACCTCTGTGAAGATTATCTCCAAATAAGCTAACCTTCTGAGGTACTGGGAGTTAGGATGTCACCCAGTTTTGGGGAAGCACAGCTCAACTCCTGCTACAACTGACACCTCACCTCCACCCCATGTAAACACTAATTGGCTTTTTTGTCACCATAAGTTAATTTTCCTGCTCTACAGCTTCATATAAATGGGATCATACAGTGTATGCTTTTTGGGGTTCTTTTGCTTGATGTGCTGTTTTTGAGAATAATTCATGTTATTAAGCATATCAGTGGGTTATTCCTTCTTTATTGCAGAACAGAATTCCACTGAATGACTATACCACATTTTGTTTGTCTACTCACCTGTCAGTGGACATGTGGGTTGTTTCCTGGACTCATCTTGATCATGATCCAAAGCGTAAGAAATAGATTTTGCATTTATATCTACATGCTCACATGTACATGTAAGTACACATGAAACAGAAACAAATTTCATGAATACTTATCTTGGCCCATTCCACTCCACTCCATTCCACTCCACTCCACTCCACTCTGCTCTGCTCTACTCCACTCCATTCCATAAAATGCTGGATGTGACCACTAAGTTGATATTTTGACCCACAAGTGGATCACGACCTGAAGTTTAAAACTTTTCTCTGGTGGGACTGGTGGAGAGGTGGCTCTCAGCAGGAAGAGATCAGGAAAGATGACAAGATTCCATAATTTTGGTTTGTCCCTATTTTGTTGTGTATATGCTGAACAGCCATATCTAATCTCAGATACCACAGTAGATTCATCCAATGACATTCGCCTCCTCTCCTCTCTGTTTCCAGAAGGAGTGTCAGTTAAGATGCACACTCTGATTCACAAGAAAACACAGTGAAGTCTCTTTGGCCAAGATTTTCTTCATGTTCAGCCTTGGTCTCTGATTCTGAAGATGAGATCCAGAGCTGAGTCTACTTCTCTGTTGGAGGATGGGTGGCTTGACTCATGGAAGAGGCTTGGTCAGTCATGGAAAGACAGTATCAGGCAAGGTTAGACCAGGTTACATTCCACCACGGTAACAAACAACCCCACCATTTCAGTGGCTTAACCCTCAAAGACTTATTTCTTGCTCATGCCACGTTCACTGAGGGTTTTGTGACTCTTCAAGTCAATTCTCCTCCATGCAGTGATTCAGTGATCCAGACTCCTTTGATCCGCTGACTCCATCTCAACAGGAGCCCTCTTTTATGATCCAACAATGGGAGGGGAGAGGGGAGATACATGTAGGGGTCACAGTAACTGTGCTGCCTTTTCTAAGTTTTGGCTTGAAAGCAGCAGCTATCACTTCTTCCCCAACTCACTGGCTCTTACCAGTCTCTAGAACATGGCCCTTGCTCTTTTTTAGGGATGGAAAAGTCCAGTGATCTATCTATCTGGAGGGGGAGGAACACTGGTGAACTGATGAATGCCAGCAATGTCCCAATAGACTTCTGATCTTCAGGATACCTTGCCTCCAGCTCACAGACCTCCCTCCCACCCTTGCCACCTGCTGCCACTTGCACACACATGTTCCTCTTCCTGCTCTGTGCTCTGCTTGGTCTGTGAAGCCCACTTCCATTGGTAGAGTCTGGGGGGACTGGGCTCTAGATTTCCTGAGGCCTTGACTTTGAATATATGAAGAATTCACTGGCACTTTGCTTGCCTTTTTGGAAGTAGGTGAGAAGATGGTCTCGGGCCAGAGAAAGTGGGGAGTTAAGCATGAATTTGTCTGGGTCTAGACCTTGGTTGCCTGGCTTATACAAGGGCACTGCTGCTTGGTTTACCAGGAGACAAGGCAAGCCCTGTTGGAGAAGTCCCCATGAATCATCAGCCGACATACCTTCTGTCTAAAAGTGGACAAGGTTACTGACACTTTTTTCTATTTCCAGACTTCTGTGCCAGCCTGAGAACTTCCGAAAGGGAGAGGGCCCTGGCTGCAAAGAGAGACCTCCCTGTCATGTCCCTCTGCATAGGAAGCTCTATGCACAGGTTTTATGAAAATATACCTACAGTGTGAATGAGGATATCCTGTGTGCCAGGCTTCTGCTGACGCCAACAATAAAGAATTCGGGCCTTATTTATAGGGCTGCCACCAGGATGTGACAGGAGGAATTGAGCATGCTGCCAGGGCGCAGAATGAGATTTCCCAGAAAGACATTCAGTGGGCTAAAGTGGCCTATGGGGAGTGAGGGAGGAGACAGGCAAGGTGAATCAGACAGAATGATCTGGGTGGCAGCCTGTGGTGGCCGATCCACCTCCTCTAGAGGGAGAGGTAGTGGAGCCTTCTTGGGGACCCTGGGCCAGCACCTTCCAACAGAGCCAGAACAAAGGTAAAAATGTTCAGATTTCCCTCAAAATCAAAGTAGCCAAGCATGTTCTCAATTATCCAGGAGTTTTCATGGGAGGACATCTTAGCCTGGACAACTGGACATTCCCCTCCTCTCCTCTCTGTTTCCCTTCCCTCTCTCCTTCCCCACCCTTCTTTTTTTTTTTAAGATTTTATTTATTTATTTGAGAGAGAGAGAGAATGAGCAGGGGGAGGGGCAGAGAGAGGGGGAGGGGCAAAGGGAGCGGGAGAAGCAGACTCCCCACTGAGCAGGGAGCCTGATGGGGGTGCTCGATCCCAGGACCCTGGGATCATGACCTGAGCCGAAGGCAGATGCTTAACTGACTCAGCCACATAGGCACCCCTCTTATTTTCCCCTCCCTGGGGTAATCATCAGGGTGGTTCACAACGTACAGGCTCTCTCCTCTGGGAGCCTTCTAAGCCTGCCTTTCCCCTCCCATTTGGAGGGAAGTTTGTCTGTGTCTCTTTCTGGCCAGTGAAGTGTGAGTGAAAGAAGTTCCAAAAGCCAGTGCCTGTGCTGTCTGCTTCTTTTTCCCAACCACAGTGACTAGTGACGTTTGAGATGCTGGCTGCCCCAGGATCCTGGATCCCAGAATGAGTAGGACACGGAGCAAATCCCCCAACTGACTCATGCTGGACACATAGCAAGAAAGAGAACAAACATTGGTTGTTTTATGTCACTGAGACTTTGAAATTATTTGTTATGCAGCATCACCTGCCTTACCCTGACGAATATACTCTCCATGACAGAATCTTGGGAACGATGCATTCTTCTGCACAAGAGACTTGAGTGTCTACACCCTTCTTTCAATACAGTGCCACCCTGGTCCTCTCAGTAACCACGAAGTGTGGTTCTGGGGCTGCCAAAGGAAATGGGCCAACAGGACTTTGGCCCAGGGGAGACACGAATGGAGGAGAGTCCTCTGAGCTGCCAACCAGAAGGAGAAAGCTGTAGGTGTGTCTGTTCTGGGAACCTAGCTGCCCTGAGTTCCCATCAGCAGGATGTTCCAGGGAGAAGCTGATTTCCCAAAGTGGAAGAGTTTTTCTCATTCTTTGGCCATAAATGATTCTTACCCTTCCAAATGGCCAGCTCCTATCTGGGGATTTATGCAGTGCTCACTGCCATTGTGGGCTCTCTTTTTTGCTCTGTGTTCTTTGCTGATTGAGGCTTGGAAGAAGCAATTCTTTTTCTGGTGCTGATGAATATGCTTCTAGCCCAAAGTTTAATTTTTTCCTTCTTAGTTTTGCAACCTTGACTGTCTGGAGCTTTAGGATTTTAAGCTTGATTAATCTCTTCCTCAAAACCTTACCTTTTCTTTCTGAAGACGGCATTTTGGGGGGTCTGACTGGAACCTTGCAAGGACAGGGTCATGGAAGGAGGGACTGAGGAAGCTGCTCAAGACCAGGAGACTCTGTTATCCCTCATTCCCCAGTGCAGGTGCCTGGCCAAATGGTGGGGGCACAGGAGCCTGAATGCCACCTGCCCTAATAGGGAACACTTATGCCTCCAGGGGCAACTTTTCTTAATTTGCACAAAGGCACCTTACAGGCTAGCTGTGGCCCTTCCCTTGTCATGGTCATGCTTGCTGCTGCCCTGTGAGCCCATACCTGGAATTATCCAAGGGCCCTGATTGGCACAGGGGGGCCATGGGGCCTTAGAACAAGCAGGAGAGGAGCAGGAGCCTAAGTGGGTGATTGGTGAGTTGACTGAAGGCCAAGAGCAAGGCTGGAGTAGCATGCAGCGAATGTAGCAAGTGTGCATGCATGTGTTTGCCTGTGTGTGTGTGCGTGTTTCAATGGGTCCGAGCACTATATGCCACACTGGGGGAAGGGAAAGGACGAGTCAAGGTGCAGAGTTGGAGGGTGAGGCATGGGATCTGATGGTGTAATTTGCATTTTGTTTCTGCTGCTAACAGTTGGCTTAGGGGGTCTGTCTCTCTGACCCCTGTATGTAGGAGGGAAGAAGCCCCACCAAGGATCACCATATCAGTGCTGTGGGTGTCTGGGGCTGAAGGTGGCAATCTGCCCTCCAGATTGCCCCAGGCATCAGACAGCAAGTGTTTGTGTCACGTGTGGAGTCTCGTCCTGGTAGGTGATCTAGGGCAGCACCAGATAACTCCCCTCATGGCCTGTGGACCTGCAGCATCGACAACACTCAGGGGCTTATTAGAAACGCAGAGCCCCTCAACATCACTCGGCAGCAGGGAAATCCAAATCAAAACCTCAATGGGATACCACCTCACACCAGTCAGAATGGCTAAAATGAACAAGTCAGGAGATGACAGATGTTGGTGGGGATGCGGAGAAAGGGGAACCCTCCTACACTGTTGGTGGGAATGCAAGCTGGTGCAACCACTCTGGAAAACAGTATGGAGGGTCCTCAAAAAGTTGAAAATAGAGCTACCATACGATCCAGCAATTGCACTACTGGGTATTTACCCCAAAGATACAAAGGTAGGGATCGAAATGGGTACGTGCACCCCGATGTTTATAGCAGCAACGTCCACAATAGCCAAACTGTGGAAAGAGCCAAGATGTCCATCGACAGATGAATGGATAAAGAAGATGTGGTATTTATATACAATGGACTATTATGCAGCCATCAAAAGGAATGAGATCTTGCCATTTGCAATGATGTGGATGGAACTGGAGGGTGTTATGCTGAGTGAAATAAGTCAATCAGAGAAAGACATGTATCATATGACCTCACTGATATGAGGAATTCTTAATCTCAGGAAACAAACTGAGTGTTGCTGGAGTGGTGGGGGGTGGGAGGGATGGGGTGGCTGGGTGATGGACATTGGGGAGGGTATGTGCTATGGTGAGTGCTGTGAATTGTGCAAGACTGTTGAATCACAGATCTGTACTTCTGAAACAAATAATGCAATATATGTTAAGAGAAAAAAAAAGAAGACAGCAAGAGGGGAAGAATGAAGGGGGGGAAATCGGAGGGGGAGACGAACCATGAGAGACGATGGACTCTGAAAAACAAACTGAGGGTTCTAGAGGGGAGGGGGGGTGGGGGGATGGGTTTGCCTGGTGATGGGTATTAAAGAGAGCATGTTCTGCGTGGAGCACTGGGTGTTATACACAAACAATGAATCATGGAACACTACATCAAAAACTAATCATGTAATGTATGGTGATTAACGTAACAATAAAAAAATTTAAAGAAAAAGAAAGAAACGCAGAGCCTCCACATACTTACTCAGAATCTGCATTTTTTTTAAAAGTGAGTTCTTTTTTTTTTTAAAGATTTTATTTATTTATTTGACAGAGAGAGAGAGAGCACAAGTAGGCAGAACAGCAGGGAGAGGGAGAGGAAGAAGCATGCTCTCCACCGAGCAGGGAGCCTGACGTGGGGCTCCATCCCAGGACCCTGGGATCATAACCTGAGCTGAAGGCAGCCGCTTAACTGACTGAGCCACCCAGGTGCCCCTCAGAATCTGCATTTTAATAAGATCCCTCCATGATATGTGTGCACTGAGTGTGGGAAACAAGCTCCAATATGCCGGTGTGACCTGGAGGCTCGTGGCAGGGTGGTCAGGCTGACATTTGCTTGTCCCAAGAACCTTCATCCTTGCCACTGCCCACTCATTCACTCCTCGTCTACTCACGTCCCTTCCTTGGAAGCTGGGAGAGGAAAGCAAACAGTATCAAAGCTACTGATCTTTGTCTTTGATTGAAGAGTTATGCCCCCAAGATTTGGCTTCAATCCAAAGTGGCCAGAATATTTAGAAGTGCCACAATCACGCATTCAGCTGCTAAATAGAAATCACTCAAAAAGGAAACTGAGTTCTGGTAGGAAGATGGACACAACTGAGCTGGGACCGTACAGTTCACATCTGTTGCCCAAAAGCAGCTTAGGAAGGTGGGTGTGCTAGGCTCAATAATACTTTCCCCTCCCGCCACCAAAAGATGTTCACGTCCTCACGCTCACAACCTGCAAATATGTTACCCACGCAGTAGAGGGACTTTGCAGATACAATAAAATCCTTGACTTGGAGACGAAGAGATTATTCTATTTAGATGGGCCCAATGCGATCATAAGGGTCCTTATGAGAGGGGTGGCAGGAGGTCAGAGTCAGAGGTGATGGGACAATGGAAAGCAGAGAGACAGATGGAGATGCAACTACAGAAGCAGAGGTTGGAATGATGTGATTGTTTAGAGCCTGCCACTTGGCAGGCACTGGGTCAACCACTTTTTTTGCATCCTCTGGAATCCTTATAACAATTTGCAAGGAAGGTATTGTGGCTTTATTTTATGGATGAAGAGTAAGTCTTGGGGATATGAGACCCAAGGACACAAAACAGTGAGTGGATGCCACCACAATACCCCATTGCTTTATAGGGCACCACACCTTATTCCTTAACTGGAACACCTTCAAGAGGACCACTTAAACAGTAACTTACTATGGGATAGCATTTTTGTTTGAAGGGAAGGAAACATTTTATGTCTCCTTGTCTTTATAGGAAACACAATTCTTTTTTTTTTTTAAAGATTTTATTTATTTATTTGACAGAGAGAGAGACAGCGAGAGAGGGAACACAAGCAGGGGGAGTGGGAGAGGGAGAAGCAGGCTTCCCGCTGAGCAGGGAGCCCGATGCGGGGCTCGATCCCAGGACCCTGGGATCATGACCCGAGCTGAAGGCAGACGCTTAACGTCTGAGCCACCCAGGCACCTCAGGAAACACAATTCTTAAGATTTTTAATGAGTGCCAAATATCACAGATTCTTGTGATAGGCTTGGAACTCTATTCATGTCTTTGAGTTGGGAAAAGTTAAATCCACTTAAGGATGGAAGTTCGTTCCTGTGGTTCTTGAATCCCCATTTTGAAACGAGTTGCTCTGTATTTCTTAGCTCCTCTTTGTTACCGTGAAGAGCTAGGTCGTAAGGGCAGCATTCTTAATTTAAAAAGATGCTACGATATTTACTGTTTTTCTTAGCCTCCTGGCATCCCCATCTGAGATCCCGAAGCTCATTCAGCCTGTGTTTGTTTCGTTGTATCACGCCATGTATTGTCAATCACTTTTTCCCAATTTTTTATTGTGGTACAAATATATAAACAGGAAATTGATCATCATAGCCATTGTACAGGTCGGTGATATTAAACACACCCACCATGTGTTACCATCCATCCCCAGAACTCTCATGCTCACCTCTTAACCACGCCTCCTCCATTATGGGTTATGTGGGGTTTTCTCTTACCTGTCCCTCTGGTTCTTTGTGGGGACTCTTGCATGACCACCTCCACCCACAGGAATTTCTTTCTTCTCTGGATTCCCGTAGCCTCATGGTTGGGACCAACATATTCCTGTTCTTGGCATTTCCCCTTCTATCATGCTGCGTGTTCCCTGGCGGGCTCCTGCGTTCAAATGCTCCCAGCTGATCATCATCACAATGTGAATGCCTCCCAGATCCGTATCTCTAGGACAGGTTGCTGCCCAGTGTTCTGGGCTCCTCTATCTCCTACCTCCCAGACTTTTGTTTCTCCCTGCCCCACCTCCCCAACTCTGGATCCTGCTGGAATCCATATAGTCAGGACTGAGATCACTTCCTTTCTCTCCCAACCAGCTCCTCTTCTTGCAATTCCGATATGTCCTTCCTCTTCTCACTCGCAACATCTGATGGAGGACGGCCAAGGGCACCTGAGGTCTAGACTGCTTCTCTATTCCCCTGGTATGACCTGTGAGTCTTGGACATTGTTCGGTGTCATGCAAGTTTGGGCAGGTTGGTAGTCTTTCCAGGGCAGATCAGGCTCACCACACTCCCTGCACACTCCCCTGTACACGGGCTTGTGCCAGGCAGGGCCAGCTGTGGCTCCAAGCTCCCTTTGGGCATCCTCAACCTGTCTCACACTGCAGAAGCAAATGCTGAGATGGAATTTGGGGTGCAAGATGTCTGCTAGGGATCACACTTGTGGCAGGAAGGAGGAAGAAGCAGCTTTGGACAGAGAAGTTGAACGGGTGGCACAGACCCAGTGAAGCCCCAGACAGGCTGGTGGGAGGGCTCTGGAGAAAGCACTGCCCTTCAGAGCTGTCCCCTGTTGGGCCAGAATGGCTGAGCCTTTGTATCTCTGCCTCACTTGGTCACCGGGCACAGGCTGCCTGGGAAGGGCATGACCTTGGTTCTCAGCAGAACTTAAAGGACCGGGGAGCTGAAGGTTGCCCTCTAACCACGCTCCTCTTGGCTCGGCAGCCAGGGCCCCCTGAAAGTAGGACCTGGAGGGTGCCACCTCGTTCCTCGTCCCCTCCACCCACCTGTTGCTCCCTCCAGCCAGCTTCTTAATGGAAGCTGAGTTTGTTTAAATCTGGGCATGTTAACGGCGGTGAAGTGGTTTGCTCAGTAGGATATGAAAAAGCCTTACTCAATTTGTATTAATGTTCTTAACCTCTGTGGAGGGTTACCTTTTGGACTGCGGATCACGAGAGTGGAGTTTCATCGCCCTGGTACAGGGGAAACGATTTCTCTCCATTTACAGGCTGCAATAATGCTTTACGAGGGTGCCCTTCACTAGCTAAGATATTAAAATGATGATAAATCAAAGTTCAACACTGTGGATGAGCTGCAGCTTCATCACCATTTAGAGGAGCCCTTGTAGATTTCCTGTAGAATCACCCTCCATCCTTCTACGAGTCTGTTCTTAGGCACCCCGAGAATTCAGAAGGTGACAGAGGGAGGCTGGGAGCTGTAGCTGGGGAGAAGGAGGCTTGGAGCTCTGTCTACCTAGCCCATTTGGAGCCCATAGCAGGTGGAGCGGGGGAGGGGCCCCCCGGCTGCCCACAGGACTCTAAGCGGTGGGTTGGGAAGGGTGTGCAGACTTCAGAAGGGCCTGCCTGTTCCTGTGCCCTGTCCCTGAGCTCTTTTCCCCAGACCCGGTATTCAGAAAGGCCGAGAATGTTGTAGCCCTTTAAGAATGGATATAGCAACAGGGAAGTCAATGTTCCCATTCCGGGACCCTCCAGTGTCCCAGGGACTGTGTTCGGCAGTGGTGATTGCTAAAATGATGCCAACCCTCCCATCATACGACAGTGATGTGGTTGCAGATTTCTCTCCCCCCGCCACCGTGTGGACGCCTCTAGAAGGGGACCCGGATTCCTGGTGGTCTGGGTAGTTGGGCACAGCGCCTGGCCCTGGGGGGAGGTGCTGGGGAAATGTTTGTGGGGGAACAGAAGGGAAGAAAGAATGGCTAACGTGAGCTCTGCGGTGCTAGCTGGAAGCTGGAGCTGCTGGGCCACGATCAGTGGAGGAAGGGCAGTCATGCTGCTGGGGTGTTCCCACCCCGCCGTTCCCCCTGCATTTTCCACAGCATCCTTTGAAGCCCAGCCAGCACTCCCCTACTGCGTGCAGCCATCTCCTCCGGAAGGTTGATTGCTTGCAGAGCTGTGTGCACATCTGAGTGGGAATGCAAACGTCTCGGCCACCGGACACCCGCAGCCAGCTGCCCGGGGGATGCCAGCAGATGTTTCTGGTTTCCATGCCAGTGGGAGCTTTTGTGGGCTTTTTCTTGGTGCTCGTCTGTGGCGATGAGCAGGATAATGAAAGCCGGCAAGAGACAGCCATCAAAACCCACAGCTTGGGTCAGAGCTCTCCAGAGCGGGAGGGTGCCGATCATTGGGGATTTAGGCCAAGAAAGCCAGCTGGAGGGCTTTTTAAAAGGAACCTGTGGCCCAGTGGGCTTGGAACGGCCCTTTGGTGAGCTCACAAAGGGACTCATTGTTGAGTCGGGGAATTTCAGAGCTGTCAGGGGCCCAGAGGTCATCTTGATGGTGTGCTGTCATGTTGTGGGTGGGCAAAACTGAGACATAGAGGGAAAGAGAGACTGATTTAAGTAGGATTGGTCCAGTCAATCTGTGAGAATTAGAGAAAGGCACCTCTTCCAGGCAGACATAGCCTTATGCCGGGGGGTTAAGGTTGCTGAGCAGAGTGCAGACTAGATCTCAGCCCCTACTTGCCCACTGGGATGGGCAACCCTGTGCAGTGAACAACCTGGGCAACTGCACATGGTGACCCTGCCTCAAGGTTACACAGTCCCCTGGTGATGGAGGTAAGATCAGAGGCCACTGCTTTCTGCTTACTTCCCTGCAGATGGTCGAAATGGAAAAGTAACTTCTGCACACACCGTTCATGTGTGTTTGTGGGTCTGGTCACATCTTGTTGAGTCTTCAATCCATGAACACAACATGTATTTCCATTTATTTATATCTTCTTTGATTTCTTCCACCCACATTTTGTGGTTTGTTAGATTTATACCTATGTATATCATTTTGGGGGAGCAATTGTAAATGGTATAGTATCTTTAACTTCAGTTTCCATGTGTCGTTAGTATACAAAAATATGATTGATTTTTGCATGTTGATTTTGTAGCCTGTGTCCTATCTAACATCACATATTAATTCTGGGAGGTTTTTTAAAAAAATGTTTTTTCTTTGTAGAAAATCATGGCATTTGTACATAGGAACAGTTGAGAGAGAGACAGAGAGAGAGAGTGAGTGCGTGAGTGGGGGTGGGAATGGAGAAGGGCAGAGAAAGAGAGAGAATCTCAAGCAGGCTCTATGTCCAGTGTGGAGCTGGGTGTGGGGCTTGATCCCACAACCCTGAGATCACGACCTGAGCCAAATTCAAGAATCGGATGCTCCGCTGACTGAGCCACCCAGGCGCCCCATATAGTCATGTGGTTTTTCTTCTTTAGCCTATTAATACAGTAGATTCATTGATTTTTAAATATCTAGCTGGCCTTGTATCTCTGGAATAAACCCAACTTGGTCATGGTGTATGATTATTATTATATATCGCTGAATTAATTTTTAATTGAGACATAATTGACGTATTAACATCGTCTTAGTTTAGGTGTACAACATGATGATTCAATATATGTATGTATTGCAAAATGTATGTGGCTGAATTCTGTTTGCTATTATTTGCTTAGGATTTCACATCTATAATGCTGAGGAATATTGATCTGTAGTATTTTTTTGTGTGTGCTTTGTATCTGTACTTAATGGGAGGAGTAGGCAAACGTGCGTGTACCCCATTTTATTTGGAATGAGAAATACTCAGGGAGCTTTAAGAAGTCCTGATATCCAGGATGTCTTTCACACCAATTAAATCAGAATCTCTGAAGGGAGGGACCCAGGCACTAATATTGTTTTATAAACTCCCAGATGTTTTTAACGTGCAGCCAAACTCTGAGAATGCAAGAACTAATTCACACGGTGATGGACATCATCAACTGATAATCCACTTGTACCCATGAGAGTCTCAGCAGCTAATTCACAATAATGTCCTTTAGTGTTGGGATCACTTCGGAGCAGTGGGCAGAGTCAAGCAAACCCACAAAGGATGGGAGGCACTCGGGGTATGGCATTCTCTGGAAGCTCTTACCACCTCTAGGTCTGAAGGGGCAGAGATAGGATGGGGTTCCTGGATTCTGGGGGGGAGTGTTTCCAGAGACATATCTGTTAAGCAGGGCAGGAGCAGAAGAGACGCACCCCAGCCTCCCTCTGCTCCTGTTATGGGATTTTCTGGCCTATTCCCCTAGAGCTGGCTGATACAAGAGGCATCTTAGACATATTATTCAGATATTCCCCACTCCTCCTACCCCGAAGAAGAGCCAGCCAGGAAAGAGCAGAGAATGGATTTGGGGGCACTCTACTCCTCCTAAATATTTGCATTTCAACCCAAACAGATTTTGAATGAGCAACAGATTTTCAACCCAGAAGAGTGCTGTATTGGGACCACAGCATGGGAACCACCTGGGCAAATCTTGCTGCATCAGACTCTGGGGGTGGGCCCACCCCCGCCAGCGATCCATGTTTTAACAAGCTTCCCTCCCCTCTCCTCTCCACCCCATGCTGATCTGCGCTCCAGTGTGAGAACCAGCCTAGATGTCTGCAAAGTCAGCGAATAGGATGGACGCATTTTGAGAATGGAGACAGAGATGGTAGCCAGCTTGATAAGCACGTTGTGATGGTTCTAGAACACCAAGAGAAATAACAATATGGAGAGATGCACTTCCCGCCCCTTCCGCATACTTCTGGCTCTCCAATTCTGGGCATCTTTCAGCAGTGTTGTGACGCTGCACACCAGCTCCTCAGTGGGCTCAGTGCTTTCCTGCAGAGCCCTTTAGAAATACAGATCCCCGGACCTTGTCTCTGAATCTGTGATCCTGGCGCTCAGGCATCTGTATCTTCAGTGTTTCCTGATGTTTCTGATGTGGAGATGGTCAGAACAGCCCTGAACTGGATGCCGCTTGTGGTCAACATGCATGATTGAGCATCTCCTCTGGACTGGGGATCTTTATATGCATCATTTTATTTTCTGCTCTAACAACCTTATGCGTGGGTAACAATACCTCCAGTGGGCAACTGGAGAGACCTCTTAAGAGAAGGGCTGGCTTGCTCAAGGTCACAACCAGTAGACGGGGCTTTCAAAAGTAGGTCCCCCAGACCCACTTTTCAGTGCACCATTTTGGCTACTGACTCCCACCCCCCAATCCCTGGCCCCTCTTCCCGGCTGTCTGCCTGGCTGAAAGATGTTTGTCCTGTTCTGTCAAACTCTGGCCCTCTGCTCTCTGGAAACAAGCAATTGATGGGAAGACAGCCTTCCTTGGAGGGTCGTAACTACACAGCAAGAAGGAAAGCGGCCCCTCAGGAATATGCTCTGTTCACAGGAATCTTTTTTTCTTATGGATTCTGCTATTAACACTTAAAGGGAGTTTTACTCTGGGGGGGAATTTGTCACGGAACAGACCTTCCTTGGAATAGATCTTCCTGAGCGCTGTCACGTTGCTGGGAGCGTGAGATTCCCCTCCTCGGGCATCTGTCTTCCCGGGCCTGGCTCTCCACATCTGTCTGAGCCCCACACCCTCCTCCCAGGCATCACTAGTCTGCAGCTTGAAGGCCCCTCCATGCGGGAATAGGAGGCAGGGGGGCTTGTCCTCAACTTGGGATGGACAAATGGGGTCTGTGGTTCTTCCTCTCCCATCAGTCCATCAGTCCTGGCACTGGCCCTGTCTCCTCTTCACAGACATCTTTCTGTTTCCTGGGACTCAGTGATGGTGGGTGGGTGGGTGGATGGCGGGTCGGGGAGGTGCGAGAGCAGAAGCACAGGGAATGGGAGGAGGGAGGAGGGAGGAGGCTCTCAACATCATCACCTCGGAGCTCTCCTGCCCTTCCCCCCTCCTCGGGGCCTGTCTTCCACCCCTCAAGCTCCATGTCTACTCCCCATTCATATAATTCAGCTCTGACACCAACGGTCCCAGACCAATTGGGTGTCCTTCAGTTCAGTCTGACACTACCCTGCAGAGCCCACAAGTGAAGGGCTCAGCCCACAAGCCTCCTCCCCTCCAGATGTCTATGGTACCCTCAAGCCACCCGCACTTCGGCCTGGCTGACTACAGATTCATGGGCTCTTGTAACCCCCTCCCCACCATCAGGTTTGATAATTTGCTGGAACAACTCTCAGAAGGCAGGAAAGCACTATACCTAGGATTATGCTTTTATTAGGAAGGACACAACTCAGAACAGCCAAGTGGATTGAGAATGAAAAGAGTAACAAGATGGGGTAGTCAGGCTGTGAGGCAGGGCTGGGCGGCTCTCTGGGCCTGTGGTAAGAGCGATTCAAATCGGAGTCTCAAGAAAATGACAGATTTCCTGTGGCATGGACCCTTGACACTACCACTAAACATTTCGTTAACCCCCTGCAAGATCCCCACGCGTACTGTTTCTCTGCCTATTTCACAGACGAGGAAGCAAAATCTCCAGAGCAACACGGTGAGCAAGGGGCAGGACCGGGGCTCAAACCTAGATATGTCCAAAGTCGGTCTCCATGGATTTCTTCCAGCTGTCGGGTGCCACAGACACACAGGGTGCAAGCACAACTCTTCCCCCGTGGGGTTTATGGTCTGCTGGTGGTCACAGCAAAGCAGGAACCTGGATAACTGGAATGAGACAAGGGAACAAATGCTCTGCAGACAGGTGCCTCAGGCATCTGGTGGAGGGAAGGGGGAGAGTCACAGCACGGAGGGCTGGAGGTGGGGAGTGTGTGGTGGGATGCTGATATCTCCTGTGAAATTCTTTGCCTCTTCTAGCTTCTAGAGGTCACCTATGTTCCCTGGCTTGTGGCCTCTTCTTTCATCTTCATAGCCGGAAAGCATTTTCTCTCCTTTCTGATCTCTGCTCTGTCCTTCCACCTTCTCTCTCTCTCTCTCTGATGCTGATCTTCCTGCTGCCCTCTAATAAAGACCCTGTGATTACATTGGATCCACAGGGATGACCCAGGATCATCCACCCCCATTGCGAGATCCTTAATTTAATCATACCTGCAAAGTCCCCTTTGCCATGTAGGGTAACGTATTCATAGACTCTGGAGATTAGAATGTGGATGTTTCTGTGGGGCCATATTCTGCCTCCCACATATGGGAATGGGCAGAGCTGAGTGTTTAAAGAGGTTGGAGAAAGTTTTAAAGAGCTGCTGTGGGATAAATAGGGTATCAGCAGTGTAGGCATGGCAAGGACATTTAGTCCTGTGTGCCAACTCCAGCTGTTTGGAGTCCTTTCCTGGAGCTCCGTGATTGATTAGTGATGTCTGCCATGGACTCAGGAATAGGAAGGAGTGGCATGCCTGCCAGAAATTTGCCATTTGGAAATGTAGTTCAACCTTTCAATTTCCCCATGACATAAACAGGCCTGGAAAGGGAGCGTGCTTGTCTGAGGTCACACAGCTAGAGGCAAAGCTAGAAGTCCGGCCCCCTGATCCCATGGTTCAAACATGACCAGTCTGAAGCACTGGGTTGTAATGTAGTCTTCAAGGAGCTGCAGTGAGTTTAGGGGCATGTAGACTGTTGGGAAGACCTTAGAGGGGCTCTGGATAAAGTGCAAGTAGCTGGCGCTGAGCCTGGCTGGGAGTACAGGAAGGGAACTGTTACCGGTGTTGGGGGAGTGGGGGGTGGAGGGATGGGGTGTGAACCTGGTCTAAGACCAAAGCCAACTGAAGGTTTGGAATCCGGGGGCTGTTTGCCACTGTAGGATAAAGTTTGGGGAAGGTCAGAGCAGACAGGGTCTGAGCCAGGGATGGAAGCTCAAGTACCAGGTGTCAGGAGGCAGGGCCAGGTGTGGGATCTGGGAAGAACCTTTGGATATGGAGAGGGGTAAGGACTATTTCTTTCACCCAGGGCTGGCAAACGTGTTTCGTCTTGCTTTCTGTGATCAATTCATAGCGTCTGCCGGGAGCATTGTGTGGAATGTGAGACTGAGGCCGTATCTTAGTTCAGAGGGAAAATTCCCTTGACTGATTAGCAATGCCTGTCATGGGCACAGATGTGGGTAAGATGGTGTATATGCCCGGTGTTTACCATTCCTACACAGCACTTTATCCAGATGAAGCCAGGTCACAAAGAGCCTTGAAGGCAGATTAGAAAAGAAATAGGATCACAAAGGGCAAAATGTTACCCGGAACAGCTGCAAGAAGGTAGAGCAGTTAGTTCTCTGGCAGCAAGGAGGGGTGGAGGCTCAGCCTTTTGTAACAAGTCAGAGCAATGCTCACTCTCTTGAGAGGGAGGTGTCCTGTTACCCACAGAGTGACGGGCCCAGAGACATCAACTGTCACATAATAAACGCTTGTTAAATGTATGCATGAATGAATTATTCCATATAATCTCAGGGCTGTATTTCATGGACACAAACATATACTTTTTTTAAAAGATTTTATTTATTTGAGAGAGAGAGCGCCCGTATGTGTGTGTAGGAGGTAGTGGTGGGAGGAGCAAGGAGGAGAGAGAATCTCAAGGAGAGTGTCCGCTGAGCACAGATCTTGATGCAGGGCTCGATCCCACGACCCCACGATCATGACCTGAGCTGAAATCAGGAGTTAGTTGCTCAACCAACTGAGCCACCCAGGCACCCCACAAACTTACAATTTTGTATATGCACTTCTGGGGTGAATAGAAGAGTATGTGGCAGGTCAGCAGCATTGCTAAAAACAACAAGACAAGTTAGGAAAAATACAAAAGGCAAGAGAGAATGATGGAAGCAACTAGAAACAGGGAGGCTGCGACTCTGGAGGGTAGAGATGGCAGGTGGGCTAGGGATTTGCAGCCACTTTCCCCTGTGGCTATTTGCTGATTCTTGGGTTTGTGCAAGAAGTTGCTAAATCCAGGCTTCGCAACCAGGCGCTGAGAAACCAAGAGCTTGACCACCTCTGTGCACGAAGCTCACTTCCTCTCAAGTTGAAGGGGAAAAGAGTGAGCCTAGGATTTTTCCCAGTGACCAGCACACAGTGGGTCTTCAACTAGAGTTTGAATCCAGGCCTCCCGGACCTGTTTGCAAGAGAGAGCCCCCCTCACTACCCCCATTTCTTTTAGTTCCTCTCGGTTCCAAACTTTGTAGCTTTTTCTGGAACAAGTACTGCATAATTTGGTTTTCTTCTCCCTCCCTCATTTTCTTCCTTCCTTCCTTCCTTCCTTCCTTTTTATTTTTCTTTTTTGGTTAAGTTAAAATGAATTAAAGATTCATGTTGTATAGAGGAGTATTTTGAGAATTTCACAACATCCCCAGGAGATAATTGGTGTCTCCCCAGGGAATCACCAGGCGCAGGCTGGGAATGATGGTGTAAATCACTTGAGCACCGATAGTAGCTTTAATTAAGTTTTTCCAGAATCAGATGCTTATTTCACTGAAAAGTGCTGGGCTTTGTTGACAAGTGACACATAACATTTCATTCTCCAGGGATTTTTTTTTTTTTAATCATCAGAAGACATCCTTGTGGAGACCTGGTCTCCACATTAATTAATCAGCCAGTCAGTGGGGGACACAGAGCGGGACTTAGCCTCTGGGGGAGGCAGGAAGCAGGAGGTCCCCCTTGAACACAGGGATCCTCACATGTCATGTCTTTGCTCCTCACCTCTGACCTGGAGGGGAGGTACCGGTATCCCCATTTTGAGGGGAGGTGGCTGATGCCCCAGAATCCTCAGGAATTAGGACGTTCTCCCATAGCCTGTAAACAGCAAAGCCAGCACCAACCCTGCTTCTTGCTTCCCAGGGGGCACCTTTCCCCATGGTCTTATGGCCATCCTGGGTTCCTCAAAGCGTTTCCCATCCAGTTGGGGATGCAAGACCCCAACACAGCAGAAACAAGCAGGCAGGCTCCAGGTTATTCTTGGCCCTGATTTCCTGAATCAGGGATCCCCCCCACCAATCAGGTTCCCTGGGCCCCACAGAGAAAGGGGCAGGGAAGCCTCCAGTTAAAGCCAGGAAAGGAGTGAGGGGAGGGTAGGTCAGAAGACGCCACTTTGCTGCCCTCTCTCTTCTGTGGCTGGAAAGGTACCTGGAAGGGAGTCTAGAGATGTAGGCTCTAATCCTACCTCGGTGAGCACCTGAGCATGACCTCGGCTGGCCCTTTGCCCTGGTCTCAGAGCTGCTGAAACAGGGTTTTGCACCAAGTATCCTCTTCCTGGAAGAGGCTGGGAGTCTGTGATTCTAGCGATCACTTTAACGTGTTAGTACTGCAGATCCCACCGGAAACCTCCTGACACAGCCGGGATCTCCAGAGATGTTCGTGGCACCTGCTTGTGTGACATGGCGCTGACTTCTCACTCTGTGCCTTCACTCCATTTGCGATTTGAACAGAAGACTCCAGAGCCTTAGCCCAAAGCCTTAAATGCTGGCTGTGCATGGGGATTGCTGGGGAAGCTGTTTCATATCATAGATGCACAGACCCTTCTGAGCCCAGGGATGTATTTCATGGCCCGCTGTGTTCCTTTCCCTGTTCTGTCCCACAAAGTAGCACTTGGACTGTTATCTCCAAGTGGTGGAGCGATGCAGACCAGCCCCTGCCCCCAAACTGGGCGCACTGCCCAGAAAAAGTGCTCAGGAGGATGGAGATACTGGTCCTGGCTCCATCACTGATTTCTTGGGGCCCTTTGAACAAACCACTTGCTGGGAGATCCAACACCCCTATTTCCTCTGGGAGACCTGCTCTTCTCCCTTTCTTCATGGGTTTGGTGGGACTGTAAACACATCACTGCCACCACCACATGCTGCCTACCCAATGACAGTGGCCAGCATGTGGCCCAAGCCAAGCCAATGGTAATAGTCCAACCCCTCTGAAAAGTGATTGGCCCAGAGGATAGACATGCTGCCAAGAAGAGCCAATCAGAGTCCTTCTTTCAGACTGAGAAGAAACAGCTGATTGTTTGCATTTTTGTTTTGTTTTTCTTTTGTTTGGCAATCATCTTCCTTGGCTGAATGGAAAAAGTCAGTCTAAATAGTAGGAGAGAAAGAAGGCAATGCATAGAGGTATACAGGCCTGAAAGATGGATAGATGGATAGGTGGGTTGATAGATAGGTAGATAGATAGATGAATAGACAGATGGGTAGATAGATGGATGGACAGATAGATGGATGGATGGATGGATGGATGGATGGATAGATAGATAGATAGATAAATGAGAGAGACGGATGGATAAATGGATGGATAGATGGATAGATGGATGGATGGATGGATGGATGGATGGATGGATGGATGGATGGGAAGATAGATAGACAGATAGATAAATGGACAGTTGGATGGATAGATGGGTCTATTGGATGGATGGATGGATGGATGGATGGATGGCTGGATGGATGGATGGATGGATGGATGGATGGATGGATGGATGGATGGGTGGATGGATGGGTGGGTGGATGGATGGATGGATGGATGGATGGTGGATGGATGGGTGGGTGGATGGATGGATGGATGGATGGATGGATGGATGGATGGATGGGAAGATAGATAGACAGATAGATAAATGGACAGTTGGATGGATAGATGGGTCTATTGGATGGATGGATGGATGGATGGAGATGGCTGGATGGATGGATGGATGGATGGATGGATGGATGGATGGCTGGCTGGATGGATGGATGGATGGATGGATGGTGGATGGATGGGTGGGTGGATGGATGGATGGATGGATGGATGGATGGATGGATGGATGGGAAGATAGATAGACAGATAGATAAATGGACAGTTGGATGGATAGATGGGTCTATTGGATGGATGGATGGATGGATGGATGGATGGATGGATGGATGGATGGATGGGTGGGTGGATGGATGGATGGATGGATGGATGGATGGATGGATGGATGGATGGTTGGATGGATGGCTGGATGGATAGACAGAGAGATAAATGGATAGATAGATAGGTAGAGAGATGGATCGATAGATGGATAGATAAATTGACAGGTGGATGGATAGATGGATGGATAGATAGAAGGGTACATAGAAAAAGAGGTAGATGGATAGATGGAGTTCTGGCTCCATTATTTGAGCTCACGAAGCCTCTATCCCTGAAGCCAGAGTGAGCTGTCATGCTCTAGCCACCTGCTCTGTGAAGTGAAGTTACCTTTGGTTTCTGTCACCTGCCATAGGAAGAGCCCCCCCATCCCCTCCACTCACCCTCTCTGCCCTAGACCTTGGCCTCCTGACTCTAAGGGGTTTCTAAGTGTTTTCTGTTGGCCCTTCCAGCAAAGGTAGTCTATGATTCTAGACTCTGTAGGCTGCCCGGCCACAAAGCACAAAGCTTGCAGAACAGGAGCTCAAGCCATCAAGTGTGTGTAACAAAAGTGTTGATAGCACAGCTTTCCAAGTAAATCCAGAGCCTTCTGTTTCTAAGGGAGGGTGGGGAGGGCTGCATGTGCGAGGGTAATGGAGGCAAATTACTTTTGTTCTCTGCAGAGCCTGTGCTCAGTTTGCGTGCCTCCCTGGTGCTCTGCTGAGTTGGAGAATCTTCCAATAGGGCCAGCTTCCAGGCGGGTGACAGTCAGATTCAAATCACTTCTGCTCCCCAGCTCAGCACCGGGGCCCAGGTGCCCTGCTGGATTCAGAGCACAGCCCACCCCCCCCCCGCCCTTCCTCCGAGAAATCTCTACTTAGCACAGCCAGGGCCTGGACTGTTGTCATTAGGAAGTATAAAATCCTAATTTATATTGCTGGGAGGGTAATTTATACACTAATGTAAATTTCTTTTACTGCTGATTTTTGAGCAACTGATGTGCAATTATTTCCAGCTCGCCTTCTGATGCAATTCTAAAATGACTACTGCTAATACCTTAATATTCTTTACGATTGCCAGAGATGATATTTTTCCCGGATCAAATGCATCCAGTGGGGTTTGACATAATTGGGTTAAAGATTTCTCTTTCTGAAGCTGTAAGACATGTCAGGCTTATCTGGGCCGACGGGAGTGGGAGGGTTGGGCAGGGGGGATGATGGCAGAGGCCTTTTGTTTGTGTTCTGCTATTCTCCCAGCTTGGAGCCCAGGTCTCTCCTGTGTGCCTACTGTGTGCTCAGCTCAGAAGATGCTACTTGGCTGCCATTACACAGAAATGGTGTGTGCCTGTGACAGGGTAACTCTCTGGGGGAGAATGGTTTTTGCTTTAGGAATGCACCAGGGCATACGTGGCTGGCCTCACCCTGTTATGAACCAGGGTGCATGAGCCATGAATGGTGGCTTGTCAGGTATCACCAACAGCTGGTGAACACAATAGGACATCTGGAGGGATCTGTCTGTGCCCAGAGGCCAGTCCCACCTCAATAGCAAGAAACACATTGTCTTGGGGCGTCTGGGTGGCTCAGTCAGTTGAGCGTCTGACTTTTGGTTTCAGCTTAGGTCATGATCTCAGGGTCCTGGGATCGAGCCCCACATTGGACTCCACATTCAGTGGGGAGTTTGCCTGAGATTCTCTCTCCCTCTGCCCCTGCCCCTGCTCGCAGCTGCACTCTTTCTGAAAAAAAAGAAGAATGACATTGTCTTCAGAATGTTTCTCTCTCCCTGGCCCTGCTATGGGCAGCTGAGAGCTGGCCAGACAGGGACCAGGAACCACAGGCCTTTGGATGTCTGTCCCCAAGCCATGCTCTGATCTCTACATCATGCCATCCCCTTCCATATAATTAATGCCAACCCTAAGACCATCATTGCACCGATCTTTACTGTGACCCAGCAGCAGCTTTTGATTTTGATTGTATCTACCAGTTTCCATTTTTCTAGCTGGGACCTGCCAGAAAATCCGTTTGGCCTCTTAAAAACTGAGACCATTTTGAGACCACAGCCTGTCTCGAAATTCAAGCAAGGTGACAGGAGAAGCAGGAATTTGAAGATTCAAGCAGCAAAAGCACTTGGCACCCTCCCTGATGCTTCTTAGGACCAACGCATGGCAGCAATGTGTTATTGAGCTCATTGTCTTCATTTTATTGTATTTATTTGTTTTTCCTTAGGATCACTTAGAGCAATTTCAGCTTGGAAAAGGGGATTCCATAAAAGTAAGCCCCGACATGACATAGTTGTAACTAATAATAAGAAATAATAATATTTATATAAAACTTCTTCTATGCCAGTAGCTGTTCTAAGGATGGTACTGGCTAATTTATTTGATTTGACCACAACCCTAGGAGAGGTAGTCACTACCATTTTGCACACGGGGAAACAGGGCACAGACTGGTTAAGTCCCACAGAGGGTACAGCGGTAGAGACGGGGCAGGCACCCAGGCAGCTGGGCTCAACGTCTGTCTTCTTATCATGTGATCTCGGACTTCCAGCCTCCAAAACTGTAAGAAAATGAATTTCTGTTGTTTAAGCTGTGGCCGCCTGAGCAGACTGAGACACCCCCTCTTGGAGACGTCCCTATGAATGTGTTATTCCAAATCGAAGGCAAACCCCTTCTTGGTTCCTTCATTTGTGAATTGAGGCCAACAACCCCCAACACAAGGCTCCTGGAGGATTATGTAGGAGGTAATAGTGCTGGTGATAATGATCATCATAGCAACACACAATAATAAAAGCAAACTTTCTATGGGTCAAGGTCCACTCTAGGTATCTCATGCATATGGACTTCTTTCTTCTTCCCAGCAGCTCTGTAACATACATACTCTTAGGCATCTCTCCATTTTATGGGTGATGCAACTGATGCCCAGGGAAGCTAAGCAACCTCCCCAAGGTCATGTGTGTCGTCAAAAGAAATGGAGACCACCTACAAAAGAACAGGCAAAGGCTATTTATTCGGAGCTTGCTATAGCAAGGGAGTCAGCCACGTCACTTGTGTTTGGCAGAGATTCAAAGTTGGAATGTGGTTGTGTAGTACTTCAGCAGCCTTTTTGTGACCATGAGTGACAAGGTTAAGGACAGAAAGCCAACATCCTATGGATGGCAAAGCAGGGGGACCGAAGGAGGCTGTGTCTCTGATGACATGGTTGAGCACTGCACACAATCTAGCACACTCCAGACTTCTTTTATTTGTGAGAACTGATGTCTTTATGGCTGTTTGTCAGGTTTGCTGCTGTACTCTGAGCCCAGTGGAACAGAGCAAGACCTACCGGGGGCTCCCTTTGCCCTCACACTATCTCAGCTTGGAGGCAAGTGGCTTGGCCTCTTCCAGTGTTGCTTCAAAGAAAACATCTCCAGTTCTACTCCTTTGTCTTCCTCCCTCCCTCCCTTCCCTCCCTCCCTTCCTCCCTCCCTCCCTTCCTCTCTCCCTCCCTTCCTCCCTCCCTTCTAGTCTCAACTCCCCTTTTACCAATATTCCTATCCTTTCATTTTCTTGGAAATCTCCCCTTCTTTCTCCTTTATTGCTTGGGGACCTCATCTCAGATCCATTCCCACTTCTCACTTCCACTCATACCCTGTGCTCCAGCTCTTTGGAAACACCTGCCTTCCCCCAAGTGCTCACTGGCATCTGGGTCCGCCTGGAGTGCTCTCCCTTGGAATCCTTCTGCCCCTCTGGTTCCCAAACCTCCTCGGGGACTTGATCCTGGGGAACATTCTCTGATCTCTTCCCATGGCCCCGCCCCTTGGGGTATCTGGACTGTGACCTCCTATGGGCAGGGACCGGCAATCAAACAGGTACTTACTAAACGACACATTTGCTATCCTTCCTCAAGTACTTGGCCATCAAGACCCCTTCCGGGTACTTCTTGTGGACCACATGTCATCCAGATCTTACGGCCACCTCTGGGGTGTCTTTGGGGACATTCTGGCCAGAGATCAGGGAAGCCCCATCACTTTGTCAGGCTCTTCTCAGTGTCTTGGTTCTTTTTATAACACAGTGAGCAAATGATGCTGATCTAAGACATAGAGATGACACAGAAAAGATTTTAAACAGAGTCCCTTTTATTTTCTACTCAAGATAATATGATGAAATGAGATAAATTCTCCCTGGTTTGTCAGTCCTGTATTGGATGAATTGCCCCACTCCCTACCCCCAAAAGTCTGAATAGTGGAGGGGGGATGAAGACAAAGAAAGTTTTGTAGTTGGGCAAGATCTGGGGGCCTGACCTAGCCTTCCTGGGGGGGAGGGCCTTTAGATCTGAGATGACTGGCAGGGACTGTAACCAATCACAGCTTTCCTTGCTCATTCAGGACCTCAGGAAAAAGAACGGCTCTTTTCTAATAAGAAAATAACAAAGTAGCAAGCGTGCACAATTTTTCAAGCTAAAGAGCAAGATAAAAGAGTTATGCAGAGCACTTTATACTTTCATTTCCTCCCCTCAGCGTAATAAGGATAAATGATGTTCTAGAGCAACACATCCAAGGCTTTGGGAACCACGATGAACGTTGGAGACGTCTTAGGGTCCTGCCTTTCCAGAAGAAAACGGGAAGTGTCACAGGCCACAAAGCCCCTAAACCTGAGATGCAGGATTTTCCAAGTGTCTCCGGGAGCCAGTAGGGACTATTATTCCCATTTTACAGATAAGGAAATTAAGGCCCAATGACATGGGTAATTGGTACTATCCTGCCTCTGAACAAAATGATGGATGAGCGACCCCATTTCAACCTTTTCATCTGGGCTGCAGGGAAGACTATTACAACTCCTATGCTGATAACGATGCCCAAGTCGATCTCACACTTCTCTGAATCAGGGAGATGGTCCATTCATGCAGCCAGAAGCTCAGCACAGTCCCCTTGGACCTGGGCCCTGGTAGCCCCAGGGCCTGGCAGGGGAGGCTGGGGTGTGTCCGGTATGTGTGGGCTGGAGTTATGGGGAAGGGGTTGTTTTAGGCATCTGTGGGTATGGCCAGTTTCCTTCACACAACCCTCACCCCCACGTCCTGGTGCTGTAAATACATCTCGCCTCTGACCCCTTCCGTTCCAGGCCTTTGTCATGACGAGCCCAGGTTCACGGTCTCCTGAAGGGTGCTGAGCCTGTGTCCCCTGCGGGGAGTGACTCAGAAAGCCCTGGAACCCTTCCAGGATCACTTTCCTGCCTTCATCTGCAGAGCAAATGTCCTCCAAAGGATACTATGTTATCAGCCTTGGCCCCGGGCGGATCAGACAGGGACGTCTGAGTAATGAAAGCAGAGGAAATCTGGGGCAGGGGAAACCAGTAGACTACGCTTCCCAGCCTCTCTTGCAGGTAGGTAGGGCTATGTGACTGAGCTTCAGCCAGTGAAATGGGGTAGAATTAAGTCCTGTCATTTCCATAGTGGCCCTTTTGCCTTATCTTCCACTTCTGCTTACATTCTATCAGAGACAAGTTTGTCCCATGGCCATAACCAACTGCAAGGAGACTGGCAAATGTAGTAGCCCCAAAGAAAGGGCAACAGACTTTGGTGGACAGTTAGCAGTCCTTCATCATATAATTGTAAGAGAAATGAGCATGCACTTGCCTCATTCCTTCCCCCACCCCACTGGTTAAGAGGCAGATGTGATGGCAGGAGCGGGAGCAGCCACTTTGGACCCAGATTGGGAAGCTGCATGTTGAGGATGGCAGAGCTGCCCTTCTGGTTTTGGGATGACTTCTCTGGATTGTTATGTGAGAAATAAATATGATTCTGACTTGGTTAGGCATTGTGTTTTGGGTCTTCTGGTTACCACAGCTCAGATTGTCCCTTCACAGCTATACTCCTGCTACTGATGAACTAGTTAGCTGGCCAAAGATCCAGAAGTGAAGTATGCCTTATTTTGCTCTTCTTCCTCAGGACATGACTCAGAAATAGAAGGACACTTTCCATCATCAATATATGATGGGAGTCTCATTCTCACGCCTGTTCCTCTTCATGATTTCTCTTAGAGAGTCCAGCAGGCCCTCACCCAGTGGCATTCCTGGTTGCCTGTATCATGGAGATAAAGCATCACCTTGATACCCACCACAGATCTCTAATTCTAATCATGAGAATAAGAATGCTCGAGATAACAGAACAACAGGCTGAAGGGGACCACAGAACAAGCTCTGTATGCTTGGAATGGCTAAAGAAATAAAAGGAAGGCATAAAAACCATAAAGAAGGAATAGCACACCAGATTTTTTCCCCCCAATTTTTTTATTATACAACCCACACCTGGTATTGATCCCATCCTTTTCAAACGCAAAACAATTCATGCAAAAACCTCATTACACAACCTCAGCAAATGCCAGACATGTGTGTATAGTTAGACTTTGCGATTCTCTGAAGAAAGAAAACGAACTTAAATATTTTAATTGGACTCACATGTCTCCGGTGCCCCTGAGCATGTGCTCTCAGGACGCTGCTTGATTTAATGGCCATATCAGGGATGTAGTTCGTTTTCCAGAATGCATGGTTCTTTTTAGCCAAGACATATAGCCAGTGGTTCTTGTAGGGTTGTTGTTTTTTTCCCCCCCTTCTGTGTTTTTTCCTCCCCCTTAAGCTAAAGTACTTAAGACTCAGAGATGAGTGCAGAGCTTCAGGCTCATATAGGTGACTAGAACTTCAAAGTCAGGGGGTGCCACCCTGCTGCTTTCCAGACGAGGGAGCTGGCCCACGGAGGCAGAGGGACCCGCCCATTGAAGCATCTGGGAAGGGCAAGCAGTGGCCTCAGCACATATGTTTTGGTTTTCCCAGCCTGTTGAAGAAGAATCTGACTTTTACATTTATGAGCTCGCGTTGAGTGTTCACTCTCCACTCCTGCCTTCAAGAGCTCGGAGCACAAAGGCAGACCGTAACTAAGAGGTTGAGAGGCACATATTACTTCCATCTGGTGGGGTGGTGGGTCTTTCAAACATGGTCTTTGGAATAGATTCTTTGTGTTTATTGTGATGGCGATGAAAAAATCAGTTTCAGCCCAGTAGAACTGTGTCTTGCCCCTGGGCCGTCCCCATCCTGCATCGGCTGGGAGGTGAGAGCAATGAGCAATGGCAGGACCTAGGGCGGGGCTTCCTGCATGCTGGCTGAATAGGGAGTAGTAGCCATTTTCTTTTGAGTTAAAATTTTGTTTCTCCTGCCCCATGCCTGAGGGAATTTGCATTTTAGACTGGGGTTCCCCCGGTGGGGTAAAGGATTTGATTCTTGGTTGGCAAGTTTCAGCGATCAGGAAACCAGTGGTGGGCAGGGCAGGCTGGGAGGTCTGCAGGACTCTCACATCTCCTTATGCCCATGTTCCCTGTGTTAGCCTGTGAATAAGGCCCAGGGAAGAGCTTTCTGGAACAAGGCTGGGGAGAAGAGCCAGATGAATCAAGGCTCATGAGCCGCCCCGAGCTGTCAATTCATCTGCTTTCCTGCATCTTGAATTTTGGAGTAGAGTAGTTACCTCTTGCTCTTCCAGAACTCTCCTTTGTCCTGGCTGACCTCTGTGTGGACCTGTGTCTCTGCTTGGAAATGTTAGCTGTAGTGAAGGCGTGTTGCTGATTCTGGGCAGTCCATTCACCCATTAGAAAAGCTGTTCATCATGTGACCGCAATCCATTGCAACATGCTGCTTCTGCTTACGCCTTGGGATGTATCTATCCAGCGAGGATGCAGCTTTTTTGGTCATTATTCGTGGGACACATCTGACCAAGAGCTCTTTCTCTTAGCTAACCTTGTGCGACCCCCATCTACCTGGTTGAAAGAGAAACTCTTTGGAACAGTGACTGGTTCTCATCTGGACAAAATAGCTTTGATTTTGGATGAAACTGGACCTCCTACCCCAGCTGCGTCCTATCAACCTTGGTGCACCTCATCCATGGCTCTGTCCTTGCCCAGTTGATCCTGAATTTCTAGAGGCCAAACAGAGGGGGCTGGTAGTGGCAGGCTGCTCCCGTGAGAGCGCTTCTGGGGACCCCAGAGAGGGTCCAAGACACCTTGACACTCAGCCAGCAAGAGCCAACTGTGCTGTTCTCAGCTTCATTTTTTCTTAATTAGCTCTAATTACTCTGTCATCATAAATGTACTGACATCAAAAGCCTTCAAGCTCCTTTAAGCAGCTGACAATAATCGGCCTCATTAATCTTGCCGATTCCCATCTTTTGAAGATTGCTGGTTTGCTTTAGAAATGATGCTCTGTTCGGCGCCACTTCCCACCTCTCATTGCTCGCCTCTAGTCTGCGGTGAAGATGTGGCCGGGCGCCAGGGAGCCCCATCAACAGCCCCTGGGGCTTGTCACCTCTTCCCAGGTCTGGGGTGGAGGAAGGCGCCCCTCCCTGGGAGAGGCTGGGAGGCCCTGCTGTGAGGTCACACAGCATGAAGACAGGGCACAAAGCATTACCCAGGTCTGCCTTGGCTCATCTTGGCTCCCTTGGGCCAAGGTCCCCCTGTTCCCAATCACTTAAATATGTAACCTTGGCCACCCTCCTCACTCCACTCCCCCATCTTGTTCTGCAGCTGGGATTCCAAGCTGTCCAGTATCTCCTGACCGAACTTTGTCAATCCTATCCTCTTTTTCAGGTAGTCTTTGGTAGTGGGGCCAGTGGGGGCACCTGTGGAGTTCAGGTGCCACGGTAGCAAGTTCTGGAACCAGGATGACTTGGACAGTGTTTATCGAGGGTAGGCTGAGGCAACATAGAGAAGTGGGTGAGGAATCAGTATGGTATGGTGGACCCTTGTGTTCATGGCTTTGAACTTTGTAGGCTTATACACAGATTTTTTGGATAAATACAGTGCGGTACTATATATGTATTTTTCTTCCTTATGATTTTCTTAACATTTTCTTCTCTCTAGCTTACTTTATTGTAAAAATATGGCGTGTAATACATATATAAAATGTGTGTTCCTTGACTGTTTCTGTTATTGGTAAGGTTTCTAGTCAACTATAGATTATTAGTTAAGTTTTTGGGGTGTTAAGAGTAATATGTGGATTTATGACCATGCAGGTGGGTTGGTGCCCCTAACCCCTGCATTGTTCAAGGTTCATATGTATATAAATGAGGTGGGCTAAGGTCAGGCTGGGCATGTGGTACTGAGTGTCTAGCCTATGGGACAAGTTAAGGCTGGAAATGGGGTGTGAGTAAGGATTCTGGGCACAGGATGGAGTGTATGCACATGTACACCTGTGTGTATGTGCATATACGTGTATGTGTGTGACTGCATGTGTGTGTGATATGTATATGCATATGTGTGTATATATGCATATATGAATATGTGTGTAAGTGATTGCATGTGTGCATGTGAGTGTGTATGATATGTATATATGTATGTGTGTATGTGTGTGTGTTTGTACAGAACTGAGTGCAGAACCAGGGCTGGGGAAAGTGAAGGAACGCTGGAGCTCCTTTCCTTGATTGGCACCTGGTGGATGCACAGAGAGTAAAAAAGTCAAGGGTGTCATGAGAGCCAGGACCTTTAGAATAAGTTCCCTGGGGGCTGGGCTGACATTTGACGTTGGTCATCATCATGCTCAGAGCCCTCCTTCTGGACCTCAAACCAGGCTGAGCTCTTTGCTGTTCCAGCCAGGGGTTGGGTCCCCCATCATTTCCCCTGTTCCATTTGATGGTCTAACTCCTGGTCTCAGATCTTTTTTTACTATCTGTCTCAAGAGGTTCAGAGACCTTCATGCAAATTGAGTTCTTGATGCTCTATCTTGACAGCTCCTGGTGGGCTCCAGACAAATCCCAGTGAATGACTGTACCACATGGGAATTGTCCCTTCCTTCCTCTTGCACACACATGCCAGAAGACTTCTTCTCAGTGAGCCAGGCCTCCTTCTCCTGTAAGGCATGAGAAGCTCCTTTCAGTGTCCCCCACCTTCATCCAGGTGCATCACAAAATGGCACTACCAATGGCTGCCATTTGCCATGTGCTGGGGATCCTACTTTATAGATGTTTCCTCTCTGAATCCTCCAAGTCCATGGGGGTAGGGATTACTAGTTCCATTTTACAGATGAGCAAATAAAGTCACAAACTGGTTAAACATTTTACCTGAAGGCCAACAAGATTAAGGGACAGAGGCAAGACCTGACTCCAGATTTGTGTGACTAAATCTTGACCTTTCCATGATGTCATACCATCTGCCAAGCCAATGGCTAGCTTGGCACCAATATATACCAGGAGGTGGGCTACAAACAAGCACAAGGTCTATCAGTCTTTGTACCAGGAGCTGGAGGGTTTACAAGAAGAAGACATGGTCCTGCCATTGAGAACCGTCGATCACATCACCTATTACTATGTGAAGTTTCTATTTTCATCAGAAAACAAACAGTTCAGAACCTGGACTAAGTCCATTCTCAACCTCTAGCCTGTGCCCTGTTGGTCATGGGACGCCCCTTGCTTGGAATTCTTCCCCCATTTAATTTTTTTAAAGATTTATTTATTTGTTTTAGAGAGAGAGAGCCTGTGAACGGAGGGGAGGGAGGTAGGGAGAGAAATCTTCAAGCAGACTCCCTGCTGAGTGGGGAGCCTGATGCGGGGCTTGGTCCCAGGACCCTGAGATCATGACCTGAGCTGAAATCAAGTATTGGACACTTAACTGACTGAGCCCCCCAGGCGCCCCCCAGCCCCGTTTAATTTTTTAAAGGATTAACTATTTTATTCTGAGATAATGATAGATGCACATGCAAGTGTAGGAAATGATTTGGACATCTGGTATACCCTTTTCCACATTCACCCCAATGGTAACATCTTGCAAGCAGTCTCCCCACCAGGAAATTGAACTTGACCTTGTTCAGTTATTCCCAGCTTTACATGTACTTATGTGTGTGTGTGTGTTTACTTCTGTGAAATTTTATCACGTGTAAGTTCCAGTATCCATCACCACAGTCAAAAGAGACAGAGCCGTTCCATCGCCAGAAGGATCCCTTGTGTGGTCCTTTTCCAACCACACGCACCACCTCCTACCCACTGCCACTTCATTTTAATCTTGATCTTTCATCCAGCCCAGCACTAGCCTGTGTTGCCTCCTTGAAGTCTGCTGCCTCCGGCTCAGACATCTGCTTCCTGTCTGGGCCCCTGTGTGGCCTTCGGCATTTGTTGCCTTGGAAGCAATCCTGAGTCTTGGGAGAGAGACAGGGGCCTTTGTAGTCTGAAGGAGCAGCTCAGGTTCCCGACCCTGCACCTCTTTTACCTGTGTGGCCTCAGGAAAGTGACGCCTACCTCACTGTGCCTCAGTTTCCTTATCAATAAGATGCGGATGGTTATGCCAACCTCCTGGGGCTGTGGAGATCATTCGGCGATAATGCGATGAATGCGTATGAAGGTCCAGCCCACCGAACTTCCAGGCAAGAGGGCTCTGGAAGTGGTTCCTATTTGGGCCCCTCTTTGGGCCTGCATCTCCTAGCTCCTGCTCACCAACTGAGCCTTAAGAGAGACAGTCCTTGCTGGAACTGGGGAGACAGATGCCACTTTGCCCCCATCCAACCTTCCTCCTTGGTAATAAGGTGTTCATAAATCAGCAGATCCAGGTTCTGTCTATTCTGGGCAGAAAAACTCTGGGCTGGTGGTGGGGTGGGGTCGGGGGGTGTCCCTTCCAGGGCCCGTTCCTTGGAACTGCTTCCCTCCAAAGCCTCCTGCACACCCCCTTCTGCCAACAGCTCATCCCTGCAGCTGACAGAACTGATTACTGCCTGTGAGTGATAATATAATTCAGTTCCCCTCAAGGAGAGATGCTATCAGAGAGGCTTTTTTAAGAGGAAAAAATATATAGTATACTGGTTGAAAAGGGCTATCTTTCTTCCTGGAAGAACAGTTATTAATCTCTTCATAGTACATTTTCATATCATTTTGGACATTTATTTCCAGGCCGTGATATTATAAAACCAGGCGTTTGTGTCAGTTTTGATGCGGTGTAACACGCTGGAACATGAAAAGGCGTAATTACTGCTGTGGCCATTGGAATTGCTAACAAGCTCCTGACATTTTCAAATCGGACCCATTTCTCAGTGATCCAGAAGTGAGCCCTGCAGCTGTGTGGGCTGCATGTCAATGAGGCAGCTCCCAGCTCAGGGGGAAAGGAAGGAGAAGGGGTGGGGTGCAGACGCCTTCTATTCTTGCAGCTGAACCCCGGCAACAGTTGCTAAGGAGTGGAGCCGGATGGTGGTGCTGACCCTCTG
The DNA here is from genome assembly GCF_009762305.2 of Zalophus californianus. Lineage (NCBI taxonomy): Eukaryota > Metazoa > Chordata > Mammalia > Carnivora > Otariidae > Zalophus > Zalophus californianus. The sequence continues at coordinate 103,116,562 of NC_045604.1, read as the reverse complement.
CTGCCTTCTGCCTCCCAAAAGAGAGGAGGCTGGTCCTGGGCTTTGGGGCCTTTACTTTCCAATGGAGGTTTGTCAATTCAATACGTGCTCATTGAAGACTTGCTTTGTGTCCTGCTCTGGGGGTGGGGGGTGGAGAGCGATGACTAATGCACAGTTCCTGCTCCCTGAAATTGGAAGAGAACTCCTCCCTCCTCCGTGCCCTCTGGTGCCACCATACTTTCTCTCCCTCATCCTTGAAGGGCCAGGAGCAGCAGTTGGAATTTGCTAGAAATGCAGATTCTCAGGCTTCACTGCAGACTTCGTGAGTCTGGGACTCTGGGGGTGGGACCCAGCGGCCTGTGTGAAGCAGCCCCCTGTGTGATGCTCATACATCCTCCAGGTTGAGAGCCCCTGCCGTGCATCTTCCTCTGCCTGTTCTGGGGCTTCCAGGTTAAAAGGCAGACCCAAAGCCTGCCTCTCGTGGGGTGAGCTACGAGTGGAAGAACCTGGAGCGGCTGCCACCACAGTTGCCTGGGTCTGACACCCCTGCTCTGTGAGCCATGTCCCCACCCCTGAAAACTGGGGGGGCTGGAAGCCTCATGGGGCTCTGTGACTCTCTAAATGGAACAGATACACATGGAGGTGGCGAACCCTCTTAGAGTAATGGCTGTCGGCTGGGCTGGCCCCTAGAATGGGTGGCTGGGAGGCAGGGGGAGGGGGACAGTTGGAATGGGGGTTGGGGAAGCCAGAGGGATGGGTCAGAGAAAAGGCAGCAAGGTCAAACAGATGTTCTTTCTGCACCCCTCGAGCCTGGACATCGTCCTGTGTCCTCTTGAAAAATGGCACTAATATCTGAGACAACAGACCTGGCAGTCCTGCTGGGCTCCTCTCTCTTGGGTGCCCCATCGTCATCAGTAATCAGTGGTTTCTCTCTCCCACTCTCTCTGTCCCCACCGTGCCTGCCTTTGTCACCTGGATGCCGGCAGCGGCGTCCAGCACGCCCCCAGCTCCCACATGTGTCCCCGCTCCATGTGGCCAGACTGCCAGGGAGCCCCGAGTGACAGGTGGCAGAGAAGTAGAAGCCAGAGGAGAAGCGGGGCCCAGCTGGACAGAGAATCTCAAGCAGACTCCATGCTGAGCACAAGCCTGATGCGGGGCTCCATTTCACGACCCTGAGATCACAACCTGAGCCACAATCAAGAATTGGATGCTTAACTGACTGAGTCACCCAGGTGCTCCAGCCAAACTTCCTTTAAACCATCATTGAGGGAGGGGCACAGCAAGACCTCTATGGCAAATTTCCCCGTTCAGCAAACAGTGTCTGGCCAGGCCAGGACACACTGTGTGGCCTAGATGGAGCCTTACTTTTGGAAATGCTTCTGGACAAAACCAACTGCCCCCACTCTATATCTTGGAGGGGGAGGGTGCACAAAACCATTCAATGCTGACCCTGAGGATGGGGCCCTGCCCGTGGGTCAGGGTCTTCCCTCGGCCAAGAGTGGGTGGGGTTTGGGCTGACCCTGGGGACAACCCTCAGGTACCTGCCAGGCAGGTTGCAGACTCCTCTCTTTGGTGACAGTGATGACTAGAGTAAGTGGCAGGTGGACAGGAAAGCAGGGGAGGGGGGACTGGGTGAGAGCTATCCCAGGCAGGAGCTGTGCTGAGAGCCACAGGACTCCCTGGGTGGACAGCCGACTAGAAGCGGCCAGAATCCATCCAGAGAGAGCTTCAGGGGATCCCAATGATGCTATCTTTTTTGTTACATTTTCAGATATTTCCAAATGTTCGACGGTGGATGTATATTAGATGTGCAACTGGAAACAAAATTATTTCCTAAGGCAAACTGAGAGAAGATCTTCTGAGGTCAGGAAGGGAGAATGTTCCTCCGAGTGAGATGCATGGGTGCAGGTCATTGTGGATGCAGGTGTTTGGGAAGTCCTCTGTGGACCGCTCTCCTCCAGAGCATCTTGCCCGGGGTTTTGCGGAGCCAAGTCTACATCCAGAGCCTGTGATGAGATGCCTGGGGCCTTGGCAGGCTTTTTTGTTTTTGTTTTGGGCCAGGGCTGAGAGAGTCATCTGGCTCCCGGGAGGGGACACTTTCAGAGTCAATGCTCAGCTGGTCCCTTGGTGGCTGAGCAGACCTTACAGCCACAGGACTGACCTCTGAACCAGGAGGGCTGCAAGAAGCCACGCAGACCGTGTCCCACTCCAGGGACCACGTCCATTGTGAGGAGCTAGTCTCAGAGCCTGAAGCAACCGCAGAGGTTCCAGTCCTTCTGAGGCCCTCTTACTCCCGCCCAAGCCTCTTCCCCATTTTTCCCCATTGCACACCTCTCTCTGACCTTATTTCTGTTCCTCCCACATCCCGCCTGCAGGCTTGGCCTGCCCGAAGCAGACCCGTTGTAGGCCGGGGCAGGCAGGTAGGTAGCAAGCCGGGTAAGCATCAGTGATCATCTGGTATGTTCGTGTCTGAGGTTCCATCCTCAGTGGAGTATCAGACCCCCGCTCTTGCAGAATGAGCAGGAAGAGGAGGAGACCGAGTCTTCACATGCCTGTGGCAGCAGAGGACCTGGTAAAGGGTTTCTATAAGAAGTGAGCAAGGGAAGGCTAGAGAGCTAAAATTTCTGGAGGGCCGACCTGCTGAAGACCATGGAGGTGAGGGCATCAGAGAGATGTGACAGCCAGGGTGAGCCCAGGACTGACCATGGGCCCCGGTAGTGGTTGGCTAGTGTAGCTGGAGGGGTCCAGGGCAGGTGCCATCAGGGAGATCCCTCCTGAGGTCTGGGTGGTGTCTTTCTGAGATTTCTCCTTTAAGGCAGGTGGCCAAAGAGAAAGAGTGTAGCTTTGAGAAGTGGAATCTAAGGGATCCCATGTTGGAACCCGGCGAAGTAGAGGTCAGCAGAGATACTGTGGGGGTCCCAAAGCCAAGTGCAAACATGGGAAAGGAGAGTTCTGCTTCCCGACGAAGACAGCCTCCCACTCTGTAGCGCTAAGCAGAGCACAGATGTGAAAAATGCAGAGGCAGAAATAGACATATCCCTTGAGGAGCAGCCACAGCGGGTCACACGGGGACACTTACACATCAGACAGTGAGCCCGAGGGAGCGAGGGACTCCGGGGAGCCCACCCGGCTTCCAGAGGCATGCCGGCTTCAGGAGAGTGCTGGTCCTGGTGCCCAGGCAGCCTAAGGAAAAGATGTTGCAAAGGATTCTTTGCAACTTACCTGCACCTGTGTGTCCGGTGGGTGACCAGGTGGTTCCGTGTCAGCCCAGGTGACTTGTTGAGGGACATGAATCCCAGGCTGCACTAGTGTCCCTCCGTCCCTTTCCTTCCCTAGCCCCCTTTCTTAGAATGGACCAGAGAGAAATGATCTGTGTGTGTATGTATCTGTGTGGTGTGCAGACCATACACTCCCTTAGGGTCCCACAGGGCCCGGCACATAGTAGGTGCTTAATAGATGCCTGTTGAGAGGAATCGCCTACCACTCATACTTGATGTTCTCTTAGTTCTTCTCAATTCAGTTCCCCCCACCCCCACTTCCTTAAAGCTCCAGATTAAAGATGGAATCATGAATCTTGGACGCAAGCTACCCCCCTACTCCAGTACAATTCTGATGGAGAGCCCCTCCCCGCCTCCCCCAGACGCCGGTGTAGAGGCGTGGCCATCCACATCAGACCCCCGGCTGCCCCTGCTCCACATTCTGCTTTTGGAGCTGTACCAAACTGTCGCAGGGAGTGCAGAGCGGGGAGTACGTAATGATTTGCAGGGATTTGGACATGAGACTGAAACCGTGCTCTCTCGGAGAAAGCTATACCCCACGGGCCTCGCAAAGTTGGCCGTTTTGCTGCAAAGAAATCAAAGCCAGTTCTCCCTTTCCTTAGCGGGTGCATGCTGGAGAAAACTGGGAAGCAGCCGATAGCCAATCCATCAGGGAGGGTTTGCGACGCACCAGATGTGGTTTTGGTTGCAGAGGCCACACGCTTTGGCAGTACAGCCCATAATACTCACAGCTGCCTCGAATCTGCTCTGATGGGCTTCATGCTGGGTGCTTTCCTAGAAGTGTCTTCCATTTGTCGAGCCCTTTTGTGTGTGCGCAGCTCTCTGTTAAGCTCTTAATCTCATGCCATCCTCCCAACAACACTGGGTATTAAATACCCCTTTGACAGTTGAGGATCACATGATTCCCCGAAAATTACCCTGCTGTGGGATTCCATGCATCTGTCCCTGACGCCAGGCTGCCAATCTGACCTGCACTTCGAGGGAGCATCTTTTAATGGGCTGTGCTCTGGGAGGGTGGCAGTGAATGGGGGCTAGGGGAGGAACTTCAGAGGGGTCTGGCCTCAGCAGACATGGTCAAGTTGGCATCATTTGTCTGGGGAATACGTGAGGAAGGGCAGGTCTGTTTGGGAAGCAAGCTCTGGCAGATTCCAAAGAAAAGGTGAACCTGCAAGGGAAACTCTTGTTGGTGTGGGCCTTTGCCACGGCAATCCCTAGGCATAGCACGTGGTGGTGAGGGTCCCGGACCCCGACACTGCCAACTCAGGATGGTGACCCCAGGAGTTAGGTCAACCCAGGCCCCAGTAATGCCTTTGGGCCTGGGAGACAAGGTGAAAAGAGACACAGTGGAGGCCACTCAGGAGTTGCTACTACTCCCCGTGGGTCAAAGATAGGAAGGTGAGAGTTTCTTCTCCTTGCCTTCCTTCTGTTGATCTCTCTCTGTCTCTCTCCCCCTTTCTGTCTTTCCGTCTGTCTGTCCATCCATCCATCCTCTTTATGCACTCATCCCTGGCTGTGACAGAAGGGATTTAAAGGAGGCACCAACCTCACCAAGCTCTGAGCTTTTCCCAGACTGGCTTTGGTGAGGGTCACTGTCAAAGCCTTAGAGCCGACTTGCTGAGCCAGGGCCTCAGTCTCCTCATCGTGGGATGGAGTTGGACCAGAGGCCCCCGAGGGTCCAGGCGAGCTTGGCTGCCCTATGAGTCTGTGAGTCTTTGACTTGGAGCCAGCAACCCTCCCAGAGGCCCTGAGGAGATGCTAGGGTTCCTTTCCAACTTGCGAACCTGTTTGGCAGCCACAGACGGGGCTCCGGGGCCAAAGGGAAGCCAGGAGCCAAGAGGCTGCCTTGCATGAGTGAGTGATTTGCACAAGGATGATTTGTGAGGGCAGAGCTGAGGGCAACAGGGCTCGGGTTTCCTGGGGCCGCTGGCAAACTCCAACATCTGCTATTTTTCACTCCAGCGAGACTGATCTGCTCCAGACAGTCCCCTGCAGACTGTTTTCAGCTGTGCTGGGAAGTGTGGCGGCCGGCTGTGTTTCATCTTGGAGCTCTCTTGGGGCCATCAGAGCACATGGTAACTGCTTGAGCTAAGAGGCCAGTGGGTTCGACAACAGGGCCCCAAATTCCGAACGATCCCTTCTGAGCAGCCAGATTTTTCTTCCGAGGTGTTACCCTCACTTCAAAGCAATGTCTGCCCTAGATCTGGAGCAGGGCTCCCTTGCTTGGCCTGCCCTCTGGGGACTGAACCACATTACTTTATGAGTCTTTATTTCACAGAGTAGCACTGCAGAGGAGAAAGATCCCCAGCCAGAAGTCAGGACACTTCCATTGGAAATGCAGATCTATTGCTTCCTGCCACAGTGACCTTGGACAAGTCATTTGACTCTCTCAGGGCCTCAGTGTCCTCATTTGTAACTTACAAAACTTGTATCCATTTAAGATCTGATGCTCACTGTGCATATAATTTTTACTTTTCTCAGAGGTGAGTGTTGCTGAGAGCAGTGGGTACCAGCCTGCTGTCGGTATCAGCAAAAGGTATGAGCCTCAAGAAACACAGTAGCGGCAAATATCATCCAGCTCCAGGTCAGGGACAATGTCCCAGTTTTGCAGGACCCAAGAAAACTTTTTTCTACGTTGGTCTAGATAGAGTGAGAGGTAGTGAGGGGTCCTGGCTCTGACGGGAGGGCCCAGGGAGGCCCAGGGAGGTAGCCAACAGGGCTAGATCGATGTGGGCCCCTGTAGCATCTCCAGGCTGGGTGAGAAGGTGAAGGTGGTTGGGCGTTGTCCCTTGCTACCATTAGCAGATAGCTTCCCCTGGCCAATAGTACAATAGTGCAAAGCTGAACACCCATAGGTTGTTATTGAATATTTAATTCACACAGGGGAATGATCATACCTGAAAAGGTCTTTCTATATTGCAGGGAAAAAAGACAAATGAGAGGAGAGGAGGGGGGAGAAGGAGAGAGTGGAGAGAAGTATGGTAGATTTGGGCCATGTTGACTTAGCTAAATTGGAGCTTTGTTTCCTGGAATCCCCTTCCCAGCTTAGTCCCAGGATAGCCTGGGCCACAAAGGACATCTACATGATATGTGGAAGGTGGACGTGGAAGAACGGCCACATTCTTTGCTCACCCAACAGGTTGGAGCAGGCTCTGGGCCCTGTTGCAGTTCCTATGTGCTGGTCTCGGGCTCACCTAATTGGCTCTGGCTTGTCTGACTCCTGGGTCAGGTGTGTGAGAAAGAGCAGCTTCTCCTGTAGATCACCCCTACCATCAAAGGTGGAGACTCAGAGGGGATGGAAGGTCAATGTGAGTTCCAGCCCATCCTCACGTGTTACAGGATGGTCTCTGCTCTTCCTTACTTCATATCCATCTTTCCTTCCTGACCACCTGCCCTGTGGACTTCAGGCTCTCTGCACCAGACATGGAAACAACATCCTCTCATGCATGGCCCACATGACCAGCTCCCACAGGTGCACAAGGTGAAATCCCCATGTGCACATTTCCTTGTGGTTCTCATTCTCTGATTCTCCTGATATAGGGAGTGAAGGGGAAAAAGTGAGAATATGATGGGAATCAGAATAATGGTAGAAGAAGAGAGTATGGAGCCAGAGGGATGGGTAGCTACGGAAAGGTGTGGGCAGGGGAAAGGACTGAGTGTGCCAAAAGTGAGAGGCAGGAGCCCTAGCCAGCTCTGAAGGCAGAAACAGGGACTTTGTGCAAGAAGTTGGCAGTGGCTAGTTTTGCTGGGGATGAAAAATAGAGATTGCTTTGGACCTGAGACTGCTTTGCTTTGACTGAGACTCATCACTTGGGCTAAGACCTCTTACTTTTGGGAACTCTATTTCCTCCCTCATATCCCAAGCCTGTAGCTCTCAACCCTGGCTGCACACTAGAATCACTTGGGAACTTTTAAGAAATGCTGATGCCCAGGCACATGCCAGGACAATTAAATCAGGGTCTCTGGAGTGTGGCCCAGGCGCTGGGTTTGGGAAAAACTTCCCAGGTGATTGTATTGTACAGCCCGGTTGAGAAAGGCATGTCTGTAACAGGCACACCCTAAGGTGGCCCCCACCAAGCCATGCCCTTGTGTAATATCCTCCCTGGAGTGCAGGTGAAGCCTGTGACTTGCTCCTAACTAATAGTATGTGGCAAAAATAATGGGATGTCATTCTCTTGATTAGGTTATGTTATAGGGCCAATGAGGGTGGGGCCTTGTGGATAAACGTCCCAGGCCCTGTCCTTTTGAAGGACAATTCTGAGGGCATTTTGGATGTTTCTCCAAGGTCGAATGTCTGGACAGAGTCTGTCTGGATAGGGCGGACTGTTTCCGGCTGTGTGGGAAAGTGTGATACTGGCTGTGTTTCATCTCTGACTTCTCTAAGAGACAGCAGAGCACATGTTAACTGTCATCCTCTATATAATGGTGACCTTGCTAACTCATCCTTTATCAGTTTGTCCTTCCTTCCCTCCTCCTTCTGGCCTTTTTTTTGCTTCTTGGGATCACCTCCCGAGTAAACTCCCTGCATCCAACTCCTTGTCTCAGGCTCTGCTTTTGTGGGGATCCAGGCTAACACAGTGTCTTCTGGAGTCCCCATGCATAATGCAAATGTGGGAAGTAGGGTCTTGGAGCCATTTTCATGCAACAAGGCCTCAACATGAATCATTCCATCCAGGCGAGGATGGGGGAGCAGTGTCCAGGATGGTGCAGTACCTCATGGGGGCAATAAAGAGGAGTGGTTATTGCAGAATGAGGCCATCTGAGAGTGTACAGAGGGGACAGCAGGGGCGGTGTGGGAGCCACACACTTGATGGGACCCTGTCCTGCTGTGAAGTTGATGGCCCCCCAACCCTTCTTCCTTAGATTCTCAGCCTCCTCGTTCTGAAAGTGTTTGCTCACTTTGGCCCCTCTTAGGCTCTGCAGTCACTGCCATGAGATCTGGGTTATGTGGCCAATAACACTGAGTTGGAGCCTCAGGTCTTGGGGACATCCCTGGAGCTTGGTCCTGCCTGGGAACGAATGTGCTGTGGGAGAGGAACGCTGGGCTTGGTGTCAGAAAAAACTCTTGGTGCCAACTTTGCCATGAAATGGCTGTGTGCCTTTGGACAATACACTTTACCTCTTAGATTTCAGTTTCCTCATCCAAACAACGGGAATGATACATACCTCGCCCAGTGATTTTGAGGGTTTAGTGACCAAACGGACATCACGTGTTTTGAAAACATTCATTCAAAGACTGGAGGGCATAGCATGGTATCATATACCAACTTCCTTGCACCTCATCTCCCAGACTATTTTTATCAACTCACCAAGGGAAGCAAAGTCAGATGAGAAGCTAATTTTAAAAATAAAGCCACACAAAAGATAAGGGAGATTACCAGCTATTAACTCCCAGCCAAAGCTTGGTCTGTGGCATATGTTTTCGCACTATAAAAGTAAGATAAACCCAGGATGGAAAATTAGGGAAATAGAGAAAAGAAAAAAAAGTCCACATTAAATATCCTAGACCCTAACACACTCTTAAAATTTTTATGTCTTTTTTCCCCCACTGTGTACATGTTTAAATGGTTGCAATTCTAATTTAGATGCTATATTTATATATTTTGTTTTTTTCACTTAATATCGTCATAATAATCTTCCATGTTTCCTCATCATCTTCTTTAGGTCTGTAAGAGAGTGTGCTAGGCCCTGGGAATCCCGAAGAGAACAGGGGAGCGAGGCTCCCAGTCCTTATGGAACTTTCTGGCAAGTGGAGAATTGCACACATTTATAGTATAGAGTCCTTGTGAGAATTTGCATTTACTAGGTTTTCCCATTACCCTTGATACAGTCATAAAACTGCATTCCACATAATGCTTTGGGACCATATTCTACGCTTGCTTGTTTTCCATTATATTTGCTAGTCCCCGAGTCATCTTTGTTGTTCTTCTCGAACTCTCTGGTCTCCACAAATCTCTCATGCTAAGGCATAAAGTAGTCATTTTCCACGTTCCTGTTTTTTTTCTTTGTGTCATCACAGGCCCTTAAAAAAATGTATTCCGCATTACTTTGACACTTGTGTCTTTTGGCTTCTTTAGTTTGCCATTAACCCACCTCTACTTTATAACTCTGCTGCATGATAGCAATGTTTTACAATGATTATTATATAATACTATGAGGAACAGTACAGTATAGTTGTACCATGACACACTAAATCCCGTAGGTTGTGCCTCTTTGTCTCCCTGACATATAATGTGGAGATGAGTACCTTTCATGCACACAGGTTCTTGTTCTTTCCATTCACGGCAATCTCACCTTCACCATGGAAAACATCCTCCCTTATGACCTCTTTGTGGCTAAATCCAATGGACCCTGATCCCTCTTTCTCTTATTTGACTGATCAGCCACACTGCGTATCTTCTCCTTCCCAAAATGCTTTTCTTATTTTTGTGACACCTTCTCTCCTGGTTCTGCTTGAGCGGCTCTTCTTTTCCACGAATGCCTCCCAAGCAACTCCTTAGCATCGGTGCCCCCGCGCTTCCAACCTGTCCCCCTGTCTCCACGCATGCTTATCTTGGGCACCCTGTCCTTTTCCGTGCCTTGACCTGCTGTCTAAGCGTTGATTCCTGACTCTGTGTTTGGCCTTGACCTGCAGACTTCTAAAAATGATATTGTTTGAATCATACTTATTTTAGGACCTGATGCTTAATGTGTTTGACTCAGGCTGACACTGTCCTAGCGCCATGCACATGTCACTTAACCTGGTCTGCGGACTCCCTTGATAGCAGGTACTATTAGGTCATTGCCCATTAGCTGTCCCAACCCGAATGTCCTACATTCGTCAAGTTCTTCTCCTGAGTTCTCTTTCCCTCCGTCCCCTCATCTATCTCCAGTCTGACTGTCAGCATCTCTTGTTGGCAACTGTAGTGCCTTTATAACATCCTACAGCTTCAAGATCTTGCCTTCTGCAGGTCTTCTTGATGCACTGAGTGATCTTCCTAAAATGAAACACTAGTGTATCTGTCCAGCTTGGACTGAGGTCTGAGATGAAGGCACTTCCCCTTGTCTTTGGCCTCTTGTCCTGCACGCAGCCACGTGGTCCCCCTACTAATGCATTGCCTTTTTCCACTTAGTTGTGCCATTGTCCACCAGCCACCCTTCTAGGCTTACCTCTAAAAAAGGTGGATGCTCCTGTCCAGAGAATTTGTGACTGCTCCCCATGCCAGCTCCTTCCCTTGCTGGCTGAGCCCCTGGTGCAGATTCTGAGCATGCCTGGAAAAGAGCTCTCCTCTCTTATTCTCTACTCGACTGTTCTGCAGTGATCCACACTTGCTTGAGATTAAAATCATCTTACTGCCCCTACACTAAGCAATGAGTCTGGTTTCAAGGAGATGCTCCACATATCTCCTTGAAAGGAAGGACGAGAGGGGGTGGTTTGCACACAGCCTGCTGAAGCTCATCCAGCCCTTGGGCGGAGAGTCCAAGTCTGGGTCAAGGCACACCATTCGTGCTCCTTGGACACCAGTCTATTAGCATGCCCCAGGGTCTTTGCACAGGGCTTAGAGGACAGCAGTGGAGGTGGCCAGGGACTTGGCTAGCTGGCCATTACATTTCAGGAAAGACAGGCCCAGAGAATAAGCTGGCCAGCTCCCGGGCCTGACAGTCATGTTCTGGGGAGCAGAAGGACTTCACAAAAGCATTCTCTGGTGTTATTAAAGTAGCATGTTCCTTTGGAAGCAGAAAAGACGGCCACTGTTTCCTGGTGTTTGCTCAGAGGCTTGATGACCTTGGAGTTTTGTTCCATTGGTGGACAGCTTGCGATGACAGTGTTGTGGCAACTGAGCTGGCTCAGGCCGGTTGTAAATCACAGGGTAGGGCCATCCCAGGAGGGGTGGGGAGGGAGGAAAGAGTTTCAAATTTCCACCAAGAAAGAGTCAGTAAATGTTTTCCAGAAACTTCAGGTTCCAAAAAGTGTGACCACGTGTTTCCTCCCACAGTTGACTGGGGAAGGCCAGAAAGCAGGGGAACCCAACAAAACCAGCCTTTGATATTTCGGGAGGAACTTTGTCATAAGGACTGACAAAACTCCAACAGGCTCAAATCTTTTAATCCTTGGACAATTCCAGTAATTTGTCTTAGAGAAATAATTAGAAAAGAACACCCAAGATTTATCCACAAACATGCCTGACATAAGGTTTTTATAACAGCAAAAACAAAAACAAAATACAAAACACAACACACACGCACATGATGAAAACAGCTTAAATGTCCAATTATAGGGATTAACTTAATTTAGGTCCATCCCTATTGGACTCTGTTCAACCATTTAAAAGGCATATTTTCCAGGAAATATGAGAGACCCAGGAAAATGCTTGTACTACAATATTAATCAGATAAAGCAAATATGTATAAACGGAAGAAACATTGAAAGGGAATATTCCCAAATAGTAGTAATCTCTCTGAGGAGTGGGATTATGGGTGATTTTTGTATAATTCTTTGTACTTTTATGTATGTTCAAATATTTTCAACACCATATGCTATTGTTGTAATCCTTAAAAAAGATGTTTAGAAAGATATTAAAAACCTTAACAGAGTCTGTCTTTTCTTGGCGTGGGGTTTAGGAGAACAGACGTTCCCCATTAGTCAGATATGTGTTCTGATCCTATTGGGAATGAAGAAACAAGACCACGGGAACGAGGAGGCCCAAGCAAATACTCCCACAGGAAGCTTGAGATGTTATGACTGTGTTTGAATGGTTGAAATGGAATCAGGGTTTGGGATGTCCCAGTGGCTAGGTCAGAGCTGTCCCAAAAGGATCAAAGGGGATTTCTGTCTGCCCACCCTCATGTCTCTGCTTGCTGTCATTGTTGGTTGGTTGGATGGCACCTCCACAGCCAGAGATCTGGAACCATCCTTGACTGATTTTTTGCCCCAATCGATCTCCAACTAGAACTTGTAAATTTTCTGAATAAATGTCTTCTGCATCTCTACTGCCCTGTTTCAGGATCCCCTCATCTCCTGACCAGGCTATTAAAAAGATTCTTAGCTTGCTCTCCTTTCAATTTGATTCTATGACCACAGACTGTTCTTTTGGAAAATGCAAATCTGCTCTGTTATGCCCTTGCCTGAATCCGCTCCTTAGCTTTTTATTGAGTTCAAGGTAAAATCCAGACTCTGAGTTTACAAAGCCTTTCTTGATCTGACCCCACCTTAATTTCACAGCCTCATCTCTCCATGCTTTGCTTCCCGTCCTTTGCTCCCTCCATCCTCAGCTTCCTAACTGATCCCTAAAGGTGCCAAGTCCTTTCTTTGATGGACACCCATTCCCTCTATGCCATCACCCTCCTCCTCTTCTCCTTTTGGGAAATCCACCTTTTCATCCCTGTGGAGTCAGTTCACTGCCATCTCCCAGTAGGGAGAACTCTGTTCTCCCTTCTCTGAGTTTTCTTAGAACTTCGTAATGCTTCTCTTCCAGTTTAACACATTGCCTTGTGTGGGAGGGTTCAGATCTCCTCTATTAGAGCATAAACTCCTTGAGATGATGGCTGGTTCATTTTTGTCTTACAGTCTCTAGCATGGGGCCTGGCATGTAGTGGGTACTTATATGTGTTTGTTGAATGGCTGAATAAAGTCAGGGAGAACAAGGTTGTGCCTCCATCCTAAAAAAGAATATTCTAACCAACGCTAGGATTATATTGAATTTCCAGTGCCAACTCAGATCAGCTCTTGGTGGCTCCCTTCCATGCTTTGTTTTGGAGGAGTTTAAGGGTGCTTCTCAGAGGAGGGATGAGATGTTTTGGTGATTTCAGGATATTTTGGTTATTTATTGCAGATTAACAGATCACCTCCAAATTTAGAAGCTCCAAACAGTGATAATTATTTACTTTGCTCATGGGTTTGAAATGTGAGCAGGACTTGATGGAAACATCTACTTCGGCTTCATATGGCATCAGCTAGGTGGATGGACTGGGTGGACCAGCTGGAGGATTTACTTCCAAGATGGTGCACTCACATGGCTGGCAAGCTGGTGCTCGCTGCCAGCTGGAGTTCTGCTGCTGCTGTTGGCTGGGGCCTCAGTTCCTCTCCACATGGGCATCTCCATGGGACTTCTTGTGCTTTCTCACAAGGTGGTGGATGGGTTCCAAGAGTGTTTCAAGAGACCTGGGTAGAAGCCACTTTTGCTATATTTACTGATCAAGCAAGCTGCTAAGGGCAGATCCAATGGGAGAGGATTAGACTCCTCCTCTCAATGGGAAGAGTAGCAAGAAATTTGTCTTGGCATAAGAAAGATGGAGATGGCACAATAATGGCCTATTTTCCAATTTATTCTAATCACTAGAAGTAATTCTGCAGTTAGGATAGCATGGATGTTCTTGGAATCGTTGAAATATTAAAGCCCTAGAGTCAAAGTGCTGGATCTGGCAGTTGGATGAGCTTCCTGGGAAGGTAGTCTGCTTCCCACCAGGGAAGAATTCAAACATGGACTGGCAACCACTTTGTAGAGATGTTGTAGAGGGCAAGCTTCCAAGGAGGAGTGGGATTGGGTTGAGGTGAAGAAAATATATTTCTTATATCTGTCAGTTCACTGGGGTCAGCTACTGTCATACCATTAGCCAGTGTTCCCAGCTCCAATCATCAGGCTCTGGGTTTAAGCAGACTGGATGATGATGGTGTTGGTGATGATGGCAGTGATGATGGTGGTTGTGATGGTGGTCATGCTGATGATGGTCATGATGGTGGTCATGATGATGATGGTGATGATGGTGGTGGTGGTGATGGTGATGATGATTGTGGTGATGATGGTCATGGTGATGATGGTGATGATGGTGGTCATGATGATGATGGTGATGATGGTGGTGGTGATGATGATGGTGATGGTGGTCATGATGATGGCAGTGATAATGGTGGTCATGCTGCTGATAGTGGTGGTGATGCTGGTGGTGATGATGATAGTGATGATGATAGTCTTGATGATGATAATGATGGTTGTGGTGGTGATGATGATGGTGGTGATGGGGATGCCCCTGTTGCTGATGAATATGATGGTGATGATGATGATGATGATGATGATGTTGATAATAGCCAACACATGTATAATGTTTACTCTTTGTAGGCACTGTCTTATTTCTCTATATTAAATATTTTAATCTTCATAATGACCCAATAAATTAGAGATTACTGTGCCTATTTTGCAGACAAAGAAAGTGAGGCAAAGAGAGATTACATAACCTATCCCAAATGTCTCAGCCAGATGGTAGAGCTGGATGGCCATCTGGTGGGTGTGCTAGGAAGGCTTCCTGACCAGTATAGAGTGTTGACCCTTTTGTCCCTGATTTTCTTTCTTTCCCTCATGATAGTGCCCCTGTCTCCCACTGTGAGGGGCCTTGCTTAGCACACATCTGGCCTTCTGAACGCGGAAGTGCTAGAGGCTGGCCTGAAGGTAGCATGAGACTAGCAGGGATATTATGAAAGAAAGTGCAAGAGTCTGATGAGCAGGTGATTCTTTAAAATCTTTCCTGGGTGGAAGGACTATAGCCTGTCTGAGTACTGGTTCTGGGATGTGATTCTGAGCTCCCTGGAACACCTCTTCCACATACAGTGGTGCCCTGTGCTGGACCTAGAACATGGTTTTAAGGCAACCAAACCCACCACATACTTCTTAGGGGCCCCGGGGCCCCCTCAGATCCTTTTTCACATGTAGTTCTTGCTCAACAGGTAATTGTCATGATTTCCTTAATAGCTCCTTCTGCTCTTTCAAAGCTGAGTTCAAGAGTTTCCTCCCCTGTGGAGAACTCTTTTATTGCTCCAGCCAGGGTGACACCTCCCTCCTTGTTAATTTCCACAGTCAGCCCACATCTCTGAGTTAACACTTAGGACATCTAACTATTCCCAGGATTCTCTGGCTCTCTCCTACAGAATTGGATGCCCTAGTAGGCAGGGACTGCTGCTTACCTGCCCCAAATCCCTACTCCCTGGCATAGTGCAGGGACGTCATCAATGTTTTTAAATAAAAGACCCTTCCAAAGCACAATATGGTTAGCATTTTCCTGCTATCAGGTACCCCTCCTTGGGGGCATCCACTTCTCTTTAGAGACTGTGACTCTATATTTTTAAAAATCCCAACTTGATGTGCCTGCCTTAGGCAATAACTTACTGCCACTTATTAAAGAGTTCCAATATCTAGAACACTTTGGTTCTCGAACGTGAGCATCCATCAGCATCTCTTGGAGGACTGGCAGAAACACAGATTCCCACTTTTTCTGAGTCAGTAGGGGTGGAGTGAGGTTTGAGAATGTTCACTTTCCACGAGTTCCTAGGCGACACTGCTGTGGCTGTTTTGGGACCACTCTGCGAACCGCTGCTCGAGACTTCATAGAACCCAGATGCCATGCTGTCTCTGAGAGTAACCACCATTTCTTTTGTTTTCAGAATACACAATAAGTCTATGCTGCTGTTTGATTCCAGCAACACACAACTCAATTTCTGATTTTAATAATGACCATAAGGAACAGAGATGTATCTTGTTGCAGAAAATGTTACCTCCATCACACAAATGCCTAATGCCACAGCATTTGAATTGTGCTCTGATCTTTCCATTTATTTATTTATTTATTTATTTATTTATTTATTTATTTATTAAAGATTTATTTATTTGACAGAGAGAGACACAGCGAGAGAGGGAACACAAACAGGGGGAGTGGGAGAGGGTGAAGCAGGCTTCCTGCTGAGCAGGGAGCCTGATGCAGGGTTGATCCCAGGATCCTGGGATCATGACCTGAGCTGAAGGCAGACGCTTAATGACTGAGCCATCCAGGCACCCCAAGATCTTTCCATTTATTAAAAACAGCATTAAATTACTTGATGTATTCGTGGCAGCCTGGAGAGGAGGAAGACCCTCTAGATATTCAGGAAACAAACGAGCATGCAAACAGTGAGCTTTCCAATGTGCTTAGAATAAATGGAGGAATTTCTTTGGAGGAGTATACTTTATTCAAAATGTAGACGGTACATGAAATGTGAATAAATATAAGATCACTGTTAAAGCATTCCTTTTCAGGAGCTGCCACATGGGTAAATGGGAGATTTAAATGTGGGGGACCCCAGGCTCTACATAGGCAGCTGGAGAGGGAAGAAGATGGGCAGAGGGAAATGATTTTCAAATACCCTTGACCAATGGGGCCTCTCTCTGCTTAGATGTTCACTGGAGGTCACAGTCTGACAATAGATTTCCTTTTACATATTCCTCAGACATAGCTGCTGGGCACCAGAAAAAAGAAGGTGAGATGTACGCAGATGAGTCTGCTTTAAAGGGATGTGCAGTTCATGCAGGATTTAGGTAATCCCAGGTATGGGACCCACAAGCCACTCGGCACTGAATGAAAATCTCTGTCCCCAGGGACGACTCAGCCCCATACCAAACTAGTTTCCCAGGTGTCTAGTAGAGAGTCTTAGGGTACTGTCTTTCACGGGTCTAGAAAGCGCAAACACTACAAACATACGGAAGAAGCCATGATCGTGAATTCCATCCAAGAAGAGGATGGCTGGTCCCCCCAACAATAACACATATTGGGCACTTGCTTTTAAGGTTCTCAAACAGATAGGTCCAGGATCCCTAGGTGAGTAATGCTCCCTATAATTGTATAACACAGAGATACTGATGGTCTTAGAGTTAGTCAATCAAGCAAGTAGGGGCCAGCATAGTAGTCTTTGCCACCTGAGCCTTTGTTTATTGGCAAAAGTCTTTGGAAATAACCAGAAACCTGTTGTTCTAGGTCAAAGAAAAGGATTATGATGAAGATACAGCAGACAAAGCCATTGATATCTGGCTACAGAAATAAAACATAGCCAAGGACAGGACTGCCATGTTCAGTTGAACAAGCTGTGCACTGCGCATCTCCAGAGGCACCAATTGCATGGACTATGAGGTGCATGGTGACCTCTAGAGCTGTGCAACACAGTGGCCCTGCATTGGAGCAGATGTGGAAAGCCAGGGACAGGGACCTTTTGCTCCATCATCAGGTTTGAGGCAATTCCTTTAAATTTTGCTGATCTGTGTGTGTCTGCCCCGTTCCTCTCTGTCATCCATCTTCTGTTTACTCCTCTTTTGTGTGTGGTCCTACATGGCTGCCCATCATGCTCTCTCTCTGACCTCCTTTCTGTTCCAGCACCTGCCACTGACCGGCATAAATCTCTATCTCTTACTTTTGGGGAGGGAAAATTTGAGTCCCTGGCTTGAGCCTTGCAGTTGCTCAGTCTAAAAACCTTGATATCCTCCTTAGTGACCCTATTTCTCTTTTCATATTATATCTAATCTCTTGGCAATATCAGTCCTTGGCTGCACCATCACAACAAATCCTGAATCTGGCCACTTCTCATGGCCCTACTGCTAAGACCCTAGTCTGATCTCTATTCTTTTGCTTGGGTTATAAATACTCCACCTGTTTCTGCCATTGTCCCCTTCCTTCTACCCTCAGTAAGCAGCCAGCGTGTGTTCACAAGCAGGTCAGACCACATCCTCACACCCTGCAAGGGCCCCCCCTCCATCAGAAGAAAAGCAAAAGTCTGCACAATGGCCTTCGGTTTCCTACAGAATCTGGGCCCATTATCTCTCTGCTTCTTTTCCCTTTGGTCTCCTTGATCACCCTTTCCCCTCCATATTGGCTCCTCAAGTTTCTTCAAACATGGCAGGTATACTTTTACCTCAAGGCCTTAGCATTTGCTGTTCCCTCTGCCTGGAATTCTTTTCCTCCAAAAGCAGATGGTTTATTCCAGCCATCTTTAGGTCTGTTCTTAAGCATCACTTTGGGGCCTTTCCTGAACCCCAATTTGCAGTGACTTCACCCCCTTGCTTCCTTGTCACCTTTCTTTGCTATAATTGTCTTCTTTAGCATCTTCCATGCTACTTATGTATTTTATGTAGTCAGTCTCTTCCTACCAGAAAGCAAACTCCACAAAGCATGAAATTTTGTCTGTTTTGGATTCTTAGCACTGACCCCAGTGCCAGCACGATAAAATATGCTTTAAGTGAACAAATGAATGAATCTAGAAAGACGAATAGATGAATGTAGAAATTCATAACTCTCACGTTGTGACACAATAATAAAATTCACTTGTTGAGAAAGTTCTGGACTCAAACAGATACACATCACGTTTACAGGTAAACATCTGTGGATTTTTTTCTTCATTCTTTTTTTCTCCCCCTGTCAGGAGGCTTGAACACAAACTGTTGAGTTTGAATCTGGACCCCTGGCCATGCTCACTTTTGTCCCTCCAAGTACTGCTCAGCGGCTAGTGAATCGGCATATCCCAGGAGGGAGGCTCCAGCCCAAGCCCCTCATTCCCCAAGGGTGGTCCCAGGGTTTAATTCCTGCTTGAGGAATGCTTGTTTTCTATCTTTATTTTAAGGATCCAAGTTTCCAGGTAACCGGCTCTCAATTTCCAGAATTCCCCTTCCCGGGCTACGGGAGGGTGGTGTGGTCCCAGAGGAAGTGGGGTATTTTTTTCTGCACCCCCCCCCCCCCCCCCCCCGGCCCTCCGGGCCTCCCGGCCTGCCAGGAATCACTGTAAACCAGCCTCCAGCCTCGCAGGGAAGCTTGCAGCGAGTGGAGTCGGACTTTCACCAGAGGATGGCACTGTGGTCGTTTCTAAGAGGCAGCTGAGCAATTTGAAAAAGCAATTTCCAAATGGCAGGAACAGCTGCACTTCAAGCCCTGCAGGGAACGTTAGAAAATGTTAACCCCCACGTGGTGGGGAGGCAGGGACTGGAGGCCAGCATGGGCATCCTCACTGCGGAGGTGGGCCCTGGAGGGAGGCAGGGGCCTGAGGAGGGGCCCACAAGGAATAACTGCCCTGCTCTGCAGGGGGTGGGGAGGGGGGGTTGGAGGCTGGCGTCCTTCCTAGAGGAGGCTGAGGGCTCTGCTTACCCAGGGCTTTCCAGGGCAGGCAGATCGGCAGCCCCAGTGGGTGGGAGTTGGTTTTCCAGAGCCGAATTCCGGATTCCGCAGTGGAAAAACGGCAGGGGGTGGGGATGGTGGTGGTGGTATTGCCTGTTATCCTCCTTTTGTGCTTGGTTGGGTCAGTTATTTAAAGTGTGCGTTTTGGGCTGCCTGGAGGGTCCAGGCCGTTTTGCTCATCTTGCAGCTTTCCAGAATGCCTGGCATAGATCGACACTCCATAAATCGTCATCAGATAGATGACGAACTGATTGAATGAGTGGATCTTGGATTTGGGGAAAGAATAGAGTAAGTCTCCTCAAGAGAAAAAAGAAGAAGAAAAGAGTGTTTTCAAGTGTCTTCTCATCACTCTGCATTTTTGCCATTGTTCCAGCTACCACCAGACTATTCCTTGATGGCTCACAAAGGGCTTTGGCTCAGGTTATTTTTGTCCATCTACCTCTCTGTCCTTTGGGCCACCCCTCATTCCCTCCTGCTTCCTGGAGCTCCTCATTTATGCCTCTTCTTGTCTCTGTCACATCCCCACCTTGAATTAGAACTGTTCGGGGACATGCACCATCTCCCAACTTGTCGGAGATATTTGAGAGCATCCTGTGGTGTTTAGGACAATGAAGTTGCTTGGTCAATGTCTGGGGAATTGGGCACAAGCTTAGCACTTTTCCCAAGTGACTATAGTCATCATAGCGTTCAATCTTTGTATTTCCTCTTTTTTTTTTTTTTTTCTTAGAGAGAGATTGCA
This sequence comes from Zalophus californianus, assembly GCF_009762305.2. Lineage (NCBI taxonomy): Eukaryota > Metazoa > Chordata > Mammalia > Carnivora > Otariidae > Zalophus > Zalophus californianus. Next base: position 103,096,636 of record NC_045604.1, on the reverse strand, counting down.
TGTGCACATTCGGGGGAGGAGCAAAGGGAGAGGGAGAGAGAATCTCAAGCAGACTTCACACTCAACATGGAGCCCCACACGGGGCTCCATCTCATGACCTTGAGATCACAACCTGAGCCCAAATCAAGAGTCGGACGATCAACCGGCTGAGCCACCCAGGCACCCCCTTGTATTTCCTCTTTAAGGAAGAGATTATGGGGGGCGGATTGTATTTCCCAAAAATGGCTACACCAGCACGTACCCCACCCCCATGTTCTTGTGATGTGACATTGACAGTCCTGCGTCAAGAGGCGGGACCTAGGTTCCCTCCCCTTGAAGCTTGACAGACTTTGTAAGTTGCCTGGTCACTGAATGCAGAAAAGGTGATGCAGGGTGACTCCTGACGCTGGGTCATCCAAGGCAGGAAAACTTCTGGGGCAAACTCCCCAGAGCTTCTTGCATGTTGCCATGGCAAGTCTCCTTATCAACATCCCCCAAGCCCAGACTGAGACGTTGCTGCTCATTTCCAAGAACGGGAGCCCACCAGCTTGTTAGGCAGACTTGTTGAGAGGCTGTGGCCCTCTCACCAGGACAGGCTGGGCACCCCCAAATCCAGCTCTGATGGGAACATCCACGGACAAGACCATCTCGAGATTGCCACACCTCAAGTTTATGAAGTGGTCTAAGAGAGGTTCTTGAAAAGGGTGTAAATGGCGTGTCTTGGGAACCCTGAGCTGACACATAAGAAATCCAGTTACCCTGGAGCCTCCACAAGGAAGGGGTCACACAAGGAAAGAACCATGGGAGGAGCCCCTCTGTTCCAGCCCCAACCTGCCATCTGAGGCCTCGGACACCATGGGGCAGAGATAAAGTGTCCTGTTATGCTCTGTCCTGCTATCTGACCAGAGTCCGAGAACACAACAAATGGGGATTTCATACCGCTCTGTTCTGGGGTGATTAAATACACAGCCCTAGTAATGGAGCACTTTATTACCCCCACCCTTTTCCAGGTGAGTGAGCTCACACCTAGCCAGCAGTCGAGCGGGCACTTGGACCCTGCTCTTGACTCTCAGCCCACTGCACCTTCCAAAGCGCCTTTCTTGATGTCGGCTTTCCTGTCAGCCAGGTTGGAGCTGAAGACATAGATTTGGTTTCGGGTCAGTTGAGTCTGGGGGAAGCCTTTGGTCTCTTCCATATATCAACATCCACAAAGCAGGAATGAAGGCTCTGAGATCTGTCTGGGGTCTGGTGAATGGCAGGGGAACCTGCAGCCTGGGGTTTCTGGTCCAGAATGGCTGGTTTGAGACGGAGTGGCCTCAGGAGCATCGGCCTGTTCTAGGACCCTCTGAAAGCTGCCCATCCAGCCCTCCAACCTTCCAGCAGCTGTCTTTTGAAGATTCACAACTCCAATGCTTAATTGGTTATTGTCACCATGGGCCATATTTCAGGGTGCAGCCCAGAGGCCACGGGAGCAGGGAAAAGCCACAAACCACACGTTGCCATGAAGACATCGCTGCTAGCCATTGATCTGGGCCATTTACACCCTTTTCAAGAACCTCTCTTAGACCACTTCATAAACTTGAGGTGTGGCAATCTCGAGATGGTCTTGTCCGTGGATGTTCCCATCAGAGCTGGATTTGGGGGTGCCCGGCCTGTCCTGGTGAGAGGGCCACAGCCTCTCAGCAAGTCTGCCTAACAAGCTGGTGGGCTCCCGTTCTTGGAAATGAGCAGCAACACCTCAGTCTGGGCTTGGGGGATGTTGATAAGGAGACTTGCCATGGCAACACGGAAGGGTGATGCTGGCTGTGAATTTCAGCATCGGCGGGAATCAGACACCACAGTCACACTTGGCAAACCCTACAGCCACTGAGAGCTTCGTGGCTGTAAGTCCTGAAGGGTTTCTGCTCCTCTGGGTATGGGTTCCTAGAGAAGTCCCCTTTTTAAGTCCAGTTTGGACCCCCAATTGGGGTGTTGCTTTTGGGAGGATACTGTGATACGTAGAGCAATAAGATAACTTCTGGCAACCGTGATGGCCTTTTGTACTTAGCCTCGACCTCGTTTGTATCATTATAGCAAGGTGGTTTTCAATGATGGAGACTGTGATGTCTGTGACTCACATTGATGGTAATTTTGAGCCATTTGGAAGCCACTGTGTTGTTGGGATGTACAGTCACGCCAATGTTGGGTTCATGGTGGCTGTGATTTGCCACGTCCTAATGCTGGTAGGCTCTGTGCTGTTCTACTCTGTGTTGGCAGTGTTAAGGCGGTCACCCCAATTGTTCTGAATAATTCAACCTGGTGCTTCTCAGACTTTAAGATACATTACAATCACTTGGGGGTCTTGTGAAGCTGTAGGTTCAGACCCAGCAGATCTGTAGGGCAGATGAGTCTGCATCACTAACAAACTCCCAGTAGGGCCAATGCTGCTGGTTCTGTGGACGCCACTCTGAGCAGCAAGACTTGCTAGGCCAGCAGTACCCAACAGAACCTTCTGCAGTGATGGAAATCTATTTCTGCACCATCCAGTATGGTAGCCACCAGCCACATGTGGCCACTGAGTACTTGATATGTCGCTGGTGTGACTGAGGAATTGACTTTCAGGTTTTATTTAATTTTCATTAATTTAAATGTGAATAGCTATGCAGTATTAGTGGCTATCATGTTGGACACGATAGCTCTAGTCTGTATTGTAGTGTGTATCAGAATTCCCCGAGGCCTTGTTAAAACACAGATTGCTGGGATCCACTCCTACAAGGTCCCGATTGGAACCTGAGGATCTGCATCTCTAACAGGTTCCCAAGTGATGCTGATACTGTGGGTTTCAGGACGGCACTCTGGGAACCATGCCACCTGGTAGTGTCTGAACATCCCCGCATGCTGGTTCTGGCAGGACCAAAAGCAATATGCCGCTTCAAGTTAGATTTGATTCAGACTTACCCCTACTGGTATGCAAGCTGGAGTCCATTGAGGGATGTCTTGTGGGTGGTTTAGGTAGGAGCATTGTTTTGAACCAAATAGATGGATCTTGAATTAAGGCTGCCCTCTATGAACTCAAAGGCATCTCACTGGAAGAGACCTTAGAGATGATCTGATTTGTACTCCCAGTTTACAGATGGGGAAACTGAGGCTCAGCCAAGCATAGTTGACTATGAACCCAGCGTTAGGACCCGGGTGGGTGCCTCTCCTCTATACTGACTCTGTGCTGGAGCTGGGGTAGCAAAGTGGTCAAGACATGGACTTTGAAGATGTCACTTGCAGAGAACAAGAACTCTCTGCCGGGATGAGGCAGGGCCCTTCATACCCATTTCTTCAGCCCAAAACAGGAGGCAGCTCTGGATGTGATCTCTGGGTCCAGGAATCCTCATCCAGAGGCTACAGCACTTGATTTTTCTCCTCCTTTCCTATCCCGCTGGGAGATTAGGTTGCTGGGCAATTTAGCATCTCTGGCTAAAAAAGAAAAAAAGAGAAGAGAATGGGAGAAGATTGAAATCACTGGTGGCAATGCAATTTTGAGGACCTTATGTACATATTTCAATAATCTATGGTGCTCTGTTCCCAGTGCTGAACATGCGCGGACAGATATACCACAGTGACATAAAATTGCTGCTATTTATCAAACTCCCGCTGTGAGCCAGACACAAGATCAAGTCCTTTATATTCCCGATCTCATTAAAACTTCACAAAAAGCCTACGAGGTAGATGTTATTGTTATCATTTTTTAGATGGGGAGACGAAGGTCTGGGGTGATTAAATAACCAACCTGGGTCACACAGCTGGTACATGGAAGGATGGGGGCTCGAATTCAGTGTGCCCAATGCTAAATTCTGGAGCTTTTTCCCTGCACCAACAGCGTGTAAACTGGGAGGTGCCATGAGCTCCCCAACCCTACTTCCCCAGATCTGGCACTTCTGTGCGGTGTTGTCCCCCAGGTGCGCACCCTGCCTGTCCCAATCATGTGTAGCACCCAAGAATGAAGACAAGACCCTTGAAATTGAACCTCAGCCTGGCCCTGAGCCAATGAGCCAGGTGTATAAGTCAGAATGATTTTAGTTTTAAGTTATAGCAACTGAAATTAAAAGAAAAAAGGCACGGTACTGGCTCGTGTCCCAGGGAAGTTTGAAGGAGATGAATACGATCTTCAGGAATGGTTGGATCCAGGGTTTTAATCCATGCAACACCGAGAGTCTCTCTCTTCCAGTTCTTTTTCCCCAGGTGGGTTTCATTCTCAGGCAGCCTCTTCCCATGTGCTGGCATCCGACAGCTATAGATTTACATGGTCCTTAAAACTGGGGAATCCTCAGGAAAAGAAAGCAACCTCCCCCCCACACAAGTGCAGCCAAAGTCCCAAGGATGATTCCCATTGGTTCAGCTGAGGTCATGTGGCCCTCTACCCACCAATGGCTGCAGCCAGGGGCACGGAGGCAACTAATTATGCAAACTCGAGTCTCATAACTACTCCTGAAGATGGGGCTGGGATCTCTCTCATCTGAGTGTTTCTTTACAAGTAGGGTATATTCTATTACCAGACAAAAGCATTAAAAACCCCTCTACCCCTACTACCGTCTGCTAACCTGGTTTACACAGTGAATTGAAAGCACCTTGCCTGCCAATAAAATGGCCTGGAATTAGGCTGCTATTGGTGCAGTGACAATTCTGGGTGGCTTTTCGAACATCAGCTCCCTGTTTTACCTCCTAACTGCATTATTCATCCTCTGGATGCCAATACCTGCCTTGCTCCGTGGGGTCTGAGCTTGCTCCACCCCATAGAGCTGATCACCTGGCTGTTGGTTGCTGGTGGGGGAGACTTGTGTGTCTTAATCTCCTGGCTTCTTTGCTTCTCCTTGAGCTGTCTGTCCTTGGTGGCTCTTCCTGTCATCCTACAGCCCTCCCAAGACTCCACTCTCCCCTGTGAGAACTCCTCCAGCCAAACATTATCAGAGAGATGTTCATTGAAGGAAACTGACCTTCACATTTCAAGGTACCTGGGGAATACTTGGTTGGTTGAACAGATCTCTGTATTGCTCCGAAGTAGCAAGTGATCCGGAAGATCCAGATTTTGGCAGTCCACATTTCTTTGTTTATTCATTTATTTATTTTCCCTAGTGCTGATTATCTGCAGGCCCTACCACTGGGGACAAGGCAGGACTTCATGAGGATCTTTTGGCTCCTGGCTTCTGGGCTGCTCCACTACTGGGACCAGCCTCTTTGATGAAGTTCCTGAACACAATAGCCCTCCTACTTTCCCGTTCCTCTTTCTCTCTGATCAGCATGGCATCACTCCTGCGTGCCCTGCCTCCAAACTGCCCTGATGCAGGGCCGGGATGATTAGCACCCATGGGGGATACAAAACAAAGGAGTAAAGGTTTGTCTAGAGAAGGACTGGCTGGCCAGCAGAGCCAACACCTGATTTGGAAGCCTCCTTAGGAAGAAAGGAAAAAGGTATAAGAGAGATGTCAGGTGAGTCAGGACAGGCTGCTTGTGGGGAAAGGCTTGCTTGCGAATCTTATTTTTTTTTAAGAGTTTATTTATTTATTCCAGAGAGAAAGAGAGAGAGAGCTCAAGCAGGGGGAGAGGCAAAGGGAGAAGCAGACTCTCCTCTGAGCAGGGAGAGCCCGATGCGGGACTCGATCCCAGGACCCTGGGATCATGACCTGAGCCAAAGGCAGATGCTCAACTGACTGAGCCCCCCAGGCACCCTTACTTGTGAATCTTAAAAATACATATGTTGTATGAATTTAAGCGTCTTTACTAAAAGGAATAGCCAACAAATGGACATACACCTAACACTTTGCCTCTTCACCCAGACATGGTATGAAATTGCCTCCTTGGCACCAGACCTGAGGCTGTACATGTGCCATCCTCTTGGTGTTCGTTCTCATCAATCACGTTGTGCAGAAGGTGTGAGCTGCCACGAAGTGGCAGAGGCAGGATTGGAACTCAGGTCTCCCTGACCCCCAGCCAAAGGCACCATTTTCGTAAACACAGTAGTGGAAGAAGCCCTTGAAGGTCCCGGGACAAGGAGGGGGCTGGAGACTCCGTGGCAGGGCATGACGTGTGACGGAGGCCAGGTGAGATGGGCCCCTCATGAGGCCATCACAGCAGGTCACTTCTGCATGGAGGCGAGTGGCAGGGCACTGAGGTCTAGACTCAGAGCGTTTTCAGTTGACATGATGGGCCACAGAGAGGTGGGAAGTTTCTTGGAAAGGGAGTGCTGGGTCAGAAGTGGCATCTGTAAAAGGTAATTTAGACAATTGGGTGCAAGACAGTATTTCAAAGGGCGCCTGGGTGGCTCAGTCAGTTAAGCGTCTGCCTTCCGCTCAGGTCATGATCTCAGGGTCCTGGGATCGAGCCTCGCATCGGGCTCCCTGCTCAGCCTGGAGCCTGCTTCTCCCTCTGCCCCTCCCCCCCCGCTCATGCCCACTCAAATAAATAAATAAAATTAAAAAAAAAAGAAAAGAAAATCTAGATATATATCCAAGTACACACGGAAATTTAGAATATGATAAAAGCAGTATCTCACATTAGAGGAGTAAAGGTGGACTTTTAGTTTCTTTCTCTCTCTCTTTTTTAAATTTTATTTTTAAGTAATCCCTACATCCAACACGGGGCTTGAACTCATGACCCTGAGATCAAGAGTTGCACACTCCACTGACTGAGCCAGCCAGGCGCCCCGTAAAGGTGGATTTTAAAAAAAATTGGTGTTGGGTAAAATTGGATTCGTATCTCACACCACACACTGAGTAAATTCCAAATGGATCAGAGATCTAAGTGTAAAAGTTGAAACTGTAAAAGCGTTAGAAGGGAACACGGGGATACGGGAAGACTTAGGCAATAAAAGTTTGCTATTTAAAATGCATTAATATTTTTTCAGGACGCCTGGGTGGTTCAGTCAGTTAAGCGCCTGCCTTCCGGTCAGGTCAGGATCCCAGGGTCCTGGGATCGAGCCCCTGCATCAGGATCCTTGCTCAGCTGGGAGCCTGCTCCTCCCTCTGCCTGCCACTCCCCCTGCTTGTGCGCTCTCTCTCTGACAAATACATAAATAAAATCTCTAAAAAAAAAAAGACAGTATTTCAAGAAGGGAGGGGTTAGGGAGGACAGGTAAGGGTGCGTTGCCTTGAATCTCAGATGAATCCGGACCTTACAGCTGCTGGGAAAGTGGCTTTGACCTCAGTCTTTCTCTTTCTTGTTCCTTTCTTCCCTCCAGGACAGCCCTGAAGCCCCTGGCAGGCAGCAAGGGTTTCCTTCTCCTACCCACAAAGGGGCCTTGGTAGCTGGGTCATACGGTGAAGGGCTTTTATTTCTCCAGGAGAACAGGGAAAAGTCCTTATGGGCCTGGCTACCACTTCTGCACAAGTATTTATGAGCTGTGAGTGTTAAGATCATAAGGCTCCCATATTGTGCCTTTTTTTTTTTTTTTAAGCCAGTAACTTAAGGAAATGTTTTCTCCATAAGAGAATCTTCAAAGATCCTGGAGAACAACACACTAAAAATTATGGAGAGGAGGCATCGCACACATCTTGAATATCGACACAAAAGCCAGGCAGGCCTCTTCACAGCTTAAGGATTTCTTTGTTTTTCTTCGCTGCTTACCATCAAACGTGGGACCAAAGCTGTTAGGCATTTAGCTGCGGCCATCTGCAGGGCAGGCTCGCCAACCAGATTCTTTTTCATCCGGAGGAGAAGGCTTGCAGAGGCAGAAAGTATTGAAAACATCTCTGCCTTTAAAAAAATTTTTTTATAAAACCTCCTTGCTGTTGTCGAGGAGCCAGGTGGCCTCACAATCCTCTGTGTGGAGCACAGGGGAGTTATTTAGGGTGGTTCCATAGAGAGACAGAGAATGGACATCCCGAGCGTCTGGGCCTGTGTTTACTAGTGTGTTGGCCAAGTGATTTCAACTTGTGGAGGTTCAGTCTGATCACCTATTAACTGGGATCATGACATCTGTCCACGCTGTTTCATAGTGCTGTTGAAAATGTCAAATGAATTATATTTAAATTGTGTGTAGCGTGTGTGTGTGCGCGTGCGCTCGAGCTCACCCACATTTTTACTTTAGAGAGAGAGGATTTCTGCTTTTCTGTGTTTTCAATCCTTCCCATGGGAGGCTTGTCTCATGGGTCAGAGCTTGGAAGCCACGGGCCAAGGTTTGCCAGAGAGTCCACAAATGCTGAACAAATACTCCGATCCAGCCCCATCTGCCTGACAGAGTCAGATGGCCTCAGTGGACCTCATCATGCAGCCAGCTGTGGGTGGCCTTGGATGTGGTGTCCGAAGGCCACAGCACATCCACGGGCAAGCTTTACCGTGATAGTTCCGAGGTGGGAGGTAGGGAGGCTCCACTGTGTCACGTGTTTTGGAGGGGACTGGGCACTTTCCTGGTGGGTCTGGGGCTATTCTGGAAGCTGAATGGCTGGCGATCTCTGGGTGAGAAGGAAGGGGTGAGACTCAGGCCTAGAAAACCCTCTGGGGACAGAATGAATTATTTGGGGATTATGATGGGACCAATGTTGAGGACTGGCTCCTGGCAAAATTGTGAACATTGCGAAGTGTGTTATTGGGCTCTTGGCCTCCTCTTTCTTGTACGCACATTTTCTCTTTTCTGCCATTGCTTTTTTTGGAAACACCCTGATGCCAGTCATCTATACTTTAAAAAGAACTGAGGTTCATGTATCCTCTGCCTCCAGTGGATTTACATTTAAAGCTCAGTTCTCTTTATGGAAGGAAAGCCTCAATTATCTGTTAGGAAGATTCATTGAGAGAGTTCAGGTGAAGGATTCTCTGGTTCTCTGATATTTTGCTCCATGGATTTCCTTTTCTGTTTCCTAAATGGGAAACTGGCCCAGTCCAGCATCTCTAAGAACACAGGACCTTGATCCCAACACTCCTCCTGGGACACACTGAAAGCCCTTTTAAAGATCTGTCTCTGCTCTTCGTTTTAAGGAAGGAGCAACAGCTAACAATTCCAGTCTCTCTCTAAATGAATCTTTCGAGACTCATTATGTGACCCATTGGCCTCTGAACATGAAAATCATGGCAGCACATGATGTCAGCCCTGAAATGGTTGAAGAGTAAAAAAAAAAAAAAAGTATAATTAGTTTATGCATAATTGTTCCTCCAGGGAAGATGGAGCATGGACCTTGTTGAAACAAGGTTCAGCTGGAATAACCCGCATTTACTGAAGACTTTACTCCACGCCAAGCTCTGGGCCAAGTGCTTTGCATTTAAGTTTGTGTTTAACTCTGACATCTACTCTTTGAAGTGGGTATTCTTATCAGAGTCATTTTTCTGAGGAAGAAACTAAGGATTAGAGAGATAAGAACTTGCCCGAGTCCTGGGTAAGTCAGGTAAGAAGTCAGAGATGGTAAGAAGTCAGAGATGGGGCCCAGATTCAGGTCTGTCAGATCTGATGCTAAAGACTCTTTCCTTGCTTAGCCATCAGTGCATTTCTCTTCTAGCTTTGCTCATGTGCCAGTTGTTTTACCAAGTTTGCCTGTGAGTAAGAGAAAATCAACTGTTGTGGCTTAACTAAGCCAAGAGTTTATTTTCCCCACATAATCAGGACCTAATGAAGCATTCCAGGGCAGATTTCAGGTCCTATCATTTTGCCCCATCATCCTTAGCATGCCTTTTCCATCCTCATGGTCACAATGTGGCTGCTGCCCTTCACTGCTTTGCACCTGCATTCCAGGTGCAGAGAGAAGGAGGAAGGGATTTATTCTCAGTGGGCTTCTTCCTTTTAACCTGGAGGAGCTGGTTTCCCTAGACAATTTCTCTTTATATCTCCTTGTCCAAAACGATGTCACAGTGTCCTTCCTAACCAAAATGGAGACTCCAGACAGGCTATTCTAGTTTTCTTGCCTCTAAAATAGAGGAAGGCAAGAAACACAGGGTTGGGAATAGTTAGGGGAAGACAATCGGCAGTTTCTGCTCAGCTAACATCTCGACTGCATCACTCCAAAGTTTACTGGTTGGCATGACTGGAGTGGAGCCAAGGTTTTGCCTAGAGGGAGAATTTCGTTAAGTTAACATGCTGTGCTAACTTAGTTCCTGCTTTCCTTGGTCCCTCCTGGGTGGCAGCATGCATGCCCTACTTGTACGTCCAGTGCTGCGGTTGCCTGAATCAACCCTAGAGCATCAGAGGGTGGGGTCTGACATTGCTCTTGTGGGAGCCTAGAGTTTCACATAGTTTGTCAAGCCTAGTCCTTCCTCTCTTCTGCTCCCCGTCAGGCTAGCTAGAACCACTGTCTTGAATTCCAGTTCTCTGGCCCTGAGCCCCAGCTTGTTTGGTCAGGGATCATCACCGGGGCTTTCCCGCTGTTGTAGTCACTCCACAAAGGTGGGATGGACCCCTCCACTCCCCAAATGTGGCTCAGATAGTGAGACTGATGATTCCATAGGTGCACTGAGAGAAAAGAAAAGGACTTATTGCTGATATAGTGAGGCTTTCTGGGGAGAGCAGGGTGTGAGCCCAAGCTGCTGTGGCAATGGCACGAGACAAGACTGGCTTGGGGTTTTATGATGGTGTCCTAGTCAGCTTGGGTGGCCACAGTTTGGTACAGGACACCATAAACCAGGTGGTTTAAACAACAGAAATTTTTTTCTCACAGTTCTGGAGGCTGGGAAGTCCAAGATCAGGTGCCAGCATCGTCGATTTCTCATGAGGGCTCTCTCTCAGCTTGCGGGTGGCCACTTTCCTACTGTGCCCTCCCATGGTGGAGAGATAGAATGAACTCTCTGGAGTCTTCTTTCTATAAGGGCATGAATCCCATCACGAGGGCTCCACCTTCATGACCTAATCACCTCCCAAGGGCCCTGTGTTAGTCAGTTTGAAATTCTATAACAGAACACCATGCACCGGGTGACTATAAACAAATAGGTGTTTACTTCTCACAGTTCTGGAGTCTGGGAAGTCCAAGATCAAGGGACTGGCAGATGTGGTGTCTGGGGAGACCCTGCTTTTTGGTTCATGGACAATCATCTCCTTCTTGTGTCCTCACATGGTGGAAGGGGTGAGGGAGCTTCCTGGGGTCTCCTTTATGAGGTCATGAATCTCATTCCTGGGGGCTCCACCTTCATGACCTAATCACCTCCCAAAGACCCTACCTCCAAATACCATCACACTGGGGGTTAGGGCTTTAACATATGAATTTTGGGAGGAACTCAATTCAGTCCATACTAGGTGGTCAGGGGGTGGGACCAATGTGAGAGCTCCTATGCACATGTGGTTTAATCTTCCCATCTGTGCCAAAGTAGGGAGCACCTGGGCTTTCTTATCACATTGCCCAGGTGTGGGGCAGAAGGGGAAGGAGGAGTGGTAGGACTTGGAAGCTGTCAGCAGTCCAACATCAAAAATGGAGCCAGACTCTTTATTACATCATCCCTCCCCCTTGGGCTCCGCTCATGGATCTGGGTTATGGGCTGTGTGTGGCCCATAGGGAAGATGCTGTCTTCTGACTTTTTTCTTAAAGATTTTATTTATTTATTTATTTTAGAGAGAGAGCACATGTGAGAGAGTGGAAGGGAGAGGGGCAGAGGGGGAGGGGGAGAGACAAGCAAACTCTGTGCTGAGCTGGAGCCAGACACAGGGCTTGATCTTACGACTCTGAGTCCTGACATGAGCCAAAACCAAGAGCTGGCCACCTAAGCGACTGAGCCCCCCGGGCGCTCTTGCCTTCTGACTTTGAGCATCACTTCTGCCTGGTCTCCCTCATCAGGGTCCTGCCCCTGGACAGGTTCCCTTGGATCTCCAGGCACTCTGGAACCACATTTTAGTTTTACCACTGCCCTGGATCTTGTCTACTGGGGCCCTGGTTAACCCTCCCAGGACTGCTCAGGCCTATAGCTGATTGATTTAGTTCTTCTCTTTTTCTGCCAGCTATTTTGCTGAGACCCCAGCTTCATGCAGAACCGTGTACCCATGTGACTTACCACAGTCACGTCATGACATGTGCCAAATTCCAGACTTTTAGCTCTGGCCTCTACTGTAAGTATTTGTGTTTAATGAAGAATTGAAATACTGCATTACCATCCTCCTCTTCCTTCTCCTCAAATATTTCTTGGGCATCTCTTGATGGCCCTAATCCACAGCATAGCACATGGACACTCAAGGATAGAGGTGTGGCCTTCTCCCTGAAGGGACCTGCAGTCAGATTGGCAGGATTTAGATAATGAAAGAAAGTGGGGGAAAAAGGACAAGAAATAGGTGCCAAATAAACAGTATAGGCAAGGTAATGATTTTGAGAGCTCATTGAAGGTTGGCACAATCAGGGAGGCTTCCTGGGGGAGACAGTCCCTTGAGCCAAGCTGTGGGAACATGAGTTATTGACAAGCACAGTGTAGGAACCGGCATCTGATTCCTCTCTTCCAACATGTGAGCTCCTGTTGGTGATCACTGAGGGGAATTTGATAGTGTGAACAGGTAATGTTCAGAATTCTCTAGAGTGATTTTCATGGGGGAACTTATCAGAATCACTAAGAAAGGTGAGTTTTGGGGTACTCGGAAGTCTCTGCAAACCAGGAATGAATCCCAGTGGAAAAGAACACCAAGGTTTCCAATCCCCAATTTGTGAGTTCTTACCTAATGCTCTGCAAATGGCTTCCTTAGAAGAAGGAGAAGACTTTTTAGATCCTTGTTCCAAAATCCATTATGGATGGGTAAGCATTTTTATTTTATTTTACTTTATTTTATTTTTTAATTGAAGTATTGTTGACACACATTGTTACATTAGTTTCAGGTGTACAGCATAGGGATTTGACAACTTCCTAGGTTATGCTAAGCTCACCCCAAATGTAGCTACCATCTGTCACCCTACAGCATTATTATGCTATCATGGACTGTATTCCTCATGCTGTACCTTTCATTCCCATGACTTATTCATTCTAGAATGGAAGACTGTACCTCCCATTCTCCTTCATCCACTTTGTCCAGCATCCCCACCCCGCTCCCTCTGTTCTGGATGAGTGTTTTATAACCTAAAATCAATGTTAGTTATTCCTCTTATTTTTCTTTCTTTTTTTTTAAAAAAGATTTTATTTATTTATTTGAGAGAGAGAAAGTAAGTGAGAGAGACAGCACGCGTGGGGATGAAGCAGAGGGAGAAGCAGACTCCCCGCTGAGCAGGGAATCTGATGCGGGACTCCATCCCAGGATCCTGAGATCATGACCTGAGCCGAAGGCAGACGCTTAACCGATTCAGCCACCCAGGAGCCCCTCCTCTTATTTTTCAACATGAACTAGTTTTAGGCAAGTCATTTCACTTCTCTGGGGCTCAGTTTGTGCATTGGCCTGAAGGATAACTGGCTACATCAATTGTAGAACCATTCATTCTATAGCCTTGTAAATTTATGTGGCATTTCTCTCTATATAAACTTATTTGTTTTACTCATCACAGCTCTTATGTGTGCTACTTTCTATACTTTATGGAAAATGGAGAAAAATGAGATTCAGAGACATTCAACACTCTTCGGTCTATTCTATATATGAGTATATAGATTCATTCAAGTATATATATAAGTAAAAGTCAGAACCTGAATTCAGATCTTTTGGATAACTTTTCGGACCTTGTCACTTCTCAAAATACAAAACAAACAATGCCCACTGAAAATCAAAAACAAATCAAAACCCTCTGTGCTGTCTGCTGGGATGGCGTACCTGGAAATTCCATGGGGGTGTCCAAGTGCTCTTTGAAGAGGGAGCATCGTGATCATGTTCTTTATACCAACACAATGCAGGCAGAGGTCCACTGTGGAAGAGAAGGCCCACAACAGGTTCCAGGAAAAGCACCTCATTTTCAAGTGACTTTATAGTGGATGCACATCTAGGATGCAACATCTCTAGCTGTTGGATGCCAAGATCTTCCACCAGCCAGAGAGATCTTGGCACTATCTTTGGATGCTGGTAAGTTTTTGGGTAAACACACACACACACACGCACGGCACTTTCTCTCATTGCTGCCCTATCAACCTTCAAGTACTTCTTGGTTACATTACATGGTGAGCTGGAACTCTTGATAAAGGAGCTCTGTACAGTGATGACAAGAATTGATTTCCAATTTCCTGCAGAATGACTCTATCATTGCTAGTGACTCAGGCAATTTAGCTCATATTCCAGGCCTGCCTGGGGGTTATAGATCATGCTGACAGCTTCCCAGTCACGTAGGAGGTGGATATTTGACAAGAGGAGGAAGGAGACATTTGCAGGGGTTTTGCACTGGGGGTGGCCAGAAGGGGGCCCGGTGGGCATCCTGCTGGGATGGGCATGCCTGGATAGCAGGCTTGTGGTTGGGCTTCCAATGGGCTGCCAGGAACAGCTCTGTCCCCCTCTCCATAAACTGTTCATCACTGCTTGGCATGAGAACACCTGAAGGACCAGCCAAAAGACAGAGGGGATCAGTTTCCAGTAGCCTCCCCCTTTCCAAATACTTAGATAGCATCTGTCTATTAAGAGTTAATACATAGGCACCTGGGTGGCTCAGTCAGTTAAGCATCTGGCTGGTGATTTTGGCTCAGGTCATGATCTCATGGGTCATGAGATTGAGCTGGGCGTTGGGCTCCGTGCTCAGCAGGGAGTCTGCTTGAGATTCTCTCCCTTTGCCCCTCCCCCCACTCATGTTCTCTCTCTCTCTCTCTCTCTCTAAAATAAATACATCTTTAAAAAAAAAACAACTTAACACATAGACTGGGCTTTTCCTTTCTCCACGGACTCTGTTACAGCAGGTGCAATTCTTTGCATTTTCTTATGAATCCATTTTCATCCGCCAAAACTGCGCTGCTTGTGCCCTTGGTGTGAGATGAAATTGCTCTCTCCAGAATGCATGTTGAAGGGACAGACTGTGCTCGGCCTTGGAGTCATTCAAGCAAAGCAGAACACAGCTGCATGAGGACCAGGAGGCCTCCTGTGGGCTGTGACTCTGTGAAAGCCTAATTCACGAAGACCCTATGCAACGGGCCCCTTGCTATTTCTAGTTTGCAGATGGGGAAACTAAGGCACAGGGGATAGGTCACACCAGCAGAATGGTAGAGCAGAGATTTGAACTTGGGCCTCCTTTGGAAACAGTCCGTGTTCTTACACATTGCGCTATATCCCTCATGAATGGTGGATAAAATGGATGATTTCCCGTCCAGTGGACTGAATGGAACCCCTAGAAATTGACTATCAATTGCCCTGCTTTTATAAGTACTTTATCAAAGTCTTTGACAGCACAGGTAATAGTGGAGTTCCGGGAACTGAGCACACACACGTGTGTGTGTGAGTGTGCGCAAATGTGAGCGTGCATGAACACACATGCATGCACACACACCCATACACCCACACCCACACCCGCGTTCACACACACACACCCACACCCACACCCAAAGGACATAGCTCAGGAAGCCACAGCATCAAGGCTAAGACACAGTTCTGCAGAACAGAGACACTGATCTCTCCCTCATCATTCAGCCAAAAAAATTATTGTTTAGAAATCATTGTGGAACTACTGTCCTAACCGAGGCTCGGCTTGACTGACACAGCAAGGCTGCTGACTGACCCAGCGTGATCTGAGAACCGCCTGTGAGCCAGGTGCTGTGCTGGGCTCCTTCACAGACATTAGAATGCGCTGATGTCCACAACACTTTATTCTGTGAGGACCATTGTCCCCATGTTACCATCAGAGACGGGCTCAGGCAGATCTTTCCAGATCATAGAACTAGCCACGGGCAGGGACTGGATTCAACACACGCCTCTTGAGTCCCGGTCTGCTTCTTCCCAGAATAATACAGACGCTTCCCACATATGCTCTGTCAATAATAATTTTATTCTTTTATTTTTAAGATTTTATTTATTTATTTGACAGAGAGAGACACATCGAGAGAGGGAACACAAGCAGGGGGAGTGGGAGAGGGAGAAGCAGGCCTCCCGCGGAGCAGGGAGCCCGATGCGGGGCTCGATCCCAGGATCCTGAGATCATGATCTGAGCCGAAGGCAGACACAACAACTGAGCCACCCAGATGCCCTGATACTTATTTTATTCTAACTGACTCATATGAATCGCCAGGTTTCCTGTGTGTCAAGGGCAGATGCAATCACTTGATTCCCATTGAGAACCTGGCCTGTGGTCAGATGAGGTCCCAGCAGAGGCTCTGGCCTTGGGCCTCCTTCCTCCTTCCGGTCAAGAGCCCCACGTGGGCTCTGCTCACACCATCCAATGGCTTCTCCGTGGGGTCTGCTCTGATCCGTTCCTTTCCCCACGCCCTCTGAGACACGGCATCGAAGGCTGCCAGTCACATTGGCTCTCATTAAAGATTCCAAGGATGAATGAGACAATATAATCGCTCCCTGCACACCTGTCAGGTAGATGCTGCGTTAGGCAGAATGTTTGAGGTTGTTTTAGTTCTGATCAAAGTGATTGAAACAGATGTACCTCGTGAATCTTATTAAATGGCAGGGAAAAGTACGCATCAGGCATCTGACTTGTCCCACAAATTCTTTGTATGCAGATGCTGCTGCTTTGGTCCCCTTAAATAAACAAGGGTTTAGTTTTCTGATCGATACTTAAGATTGGGCTAGCTGGAGGAGAATCCATTTAATCCCAGACATGATGGCTATGGCCCATTGTGATGCCTTCCTGATACAGAGTTTAGAAGTAATTGCTCCCTTCAACAAAGAGAAACATGATCTGCTTCTCATTCATTCCGTGTTTATTCATTTAGTCAATAAATATTGACGGGGTACCTCTCACATCTAGTACGAGGTGTTAGGAATGTTCTAGTGATGAAGCTGACATGGTCCTTGCTTCCAGGAAGCCCACAGGCTGGGGCGGGGAGAGAAAGAAACATGCAGACAATTACAGCAGATGTATACTAGGTAAGACTACTCGTTCAGGTAATGTTACTGGACACGGGTGGGGAGGGTGGCTTCTAAAACAGCTCCCAAGATCAGTGCCTTCCCACATCCTTGCCCTTGTGGGATCCCTTCTCCTTGGTGTGGCCTGGACCATGTGACTCACTTCTCATAAACAGACTATGGCAAAATGATGGGATGCCACTAAATGAGTGCCGACAGGTGAAGCAGCCCCAAGGGCCACAGGCTTCGGGGCTGGGAGGATTTCTGTGTCTGTGCTTCCAGCCTCCAGCAGAGCAGAGTGGCCAGACTGGGTGGCCCTGGGTTGGGGATGCAGAGCCCCCGGAAGAAAACTGGACAAAGCTGGGACCCATTGGAAGGGCTTATAGAGAGGTAGGCCTCAGCTCCACGCAAGAGCACCTGGACATGGGAACAGGCGGTGCGGGGTCATCCAGGACCCATCAGGCCTGCCCTGGACCTCAGGACTCCCTGCATGCTCTGGGCAGAGTTCAAGTTGGGTGTCCTGCGAAGCCACCCTGCCTCATCCTGATTTATCCACAGGTCCTTTTGCAGCGGCGGGCCGCGGCCGCCTCCCCTGGGCTCACCAGGTGCTTGCGCCAGGCCTGCCTCTCCCCCCGGAGCTGGGTCTTACAGGTCACGCTGAGTCAGAGAAGCAAAACTCACAAGTCATCCTGAGCTGCCAGGGAGGGTAAGGCAGTTTTTCTCATTGTACGCAAGTCACCATCTCCTTGTTGAAAATGCCCATTCCGACCCCCTCGGACCCAGCGCGTCAGAATCTCCCGGGAGTTGAGTAACAGAAATCGGGACTATGAATGAACTTCTGATTAGCATGCGTCTTTAATCTCAGAATTTGAGACTCCGGTAAAGGTGCGGATGAGGGGGAAAACCAGAAGCATTGTGCCATGGGTGGCTTCAGGGGTGCCATGTTCTCGGGGCTCCTCAGTGGCTGCAGACTGCAGCAGGGTTGTTGGGGCCCCTCTCCCGCCCCTCCTGGAAGTTTTGCTGCGTTCCTGCCCAGATCCCTTGGGTACCCTCTGTCCCACACGTGGCCCGCCGTTTCCACCAGCTCCCTTTTGTGAGCTGCAGGCTCCAAAGTCACCCCTCCCGCCCCCTTCAGAATATCTAGAACCAGGGTCAAGGATTTGGGGAGACTTCGGGGGTCTTTCCTACTGGTGGTTGAGGATCTCCTATCCACTTCCTCAAATGTGGGAGGGCAGCCAACCAGAATCAATCAACCAATCATCATGAAGCCCTGCCTTAGTAGCCAGCATGTAGATTCCTTATCTTACTTATATCGATCAGATACATTTACAATTACAGATCAATAAAAAATTATGGACTGCAACACACAGTTTTACACAGTAACCAAAATTATAAAATGCATCACTGGTCATTCAGAGGCGGGAGATCTGCTGTGTACCTCTATGTTTTATCAGAATACTTGGGGTCTGTTGTCTGGGACAACCAGAATTTGAGTCTGGAATGGTCTATCTTTGAATAGATTTCTCCCTCCCTCCCTCCCTTCCTTTTTTTTTTTTAAAGATTTTATTTATTCCTTTGAGAGAGAGAGAGAGAGAGACAGAGGCAGAGAGAGCACAAGCAGGGGGAGAGGCAGAGGGAGAGGGAGAAGCAGGCTCCCTGCTGAGCAGGGAGCCCGATGTGGGGCTCGATCCCAGGACCTGGAGATCATGACTTGAGCCGAAGGCAGATGCTTAACCATCTGAACCACCCAGGACCCCCCCTCCCTTCCTTTTTAAAGTAAATTCAGTAGAACCCCAATGTGGGGCTGGATCTCATGACCCCAAGAGTCACATGCTCCACCAGTTGAGCCAGATAGACATCTCTATTTTCTTTCTTCCTTTCTTTCTTCCTTTCCTTCCTTCCTTCCTTCCTTCCTTCCTTCCTTCCTTCCTTCCTTTCTCTTTCTTTCTTTCTTTCTTTCTTTCTTTCTTTCTTTCTTTCTTTCTTTCTTTCTTTCTTTCTTTCTTTCTTTCTTTCTTTCTTTCTTTCTTTCTTTCTTTCTTCCTTTCCTTCCTTCCTTCCTTCCTTCCTTCCTTCCTTCCTTCCTTCCTTCCTTCCTTTCTCTTTATTTCTTTCTTTCTTTCTTTCTTTCTTTCTTTCTTTCTTTCTTTCTTTCTTTCTTTCTTTCTCTTTCTTTCTTTCTTTCTTTCTTTCTTTCTTTCTTTCTTTCTTTCTTTCTTTCTTTCTTTCTTTCTTTCTTTCTTTCTTTCTTTCTTTCTTTCTTTCTTTCTTTCTTTCTTTCTTTCTTTCTTTCTTTCTTTCTTTCTTTCTTTCTTTCTTTCTTTCTTTTTCTTTCTTCTTCCTTCCTCCCTTCCAACAATCTGAAGAAGGCAGTAGGCTGTAAAGCATCTTATTTATTTCAATTTTTTGTTCATTCATTCATGATCTAATGATACTACCGAGTGCCCAGCAAGGCACCAAGGATAGAGCAGGGAAGCTGACGGACCCTTGTGGTTGGTCTCTTGTGGGAGGCAGCTCCTGGGGGCTCCAGGACTGCAGGCTGCTAAGCTCAGGCAGCTTCCTCCACATGGAAGAGGTGCAGGGTGTTGTGGCTGCCCTTCTCCACCAGCTCTCAGCCCCCACCTGTCTCCGCCCGAAAACTGGCACCAATGCCCGTGGTCAGATGCCTCCTCACCAGTGTGCTTCCAGACCCTATCACTGTGCAGTCTCCCTTGGTGCTGCTCCCTGCCCCATCCTTGCTGCCAAACCTGTGCCAGAGAGCTCCGTGGTAAGGCCCCTACCTTTGGGGTCAGGCCCACTTACTCAATGTACTGTGCCAGGTGAGGGACCTTACACTTTCTGAGCCTCATCTACAAAATGGGGGTCATTGTGAGTGTTCAAACGAAATAATATGTATAAAAGGCCAGGAGAGTGATTGTGGCTTGCTTATCCATCATCCAATCTCTTCTTCCTTGGTAACAGAACCCTATATATACATGTATATATAATTGAAGTATAACTGACATACAATATCCTATTAGTTTCGGGTGTATATTGTAGTGATCTGATATTTTTATACATTACAAAATGATTCCCCCGGTAAGTCTAGTTACCATGAGAGCCCTATATTTTTTTTTTTCAAGATTTTATCCATTTGACAGAGAGAGACACAGCGAGAGAGGGAATACAAGCAGGGGGAGTGGGAGAGAGAGAAGCAGTCTTCCTGCTGAGCAGGGAGCCCGATGCGGGGCTCGATCCCAGGACCCTGGGACCATGACCTGAGCTGAAGGCAGACGCCCAATGACCGAGCCACCCAGGCGCCTGAGAACCCTATATTTTTTTTAAATTTTTATTGTTATGTTAATCACCATACATTACATCATTAGTTTTTGATGTAGTGTTCCATGATTCATTGTTTGTGCATAACACCCAGTGCTCCATGCAGAATGTGCCCTCTTTAATACCCATCACCAGGCTAACCCATCCCCCCACCCCCTCCCCTCTAGAACCCTCAGTTTGTTTTTCAGAATCCATCGTCTCTCATGGTTGGTCTCCCCCTCTGATTTCTCCCCCTTCATTCTTCCCCTCCTGCTATCTTCTCTTTTTTTTCTTAACATATATTGCATTATTTGTTTCAGAAGTACAGATCTGTGATTCAACAGTCTTGCACAATTCACAGAGCTCACCATAGCACATACCCTCCCCAATGTCTATCACCCCATCCCTCCCACCCCCCACCACTCCAGCAACACTCAGTTTGTTTCCTGAGATTAAGAATTCCTCATATCAGTGAGGTCATATGATACATGTCTTTCTCTGATTGACTTATTTCACTCAGCATAACACCCTCCAGTTCCATCCACGTCATTGCAAATGGCAAGATCTCATTCCTTTTGATGGCTGCATAATATTCCATTGTGTATATATACCACATCTTCTTTATCCATTCATCTGTCGATGGACATCTTGGCTCTTTCCACAGTTTGGCTATAGTGGACATTGCTGCTATAAACATTGGGGTGCACGTACCCCTTTGGATCCCTACATTTGTATCTTTGTGGTAAATACCCAGTAGTGCAATTGCTGGATCATATGGTAGCTCTATTTTCAACTGTTTGAGGAACCTCCATACTGTTTTCCAGAGTGAGAACCCTATATTTTTGAAGGCAGTTCTTGTTCGGCTAAATACTCTACTTCTCAATCTCCTTTGCAGTGGGGTGGTCAATGAGATTGAAGCAGAAATCCTTGGGTGAGGATTTGGAAGATCTCTGTTAAGGGCCCTAATGCCTCTCCCCCCCACCCTATGTCCTTTTGCTTCCTGTCTAAAACACGGACGTGATGGCTGGAGCTCCTGCAGCTATTTCTGACCATGGGGGATTACCTTGAGGATAAAAGCTACTAAGGATGCTGGGATAGAAACACTGGAGAAGGCTGGGCATTAACAATTTTTTGAAGTTTCCACAATGCCCACAGACTGCCTTCCTTCCGAATCATTTTATAAGAGAAAAGGGAAAGCTCAATCTTGTCAAACTGCTGTTATTTCAGATGTCTTTGACTGGCATTGTCAGCCAGAAACAATTTTAAAATGGATACGAACACCTTTCCCAGTGCCTGCTCTCTGTGAGCATTTCCTGTGGTGCCCATCATGTTGGTGATTGATGGTGGTTAGGACAAGGTTGACAGGGCCTGCTCTGAATCAGCCAAAGCCTCGGGGTTGATTTCCCCAGCTTAGAGCCCGCGGTTCAACTTCAGGTCCACAAACCCAAATGCTAAGCCTCAAGATTTCCTGCCCTTTCCCATCACGGTGCATCCACTCACCCTTTATCCTCACCCAGACACGTTCTTTTTTTCCAGCAGCATCATCAGCCCCATTTTGCAGACAAGAACACCAAAACTCAGCGGGGGCAAGGATACTTGTCAGCCAATGTCTGGCCGATAGCGAGGGACAGACACGCTACCCTCAGGACCGACTGTACTTGAGGCCGCGATGACATGCAGAGTGCTGTGTAGGGAGGAACACCGAGTCTGGGGTTGGACAGATCTGTGTGTTAATCTTGGTACTGCAGGCACTCAAGCAGAGGGTGGTCTGTGCCTCTTTGCTCTCTCATCCGGATTTATGGGAAACACAAAAGGTTTTCCCACTGGATATATTAGCTGTGGGAGGGGCGACCTTCACTTGACTACAACCTGTCATACCAAACCGGTAAGTAAAGCTAGATGGCTCTGAGCCCCCTTTTCTCTATCTAGTGTGGCCAGAAATCCTCAGAGGCGGCTGCCTGAATACGCTTTCTCCCAAGGCTGATTGTTAATCTCTTTTCCTTGGAAACTGACTTAGCGTCCTGCTTTCCCACGGGGGAGGTGTCATTTGCAGGAATGGTTGGTTTGACAAGAGACATGCTAAGAAGGGCGTCTCTTCATTCCCTGTGTACAGCCTAGGTCCCTATCACTCAGGCTCCCAGGAGCTTCTACTCATTCCCTAACTCAAACCGATGGCACCAAGGCGAGAGAGGAATCTTTGAAGTAGAAGACACTTGGACTAATGGCATAATTACTCCACAGAAACATTTGCAAAGTAATTATGGGCTATTGTTAGGAATCTCTAGTTGTTTTTTTTTTTTTAAAGTAATGAGTTTTGTTTGGAGTTAGTGTTTATGGGGGAAAGAGGGCAATGATATGTGTGCACATTTAAGAGGAGAGAAATACCCCCCAGGCCGCCTCCTCCCAAAGCAATCTGCCCCTTTCCCATCCTCCTAATGCAGAACCAGAAACTCACCGGGAACCCACCACAGACCCTGAATGTGCATTGTTGCATTCTATGCCCTGCTTGGAATGTTTCTCGTACAAAAATGCAATTTTGAGAACTACTGACTGTAGAATAATTTGCTGAAAAATGGATTTCTCCTAAGAAATGGAAGGACCTTGAGGCCACGCTGGTAATGTAATGAAGCCCGGGGGTCCTTACGTGGGAAAATTCTTGAGTAGCCCTCATCAGCACCTCATGCCAGAGCTGGGCTTCCTTCTTGCCCCAGCCCCTCACCTAGGATGTCTGTGGGCCCCCATCCCTTGGCACGGGCCCCACAGCCTGCTGTCACCCAGGCCACTGCCTCTGCTCGAGAGGGGCTGTGGCAAGCTAATTGAGATGCATATGACAATATTAACTTTTTAAATATCGTATTAGCTCTCCATTAGAATAAATGAG
The DNA here is from genome assembly GCF_009762305.2 of Zalophus californianus. Lineage (NCBI taxonomy): Eukaryota > Metazoa > Chordata > Mammalia > Carnivora > Otariidae > Zalophus > Zalophus californianus. The sequence goes on along the minus strand of NC_045604.1, from coordinate 103,073,660 downwards.
GTACGCAGAAAAATTGTAACGGAGCATTAGTCTCTGCCTCCACTTAGTGCATTGATTATGTCCAGATGAGATCCTCAAAGCCTACCCCAGAGATGAACGGAGTGGAAGGCTGAGTCCAAGAGCACTCTTTCTAGATGGAAACTCAGTCTGAATTTTGTCAGTGACAAAAGAGAGGGCAGCGTGGAAACATTCCAAGCAGGGCATAGAATGCAACAATCCATTGTCTTGGGTGGGAGGGACTGGATCCATGTCAATCCCCTGGATCCCAGAGGACACTGAAGGAATCCTCCAGGCAGCCTGGCACAGAGCTGATACCAATTATGAATAGCTGTAGCTACCATTTGCTGAGCTTCTGGAATGAACCAGCCCTTTGCATGCATTCTCACTTAATCCTCATTTTAGTGACAGAGGAATACAGGGCCAGACAGGGAAGGGATTCACCCAAGCTCTCCAGCCTCTCAAAACAGAAATTCCCTCTGGGGAGAAACTACAAGCTTAAGCTTGCATGACAGAAATCTGATGCCCTCACGTCTTGCCTTGAGGTCTTGCTGAGCTGACGGGGGTCTGGGAGTTGTGGGGCAGTCTGTAAATCCCCAGCCAGGGTGTCTTATTCTGTTCGAGCTGCTGTAACAAGATACCCCAGACTGGGTGGCTTATCGACAACAGAAATTTATTTATCACCATTCTGTGGCTAGAAGTCTGAGATCAGGGCACTGGCATGGTCAGGTGAGGGCCTTTTTCTGAATCACAGACTTCTTCTTGTGTCCTCACAGAGTGGAGGGGGCTAGGGAGCTCTGCAAGATCTCTGCACCCCTCCATTTCAACTTACTTCTTTACTTTATTATTTATTTCCTTTATTTATTATCGAGGTAGTTGACATACAATGTTATGTTAGTTTCAGGTGTACAACATAGGGATTCGACAAAGTCTATACATTATTCAGTGCTCACCGTGGTAAGTATAGTCATGTTCTATCACCATTCCTCTGTTAACCTTAAAAATAAAACTGCCAGTTATCTTACCAGCAAAAATGGGTTTATTTGGGAATAGCAGAGAATTGCAATTTGGCAAAAGCCAGCTATGGCCAAACTGTAGGTAGGTCTAAGAAACAAAAGAGAGGAGCATTGCTTTAGGGAGAAGGCGGAGGAAGCTGGGAGGGGTTGTTTTGAACACAAGTCCATTGTACAGAAGCAAGAACTCAGGGTGATGATGGTTTCTCATTGGCTGAGTTGCAGGGGTGCTCGATTTCTTATGGGAGATGCAATATATACATCTTTCTGGTTGGGGTCTGTCATTGACACTTCTACCTGTAATTGACATGGAGTGGTATGAATCCCCCCACCCCCAGCCTCCCCTTCTAGTATCCCTAGTCCGCTTTAGTGTGCTTTCCTCTTACTAATTTTCACACAATGTTATGACAATATTGTTCACTATACTCCCTATGCGGTATTTTTCATCTCCATGACTTATTTATTATTTATTTTATTGACTGTCTCCTCGCCCACCTCCCCTCTGGCAACTGCCAGTTTTGCTCTGTATTTAAGAGTCTGTTGTTTTACTTGTTTTGCTTTTTAGATTCTACATGTAAGTGAGATCATATGATATTTGTCTTTCTCTGTCTGACTTATTTCACTTAGCATAATACCCTCTAGGTCCATCCACGTTGCTGCCTTTGGCAAGGCCTTTCTTTTTAATGACCGAGTAATATTCCGTCCTCTCTCTACACCACATCTTTATCTGTTTATCTATGGATGGACACTTGTGTTAGAGGTTAATTGGACACTTAGGTAGTCGGGGCCAGGGTCCCCAACAAGAAAGCAAAAAAGCTGGGACAGCGAAGACAAAACCGCATTAGGATCCTGTTTCACAGCTTAGACAAGACCACAATAGCATCTTTTCTAGCAGCCTCTGCAGGAGTGACTTTTACAAAACATCCTGAAACAAAACAATTAACCATAAAACATTGGTCATTATCACAAGTTGAGGCAGTTAGTCTCCAGATGTCAGCCCCAAAGACCATCAACCCATGAACAATAACCTGATAGGTAGATGGGCACATGATCAAAGCGCTGATGGGCACACCTCAGCGGCCAATTCACAGGGGGCCCACACTCAGGATGCTTAAGATAGTTCCTCAAAAGAGCTTATAAAAACCCCTAGATTTAAACACCAAAACCGGCAGCCCTCTCGGGTCACCTCCCTCTCTGGGAGTTTTGTACTATCGTTCAATAAGCTTTGCTTTGCTGCCCACCGCCCTTTGTCTGGTCTACCTCTTCATTCTTCGAAGTGGCGTGACCAAGAACTGTGGGCACTAAGAGGAAAAAATCCTGTAACACTTGGGTATGCTTCCATATCTTGGCTATTGTCGATAATATGTGGGATCCCTTTTATAGGGACTAACGCCATTCAGGAGGTCTCCACCCTCATGACCGAATCACCTCCCAAAGGCCCCACCTCCTAACACCTTCACATTGGGCATTAGGATTGCAACATAAGCAGTGGGGGTGTGGTGCACATTCATCCTATGGCACAAGGCTTTGTGGACACTATCCTCTGGGTCCGTCTGAGGTTTTGTGGCCACGTGGCCTCCTAGCCACAGACACAGACTCTCATCAGAGTAAGACAGTCATTTCCTGTGAACACAAGAACGTGTGTGTGGACAAGGCCGGTAGCCAATTCAGATTCTGTCCCTGGTCATGAGCTGACCCTGGGTCACAGGGATTTCTGCTAGAGAAGACAGCTGTGCCTGTATTTAATTTCTGGAGAGCTGAGGTGAAAGTGTTCTAGATATGAATCTCTCTCTGGCCTTACAGTGAGTGCCTGGGGTTTGAGTCTACTTAGAGGCGAGACCTTGACAAGTTCACCTCTAAGCCTCAATTTCTCATCTGTAAAATGGGCATAAGAACCTTTTCTCACTGGGTTTTGGGGGAATTAATGAAATAATCCCTATAATACCTTTGGCACAGTGCCTCTATATATTATGCTGGGAAACAGTAACCGCTATTCTAGGTATAATAGTAATTATTATTATTTGAGAGCTGGGTCTCTGGAATAAGACCCATCTCAGTCCAATTCTTGGCTCTTCTATTTATTGGATTTATTGGTTATGTGATCTTAGGTTCATCATTACCTCCCTAAGGCTCAATTCCCTTACCTATAAGATGGGTATAATAGGTGAACCTACTTTAGAGAGTTAAGAAAATAAAATGTGTTCATCGTTTAATATGCTCAGCAGAGCGCCTGGCAAGCAGTCTGTTTTTTATTTACCTCTGTGTTCAGCTGTGAGTTTATCCATATGTACAGGAAGTGCCTGCCTTTGGGTACTGAACCAGGAAGGTGTCCACACTTGCTGAAGCGAACCATTTGAAACCAGCGGGTGGAAGGGTTTGCGTGTACCCTTGATTGGCTGGACTCCAAAGCCGGGGCTTGTCCCTCTTTGGAGCTGCCTCCCTGGGGCAAGTGTGAGGGCATCTCTCTGAAGGGAGTGACAGCCCGTTTTGGAGCCTGGCTGTGGGGTGCGGGCTCCAAGGTCAGCCCCTCCAGGACAGAGCTGCTGGGTGGCTCACCTTTTCCTCTCCCGTTCAGCTCAGACCAGGAGAGCTCAGTGAGTAGCTCCGGGTTGAGCATGACATGAGACAAAGGTTACCATCCGGGATGGTGTGTACTTAAGTCCCGAGTTGTATGGTGCCTGTAATCTGAACAGATGACAGGGCTGAACGGAGCTTTTTGGAGGAGGTGATGTGAACGGGCCCTTGAAGAATGGATCTGCTCTGAAAAGGTCGTTGGGATGTAGGGACGATTTCAAGTTGGGGGAGCCCCGTCAGCAGTGGTGGGGGCCCCAGTGAGGGAAGAGAGAAGCCAGGTTCTTTGGAACATAATGTATGTGTTAGAGGTTAGAGGGTGCAGGCAGCCTTGAAAAAGGGGTAGGAGTCTGAACTCAATGCAGGGGACTATAGAGAGATGCAGAAGGCACTGGAGGGCAATGGCCTCCTGGGAGCTTCTTGCAAGGCTGAGCTGTTGCAAGATGGATTTAGAGCTGGCCCCGGGGAGCAAGGACTGGACAGGGCCGCCTTTGCTGGAGCATCGGGACGCTGGGACCACTGCCTGGCGCTGCACGGAGTCACCCTCCACCTCTCGTCTGATTCGGGGGTCGTGGGAGATTACACAGCCTGCCTTGTGCAGTCACTTAACCATGACCTGCGGATTAAATCACCTATTGTGTTGGGTAATGAGTCATTCTCTGAGGCTTTTGTGTAAGCAAATGGAGTATTTATCCAGGTCCCAGGGAACCTGGGGACACCTTGGAAGCAGGAGATGGCTTTGAAGTGGAGTCAAATGAAATCCTTAAGCCTCTGCGTCTACAGATCCATTCATAAGTCATAGGCTGTCGATTTCGAGGGCAGAATATCTTCAGAGCAAAGAAACTTTTCAGTGAGAAATCTTGAATAGTGAGCCTGCCTAGAGCACACAGAGCTTTTTCTTGGTCTCAGTAGGTAGGGCACTGTGCATGGGCAAAGTGACTGGCAGGCGGGGGACCTGGGTCTGACGACCGGCTGGGTCACAGTCCCACTGTGTGACCATGGGGGAGCCGGAATCCACAGATAATGAACCCTGTGTTAGACGTTCCTGTGACTGCTCATTTCACCTTAAACCACCCCAGGAAACAACTTACTGATGAGGAAGTCAAGGCTCCTGCAGGGACTGCCCTGATGTGGAGAGCCTCGTGGGCCAAAGTCACGCCCTTGGGTGATGCACGCCCAGTGGCTGATGAATATATGAATACAAGGGCCAAGCCATCTCTGTCCAGTCCGGGGCAGTTCTGAAAGTTCATGCCAGCTTCAGGTCACCTGAGGCTGTCAGTGGGTCTGATCACAGGTAGAATTCTCCCCAGCCACTTGTCCTTCCTTCCGTGCCCTTCACAGGTGTGGAAGGGAGGCGTCCCCTCCCCCCGCTTTAAAAATGTCCTCCACATTAAATTCCATCTCGGAGTCTGCTTCCTGGGAGGCCCGTGTCATGCAGAGAGAAAAGGCTGAAGCCTAGAGTAGGTCCCCCTCTGAGCCTTGGTTTCTTCTTTTGCAAGATGAAAATGGTACATTAGATCAGAGGTTCTCAAACGGTGGGTCCATGGAACCCTGAAGGTGCCCAAGACACTTTAAAGATGTCCGTGAGGACAAAACTATTTTCACAATATTATTACCAATATTTATTTGCCATCTGCATGGAAGGTTCCAAGCCAATGGTGCCTCAGTAGTGGCATTAAATCATGCTGATCTAATTGCATTCTTTACCACCAAGTATAAGCATTAAAGAAAAAAAAAAGCCAGTGTCACTTAAGAATATCCTTATTGGGGGCACCTGGGTGGCTCAGTTGGTTAAGCATGCAACTCTTGATTTCGGCTTAGGTCATGATCTCAGGGTTGTGAGATTGAGCCCCATGCCCAGCAGAGAGTCTGCTTGAGATTCTTTCTCTACATCTGTCTCTGCCCCTCCCACTGCTCAAGAAAAAAAAGAATGTCTTTGATGAAGCAGAAAAATTATTGATTTTATTAAATCTTGACCCTTGACCAAGTGGGCAGTAGGCATACTGAAATTCAGTGGTTGCCTTGAGAAAAAGCATCTGCACGCTTGTTCAGGTTGTAAACTGAACTAGCTGCTTTTTTCACAGAGTACCATTTTTACTTCAAAGAACAATGACAAAGAAGCCATGGCACATATTTTCTTGAAAATGAACAAAGTGAGCCTGTCACTTCAAGGAAAACAACTCACAGTATTTGTTGCCAATGATACAATTCAAGCTTTTAAGTGGCTATTAGAATTTTGGGAAGCTTACATTTGCCCGCATGAGCTTGACAGCTTTCCAGTACTACAGGTTAGCTTTTCCCAATGAGATCCGTGGTAACACTAACTAATGTGATTTTTGATTTTATATAATAAAGCATGTCAACATTTGGAAGACCTGCATAATTCCGCGAGCTAACAACTTTCCAAGCATAATGTCACAAACTCGTGTTCCCATAAAAGACCCATTCAATTGAGGTGCAAGATGGATCAATGAGTTTTAAAGTAACAGAGAATGAAAAGTTCATCTATATGGTACAGATTTCAAATTGCATCCAACATTTTGGAAATTACTGCTTGTTGCATTTTGGCATAGTATCCCAGAAGAATATATACGATTATCTATAAAGGCTATATAGTTATATCTTCCTCTCTGACCCTGGTTAGGAAGGGTTCTCCACTTATTTTATTTTTTTAAAAGATTTTATTTATTTATTTGAGAGAGAGAGAGTGAGCGAGCACAGCCAGGGAGAGGGGCAGAAGGAGAGGGAGAAGCAGACTCCCTGCAAAGTGTAGAGTCTGACATGGTGCTTGATCCCAGGACATTGGGATCATGACCCGAGCCGAAGGCAGACACCTAACTGACTGAGCCACCCAGGCACCCTGGGTTCTCCACTTTTAGTGATTCATGTGATTAGATTGGACGCACATGGGTCATCTCCCCATTTAAAGATCCTTCCCTTTAATCACATTTGCAAATTCTCTTTGTCAATGTAAAGTAACATATTTACAAGTTTGGGGATGAGGGTGTGGTCATTATTCTGCCCACCATCTGACCCCAAAGATTCACTTCTGTCCTACATGCAAAACACATTCACCTCATCCCAAGGTGCTCCAAAGTCTCAACCCATTACAGCATCAATCCAAAGTCTTAAAAATTTCATCTAAGTCTTATCTGCTCCAAAGTTCCAAATCTTACCATCTCAACCGTCTAAGTCAGGTATGGGTGAGACTCTGGGTGTGATCCATCCTGGCGTACAATTCCTCTCTCCATGTGAACTAGAAAATAAGCTATCTGCTTCTAATATGATGGTGGGGCAGGCGTAGGATCACAGTTACAGATATTCTGGTTTCAAAAGGGAGGAAATCGAAGGAAAAAAAGGAGTCACAAGTCCTCAACAATTTTGAAATCCACATGGGCAAACTGTTAGGTTCAAAGCTTGGAAAGAATCTCTGTGGTTTGTGGCTCTGCCCTCTGGGCTAATGGCTTCCCCATTATTCTTGCCCATCACAGGGACCTTAATCATTTTAAGAATGCAGAGGAGTCCTGAAGCCAGAGTTTGAGAACTCTACATTAGATCAGATGTACTGGATGTTGGGGGCCAGGAGGATGGTTGAGAAGGATCCTGACGTTGTCTGGAAGAATGTGTTGTTCAGTTAGTAATGTATGCTACTGAAAGGGACATGATGACATGTGTATCATCCATAAAGGCCCCTCCAGATTTGCCAATCTCTGGCACTGTGAACACTTCTCAGAACATTCTGGAAGGACTAGGAACATAGCCCAAGAAGTAGCAGCACAAGCCAAACTAGGACCACAATCCTTGTAAGCTGAGCTGGCCCTGGGGAAAATTGTGGGAGTTTTATTTTTATTTTTTGCTATTATCCCAACTTCTCTGTTCAGCAATGTCTCCCCCATCACAACTTTAGGGCCCTGGCATCTTTTACCACCCTTACTTAAATCTTTTTTTTTTTTTTTTTTAATAAAAGGATGCAACAAACTTACTATTTTTTTTTAATGAAGAGTATATGATGAGTCAGACTAAGCAAACCAGCCTTCCTGGGAGACTCAAACTTTATTGCAAGACAAAAATCTTCAGCTAGTCAGTTTCAAACATTATAAACCCATGTGCTCCCTTCTACTGAAGCATAAAAGTTTGAGCCTTCCTATCCTGATGTAGCTCCCTGGGAGCCATGGTATTGTCTGTATATTTCTACCCATCAAGAAGATCTTTTGTTAAGTTTTATTTTCTGAAGTCTGTGTTGTGAAAACATTTTTGTGTTTTCCAAATACAAATTGCAACATTTGACTATGCTTCTACAACACTCTCCTTAATTCCCCTTGCCCCAGTCCCTGCAACCCCAGAGTTGCCTTAAAAAGTACAGTTTTCTCTCCCCACCCAACCCTCAGTTGAAGATTCCGGTCTCAGGTTGTGGCAGAATGTATTTTCCAAGATGGCACCAACAACATCTCCCATTCTCCAAAGTTCTTTTGACAACTCAACAATGTAACAACTTTTCACTGAGAGGTGAAGTCTGTATCCCCTCTAAGGGAATCTGGGCCTTCAGTGACTATGAAAGAAAGGGACACTATATGACTTCTGAAGTGAGGTCATAAAGCAGTCCAGTCCCTGCCTGGTCCTTTTGGGACTTTCAGCCTTGAAGTCCAGCCACCAGACAGCCAGGAAGCCCAGGCTACGAGCAGAGACCATGTGTAGATGATCCAGCCAATGGTTCCAGGTGAGGTTCTAGGTAACAGGCAGCCCGCCAACCCCTGACAGGTGAGTGAAGGTCCTAATAATTGAGGTTTACCACTCGCCGCGCCAGGCATCATGGAGCGGAAATGAATTGCCTTCACCGAGTCCTGCCTAAATTGTGGGTTCACAAGCAAAATAGACGATGGTTGTTATTTGAAGCCCTGCACTTTGGGGGTGGGTTGTTACATAGCAACAGTAAAGGAAGAGGGTACAAGGATATGCCATTGGCAGATTATGGGGAGAGATGCCTTTGGGAATGAAGCTCTGCCCCGTGTCTATTTCCACCCGCCCACCCGACCACTGCGGTCCACAATGCAACTGGGGAGAGACAACCACGACTTGGACTTTGGTCAATTTCCCCATTCCTTTCCCAGTGTTATTAATCAAATCCGTGACTTTTTTTTTTTTTTTAAGGACTTTGGGTGAGTCCAGTTACTTATTTGGTCTCAGCCTCCTCTTCTCTCAGAGGAGGAGTTGGACTAAACCCCTCAGCTCCTTTCCAACTCTGACATTCCCATTTCCTCTCTTCATTTGATTTCTCCTTTTTTTTTTTTTTTTTCAGATTTAACAATGAAAATTGTAAACTCAACAAAATCTCCACATCTCTGTTAGTATCTAATCCACTTGGGGCAGATAAACTGCAGGAACAGCTTTTTTTTTTTTTTTCCCCTGGCTCTGTGAATTTGACAAGTGTGTTTGCACACCGCCTGGTGTTTTGTCTGCATTTTCTCACTTGTGGATGCCAGGAGTCCCACTGACGACACAGCATTCCAGGGACAGCAACCATTTGTCTTCTTAATTCTTTCATCCATTTTTTTCAACCTCCACCTGAAATATTTATGAATTTTTTTTTAGGGAGTTCAAGCTAAACAATATAGTTTTTCTTTTCAGGGAAGCTCTGATTGTAATAGATTCGTGCAGGTGGATTAACGCGTAGTTTAAGAGTTATGTGCTAGGTTTGCACACTGGGAGGCTAGTGGGTGACAGCCCAACAAAGGACAACTCAGGGGTACTATTAACTCCACCAAAATTTGGAGAAGAGATCCTGCTGTGTCTTTCTTCTCCCACTAAGTTGGTTGATTGTTTTACCCTGAGGCATGAATGGGTAGAATCACTACTTTAGGATATGCCTTTCAATTTCCAGATTTCAGGCGGAAGAGCCTTCTGGATGCAGGTAACCTACAGTGACGTGATGTTGAAAACCTGTAATGTGAAATCGCCTGCCTTCAAGTGGTGGGGCACTTGGAAAAGGAGTTTGAGTGTTGGAGGTTAGCCAAAAGTTCAGCAACCATAAAGATGGGTTGATAGAAATTGACAGTGTGCTTAAAATACATCTTACATATGGACATTACAAACGAGCTGCCCCGTTCTATTTTTGATATCTAAATATTTATGAAGTGTGTATTAATAAATACTGGGAACTCATATATGTTTTTCATCTGGTAGTGGTTATTTGGGATTTTGAATGATCTTTTCCTTTAAAAGATGCCCATCATAAATATTTTATATACACATCTGTATCTTTGACATATAAGAATCTGTAAATAGAAAATCACAAAAATGGATGCAATTTAGAAATATGTTTCTGGACTGTAACATAATCTGAAAAGTGAAGGTATATAGGAAATTTGTTGATGCCATATTCTTCAGCCCTGGGGGACGCTTAGCTTGATGTTAGTTAAACTGGATTTATACTTTTTTATTGGGGAATTGAAATCACTTTCACTCATTATTGTAACTAATACATTCGGTTTTACTTTTATCATATTATTTCATGCATTTGGTCATTCATATTCCATTATTTTGCTTTATGGGCCAAGTTTTCTTGGCTTTTATCTTCTCTTGTGATAGTCGATAATATACAGCCAATATTCAATCTTAATAATTGGTTAATTGTACAATTTTCAAAAACACCTTTGCTTGTACATTTCCTATGCTTATTAAATGCAGGGATAATACAAGACCTTTTGACTCCTCTTTCTGAAATGAGGAATTTGTGATGTGTTTAGCTGTTCCCGCTCAATTTTTAGGCCATACCAATATCATCTGAGGTACATGATATTGGTATGTACCATACATGTATCCCACATACATGTATGGGATACATGTGTTTATTAATACTGACAATTTTTAATAATATATAACCTGTTTTTTAGGAATCCCTGTAGACTTGGACATTCATTTAATTACCATATTTCTCTCAATTATTTAGACAAACTCTGGTTAATGATCACAGTTCTTCATTTTATAACTCTTCAGATCTTGAGTCCTTACTTTTTTTTTTTTAAGTAGGCTCCATGCGCTATGTGGAGCTTGAACTCACAACCCTGAGATCAAGAGTCGCACGCTGTACCTACCAAACCAGCCAGGCACACTGAGTCCTTACTTTTGATCCATCTGCCAGGTTAGGGATTATAATTTTGGTTAAAGGTTTTGGGAGAAGTGTGTCAGTAACAGAACTTTCTGTGGTGTTACCTCAGACTGCCTTTCCTTTGCCTTGACACATGAACAGCATGGGGGGCAGGCAAAGAATTCCTAGATCACAGAATTCCCCCTTAACACTCGACAGACATTGCTTTGGTTTTTTTTCCTCTGTTTGCATTGATAGAATCTGTTGCCCTCTACATTTTGGTTCTTTTGCAAGAACCTGTATTTTACTTTTTGCTTAGCTTAGTGGCCTTTCCCTCCAACCTCGATATTGAAAAATGCCACGAATCTGTGTTCTTGTCTCTTTTCATAACTTTACTTAAAACAGGAGTCCTTTTGATTTGCACGTCCAGGTGTTTTTTTTTGAGCACAGGAAAACTGCCTCCTCCAAAATCACTGATTTTTCTTTTCTTCCACGTACTCCACTTCCTTCCTTAGGAATACTGCTAATCTAGGGATTAGACATTGGATTTCTAGCCCATATGTGTATTATCTCCTCACTTATTATATTGATATTTCTGTGCTTCCCACCTCCCTCCATCCTACTGAGTTTACCTGGTTAACCTTGTCCACTACCAATTTTTGCCACGTTAAATTTTGCTTTTTTAGTGCCTCCAATGTGGATTTTAATTCTGTTACTGTTTTTAGCTTCCTTGCATTCTTCCAATCTCTGCCAGCCTGTTCTTCATCTGAGCCTACATCTCTGATTTTTCATCATTCAAAAGAGTGCACTTGTCATGATGAGTATGGAGTAATGTGTGGGATTGTTGTCACTATCTTGTATACCTGAAACTAAGAGAACACTGTATGTTAACTATACTGAAATTCAAATAAGAAATTTAATTAAAAAAGAAAAAACCTTGATTTATGAAGTTTCTTAATTGTTTAAAATTGATACACTCTGAACATTTCTTCTGTTTCCTGCAATCAACTGATTTCCCAGGTAAACTTTTCTTCTTCACACTTAGGGCAAAGTTTTGATGTGCATATTAGGCAATTTTTTTATAGACCTACTTTCTCCCCCGTGTGTTTGTGTGTCTCTTTTTTTTTTTTTAAAAGATTTTATTTATTTATTTATTTGAGAGAGAGCATGAGCACACCTGAAGTCTCCCCAGCCTGTTTTATTATCCACACCCCCACCCTTCACATCTGAGCCTCCTCTATTCCCACTCTGTAGTCATCATGGTGGGAAAGGTAGTGATTGCAGATTTCAGAGCTTTATAGCTTATAGATTCAAGCACCAGAAAAGCTCTGACATTTCAATTTCCTTCCCAAATTCCCAGGGAATAATACTGGACTAATTTGAATCAATTACCCATCCTGGGACCAATCAGATGTGGCTAGTAGGTGGAGTCTGGGAAACGAATTGTGATTGGCCAAGCTTAGGTCGGTTGCTTACTCTTAGACCAATCAGCTGCAGCTAAGAGTGCCCCCAGCATATTGAACAAAATGGCTGCTCTCTGAAGAGCTACAAGAAGGAGAAAGATGGGGAAGGGTACCTTCCAGAAGAGCCAGGAGGACTGGAGAGACAAAGCAGTGTGTCCCTTGTACAGAGCAAAGATGATAAGGATCTCTAAAAGAAGGCACATTATACTTAGCTTTTCCCCAGATATATTTGGCCACAGATACTTCAGTTTTGAAGGAGCCTCTTGGGAATGAGTATTGTGAGGAGGTGATGTTCCAGAGGGCACAGAAAGGGAAGTGAGGAAAACAATGGGGTGGTTAAGGGGAAGTAGAGGAGCTCTGGCTGGCTAAGGAAGCAGATTTTATATTAGAGAGGGGGCTCACTGCCTTGGTTTCTGGCTGGTGGTTTAGGTTCTGGGTCTCTGAAGTAAGGGTTCACAGTGGTGGTGTTGGGGTAGAGCCTTCTGCCACCTCCCACCTGCCTTACCATATCCTTACTATCGAAGTCTAACCTGGAAGGACATTTCCATGTTTCCAAAAATCCCAATTTCCTTAGCAGGTGTTTTCTGCTTGAAGATGATTCCAGGACCTTCTTCTAGGATCCACACATCTGGATGGAGCTCTTGGCTCTGAATTTTGTCCTTCTCATTGGCCCAATAAATAGTAGAAACAGTATATAATCATCATTTTACCATGCAGATATATGACTGCCATTTGTTAATGATGAGATTTATTGCAATAAAATTTATCTGTTCCAGTGTCCTTTTTAATAAGGTAAAGTAGATAGTGCACTTCTAGTTTAATGTGCTGTGTATGACTTGAATCAGGGATTTCAGCTGAACTGTAGCTGGCTGGTGTCTGTGCTCTCAGCTCACAAAAAAAGTAGACTTTCTTCCACTCTTAGCAAAGCTCCTTAACCATAAACAGGATTATCTGAAAGAGCTAAGGGCAGCTTGTTGAGGGTTGGGGTAACCAGGAAACCCACAGATCAGGGGTGTGCAAGGTTCTTTTCAGTTATGCATGTTCTCCAACTGAAATCTCCCCAGGAGACTCAAAGAGCTAAGCTATTCTGGTTAAAGAAGTCCCACATTCAGCTTGTATCTCTGCCACCAACATGGCCCTGGGTAGGGCTCCCTGGATTCAGCCAAGCATAGTTTGATAGCCACTGCTGGATAGAAAAAGTGTCAGGGAAGGGCCTGGCTCAGTTTGTGTTCAGATGATGCTCAACCAATGGAAGTTTCCTTTTTCTAATGCTACACTCCTTCCTCAGCACCATCGTGCCATTTTATGGATTTTCTCTATGGAACTTTTATCACTCCTTACCCTTGTCTTACAAAATTCAGATATATGACTTACCTCCTTATATGTGCTCACTAGTTTGTAATGTACTCAAAGGAAGTATTCATTAGTTCCTCAAATATCCAGTCAGCATCCACATTTCCACGATTATGTCTTGCAGGTGTGTGCACGTGCATGTGTGCGCGTGCATGAGTGCATGTGTGTTTCAGTTGTTTAAATCAGGATTCTATCAAAACCCACAATCACATTTGGCATTTTAATCTTCACCATCTCCCCCTCTTTTTTGTTTTTTTTTCTTGCAAACTCTACGTGGAAGAGAATGGATCATCCATGCTATATAATTTCTCACATTGTGACTTTTTGCAGTTTGCAAGATTTAATATCACACATTTAAACAGAATTTAATAAGGATTTTCAACAGAGCCACACATTCATTTCCCTGCAGTATACTGTGCAGATTCCCAAGTCTGCAGCCATTGGGCCCTTCACTGGTGTGTTCTCTGGCTGGGCTCATGTACCTCTCTGCTTGAGGGCCCTTTGCTCTAGCTAGGCCAGTCTGCTTGTTGTGCTGGTAGAGTACTCTCTTCATCTCAAAATAATAGACTGTTAAGGCATGAAGGACCTTGAGTCCATCTCATATCCATGACTCCTATCCAACTGGAGTGTTCTTTCTTTCATGGCCTCTCATCCATATTCATCATTTTTAAGACCAGACTATATCCACCCAGAAACTCAGTATGAGGGAATGGGAAGAAAATGTGGACTTTAGAGGTAGAAATATCAGAGGCAGACTCTTAGGTTGGCTCTTCTCCAAGGCCTTCTGATCTTGTTCCAGTTATTCAACCCCTTAGAGCCTCAGTTTTTTTTCATCTGTATAATGGGAATATTACAAGGATTGAAAAAGGCAAAATGAAGCAGAACAAAGCATTCTTCCCATTGCTCAGGCCAAGTACCTCAGAGTTATTCTTTCTTTTCTCTCTCACATTCTGTATTAGAGAAAAGACCATGAAGAGAAGCTCATTATTGCATGATTTGGTCAGTTCTTCCTTTTGAGCCTTTTTTTAAAATATAGGAAATCTTTAAATAACAGGAATAGCTAAAATTTATTTATCATGTAGTCTCTCTCAGGCCATGTAGTAAGGGCCTTATATCTAACAGCTCATTTAAACCTTGGAACCCTAGGAACTAAGTATTATTATCATCACTCCCATATATTATTATTATTATTTTTTTACAGATGAGGAAAGTGAGGCCCGGGAAAATTCAACAACTTGCCCAAGGTTACACAGGTAGTAACTGGTAGCACCTGGATTTGAATCCAGGCAGTCAAGCTCAAGGGGTTTCTTACCCCTGGCCATGCAACTCAGTCCTCTGGAACTATTATAAAATATCGAATGTGTTGCATACCGGACTCTGTCCCAGATCAACGGAACCAGAACCTAGGGGTTGGACCCAGACATGGATGCTTTTTAGAAGCTCCTCTTGAGTGTCCTTGGGTGTTACTTGCCTTTGTGGACTGGGGTTGGGTGTTTAAGGCCCCCTGAGATGTCACACCCCAGGCACCTGGGAATCAGGGAAGCTCACAGTCTTGCCAAGTAACCTGAGGAGCCACAGGCAAAGTTGAGGGGTGACCACATTGGCCATTTCATCGGTGACAGTAGGAAGATGCTTTAAAAGCCTTGGCAGGGCCTGTCACATCCCAAGTGAAATACATATGCATGTCAGTCACCTTTACATATTTCTCAGGCCAGTTGAGGTGAGAAATGTGTAGGCTTTGAACCATCAGAGGAATGCTTCATCAGCTGTCAGCCTCTGGACACAGTAAAGATCAGATTTGTAGTGACCCTTAGATTTTGTCAGTCACTGCGTTCCCTCACCCATCTGGGAGATTGACAGTGCTGTCTTGTCACTTTGTCAAGTCAAATGACAGCCTCTTCAGATTTGGTTATGCGTGGACAAGGGAAGCTGTCATAGAAACCCTGCTGATGTGATGAGCCAGTGGCAACTCACCACAGTCACGCAGCATGAATAAGGAGGACAGGGCAATTAGGTGCTCTCCAGCGTTAACACAAGAAGGTTGACAAATTAAAGCTTGTCAGCTTCCTTAAAGTCACGCAGTGATCAGAAGATTTTGAATGCTGACAGATGAAGGCAGAAGTCTGCAATGGGAGTGATGGCCCCAGTTTTCCAGTTCTCTCCTTTCAGTTTCTCCAACTTAACTGAGAAGAGCAGGACCTCCCGAAGAAACAGCAAGGTGTCTGCAGTCTTGTACAGTTTCTGCTGGGTGTTGGTCACACCAGGTGGAAAAAAAAACGATGCTGAGTTTGGATGCCAGGGTGCAAGTTTTAACTAGGTTCCCACGGGCTTATTTCATTGAGAGAAAACAGAATGGAATACATCAGAATCCATTACACATAGTGGGTTAATTTTGTTTGTGAGATATTGATTTTAGTTGTGTAAATACAGAAATCTTTGGGTATACTGGATCATGATGTAAAGTGTATTTTTATCATGAGTCATGGTCAAGAAAATTTGGAAACCACTATCCTAAGGAGTCCAGGAGTGAAGGAATGAATTCTACCAATTTGTTCAGATGGGCAGATAGAAATAGAAAACACACTTCTGAGTTTTTACCAGGTGTCAGCCCCTGTTCTGGGCACTTGAGAAATAATAAGTTTAATTTAATCCTCCCAACAACCCTATGAAGTGGATACCATATTACCAAACTGGTGTCACTGATGAGGAAATAGAGGCATGGTAGGTGAAGACTGGAGCGGGGGGAGGGGGGGGACAGAGTAATGTCCCCCAAAGACATCCAGAGTCCTAATGCCCCAGACCTCTGAATGTTCCTTTACATGGCAGAGGGACTTTGTAGATGTGATTAATCACATTGAGGATCTTGAGATGGGGAGATTATTTTGGATATTACAAGTGGGCCCAATGTAATCATGGTGGTCCTTAAAAGTAGGAAGAGGGAGGAGGGGACAGAGAGGCAGAGTTAGAGAGGAATCTGAAGCTGCTACCCTAGTGGCTTTGAGGATGGAAGAAGGGGGATGAGTTGGGGAACCCAGCGATCTCTCTTTGGCTTCTGCCTCCCTCCACTTTGACCCTTTGCTCTTCTCTTCTCCTCCAAGCCCATAACCTTCTTTGAGACTTGGCTTAAAGCTCAACTCTTTCAGGGAGTCCTCCTTGATACTTTAGTGATAGTATGTTATTGTGGGTGTACCACCTTACACTTCCGTTAGCAGTACCTAAGCACGTCCATGTGACCACATCCTGAACAGTGCAGTGTATTATTATTTTTAAAAGTCTTCGTGGCACTTTTAAGGCAGAGTGGATACACATCTGCTGAAATAGATAAGCATTCTTGTCTTGATTAACTTCATTAACAAGTTGACATGTCTATTTTTGAATATATATAAACACTCACTCTGACCCCCATGAAAATTATGTGTGTTTAGGAGCCAAGAAACACTAAGACATGATCAGCTCTCATTTTCCTCTTCTTTGTCGTGGTCATATCTGCAGAACGTCAACTAGCTCTCTAGCTAATACGCATGAAGTTGCAGGAATAGAAATATACAGAAATGAGAAGGAACAATTTATTAAGATATGAAGACATAGGTGTTTGTGAAATAAAAAAGGCATAAAGGTTGTTTATATTTTGTTATATATTCCAGGTAGCTAAGGTTTTGTAAAAATTAAGAGTTCTTGTTTCCATCAATATGTATTTTGTAAAAAATTCATAGATGGATTTTATGAACTCGAGGAATGTTCCCTCTATCCCTATACTCTGAAGAGCTTTGATCGGGAAAAGATGCTGTATTTTGTCAAATGCTTTTTCTGCATCAATTGAGAGGACCATATGGTTCTTCTCTCTCCTCTTATTAATGTGTTTTATCACATTGATTGATTTGCGAATGTTGAACCACCCTTGCATCCCGGGGATAAATCTCACTTAGTCATGGTGGATGACCCTTTTAATGTATTGTTGAATCCATCTATGAAAAACCCACAGTGACTATCATCCTTAACGGGGAAAAGCTGAGAGACTTTCCCTTAAGATCAGAAACACATCAAGGATGCCCACTCTCACCACTCTTGTTCAGTGTAGTACTAGAAGTCCTAGCCACTGCAATCAGACAACAGAAAGGAATAAAAGGCATTCAAAATGGCAAAGAAGAAGTCAAACTCTCTCTTTTCACAGATGACATGATACTTTATGTGGAAAACCCAAAAGACTCCACCCCCAAATTACTAGAACTCATACAACACATTACTGATAATGTGGCAGGATATAAAATCAATGCACAGAAATCAGCTGCTGTCTTATACACCAACAATGCAAGTGTAGAAAGAGAAATTAGAGAAATGATTCCATTTACAATAGCACCAAAAACCATAAGATACCTTGGAATAAACCTAACCAAAGAGGGAAAGGATCTATACTCTAGGAACTACAGAACACTCATGAAAGAAGTTGAAGAAGACACAAAAAGATGGAAGAACATTCCGTGTTCATGGATCGGAAGAATAAACATTGTTAAAATGTCTATGCTGCCCAGAGCAATCTATACCTTCAATGCCATCCCGATCAAAATTCCAATGACATTTTTCAAAGTGCTGGAACAAACAATCCTAAAATTTGTGTGGAATCAGAAAAGACCCCAAATCACCAAAAAAATGTTGAAAAAGAAAAACAAAGCTGGGGGCATCACGTTGCCCGATTTCAAGCCGTATTACAAAGCAGTGATCACTAAGACAGCATGGTACTGGCACAAAAACAGACATATAGACCAATGGAACAGAATAGAGAGCCCAGATATGGACCCTCAACTCTATGGTCAAATAATCTTCAACAAAGCAGGAAAAAATATGCAATGTTAAAAAGTCTCTTCAATAAATGGTGCTGGGAAAATTGGACAACCACATGCAGAAGAATGAAACTCGACCATTCTGTAACACCATACACATAGATAAACTCAAAATGGATGAAAGACCTCAATGTGAGACAGGAATGTATCAAAATCCTAGAGGAGAACATAGGCAGTAACATCTTTGACATTGGCCACAGCAACTTCTTTCAAGATACATCTCCAAAGGCTAGTGAAACAAAAGCAAACATGAACTTTTGGGACTTCATCAAGATAAAAAGCTTCTGCACAGCAAAGGAAACAGTCAACAAAACAAAGAGGTAACCCACAGAATGGGAGAAGATATTTGCAAATGACACTACAGATAAAGGACTGGTGGCCAAGATCTATAAAGAACTTCTCAAATTCAACACCCAAAAAACAAATAATCAAGTCAAAAAATGGGCAGAAGACATGAACAGACATTTCTCCAAAGAAGACATACAAATGGCTAACAGACACATGAAAAAGTGTTCATCGTCATTAGCCATCAGGGAAATTCAAATCAAAACCACATTGAGATACTACCTTACACCAGTTAGAATGGCAAAAATTGACAAGGCAAGAAACAACAAATGTTGGAGAGGTTGTAGAGAAAGGGGAACCCTCTTACACTGTTGGTGGGAATGCAAGTTGGTACAGCCACTTCGGAAAACAGCGTGGAGGTGCCTCAAAAAATTAAAAATAGAGCTACCCTATGACCCAACAACTGAACTCCTGGGTATTTACCCCAAAGACACAGATGTAGTGAAAAGAAGGGCCATATGCACCCCCATGTTCATAGCACCAGTGTCCGCAATAGCCAAACTGTGGAAAGAGCTGAGATGCCCTTCAACAGATGACTGGATAAAGAAGATGTGGTCCATATATACAATGGAATATTACTTGGCCATCAGAAAGGATGAATACCCACCTTTTACATCAAAATGGATGGGACTGGAGGAGATTATGCTAAGTGAAATAAGTCAAGCAGAGAAAGTCAATTATCATATGGTTTCACTTATGTGTGGAACGTAAGGAATAACATGGAGGACATTAGGAGAAGGAAGGGAAAAATGAAGGGGGGGAATCGGAGGGAGAGATGAACCGTGAGAGACGATGGACTCTGAGAAAAACTGAGGGTTTTAGAGGGGAGGGGGTGGGGGGATGGGTTAGCCCAGTGATGGGTATTAAGGAGGGCACGTACTGCATGGAGCACTGGGTGTTATACAAAAACAATGAATTGTGGATCACTACATCAAAAACTAATGATGACTAACATAATAAAATACAATAAAAAAATCACTGTTATACGGCTCCATTTATAGGATTCCATCCTTGGGGTATTTTAGAAATCCTTGTGAATAGAATCATAGCAGCATAACTTGTGACTTGGACACCTATTTGGCAAACCCATGTTTGCATTCAATTATAAGATGATTGCGTCAGATCAAACAATGATCCAGGAGCAAGGTTTCAGCTCTCCTAGCCCTATTCTCTGAAATGAAACGAGACCAGGACTCGGGGGTGGGCAATTTGGATTCCTATCCAGGGGCCCTTAGGAAAATAACAGGACCTCTCTGGACCTCCATTTACTCATCTGTGAAAATCAAGGGATTGAATTATATGGCCTCTAAGTTCTGTTCCATTCCAAAATTCCATGTTCTTATGATTCTGATTACAGTGCTGATCCAGTCATGCATGCAAAGTGCTGAATATTTAAGTAATTGTTCACAGGTTGCACATTTCATCACTGTCAAGAGCCCAGAATTGCACGGAGGGGCAGCACTTTCTTCTCTAGTTACATGCTGAATGTAATTATACTTTAAATGACTTAATAAAGGAGGTGGTGTCCTCCTTTGCCAGGGCTCATCTTTGTGCTCTGCATGCTCTGTACATAAGGGCTGTTTACTATTTCTCCTAAATAGGCCCAGACCCCCACTCTAGTCATCTAGTCTACCTGGTCTAAACCCTCGCATTTGTGTTCCTGATTGCGGGTAGCAATGTCTGCCTTATTGCTTCCTTGCACTCCCTTGAGGAGTGCTTACCCCAGGATTATCAAGAGGCAGACAAAAGAGTTATTTGTGAAAAACTGTGATCCATAAACCCCTCCCCACATATATACACACTCACCCCAATCTACACGATTGTTTCTTGAACATGTAGGGGTTAGAGGGGCTGACCCCCTGCACAGTTGAAAATCCACATCTAACTTTGACTCCCCCAAAACTTTACCTATAGCCTACTGATGACCAGAAGACATCCTGATAACATAAACAGTCAGTGAACGCATATTTTGCATGTTATATGTGTTAGAGACTCTATCCTTATAATAAAGTAAGTTAGGGAAAAGAAAGCATCATTAAGAAAATCATAAGGAAGAGAAAATACTGTACTGTGTTTATAAAAAAAGATCCACATATAAGTGCAGCCACACAGTTCAAACCCGTGTTGTTCAAGTGTCAACTGTATACATAAATTCTTTTTTTTTTTAAGAGGGTCCGGAGAGCTGCAGGCTTTGCTGTCAGAACACTGAATTTCAAATTTTGATTTCAACGTTTTCTATTTATGAATGTCTTTGGAAAAATCCTTCAACCTTGCTATGCCTCAGTCACCTTATCTGTACAATGGGGATAATGAAGCCCCACAGGGTTTTTAGCTGTTGTGGGGACACCAGGAGAGAGTGTGGGAGGCTCAGTGCTCACACCTGGTGAGCACTCAGTAAGAGTTAGCTCTTAGCGTGTCTGGATAAGCTATGAAATGTGCTCCTCTTCTCTTTCCAAGCAGCCTCTGGTCCTTTTCCTTTAATTTTCTCCAGCTGTGAAAGTACAGATTGAGGGCTGGCGAGTAATTCTCCTGTTCCCCCAACACTGCTCAGCTCTCCTGAGGAGTTGGCTGCTCAAGAAGTTGGAATGTCCATCCAGCCTCCAGCAAGGAATGAGTGTTGGTGGCCCATTGTGACTTTGAATTTTGCTTATCTGACCTCAGGGCTGGAGTAGAATGATCTGTGTCTGTAGGTCAATTCCAGAAAGGCCTCACAGAAGTTCTAATGGGCCAGCAAGAGCTCCAGGAACTCTGTTCCTCTGTCTATCACTTGAACAATAATGATTCCTTGGTGGCAGGGTTGTCTTGCTCACAGCCCCATGTTGGGCTGCTGTGGAGAAGGCTGTGCACAGGGCAGTGTGGCCTTCACCAGTGGGGACCTGCAAAGCCCACAGAAGAGGATCTGGTTGGACTGTCTGTCCTGGGTCTTCCTCACACTCAGAATGAGGATGTTTTCCTGGAGCTTTAAAGGGAACTTTAGGACAGGCTTCTATTAGGCTCTGCAGATCTGTGGTTCTCAAATTGGAGAGTGCGTCACCATCTCCTGGAGGCCTTGTTAAAACACCGATTGCTAAGCCCCGCCCCCAGAATTTCCCATTCAGTTGTTCTGGGTGGGACCTGAGAATCTGCAGTTTTACAAGTTCCCAGGTAATACCGATGCTGCTGCTTTGGGGGCCCACCATCTGAGAACCTCTGATCAAGACCGCAATAGCCTCCAGGCCATTGGATAGTTTCACGGACCAGTCCCTACTTTTACAGGTGTATTTGCCTCGATGAACCAAGGCCTGGCTTGGACGAATGAATGGTGCCTCTGACTGAGAGGAATCTAAGACCTGTGATCGATGGCTGAACAAGACAAGACATTGGTGTCCTCTGTCACTGTGTCATTGTCACAATGCCATGGCGACATACATGATTGGCAGAAAGATGCCAATAGACACAGTCAGAGGATGTGCTATTTCTTTCATGGCAGAGACTAGGAGAACGTTGGGAGGCAGTTCCCTAAAGCAGAAGACAACATTGCAAGCTCCCAGATGGTGGCTTGAGCTTCCCAGCCCACCCCCGGTCCCCACGAAGACGTGTGGCTGCCGCAGATTCCTTCTGTGTGGTGTGAAGATTTTACGAGGCACAAGAAGCTTGCCTTTGCCAGAGAGACTCGGAGAGGTTTCTGTGCCGCTTTGGCCCGCCTTCCACAGACACACGTTTTGGTGACTCTGGCCAAGCACCTGCCTGCTCAGCTATAAAAATGAATAAAAGTGATGCCAGCACATTCCTGCGAGATGCGTGGATTAAAGGTCACCTTCATGCCTCTGTTGGTCCAACCTGGCCCTTTTCGGCTGCCCGAAGTGTCTATTGGCTCTGGGTCTCTCCTGCCTTGGTGTCCATGTTGACTCCTTCCCCGGGAAAATCTGCTTTCTGATGATGAGAACTTTCAAAGGGGAGGGACTAAGAAAGGAGGAGGGAGGAGGGCAGATGCTCCCTCAAATAGTGCATGTTTTGGGGCAGGTAAGAAGTTGGGCAGGAATTTTATTTTCTTTATGGGCCCAGGCAGGTGGTGGGGCGGGGGGGAAGACAGCAAAAGGTAGATAGATCCCCTTCTTTCGAGGATCTTGCCCCAAACCAGCTGCCTCAGGCAGCCCCTGACTCTGCACTGTTGGGGCAAACGTGTCTTCCCAGTGACTGGAGCCATCTTGTCTCTGGAGGAATGACTGGCCTCTGTCCTGGAGGCCAGTCCTGGCCATCGTTAATTGTCCCCTCGCAGGAACTGCTCACTTCACATAGCTCCTCTAACCTTCCCTTCCCTTCCTCCACCCAAACCTCGAGCTGTGGCGTGTGCCTCAGTCACCTAGACAAATGCAAGAGCACAGGTGTGAGAGTTATCTCTAGGCTTCTGTATCATTTGCTTGCCTTATGCTCCACCCTCTTGGCCTCCTCTCTCCTGACTCTGCTGGTGCCCTCAGGGATCGCATCTCTTCTTCCGCTTCTCTCTGCTTGGTCGGTCTCTCTGTTGTGGTGTCTGGGCCGGCAGGGGTTTCCCTACAAGCCCTCCAGGGACCCTTTCCATGAGAGGTGTCAGTTCTCTGTCTGTGTTCATTCTTTTGTCTATTAGTTTATCAAGCACAGATGCATTGAGTATCACCAGTTGCCAGGCCTTGGGCAAGTTCCTGGAGATCTGCTCTTCCTGCCGTGATCAGATGCCACGTGTACCTGTCAGGCTGTCACCTGGTGAGTTGCAATGCCCCTTGGCCGTTCTGAGCATCTGCTTTTCCAAGCCATGGTTCCCACCTGCTGGGCAGCTGCTGGTGTCTGGAGCACCTGTTAAAAACACAGACTCCCAGACTCCTTCCTTGAAGACTCCTATTTGGGAGGGCTGGGGTGGAGTATGGAAATCTATCACATTTTTAAATGATTCCTGATTTGGAGCAAGATAAGACGATACTAAAATTTGAATGGAAATTTAAATAATAATGATCATACCAAAAACTTTTGAAAAAAAAAAGAGTGTGGGTGGGACACTTGACACATATTAAAACATATCATAAAGCTTTGGTAATAAAAACAGTATGGCGTTTGGTCAAGCAGATCCATGGAAATGAATAGAAGTTCAGAGGAAGATCTAAATATATGAAAGCATTTAGTAAATGGTAAAGGAGGAAGTTGAAATCAATGAGGTGAAAAATGGATTGATCCATACATTGGGTTGGGTCAACTGAGCAGCCATCTGGAGGAAAAACAAAACCTTGATCCATGCCTCATGTCTACACCAGGATGAATTCCAAATGGATCAAAGGTCTAAAAGTAGAATACGAAAGCATAAATGTATCAGAAGAAATCATGAGAGATGAAGTATGTAAATTACCTGACACTATGTGGTGCTCCACAGATAATTGTTAGAATTGTGTTATAGATCTTATTATGGCTGTTGTCAGGATTATTAAAATTAATGTTAAAATTGATAGTAATGCATACAAATGCCAGATGGTTCAGACACACACAGAATGATAGTTTTCATATACTCATGCTGCTTTTCCCCCAAATAAGAAGCCGTAAGAGGGAAGGGACACTGTCCAGACAAGGACGTGTGAGGGGCAAGATGGATCCCCCTCAGCCAGACCCTCTGCAGTTGTAGGGGAGAAAAGCAGATATTTTCTCTGAAAGCTTTTCCTCGCTCAGCCTTATTGGTTGTCTGCTCCTGATGCTGCCCATGTCCTTGGGTGAAGAAAAGCATCACTGAAGACTAGAACCTGTGACCCCCAACAACAGGTTCCCTTTGACTCAGTTTTCGAGGTGAACCCTCATGCCTGGATTTTGGGAGGACACTCAGAGGCTTGTAAGATAGTGAGGGATGGTGAAGGGAGGGCTTCCTGGTATCGTATTTGACTTGGGTTATGTTGAGCGTTCTCAAGAGACAACACTAAGTACAATTTTTAAGAGAAAAAAATTCACTAAATTGAACTTAATCAAAATTAAAAATGTCGGTCTTTCCCAAACACTAAGCAAATAAAAAGATGCCAAATCGCTATGTTGTACACCCGAAATGAATGTAACATTTTGTGTAAACTCTACTTCAGTTAAAAAAAGAGAGAATATAAAGATAAGCCACCTCCTGGAGGAAATATATCTGCTCACAGATTTGTGTCCAGAGTGGACATTTCAACAAAGATGTGTGGATGGCAATAAGCACATAAAAAGATGGTCAACATTATTCATCATTAAGGAAATGCAAGTTAAAACCACAGTGAAATACCCCTGCACAGCTATTACAGTGGTTAAAAATAATAAAAGATTGATTGGGTTGATGATAAATCAGAACGGGTCGTCATCCCTGGCTGGTGGGACAGCCACTTCGGAAAAGAGTGTGCCAATTTCTTTACAAGTGAAACACGCACCCACTATGTGACCCAGCCAGTCCATGTCTAGATGTTCACTGAAGAAAGAAGAAAGTATTTTTCCATGCATGTGCATAGTATTTTTAAGAGGTGAACACTAGAAATAAGGTAAGGGGTCATTAACAGGTGAAAGGGTAAACAAACTGTGGTATATCCATACAATGGAATATGACCCAAGAAGAATAAGGAATGAATTACTGAGACACACAACGTGGTTGAATCTCAAAATACTTTTTCTGAGTAAAAGTCAGACAAAAAAGAACACTTATCACGCAATCCCATTTATGTAAAACTCTCAAAGACACAAACAACTCGACGGCGACAGAAAGCAGGTCAGTGGTGGCTGGGGGTGGGGGTGGAGGCAGAGAAGAGGAATTACAAAGTGGCACAAAGAAATTTTCAGGGGTGATGATACGTTCATTTTGTTGAATGTGGTGATGGTTTCACAAGAGTATCCATATATCGAAACCTATCAAATTTGTACGGTTTAAATATGTGCATTTTTTGTGTGTCAATTACATCTCAATAACACTGTGAAATACGGATTAGTGACTGAGGGAAAAACACACATTCACCGGAAGGGGGAAATTCCTGAAGAAAGGAGAGAGATTTAGCAGATAAATGGAAATTTATTTTCTCACAATTTTGGAAGCTAAAAGTTCAAGGTCATGGTGTCGGCAGGGTTGGTTTCTTCTGCGGCTGCTCTCCTTGGCGTGTAGACGGCTGCCGTCTCCCTGTGTCCTCACAGGGTCGTCCCTCTGTGAGTGTCTGTGTCCTAATCTCTTCTTATAAGGGCACCAGTCAGATTGGATTAGGACCCACCTTAATTATCTTATTCTAACATAATTACCTCTTTAGAGACTCCATCTCCAAATGCAGTCTCATTTGAGGCACTGGGAGTTAGGATGCCAACATACGGATTTCGGTTGTGGGGGACACAGCCCAGCCCATACCATGATGCATTTGATAAAGTGATGGTAGCATCCATGGCAAGAAAACTGATCTCGAAACCAAGTAGACAAAGATCCTGGCTTCTTAGCTCCTTCTTTGTCTCGGAATATGGGCTGAGTCACTGAAGTCACTCAGGGTCCCACATCTGAAAGTGCCAGACATTATTTGGTTGCTTGCTTGGCAGCTGTCTTGTGGCCCTGTGGGAGAAGTTGAGGATGGTAGAGGCTGGAATCAGGGAGCAGCGATGCCAGCCCTGGAAACATCTACCATCAGACTTTCTAAGTGAGAAACAGACACCTTGTTCTGTTTGCTGGTGTATTCTGTGCCTCATCTGCCAGAGCATCCTATGCAAGACACCAATAGGTACCTTTGCAAGATTTGCCATGAGGACCACATAGGCTGAAGCACAGAAAGTAAAAATACTTGGCGCATAGTAGATGCCTTGTTAATGGCAGCCTTTCCTACCATCGAAGAGAAAGTCAGCCTTTGGACATTTGGAGAAGGCACCCCCCACCCCGTTTTCCAAGAACCCTGCTAATCCTTAAAACAGAGCATTTCGAGGCCGCTCGTCCTTGTGGCAGGATGGTTATTTTTCTTCCCTAACTAGTAGCAGGTGTTTGGCTGTGTCCATTAAAAGCCATTCCATGCTCCCCTGACAAACGAGTTTTTTATTTAGTGGTGTAGGATCAATAATATGGTATCTCATGTGAACTATTAAAATGGAAAATGTCTGCTGGGCTGACAATCGTATTATCAATATGTACCAAGCAATAAATTATGTGAAACAAAATGGAGCAACTGGCCTTACAAAAGGCTTATCTGGGGGCACGGCTGGCTTTGTTACAGTCGCAGCCAGGGCTGCTTTTGGAAAAGCACTTGATGGAGCTCGGGCAGCTTTCTATCTCAAGTGGTTGCTGGTTGTCTCAGCTCTCCTAAGTCAGACCGAGCCTGCTTGGAATAAGCTCCTCTCCCCATCTTCCCAGCCAGGTCCTGGCTGAGTCCGTTTCTCTTCTGACCACAGTGCCTGTCCTGACCCCGGACCCTGAGTGTCCTCTTGTCACATGTTCCATGTCCAGCGAGATGGCATTTTGGGCACCTAGGCTTGTTCCCATTGGGTGTCCTTGATTCTTTTCTTCAAACCAGCCACGTCTCTCCACCGTGAAATAGGATTTCTCCAGGATTCTGGTGTGGATCCAGTCTGTGCTCACTTCCTGTCCGTCAGTTGCTGGCCTCTTTGTGTGATCGACCTGCTCCCTCCCCATTGTCAGCCTTCCCTGTCATGAGTTGAGATGTGTCTGCTGATAATCCTTTTTTTTTTTTCAGGATTTCTATTTTCTTCATCATCATTTCCATAGGACCCAGCCCTTGGATGCTATCACTCTGGGGTACTGAGTCGCAAGGTGTGCTGGGACCTCATGTCTCAGGAGGAAATGGAGAGGAAGAAGGCTGGGGATCAGGCAGGTTGGAGGCTGGGAAACTGGCTTGGTGGTGGGACCGACCCCCAAAAGAGGTGGTCAGAAGTCTGATGCACAATGTCAATGGTACTTGGTCAACTTGGGTTGATCCAAGGCCAGGGGAGAAGCTGACAGTGGGAAGTAGAATATTACAGCCCAGGCCAGACCCCTTACTGGGAGTTCAATGTGGAGACCCTCCCCAGTGGGAAAAACTGGGCATTACACAAGAGTCTCAGGCATCCCTAGGAGCCCAGATACAGTTCTCCAGACAACCACTTCCAATCTGAGCTGGCAGTCCGAATGAAGTCTGTGGCTCTATCTGGCCCGAAGGAATGACTGTCGATCAGGACAGTATGTGTGTTGGGAGTAGTGGCCAGATTAATGAGAATATCTGAGAGAGAAAGAATATTTGAAAGGGCACATTAAATATTATAATTTAATTTAATGATTGGGGACACAAAATGCCTATTATTTTCATAATAGAAATTACAGATGATAAAGTTTCACCAAAACGTCTTAGATTGGGTTACAGAAAGAACAGAGATGCTCAAAGAAGAGGGAGCAACTCCTTCCAGGGACAGTATCAGCATCTTGATGCGAATGTCAAGTGTGTGATTACTCAGAAGGGAATGGATTTATCCAGAGAGTCCTAGTGGATCCCCTTAAAATCCTTTAGAATCTAAACCCCTGACTCATAGATGAAACTAATTCTATCCAATACAGGGTCAGAATTAATTTGAGAAACCTTAGCTTAGAAGGAAGACCCCAGCAATGTGCCTTTGGACTTTTTCCTCCGTCCTGCATTGACGCTTTTTTTTTTCGATGATAGCACTGAAGAAGGAAGAATATCAGATTTTCAGATGACATAAAGTTGAGATTCTCACTAATGTGGTAGGTGATCTCTGAAGATGGCCACCATCAATTCTTTCCCTCCCATAAGTATCTGGTGGTTCTCACATCAAGAGCTGGAGTCTTGAATCTGAGTGGCCTTAGTGACTCATTTGATTAATGGAACATGGTGAAGTGATGTTCTAGGATTTCTGAGGCTAGGTATCAGGAGCCTTGTGGCTCTTGCCTGGGACTTTTGGAATGTTTATCTTTGTGACATTCTCTCTCGGAACCTAGGTGCTAGGCTGTGATAAGCCCAAACTAAATAGAAAGACCACATGTAGGTAACCCGGCCTCGGCTAAGTTCCTAAGTCACAGCCAGAACCAAAGCCATGCACATGAATAAGCCACCGTAGACGTTGAACCTACGTGAGTTTTCCGATAACTGCACTCCCAGCTGCCATCCACATGAGACACCCTGAGACAGACCCACTGCCTTGACCCCAGTCCACCTAGAGAACCACGACATACAATGATAAATTGCTGTTTGAAGCCACTAAGTTTTGGGATGGCTTATTACACAACAATAGATAACAATAGCAACCAATATGATCACAAAGATGTAATTTAGATTAAAAATAATCTCTGTTGAGTGGACAAAAATGGACAAGAGGCATTTAAGAAGGAAAGGTTATGTCTTGAATACTGGGTTGGTTGCTGCAGCTGACCAATGAATGACAAAGTCTGGGTTGATAAGGAGTAGCTGCCCTTGTGTGTGACAACAGGGGGATGTGGATGCTGGTAAAGCACACAAATGGCCTTAATTTCCTACCTCTTACTGTTCCTGAAAGTCCTCTCCCAGCCCCAGTTCCATGCTCCAGCCATTGGGGAATTCCAGCATTCTCTGGCGGGACTTGGTTTTGATTTTATTTCTTTATTTGAGACAGAGAGAAAGAGCATGAGAGGGGGGAGGGGCAGAGGGAGAGGGAAAGGGAGAAGCACACTCCCTGCTGAGCAGAGATCCTGACCTGGGACTCGATCCCAGGATGCTGAGATTATGACCCAAGCCAAAAGCAGACACTTAACCAACTGGGCCACCCAGGCACCCCATTGCTGAGTAGAGTCTTGGTCACATAGAGATGGGATGTTCTGCTAACCCAGTGCACGTTCTGCAGGGTACAGCAACAAGAAGAATTTGAAAGCAATCCAAGACCAATAGGAATTATTCCAGTGAGGTGTCACCAGCATTCCCTGGCATCCATTACCCACAGCAGCCTTACTTATTTTTCTCCCTCCTTCTGCCTCTCCCCACTTCCACGCCCACCTCCAATAACCAGAGATTCTACTGCAGATTTGAGCTTAATGTCTCCTATTCATTCCCTAAGCGTTGAAAGGGATAATTGGGAGGTAATTGCATTACTGTGCAGTTTGTAGTTAACCTTCTATTTTGGCTCTTAACACGCATATCTTTGCTCCAGGAGTACATTAAGGATAATTATAGGCAATTCCCTGCCAGATCCAGAAAAGGGGTTTGCAATGAGCACGGGAGCCCACCAGGAAGGAAGAGTTAATATAGCTGAGTTTGAAGCATATCCAAGAAGGTAAATGAATTAAGGTCAACTTGACATGAACTTTAGCCAAGCAAAGCTGGGGAAAATTAGAGTCAGATAAAAGTTCTTTCTTGAGAATTACTGCATCCTAACAAAGCCCAGAGAAATTGCCATATGCTCATTTATTCAACCAAAACCCTGAGTTTCTTTCTCTCTGCTGGGCTTTGCGGGGAGGGGGACAGACAGTGTTGAGAAGGGTCTCTGGTCCTTGGCTTGGACTGACATTTGTCAAGGCACCTACATACAAGATGGTCTCCAAGATAGGTCTTTGGGTTCAGATGTGATGTGTTTTAACCTTGAGCACCATTGAAAGAAATAAATCTGCCATCTCCGTGGTGTTTAGGAAAAATCAATTATCTTCTATAATTGTGCACAAAACCCTGGAAAAATGAACATTTATGTTCCTTCCAACTCAAATGCAAAACAACCAAGAAAAAAAATCTTGAAGATGGAAGCTGAACCCAAATAACTCGGCTACAGAGGGCTCCCCTTCACCAACTCTGATTAACACAGGATCTTGGGTCAAATTGTTCGACTGCCCTGTGCCTCAGTTTACTCACTTGTATAATAAATGAGCTGTGCCCGGTCACTTCTGTCACTAGTGTTTTTTGGCCTCATGAGTTTGTATTCACCTTCCTCCTGCTCAGTATTAGGTCAAAATATCTTAAAAGAATGCTGTCCAGATACGGGCGTCATTGACACAGTATCTTGCTGCTCTGTCTACCCGGGATGATCCAAAAGAAGAATCTGGCAACTTTTAATTTTCTGGCTGTCCAGAAGCCAATGAAGAACAGATATTTCTCTGTCGACCAACAAGATTCACGTCTCTTGTTTTCCATGGTCCATCATCAATCAAGCTGAGAGGGCTTTATTTTCCTCTCTCATCCCCCGGAAGGAAAGGTTGGTGAGCAGGGGAGGTTGTTGAGCATCGACTGTATGGTTTTCCTTGCAGAAACAGCCTTGGTAGTTGCTCAAGGATTCCAGACAATATTGATGAGGATTAATGATCCTGTAAATAGGTGTTTAAAATAAATAAAAGGATGAAAACAGGGATTAGGGAGAAACTACAGTGGGTTAATAGATAAGGTGTTCAAATGCAAGTTCCTACAAGATTATTTTAGCAATTAGCGGGAAACATTTTGTCACAAACAAAATAAATCTGCAATCAGAAAATAATTTGCAATCAGCTTTGCAAGTAAAATAGCATCCTTTCCAGTCAGTCGAAGGCGTTTTGAGAATTAAATGATCAAGTCAAGAGTGATGCTTTCAGAAGGTAAATGGTTAGAACCGATTATCCTGGCAATTAGCCAACTGTGAAGCATCAACTGGGGAGGCATTTTGCAGAAAGCATTTCCTCGAAGAAGCTGTCCAACCGCACCGAGAGCAGAAATACCTTGGTGCGGGGAGGTTGATGGTGCCTTCCTGGAAATCAGCAAATGCACTCATAAAAAGTCTCTGCCAGCCACGAAGGCGGCTGTCCCCTCATAATGGATGTGACCCTCTGCTGCACCATGAGAGTCGCTCTGTGTGGACAAATAACAAGCTCCTCCAGTATCTCCAAGGCTCAAGGTCTTTGTGCATGCTTAAGATTTCTTTGGAGACCAAACTGAAGGGTGAAAGTGGTTTCAGCAGATGACCGGTCATTCAGGCAATTAGAGACCCACCTAGGAGAGACCATTAATAGGCAAGTTATCAATATTTTGCCTAACTTTTACTGCTGACTGTAAAGACTCAATTCAGCTTTAATGGGTGTATTTCAAGCAATGACTTTCCTCCCTCACTCTGGCAATAAAATGGAAAATGCAAATCTGGAAGGGCATACAGGCTCTCATGTACGGCTAATCTTCCCACAAAGGGACAGGGTGGTCTAGATTTTACAGGATTTGTGTACAGCAAGCAGGAAGATTCTAAAGTCAGTTCACAGTGTGTCTCTGTCTCAGTCAACTGTTTGCTAGTCATGCATTATCCAGCATTTTCCCGCCTAATTTCTGTCTTAAATATTTATAAAACTTGCCTAGGCTGCAAAGATCCAAGAAATAAAATAGAATTATCTTAATAAAAGAAAGGTTGGGATGTGTCATTCTGATTTAGAAAGCCCATTTCATGGTGTGTGTTGGAACAAGAAATAATTAATTTGAGAAGTCCTTGATCTCTGACTGGAGTTGCATTAATGATATTATAGTATTAAATATAATAGTATTTCACCTTCATTATCCTTGTGTTCATTCTGAGCCCTTGTCTTCACGGTAAGAACCGTGTCCATGGCTGGAGATGATTAAAGTATAAGAGATTGAAACGGAAAGGGGTAATTTTGTGAAGCTCACTATTTACTCTGGATCTTAGCCACTTCTGAGCTCATATCTCTTTGTCTCTCGGCATTTTCATTTTGAAAGAGTTTGGCTAATTCGGTTCCATCATTCACTGACTTCACTCCTTTCACGGCCCTGAGTTTATGGTCTATCCAAAGTCAAATAAAACAGTGTTATGGACTAAATGTCTGCAGCTCCCCAAAATTCAGATGTTGAAATCCCCAATCTCAATGTGATGGTAATCGAAGGTGAGCTTTTGCAGTGGGGGTGTTAGGTCGTGAGGGTGGCGTCCTCATGAGTGGAAGTGCCCTTACGAAAGGGACCCGAGAGACCATGCTCCCTCATTTCACCAGGTGAGGATACAGCAAGAAGTGGGCACTCTGCAACCTGGAAGAGAGATCTTGCCAGGACGTGGCCATACTGGCATCTTGATCTTGGGCTTCCAGCCTCCAGAGCTGTGAGAAATACATTTCTGTTGTTTAGAAGCACCCAGTCTATGATGCTTGGTTAGGGCAGCCTGAACGAAGACACTGAGTTTGTTAACACTACTGGTGGGCCGCATTTCTTTATCCCATCTATTTTTGTTGACACCGGGGAGGATGGGACAGACCACTGCCAGCTGGAGAAGCCCACACCGCTGTGGACTAGACCCTTGACAGTGGTTGAGGGCAGGTGCTTGGCTCCCTGACCAGCTCCACGCATGCGAGGAACCTGCCTCCTTTGCTTTGGAGTCACTCCTCCAGATCCTGCTAGGATCTTTAACCATTTTCAGATTTTCTTTCACGACAGGGTCACCACTCTAGACCTCTGGCCAGTTGCTGGGTGGGCATTGCCTTTTCAACCCTCACGCTCAGTTCTTGGACTGGGTCTCCCCATGGTATCCTGGGACTGCTATGTTTTTGATATCCCTGCAGGACATTCTGCCTAGAGAGCAAAGCACTCACTTGTGGCTCTCTGCTAGGTTTTTGTTGGTGGTGGTGGTGTTGCTGACTGTCCATTATTTTTCCCTCCTAAGTTTTGTGATTCTCAGTTGTAAGCTCATATTTATTGACATTCACACCCGTGATAGTTCTTTGAGGGCATGTTCAGAGAATGTACATTTGCTTCAGTTTGCTTGGAGACACTTGCCCATTGCTCGGAGGCACTGCCACCTCAGGACCACTTTGCATTCTTAAATTGTGCTTTAAAAAAATCAAATAGTATAAATTCAGTTCCCAAAGCCCTGTGAGTGCACATTTGTAGTGGCTGGGAATTCTCAAGAGAGATTATGAAATAATCCCTACCTCCTTCCTTCTAAGGAAGGCTTAGCAGGCAGGTTGCCTCTTCATCTTCCCTTGCAAGGGGAAAGTTTTTTTTTTTCTAGTTCTTGCCTTATTGAAAGTGTGGCCCCCAGAGAGCCTGGCATTGTACAAAAATGTCTGATCTTATTCCCGACCTTATGTGGATCCCAGGCTGCCTGTCCTCTCTTCCCTGCATGGCCATGGAGTGGAAGTTCAAAATCCTGGGGAGTAGAGAGGGGGGATTTCAAACCTACCCCAGGGAAGCTGCTAGATTCAGCATTCTAGATTCCTGGCTTTCGGCTCCCGTTTCCTTTCTTTTCATTCTTTTTTTGGGGGGGGGCTTTGAGAGATTTATTTACTGTCTAGATTACTAGGCTGTGTCTTTAAGAAGACATTTTTCCTTTTCGATCCAGCATGTTTTAGGTATTTCGTAGTGGTTGGATTTCTCAGTCTTTCTAATTCACACCACTGCCAGAAGGCTGCCAACAATACCTTTGTCTTTCCCTTAGGACAGGCATTTCATTTGCTATTATTGATATTTGATTATCTTTTCTCTTTCGTTTAGTTGCCAACTTTTTGTGTGACCCATATGCCCATTGCCATGACTTGCCAATGCCACGTTCAGGGTTGGAGAACTTAGATGACAGATGGGATTTAGATGAACCTCTGGGTCTGTTTGTACTGCAATTGGGAGATGTCTTACATAGGAGAGTCTATGCTATGCTGCAGTAACAAATACCCCCTGAAATCTCAGTGATGCAAGCAGAATAAATTTATTTCTGCTCTTGTTACGGTCTGATGGGAGTCTCAGAGTTCTCCAGGGCATCTCGCCGCCCACTTGGGGATCTAGGTTTCTTCCATCTTGAAGCTGTGCCATCTGGAATGCGTGGTCTCCGTGGTTACAGGGACAGGTGGAGCATGCCATGCAGTGTTTTCAAGTTCCAAGACTGGACAGGACTGATGTCACATATATCACTTTTGCTCATATCTCATTGGCCGGAAATGGTCACATGGCTCCACCCATATTCTGGGGCTGAGAAATGGATGGCAGTGCACGGATATTTGGGGAGTGCCAACAAGCTCTGCCAAGATGGAAAAAGAGATAAAACATTTGCTGTACCAAAAGCTACTAAGTTAAGTTTATAATTAAGAATTGCTTAATTGTGTGTATCATGTTTGATTCTAATGTAAGCTGCCACTTGCCTGTGGATGTTACAAGTCTTGGCCAAGTATGGGGAGGCAAACCAGAAGCTTGATTTTTAAGTTCTCCTTTGGCTAGTGAACCTATGAGTTCAAGCAAGATTTGAGGTTATTTATTTTTTTACTTTATTTTTTAAAAATTTGAGTATAATTGACACACAATGTTTTATTAATTTCAGGTGTACAACATAGTGAGTCAACAATTCTATATGTTATGCTATGCTCACTGTAAGTGTAGCTACCGTCTGCCACCATACAATGCTATTACAATACCATCAACTATATTTCCTATGGTGTGTCTTTATTCCCTGCTACTTAGTCATTCTGTATCTAGAAGCCTATATCTCCTGCTCTCCTTCACCCCTTTTGCCCATCCCCCTCCCCACTCCCCTCTGGCAACCATCAGGCTGTCCTCTGTATATAGGAGGACCTGTATATACAGATCTGAACTCTTTCTGTTTGTTTATTCATTTTTTTTGGTCTTTTAGATTCCACATATAAGTAAAATCATATGGTATTTGTCTTACTCTGACTTATTTCACTTAGCATTATGCCTTGTAGGTCCATCCGTGCTGTTGCAAATGGCAAGATCTCATTTTCTATGGCCGTGTAATATTCTATGTCTTCTTTATCCGTTCATCTGTTGATGGACACTTGGGTTGCTTCCATATTTTGGCTATTGTAAATAATGTTGCAATAAACGTACGGGTGCACTTAACTTTCTGAGTTAGTGTTTTGTTTTGTTTTTTTAATTTTTTATTGTTATGTTAATCACCATACATTACATCATTAGTTTTTGATGTAGTGTTCCATGATTCATTATTTGTGCATAACACCCAGTGCTCCACGCAGAACGTGCCCTCTTTAATACCCATCACCAGGCTAACCCATCCCCCCACCCCCCTCCCCTCTAGAAACCTCAGTTTGTTTTTCAGAGTCCATCGTCTCTCATGGTTCGTCTAACCCCTCCGACTTACTCCCCTTCATTCTTCCCCTCCTGCTATCTTCTTCTTCTTTTTTTTTCTTAACATATGTTGCATTATTTGTTTCAGAGGTACAGATCTGTGATTCAACAGTCTTGCACAATTCACAGCGCTCACCATAGCACATACCCTCCCCAATGTCTATCACCCAGCCACCCCATCCCTCCCACCCCCCACCGCTCCAGCAACACTCAGTTTGTTTCCTTGGGTTAAAAATTCCTCATATCAGCGAGGTCATATGATACATGTCTTTCTCTGATTGACTTATTTCACTCAGCATAACACCCTCCAGTTCCATCCACGTCGTTGCAAATGGCAAGATCTCATTCCTTTTTATGGCTGCATAATATTCCATTGTGTATATATACCACACCTTCTTTATCCATTCGTCTGTCGATGGACATCTCGGCTCTTTCCACAGTTTGGCTATTGTGGACGTTGCTGTGATAAACTTTGGGGTGCACGTACCCCTTCGGATCCCTACATTTGTATCTTTGTGGTAAATACCCAGTAGTGCAATTGCTGGATCGTAGGGTAGCTCTATTTTCAACTGTTTGAGGAACCTCCATACTGTTTTCCAGAGTGGTTGCACCAGCTTGCATCCCCACCAACAGTGTAGGAGGGTTCCCCTTTCTCCACATCCCCGCCAACATCTGTCGTTTCCTGACTTGTTAATTCTAGCCATTCTGACGGGTATGAGGTGGTATCTCATTGAGGTTTTGATTTGGATTTCCCTGATGCCGAGCGATGTTGAGCACTTTTTCATGTGTCTGTTGGCCATTTGGATGTCTTCTTTGGAAAAATGTCTGTTCATGTCTTCTGCCCATTTCTTGATTGGATTATTTGTTCTTTGGGTGTTGAGTTTGATAAGTTCTTTATAGATTTTGGATACTAGCCCTTTATCTGATATGTCATTTGCAAATATTTTCTCCCATTCTGTTGGTTGTCTTTTGGTTTTGTGGACTGTTTCTTTTGCTGTGCAAAAGCTTTAATAGTTCATTTTTGCCCTTGCTTCCCTCGCCTTTGGCGATGTTTCTAGGAAGAAGTTGCTGCGGCTGAGGTCGAAGAGGTGGCTACCTGTGTTCTCCTTTAGGATTTGGATGGACTCCTGTCTCACGTTTAGGTCTTTCAACCATTTGGAGTCTATTTTTGTGTGTGGTGTAAGGAAATGGTCCAGTTTCATTCTTCTGCATGTGGCTGTCCAATTTTCCCAACACCATTTGTGGAAGAGACTGTCTTTTTGCCATTGGACATTCTTTCCTGCTTTGTCAAAGATGAGTTGACCACAGAGTTGAGGGTCCATCTCTGGGCTCTCTATTCTGTTCCATTGATCTATGTGTCTGTTTTTGTGCCAGTACCATACTGTCTTGATGATGACAGCTTTGTAATAGAGCTGGAAGTCCGGAATTGTGATGCCGCCAGCTTTGCTTTTCTTTTTCAAGATTCCTCTGGCTATTCGGGGTCTCTTCTGCTTCCATACAAATTTTAGGATTATTTGTTCCATTTCTTTGAAAAAGGTGGGTGGTATTTTGATGGGGATTGCATGGAATGTGTAGATTGCTCTAGGTAGCATTGACATCTTCACAATGTTTGTTCTTCCAATCCATGAGCATGGAACGTTTTTCCATTTCTTTGTGTCTTCTTCAATTTCTTTCCTGAGTATTTTATAGTTTTCTGAGTACAGATCCTTTGCCTCTTTGGTTAGATTTATTCCTAGGTATCTAATGGTTTTGGGTGCAATTGTAAATGGGATCGACTCCTTGATTGGTCTCTCTTCTGTCTTGTTGTTGGTGTATAGGAATGCCACTGATTTCTGTGCATTGATTTTATATCCTGCTACTTTACTGAATTCCTGGATGAGTTCTAGCAGTTTTGGGGTGGAGTCTTTTGGGTTTTCCACATACAGTATCATAGCATCTGCAAAGAGTGAGAGTTTGACTTCTCCTTTGCCGATTTGGATGCCTTTGATTTCTTTTTGTTGTCTGATTGCTGTGGCTAGGACTTCTAATACTATGTTGAATAGCAGTGGTGAGAGTGGACATCCCTGCCACGTTCCTGACCTTAGGGGAAAAGCTCTCAGCTTTTCCCCATTGAGAATGATATTCGCTGTAGGTTTTTCATAGATGGTTTTTATGATATTGAGGTATGGACCCTCTCTCCCTATACTCTGAAGAGTTTTGATCAAGAAAGGATGCTGTACTTTGTCAAATGCTTTTTCTGCATCTATTGAGAGGACCATATGATTCTTGTTCTTTCTTTTGTTAATGTATTGTATCACGTTGATTGATTTGCGGATGTTGAACCAGGCTTGCAGCCCAGGGATAAATCCCACTTGGTCATGGTGAATAATCGTTTGAATGTACTGTTGGATCCTATTGGCTAGTATTTTGGTGAGAATTTTTGCGTCCATGTTCATCAAGGATATTGATTTGTAATTCTCCTCTTTGGTGGGGTTGTCTGGTTTTGGGATCAAGGTAATGGTGGCCTCCTAAAATGAGTTTGGAAGTTTTCCTTCTACTTCTATTTTTTGGAACAGTTTCAGGAGAATAGGTATTAATTCTTCTTTAAATGTTTGATAGAATTCCCCTGGGAAGCCATCTTTGATGACTGCTTCAATTTCCTTAGTGGTTATAGGTCTGTTCAGGTTTTCTCTTTCTTCCTGCTTCAGTTTTGGTAGTTTATACATCTCTAGGAATGCACCCATTTCTTCCAGGTTATCTAATTTGCTGGCATAGAGTTGCTCATAATATGTTCTTAGAATTGTTTGTATTTCTTTGGTGTTGGTTGTGAACTCTCCTTTTTCATTCATGATTTTGTTGGTTTGGGTCATTTCTCTTTTCTTTTTGATCAGTCTGGCCAGCGGTTTATCAATCTTGTTAATTCTTTCAAAGAACCAGCTCCTAGTTTCGTTGATCAGTTCTACTGCTCTTTTGGTTTCTAGTTCATTGATTCCTGCTCTGATCTTTATGATTTCTCTTCTCCTGCTGGGTTTAGGCTTTATTTGCTGTTCTTTCTCCAGCTCCTTTAGGTGTAGGGTTAGGTTGTGTATTTGAGACCTTTCTTGTTTCTTGAGAAAGGCTTGTATTGCTATATACTTTCCTCTCAGGACTGCCTTTGCTGTATCCCAAAGATTTTGAACAGTTGTGTTGTCATTTTCATTGGTTTCCATGAATTTTTTTTAATTCTTCTTTAATTTCCTGGTTGACCCATTCATTCTTCAGTAGGATGCTCTTTAGCCTCCATGTATTTGAGTTCTTTCCGACTTTCCTCTTGTGATTGAGTTCTAGTTTCAAAGCATTGTGGTCTGAAAATATGCAGGGAATAATCCCAATCTTTTGGTACTGGTTGAGACCTGATTTGTGACCTAGGATGTGATCTATTCTGGAGAATGTTCCATGGGCACTAGAGAAGCATGTGTATTCCGTTGCTTTGGGATGGAATGTTCTGAATATGTCTCTGAAGTCTATTTGGTCCAGTGTGTCATTTAAAGTCTTTATTTCCTTGTTGATCTTTTGCTTAGATGATCTGTCCATTTCAGTCAGGGGGCTGTTTAAGTCCCCCACTATTACTGTATTGTTGTCAATATGTTTCTTTGCTTTTGTTATTAATTGCCTTATATAATTGTCTGCTCCCATGTTAGGGGCATAGATATTTACAATTGTTAGATCTTCTTGTTGGATAGACCCTTTAAGTAAGATATAGTGTCCTTCTTCATCTCTTATTACAGTCTTTGTTTTAAAATCTAATTTGTCTGATATAAGAATTGCCACCCCAGCTTTCTTTTGGTGTCCATTAGCATGGTAAATGGTTTTCCACCCCCTCACTTTCAATCTGGGTGTGTCTTTGGGTCTAAAATTGGAGTCTCTGGCAGACAGCATATGGATGGGTCTTGTTTTTTAATCCAATCTGATAGCCTGTGTCTTTTGATTGGGGCATTGAGCCCATTTACATTCAGGGTAACTATTGAAAGGTATGAATTTAGTGCCATTATATTGCCTGTAAGCTGACTATGACTGTATATTGTCTGTGTTCCTTTCTGATCTATGCTGCTTTTAGGCTCTCTCTTTGCTTAGAGGACCCCTTTCAATATTTCTTTTAGGGTTGGTTTTGTGTTTGCAAATTCCTTTAGTTTTTGTTTGTCCTGAAAGCTTTTTACCTCTCCTATTTTCAATGACAGCCTAGCTGGATGTATTATTCTTGGCTGCATATTTTTCTCATTTAGTGCTCTGAAGATATCATGCCAGTCCTTTCTGGCCTGCCAGGTCTCTGTGGATAGGTCTGTTGCCAGTCTAATGTTTCTACCATTGTAGGTTACATATCTCTTCTCCCAAGCTGCTTTCAGGATTTTCTCTTTGTCTCTGAGACTCATAAGTTTTACTATTAGATGTTGGGGTATTGACCTATTTTTATTGATTTTGAGAGGGCTTCTCTGTGCCTCCTGGATTTTGATGCCTGTTTCCTTCCCCACATTAGGGAAGTTCTCTGTTATTATTTGCTCCAATATACCTTCTGCCCCTCTCTCTCTTTCTTCTTCTTCTGGGATCCCAATTATTCTAATGTTGTTTCGTCTTATCGTATCGCTTATCTCTCGAATTCTGCCCTCGTGATCCTGTAGTTGTTTCTCTCTTTTTCTCAGCCTCTTTATTTTCCATCATTTGGTCTTCTATATCGCTGATTCTCTCTTCTGCCTCATTTATCCTAGCAGTTAGTGCCCCCATTTTTGATTGCACCTCATTAATAGCCTTTTTGATTTCGACTTGGTTAGATTTTAGTTCTTTTATTTCTCCCGAAAGGGTTTCTCTAATAAATTCCACACTTTTTTCAAGCCCAGCTAGTATCTTTAGAGTCATGATTCTGAACTCTAGGTCCGACATCGTACTAATGTCTGTATTGAGTAGGTCCCTGCAGACGGTACTACCTCTTGTTCTTTTTGCTGATGTGATTTTTTTCATCTTGTCATTTTGTCCAGAGGAGAATAGATGAATGAGAGAACAAAATGCTAACAGGTTAACAATGTCCCCAGCAAATATACTCTCTACAAATCAGAAAAGACCTGAAACCAGGGGAAAATAAAGTGAAAGAAAGAAAAAAGAAAGAGAAAAAAAAGAAAAAGATAAAAACAAACAAAAACAGAACAAAACAAAACAAAACAAAAAAACAGAATATGATCAAATATGATCAGGCTAGTGCATAGATCAGTGCCACACACTAGATTTTGGGTGTATTTCGGTGTGTTAGAAGAAAGTGCCTCCTAAAATTTTAAAGGAAGAAAGACTTATATATGTACAAAATAAGGGTTGATACAATGAACGGATGGAAGATGACTGTAAAGATGAAAATATAAAAAATTTTATAAACGGAATTGATAAGAAGTTGTTTGAAAGAAGAAAGAAGATTTAAAAGAACAAAGAAAAGAAAAAAAAAGGGAGAGACTGTGATCAGGCAGGAGACTAGAACAAAGTCATACAGTAGTGATATAGGATATATTTTGATCTGTTAGAAGAAACTGTATCTCAAAATTTTAAAGAGAGAAGAACTTATATATATATGCCAAAAATAAGGGCAACTACTATGAAGGGATAAAATACGAATCTAAAAATGAAAAATAAAAAATGTTTTTTTAAAAAAGGGATTGTTAAGAGTTGGTTGAAAAAGGGAAAAAGAAAAATTCAAAAAAACCCCACAAAAAACAGTTAAAAAATTAACTTTGAAAAACTAATGAATCATGGTAAAAATGCCATGAATTCTATGTGCAGTATTCCCCTAGCGCTGGAGTTCTCCTGTTCTCCTTGATCGGTAAACTTGGTCTTGGCTTGCTGGCTGTTCGTGCTGATCTTCTGGGGGAGGGGCCTGTTGCCATGGTTCCCAAATGTCTTTGCCGGAGGCGGAATTGCCCCGCCCTTGTCCGTCCGGGCTAAGCAAGCTGCTCGGGTTTGCTCTCAGGAGATTTTATTCCCTGCAAGCTCTTGGTACAGCTTTGGAGGACCAGGGTGAAAATGGTGGCTTCCCACTCTCTGCCCAGAGGAGCTGAGAACTTGGGGCCCCGCTCCTCAGTGCGCCCCCACAGAAAAGCAGTCAATCACTCCCGTCTCCCTGGTCTCCAGCCGCACTCTGTGCTCACCCGGCCTGTGACTGAGCGTTTCTATCTCTGGCACCCGACCCCGTGTGGAGTCTCCAAACCTGGCAGATCCCTGCAGTGTGCTCCCGCGCCGCTCCTCCTGGGGGAGGAAGGGGAGTCTCCCCGGCTCTGCCGCTTGTTGGGTCCCTGCTGGAGGAGCAGTGGCCCGACTGGGCCGCGGATCACAGTTTATGGCAACCCCAAGCTGAGAGCGCCTCGGCTCCATATCTGCAGCCGGCTTCCCCGCTCCGATACCTGGGAGCTCTGCCGCACTCAGGCACCCCCGGTCTTTCTGTGACCCCGAGGGTCCTGAGTCCACACTGTCCCGCGAGGTTTCCACCTCCCACTTAGCCACTGGAGTGATGTTCCTCAGCGGAACTGACTTCCAAAAGTTCCGATTTTGTGCTCCGCGGCTCTAGCACTTGCCAGAAGCGGCCGATGGAGGCCCCTCCCCCGCCGTCTATCCTCCCAAATATCACCTCAGATTCACTTCTCCGCATGTCCTACCTTCCAGTAAGTGGTCGCTTTTCTCTTCAGAGTTGTTGCTACTCTCTTCTTCGATCTCCTGTTGAGTTCGTAGGTGTTCAGAATGGTTTGATCCCTATTCAGCTGAATTCCTGAGACCAGATGAA
Source organism: Zalophus californianus (assembly GCF_009762305.2). Lineage (NCBI taxonomy): Eukaryota > Metazoa > Chordata > Mammalia > Carnivora > Otariidae > Zalophus > Zalophus californianus. The sequence continues at coordinate 103,031,245 of NC_045604.1, read as the reverse complement.
ATCCAGGTCTCCTACTCCTCCGCTATCTTGCTCTGCCCCTGAGTTAGTGTTTTTTCATTTTCTTTGGGTAAATATGCAGTAGTCGAATTATTGGATCATATGGTATTTCTACTTTCACTTTTTTGAGGAATGGAGGTTCCAATTTAAATCACCCCGAGTGTCCACTGTTATAAACAACCTGTTGCTCTAAAAGAGGGTCCACCTTGTCTTATGCCCTCCGGCCCTACTGGGGCCCATAGAAGTCTTTGGGTAAGACTGCCCATGACCTCCTTTTCCTGGACCCAAATGCAGGGCTGTTTATCCCCACAGTCTGCACTTCCACAGAGGGGCTGAGGGCCTTGAGGTGGGCAAGGGCAACACATTCAAGAAATGACAACTCTGGGAATAGGAGGTTTCCTGCCTTCTCTGAAGTCAGCCCATTCTGTCTGGGAAGAGCACTCAGTTTGAAATTAGGAGATACCTTTCTAATCTTAAGACTGGACCTCAGCTTCTGCAATGGGAAAACAAGGCTTCATGTCATCTCTTCAATGCTGTGATTCTCCATAGAGGTGTGCATTTAAAAAAGTTCATTCATTCAAAACATACATATTGAGCATTTTCTCTGTGTTAAGCCGGATGGGGAACGCAGAGATTCAGTGATCCTGAGATACGGTTTCTGCTTCCCTAGGTCTCCTGCTCATTGCTTCTTAACAGGGGAGAATATATATGAGGATTGGGAATTTATGTATACTTTCTTGAACATAAATATTTAGCAGGACTAAAAGGGAGATCGTTCACTGGTGTGTTTGAAATTGCCTCTAGGTGATTCTGATGGCTACTGCTGTTTGAAAACATCTGCACAAACTAGTGAGGGGAGCAGACCAAATGACAAGTAATAGGCACAGAGGGAGGTGAAAAACTTAGTGTGAGAAGTGACTGCTTCTATCCCAGCACTTCTTGGAAAGCATCCTGTAGTAGGAAGGAAGGGGAAAGGAAGCCAACGGTTATTTAGTATCTACTATTCATTGTCTTACCTAAATATCTGCACCTTAATCTCACAATAACTATGGTGTCATGCTCTTATCTTCATTGTAGAGAGAAGAAACAGAGGCTGATCCACCTACTCCAAATAGCATAGTTAGTAAATGGGGAGGCTAGAGTTTGAATCCAAACAAGGTGGTATTATAGTTGGATCTCAAAGAATGAATGGTGATACATCAGTTAGCTAATAACACAAGATTGTTGTTAACAGGCAACCCAAAATCTCCCATTAAAGAACAGAGGTCTGCGGGTCATAAATTGGTGGGTCAGCTGGGGTTGGTTGGCACAGACTTGGCTCACTGGCTCTGCTGATCTTGGCTAGGCTCAGTCACACTTCCTGGGTTGGCTGGAGCCTGGCTGATCCAGGCTGGAGTTAAGTGAAGCAGCTGCTTTACTGGGACCAGCAGGCTGGGCTGGGGAATGTTCTTTTCATGGTGATGACAAAGACTCAGGAAAGCAAGTGGAAATTTCGAGTTCATTTAAGATCTAAGCTTGGAGCTGGGACACTACCACTTCTGCCTCATTCTGTTGGCCAGTGCAAGTCACACGGTTGAGCCCAAGGTCAAAGGGTTTGCCATTTTAGTGAGGGGAAATGTAAAAGCACATGGCAAAGGGTGTAGATATAAAGAAGGAAGGGTGAAGAATGGGGCCAATAATACAACCTATCCCAGGTGGATTAACAAGAAGTTTAGAGGAGAAGGAAAGTGAATCAAGTAGTGTGTAATGGATTGAATTGTGTGCTCCCCACCCCCAATTCATAGGGTAAAGTCCTAACCCCCAGTGAGACTGTATTCAGAGATAGGGCTTTTAAAAAGGAATGAAGACTAAATGAGGTCATGACGGTGGGCCTAACCCTATAGGACTGGAGTTCTTATAAGAAGAGGAAGAGACACCAGAGGACTCTCTCTCCACATGAACACAGAGGAAAGGTGATGTGAGAAGTGAGAAGGTGGCCATTGGCAAGTGGAGGATAAAGGCACCTTGATTTTGGTTTTCCAACCTCCAGAACTGTGAGAAAATAAGCTTCTGTTGTTTAAGCCACTGAGGCTGTGGTATTTTGTTATGCAGCCTGAGCTCACTGATACAAAGGAGAAAGAAGAAAGAGAGAGAGAGCGACAGGGAAATATTTATTGAGCATACACCCTTTGCTGAATACCACACGAGGACCTTTGTTCACATACTTTTTGAATCGTCTTGTCAAATAGACTTATTATCCCCTTTTTAGAGAGGAAATAACCACAGCTACCCACCGATGGGCAGAGGCAGGATTCAAGCTGGAGTCCGCTGCTAAGCAATGCATGCTTTTGCCTCTGAAATGCAGGTCAGCAACTTTCCCTGCAGAAGGGCCGGAAAGTGACTCTTTGAGGCTTGACAGGCCATGAGATCTCTAGGGTAACTACTCAACTCTGCTGTTGGAGCACAGAAGCATCCATAGACAATATGTCAACAGATGGGCCTGGATGTATCCCACCAAAACCTCATTGACAAACACAGGAAGTGGGCAGGAGTCATGGGCTGTAGTTTTGATGACCTCCGTTCTGTAATATTCTCCTTTTATGGGGCTTGGCCCATCTCATGGGGGGATTCTAGACAGAAAGAAGGCATGGATGTGTGGGAGTGCATGATGTATTCAAGAGATGGAAAATAATTTGATGAGACAGGAGCAGATGGTGTTAATTTGAGGTATGGGAGTTGAAGCAGTGGGGAAGCTAAAAATGTAAAGGGGGCCCGGGTCATACTTATCTGCTTGTTGAGCAAAGCTCTCACCTGTGGCAGGTCCTTTGATAGGCTCCGGGAGCCCCCTGTAGAGGGCATGAAGACCAATCCTTATCTTTGAAAGAGGTGATGATTTGGGAGGGAGAGAAAGACATGGGATGGTTTAAGGAGAGGAACAGGTGCAGAGTGGAAGCATCAAACTTCTGTGTCCCACACTGGAACACTAAGCTGAATTCCCATCCGGGGGTGCCCTCAATGGTTCCCCCAAAGATCATGTAGGAGAAAGCATTGCTTGTTGAGCAGAGAATCAGAATCAATGAAATCAGTGCTCTAGTACCTTGCTTAAGAAACTCCTACATGTGGACGTGGGCTTTTGGAGACTGAAGCTTGTACGACTATTTGAAAGAGTTAACACATTGCACTTGGAAGAGAAAAAAAGAGCCATGTGGTGGCAAAGAATTTGTTCCCTTCCTTGGGTGGCAGCCACAGGATTCCTCGCCAATTAGTAGCATCTGGTCCTCATAGAAGATTCATCCCTGGTTGAGCTGGCAGGTACCTCTGGATGTGACACTCTGTGAAGTTCCTGATGGGCCATCTGTGATGTCTTCCCTCCCCAGATACCTCGGGCCTCCCGCGCCCTCCAACCCGTCTGCCTTTCCTTGGAAATATTTTTAAACACTCAGACCTGAGAGCAGGACCAGCTCTAGCTTTTTTTTAGAGATGAGGGTGAGATTACAAGTTGCTTTTTTGGACAAATCCAATAAAAGGAAACAGTGACTACAGGAACAGCTATCACTTATTGGGCCCTTACCATGGGCTGCAGTCAACATTTTACCAAAAACGTGTTGTTGTTTTTTTTTTTAACGTGCATCTCAAACAACCGCGTGAGGATGTAAGTGCCTTCATTATTCCGATCTGCAAACAAGGGACGCGAATCTCAGAAAGGTTACTTCCCCAACCCAATGCCAAAAAGTCTATAACTGTTTGAACCTGGATTCCAATCCCACGTGGTCTGAGTGGACAGCTCAGACTGACATCGAACACAGGGGGAGACCTAAAATTCGAGTTCTGTTAGAAGTGGGTGTTTAATTGGTGATGCTGATTTTGTTGTTTTTTTTTTTTGCTTCTGGGTAAAATGAGGATGCCGTCATTCTGAGGCTCATCCCTTCCTGATGAATGTTCTCATAATCATAGATGTAACAGTAATATTTATAATTGCAAACTCTTTTGCAGTTTCCAGGATGCTCTTGCTGACATTACAGGACATTACGAGGCTGTTCTTTGTTTTCCTAGACTCATAGACACTCTGTTTTCCTTTTTTTAGGTAGGGCAGGCTGTCTCCTGGAACTCTTGTGTACTCACTGTTCTGAGAACTCCTGGCTCTACACTCTCCTTCCATCTAAATCCAGCAAACTAGACTGTTTTCCACATGGATTCTGCGGGGAGGCAGGAAGAGAATGAGGCTCAGCTTGCTATTCAGATGCGTTGTCTTCATTCACTGGGGAAGAAAAGGCCTGGGTCTTAATGAAAAATAAAGAAGTCTACAGATGAATCCTTCAGCTTCCTGTCAAAGGCCCAGATTGAGAAATTTAGAGTTACCGGACTTGCGGTCTTTTAAGTTAACAGTGGAATAAAACAGGCCACGGTAGCCACCGAATACTCTGGTTATCTTCCTAAATTGATACATCTGGCTACTTCACCCCTCTTTCAATTTCAAATGCAATTTGTCTGAAGCCTCCAATTTAAATCACATAGATCTTCTCTAAACTAAATAATAGGCTACATAACTCCGGCTTCCCACGAAAAGATAAAGGTTCGGGACGCATCTCTGCCCACGTGCGTGCGCAGGAGCATAGCGGGGGCAATGGATTGCGGCTGATAAGAAGAGATGCTTTCCAACTGATGATTGAATTCAAAGCTCTTTCATTTCTACTGGGGATTTGGGGTCTAATGAAACGATCAGCAGTCCTGCTGGGGCCAGCCTGCCGTGATTGTATCCCCAGATGCAGACAGGGAGCAGAGCCATTGTGGTGAACCCAGGCCACCTCCTGCAGCCCAGCTCGGGGCCTGACCCAGGACCCATCATGGGTCTCCTGAGCCATTTCCTTGGCCTCCAAACTGGTTCTTTCCTTCAGAATCAGCCTCTCCACCCCACTTCCAAGCATCTTCCGGCAGTTTTTTCCCCCAACACACAAATCTGCTTCGCCCTCTGTAGGTCAGAAACCTTCCTGGACTGCCCAGAAGGTTAACTTCCAAGTTCTTTCAAAGTGTGTCCCCAACCAAACTGTGTTCTCTTCCTCACTGCCCGCGGGTACCTCCTTCTTCCAGAACGTGACTCTCACATTCCCCATTGTGCGCTTTGCTTTTCCACCTCTGACCTTTGTCTGCTGTGTTCCCACCCCTGGAACTGTCTTATTTCCTCTTCCTCCCTCCAACTCACGCTTAAGGACGCACTGTTCTGTGCCTGGAATGGAAAAGCATAACATTGTTAAGAGTTGGAAGGATTCTTTAAAGTTGGAGAATTTAATTTCTATGGAAATATGTCCCCCCCCCCCCACTTCTAAGTCTCCTTCTGCAAGATCCTGCTCAAATGTTTCTTGCCCAAAAAACTTCCAACTTTCCTGGCAGGTTATCCATGCTCAGTACATGAGCAATACATTAATGCACGAATAATTGTGGGAGTGGAAGGGCAAACGGTCCTTTTTCTTTTATTTTGTCCAAGGTTCTAGAGTCACAAACACTTAGATTGTTTTCAGAGTGAGGGATGAGCTAGTCCAGCTTCAGATGGAGAGAGAGGTCAGTGCCATAGGGCAAGTCATGGCAAGTTAGTGCCAGAAAAGTAGAACCAGAACACAGGGTTCCTAATTCGGCTTATATGTGGCTTCTGTCCTATTTGTGTTTGCTGCATCGTGGGGCTGTTTCAGGCGGCAAAGCCTGGCTGGCCACTTGCTGGTTGCTCTTTCTCACGCCATGACTCCTTCGAAAGAAGTTCCCTTGTCCTGGAGATGATTATGAGCAGGAGTTCAAGTTGAGAAAGACACAGTCTGGCTCCCCAGGGAGCTCCGGCCAGCCTGCAGGCATGAAGAGAGAGTAAGAAGAAGGCGGAGCAGAAGCTGCTGATTCCTGTGTGAGTGGGGGTCAGAGATATGGGGTGGTCCTCTCTGGGGAGGGGGCATTTCAATTGAGTCTGGAAGGTGAGCTGGATTTTTCAAGAGGAGGGCGAAGCAAGTGATCCCCATAGAGAGAAGGCCATGTGCTAAGACCCCGTGGCAAGAAAGGTCATGGTGTGTTTGGGGTAACAGGGTGAATGGTCACGTGCCTGGAGGAGGGGAGGCATGGGAAGGGGCAGAAGGGACCCAAGAGGGTGGGTGGAGCCATCTTACCAAGCTAAGGAGTTGGTGCTCTGTCCTCTGTACATGGGGGGACCCTAGTCAGCTTCAGCTGCCAAAATGAAGTATCACAGACCGGGCGGTTTAAATAACAGAAATTTATTTTCTCTGGTTCTGGAGGCTGCATGTCCCAGATCGAGGTGTGGGCAGGCTGGTCTCTTCTGAGCTCTCTCTTTTTGGCATGCAGACAGATATCTTTTCCCTGTGTCCTCTGTGCGTGTCTGAGACCTAATTTCCTGTTCGTATAAGGACACCTGTCCTATTGGATTAGGGTCCACCCTAATGACCTCATTTTAACTTAATCACCTCTTTAAAGACCCTATATCCAAATATGGTTGCATTCTGAGGTCCTGGGGGTGAAGATTTCAACACATGAATCATATGAATTTTGGGGGGGAGGTTACAACTCAGCGGGTAACAGGGGACAAATGGAGGTTTTTTAAGGATTCATTTGGAACACTCAACTCTCGTTTTCTTGGCCTGTGGTGTGTTCTAAATGGCATTAATCCTTCCTCTGAAGGGCCTCTAAATATAGATGCCATCTGCTGTTGTGCAATATGTTATCACTGATCCCCCACTTAGCAGCCGCTTCCTTACAGGCAGGGGGGGGAGGCTGCAGGGAGGGGAGGCTGCAGGGAGGGGAGGTTGCAGCGAGCCCGAGGGGAGGCAGCCAGCAAGAAGCCGGAGAAAAACCCTGCAGTCGGGGTCGAGTGAACTCCAGAGCTTCCAAGATGATGGAAGGACGCCAGGGCCCCAGATTCTGGGGGGGCTCGACGCACATCGACTCAGAAAGAGGGGCCCCGCCCCCTTCCTCCAAGCGCTTGAGTGCGAAATGGTGATGAACATCTTTGCTCGTTAAAAAAAAAAAAGTTCCTTCTTACAGAACGAAGTGGCACCTGCCAGCCCTGGTTGATGGCATCTCCTCAGTGATTAGGGGGAACACTCATCATGTGGACGTGCGCGCATGCTGCCCGCCGACGTGCTTTGCTCAGACAACACCTGCCTGGAGTCCTTCCGCGGCTGGTTCGCCCCTGCACTCTTGCTGTGAAGGACAATTTGGCCCGCCCATTAATTACTTTTAAAGTTCTAGATTTCAATTAGGGAGTTAATTACTTTTTGCCATATTGCCCCCATTAAAGACATTTTCATTATTAAGTCAATTTGTTAGAATTGAAGAGCCATGCCAAGAGAGAAGAATTATGGTTCCAGGAGCCTTTTGCGTTCACTTGCATCTCTTCCTGCTTTGAGGTGATGGAGGGGGAAGCCTTATTTTAGATTTTTTCCCATTGTGTGGTAAATAGTTGTGAGCTGCTTTGTGCTCAATACCGCACTGGCCTACAGTAGATTCACCCGACCTGTGTCTTGGGGGGTGAGGGGTGGGCAGTCGAGGTCTAGCAGAGAAGAAATATTTTAAATGTAATTCCAATTATTGAATAATTTAACTCAGATTTGTAAGTACTATATGAGGAGCATGCACAAAATATTGGGACCCAGACGAGGAGAGGGGTGAATAATTTGGGAAGCCTCTGCAGAGGAGGTAAAATTTTACATAGATCTCGTAGGATGCATTGGAGTTTGTAAGCCAGATAAGAGGGAAAATGTATTTGTTTCCTAGGACTATCATGATCAAGTAGCGCAAACTGGCTTAAACCACAGAAATTTGATTTTTCATCATTTTGGAGGATAGAAGTTGGAGATCAAGCATGTCCTCAGGGTCATGCACTCTCTGAAGGCCTTAGGGAAGAGTAAGCTCCAGGCTTCTCTCCTAGCTTCTAGTAGTTTCTAGTAGCTTTAAAGTATAATGCAAATCTTCACATGACGTTCTGCCTATATCTCCACTTTGTCTTCTCTCAATCCGTGTCTGTCTCTGTGTTCAAATTTCCCCATTTTGTAAGGACACCAGTCATATGGGATTACAGTCCACCCTACCGACCTCATTTTAACTTGATTGCCCCTGTAAAGACCTTATTTCCAAACACAGTCACATTCTGAGTTACTTAGGGTTAGGATTTCAACACAGGAATTTTTAGGGGACACAGTTCAACCCATAGGAGCATCCACGGTGGAGGAAACAGGATGCACAGAGGCGTGAGGTCCTGAAAGGATCAGCCTATTTGGGGAACAAAGAGACCGCTGCCTTTATTTCTGTGGCAAGGCTTCTCAGAGTGGGGAAACTTAGCCATGAGATATCTGATTTTTAATTCGGTGATAAATGCTCCCATATGGCTTTTCCCAAAGGCGGAAACAGCTCACATTGGAGGAGACTCCTTCCCTGCTAGCGATGGATGCTATCACTCTTTCTAGTGTTTTCCACTCTGATGAGTGTAAAGTGATATCTCATGGCGGCTCTAATTTGCATCTCTCCGACTAGCAGAGAATGTGCACATCTTTTCACACGTTTTTCAGCCATGTGGGTTAGCGCTCATGTGAATTGTCTGTGAATATATGGTCGACTCCATTTTTATATGGTGGTGCTTTTCATTTACATCCAAAAGCTCTTTATATAGCATAGCTATTGACCGTCGTCTAGCATCCGTACAACAATACCTTTCTCAGATGGATTACTAATCTTTGACCCTACACATCACTATTACCATATCATTGACTATATTCCTTATGCTGTGCCTTTTATTCTCACTTGTTTTTGTTTGGGTACAAGAGATGATATAGACTGTTTTCACTTTTTTTTATGGACTGATAAAAAGTTTGCCAGCACATTTTATGAATAATCCAGTCACTTTCCTTTGAATTAAACTGTCGTCCTTGTCATAAATGGATCTGATTCTGGGTTCTCTATCATGTTCCACTGACTTATCCATGCCTTGATCAAAACTAAATTGATTGATTATTCTTTAAGACATTTATACAATTCCCAAACCCCAAACACACACAGAAACAAAAATCCCTTGTCAGAATTCTACACAGAATTGCATTAAAATTACACATTAAATTTTGGGAACATTGAGTATATGTTTTCCCATTTGTTCAGAATTTGTTTTATGTATTTTAATAAGCATGTATTGTTTTCCTCACGTGTGCCTTGTACCTACCTTCAAAAGCATATTCATAGGTATTTTGTAGTTTTTGACCCAATTATAACAGGAACGTTGTGAGAATAAAGAAAATGTATGGATTTTTGTTCATTTACCTTGACTAGAACTACCTCTCTGGACAAATGAGGGAATGGAGAGACATTCGGTGCAACTGGGACATAGGATTCTTGTGACATACACTATCCCATCCCATCCCATCCCATATTCTACCATACCACCCCATAAGATAATATTACCAAACACGACATAATATAATATATAGTTTAGAGGAGTTGTGTCTGCATTTTCTCTTAAGGACTTTCTCAGGACTATGAAGAGAGAGGTTAGTCTTCTCTCTGCCTTTGTCACACCAGGGTGGTGATGTGCTGGTTGGAGAGAATTTAGTTTCTCTAATGGACACACTCATGGTTGCGCTGGCCCCAAGACCCGGCACCAGTCCTGGATGGGGTGGGGTGGGGTGGGGTGGGGTGGGGTAGGGTGGCTCTCCCGCAGGAGAGCCTTTGTCTTCCCAACCCCACTGCCATGTCATGTGGCAGGGTGACCCCTGGACCAGCTACCTTAACCTTCCTTGTGGCTGTTGTCCACTCTCTTGGCCCTTCCCAACTTTCCCCTGGAGGCTGGAGTAGGGTCTTCTTGCTCATAGGTTCAAGTAACTGGAAACACTGCCCGTTCCTGACTGTCTTAGTCAGCTCAGGCTGCCATAACAAAGGACCATGGATGGGGACTTAAGCAACAGATATTTATTACTCACAGTCCTGGAGGCTGGAAGTCCAAGATCAAGGTGTGGGCAAGGCTGGTGTCTCCTGAGACCTCTCTCTCTCTGGCTGGTGGATGTCCGCCTTCCCACCGTGTCCTCATGTGGCCTTCCCTCTGCGCACATGCATCCCTGGTGTCCCTTTGTATGTCCAAATTCCCTTTCCTACGAGTGACACCAGTCCTACTGGATTAGGGCCCACCTTACTGACCTCATTCAACTTAACCACCTCTTTAAAGGCCTTACCTCCACATTAGTGACATTCTGAGGTTCTGACGGTTTGGGCTTCCACATGTGGATTTTGGGGGGATAAGACTGAGCCCGGAGCACCAAGGACGAGCAGGGAGAGTGTGACCAGAAGGGCCTCCGCCTCAGGCTTAAGGCCGCCTTTCTCCCCACCGCACCCCCACTGAGAGGCAAGTCCAAGGCAGCTAACTGAGGAGAATGACATTCCTACGGTTCTCTGCCACAGACGCTAGCTCACATTAGAGACCCCCAGATGCCGGGGCCCAGGCTGGGGTCACCTTGGCTTCCCCCACCTCCAACACTCCTCCCTGTCATCACTCCCCACCCCCCCTCAATAAAGTCTGCCCGGAGGGGTGATTCTTATTTCCAGAAATTGCCTCTTAAGACCACAGATGAGAACAAAAGGTGCTTCGTTAGTATCCCAAATTCTGAGTCCAGGGACCCGTGGCCATGGAGCCCTCTCCTGGGCCCTGGTGTTGCTGAGAGCTTCCCGGCGGAAGCAGCTTCACTCCCTCTCCAGCCTCCAGCCACTGAAGAAGCTGAGTGGGAACAGCCCAGACAGAGCATTTCAGGAGAACTAGGAGTTTGTGGGAAGAAACAATCACTCCCCAAGGGAATATGTCTCGAAATCTTCTGGCCCTCATGATGTTTTCCCATGTGGTTGGGATGCTTGGAGTATTTCCCACATGCCAGAGGCTGGAATGTGGCTTCATCCATCCAGCTGCTGGCTGATAGAACCGCCTGGTGCACTAGGGCAGGGGGAGGGAGGGAGGGAGAGAGGGAGGGTAGGGGGGAGAGGGAGTGCTGGAGGTGGGGTGGGGAGGGCTGTCCTGCTGTTTGGCTTGGCGGTGGTGAGCTCCCCCATGCTCAAGTGGACATCTGCATCTAAGCCATCACGAGGATACCAACTATCCCCCCCAGCCACCTGCTGACACGTGAACCCCAGACTCAGGAGACTGGGTGGTGGCCCATCTGAGAGAACAGAACCCCTCCTACCCCAAGCCTCTTGGGTGTCCAGCCTCAGCTGGCACCGGGAAGGGAGAGAAAGAGAAGAAAGTATCACAGATCCGGGGGTGACACTGTAGAATGAATGGGAACACCTTACTAAGGAACAGGGTTATTTTATTAAATGGAGCTGACTCGGAAATTATGAAATCGAATTCCATGTTGTTCAGAAAGAGCAACCTACAGCCCGGGAGGAAGGGAGACTCACCGTTGTAGCACAGATGAGAAAAAATAAAATCCATTTTATGTTTATATGCTAATGAGTTGAGCCCCTCACTTAACTGGCTATTACGGGCATCAACTGAGAAAAGGTCAGATTACGACACCTGTGGGGGATTTTTGTATTCCAGGGGAGAGTTCAAAAGGCCCAGACGTTTGTAAGACAGGGAGAAATAATTCTACAGTAATAGAGTGACCGTTGATGGCATGCAAGATTCATTCATGGCAAGAGTCATGCTCTGCTCCCGTAGGGGAGATGAAGTAGTAGCCTCCTTCTCTGTCACACACACACACACACACACACACACACACACAGTTTTAGACCAGGCTTCAAGGGGCCATAGCCATCACCTAATCCAGGAATAACAGAGATGTGGCATGAGAGATATTAGTCACCCATTCCTCCTTTAATGGCAGACGTGAGTAATCAACCATGACACAAATTTCTGGCTAAGACTACCTATTCGCTGATGTAGAAAAGGGAGAGTCCACTGTAGCAATCAGGGAGGGCTTCCTGAAGGAGGAGACTTTTAAGCTGATTTTTTTCGAATGATGGGCAGGGTTTAGAGACGTGACTTCCAAACTTTGGGTGGGGGAGGCTCAGGAGACCATAGGGAACTTGTAAAAGCCAGATCTGGAGTCCATCCCACGAGACTCTGATTTAGTCTGTATTAGGGGCCTTGCGAGAATCATCAGTTTTCAGGTTCCTCGGGTGAATGCGATGCTTGCTGGCATGGGGGGAGTGGCATGAGCAAGGAAGGGCGAGTGGCAGGAGGTTCCAAAGGAAAGGAAGAAAGAGCACCACATGTGATGGTTATTGGCTGTGCTAGAGAGAAAACGCAGGTGGAGGTGGCCTGGGACTCAGGTGCTGTGGGACCTGGGGGTTCTCCCTGCAGATGAGGAAGGCCCAGGGGTACAGATGCAATGCCAACAACTCCCTGCTACACTCTTGAGTGTCAGATTTCAGCCAGATGAGGGGCGGGAGGCTCTCAGCATATCCACAAATCCCAACTGATGTATGAGCAACTCCTGCTTTTGAAGAATGTTGTTTTAACAAAGGGCAGTCAATGCAGGGTATTTTGGTCATGGCTTTATATCCAACTCATTGTCACACCTGGGCTGATTACTTTATATATTGGAAAAAAAATCCTCGCCCCTTCTCCTGCTTTCCTGTCCTTTGGTAGAAACAATGAAGGTGATAATAATTTAAAAAACCAAGAGTTCTCATTTACTTGGTGCATACTGGTTCAAGGGACAGCTTAATCTTTTGCAAACTTGACTTTCATTCCTTACACCTGCCCTATAAGGAGGTGCTGTTACTCTATCCACACCCAACCATTGTTCGAGGAAGGAAACTAAAGCCCAGTGAGCTGTGATTTGTACCAGGGAACACCAGAGTTGGAACGCAGATGCCTGTCCGATTTCCTTCAATGTCACCCCCCATGATCCAAGATTTGGAAGCCTGCCTGGTGTCTGCTCTGGACTACAGTGTTACCGAGTCACATTTAAACAGTTGGGCTTGGTGGCATCTGATGTATTTGGATATTTATTGGTGGTGATCTTCTTCTAGTACCCCATCCCCCTGGGAACCTTCAGGATTATTCTGGAAATACTGTTAGGGTGTTAAGTATGGGACCCCAAGTAAACCAGTAGAGATGAAGAGTGGTAGTCATTTGGTATCGTGATTAAAGTGACCTTATTGAACTCAGGCTGAAGAACACTGAGTTGGTTCGGGGACACAAGGGATAAACTTAGGGGGTAAACTGGAGCGTGTGGGGCTCTAGAAACAAACTCACTTGGGTTTCTGCCCTGCCCACCCATTAACCCCGTGACTTGAACCAGGGGCACAACCTCCCAGAAATCCAGCTCACTTGTACACCAGTCTACGGATCCCTGCTTCTCGGGAATCCTGCGAAGACAGGTGACTCACGGAGGGGACAGCACCTCTCCCGGCAACTCTGGTTCAAGGACGCCCATAATACATACGGGCATCCTGCCTCCAACAGGGCCAATGACAGACTGGAAAGGAATTTGTGGGGAGGGGAGGAGAAGGGGGAAGAGAGAGATTAATTGGAAGAGAGAAATGCTCATCTCCCAGGAAGGAGGATTAGTGATCTGCCCCCCGGCTGTCCTTCAGGGCCGCTGCCCCCCAGATCTGCTGAACTAGAGCAAACAGCCCCAAACTGAGAGTGACAGGAGCATTCTGCAGCCGACGTCCCCGGGGGAAAGGGACGTTCAGCAGTTTCTGTTACATCTTTCTCTCCATCTTTTCCTTGCCACAGGGGCATCGGGGAAAAATGACAGACAAAAGGAAAACACAGGAGAGCCAACACTGGGTTGTTGGGATTGGAAGAGACACTAGTGACATCTGCCCACTGCCGGGTCTCCGTGGCAAGCGCCCCGCTGTACCACAGGGCTGTTTGTGATTCCCTGTTCCGTGTGCTTCTTCCCCCATGCTTCCTTCCGACCCTTATTGAATGTCCTCGAGTGTGCTGCTGGGCACGGGGCTGGCTCTGCCCTCAGGAATCTGTCTCCTTGGAGGGATGCAATCTAAACAGGTGGCAGCTCGGCAGGACCCAGCCAAGGCAGAGGAAATGCAGACGGCCTGGGTGCTGGCCAGGGAAAGCTTCCTGGGGGATCCACTGTCTTTGTCACAAGTCTGAGGAAATGAGTGGGAGCAAGGTGACAGAGAGGACCTTTCGGGTAAAAGCCATAGCAGGAGTGAAGAAAGTGGACACTCGGAGCAAATGGCGAGGCTGTCAGGGGGGCTGGAGGCCAAGCGGGAGGGGTGGGGTGAGCGTGAGGTTGGAGAGAAACTCAGGGTCCAGGTCATGGAGGTCGTTGACATTTTGCCCAAAGCCTATCCTGGAGCCAAGGATGAATTTAAGCTGGGTGCAGGATGATCATACTGGAGCAAGCAGATTGTATAGAGTTTTTGAATCATTTTATTGTGTCTATGGAACTAATGAGACTTTGTATGTCAACTATACTCAAATTAAAAAAAAGTTAGAAGAGATCCCTGGCAATGATGGATAGAGAACACCATGAGGTTCTTACAAAAATCTGGCCCCAAAGACAACAATGCTTAGAACAAAGGCTATGACCATGAAGACAGAGTCTGGAGGTCAGATTCTTGAGAAAGGGAGTCACGTTGGCTGGACCTGGTGTCTGGAGGGACATGGGTGTGAGGGGTCGGGTGTGGGGGATGGGTCAAGGGGTTCTGGCTTGGGCAGCTGGAGAAATTGTGGGGCAGCCCCAGAGACAGGTGTTTGGGGAAAGATGATGAATTCAGTTGGAAACATGTTGACTCTAAGTGTCCCCTGGGGGTATGGGCATCTGGGTTTGGAGCTTTGGGGGGCACTCAGGGTAGGAGTGTGGATGACAAGCTGTTAGCACTCAGGGTTTGGGTAAGGGAAAACCCGTAAAAGCGGGAAGAGAAGGAGGCTGGGGAGTGGGCAATGGGAACAGGGCATTGGTGGGCAAATAAAGAGGGATGAAGGGGGAGAGGTGGAAGCAAGGTGAGGTGTCATGTCCTAGCAGCCAAAGGGGGAGGGGTTTAGAGCCAGAGGGAGGCTCATCACTGCCTGGGAATTCTAGAAAGACCAGATGGATGGAAGAGCATCCACCCAATTTAACATCTAGCAGTTATTGTGACTTGATAAGTGTTTCAGTGACGTGGAGGGAGGTCAACTTGAGTGGCCTGAGGAGGACCTAGAAGACTGAGAAGCAGAAACACTGAGTGTAGAGATTCCCTCCAAAAGTTTTGGCTCAGAAGGGGATGGTACAGGAGGATGTGCCATTGAGGAGTGGGGGGCGTAAGATGCAAGAGACAGAAGGGTTCTTGTAAATCAAATACAATGAGTCATAAATAAGGAGAGGGTAAAAACCCAAGAGAGGAAGAACAAGGATGGAATGAGGTGTCTATTGGGAATCTGGTGGGTCATCCAGTGAGGTAGACGCTGCAGGTTTTGTGTTGTCCTGCTCAGAAATGCTTCCACAGTTCTGATAGGCTGGCCCCCACCTTTCCCTGCCATCTTCCATCCCTTAAGGCATCCCTGACACTAGGATGGGTGGTCATATTGATCGGCTGGGGACTGGGACCATTAGCCAGATTCTGCAGAAGAGACAAAAGATCTCACACACAGGCAAGAGCAACAGAAGTGTGGTTGAGGGAGTACAAGTGTGGTTGGGACAGGTACAGAGATCATGGGGATGGCTGTATGCTTGCAGTGAGTCTGCATGGCAGGAGGTTTCAAGCAGGAGGTGGCATACCAGGTCTCCAGGTCTTCATCATGGGGTTTATGGGCCACCCAGGGCCATCCACCCAGGAATGCCCATAAACATTTGTGGAAGGACCCCAGCCAGGTGCTGAGGGTACGAGAAGCATGCATCAGGGATCCCACCCGGAAGCATACTGGGGAGAGCTGGGTAGTGTCTCAGGGTCTCCGGGAAGCCTAGAGTTCAGGACAGGGCTCCAGCCAGAGGAGTAGAGCTTGAGGGCCAAGTGGGGGCCCTGAAGCAGAAGCCAGGCCAAGTACCAGGCCCTGGGGAGAGATGGAGTCCAAGGGCGGGGAGAACCAGCTCCAGGCCTGCTGGATTCCAGGATGTGGTGGCACCACCGTCCCCACGGGAAATCAGCAGCTAGCATCTCAGAACAGTGAACGGCAGGGGTGAAGGGAAGGGGTAGGACATGGAGTGGCCCTGACACCTGCAGTGTGGACCAAGCCACCTCTCAGAAAGGCTCTCAGGGGCTCTGCAGGGGGACACTCCTAAGGTAAACCAAAAGATGCTCTGGCTCAGGCAGAACTTAGGCATCTCCTGGACAAAGTACGATGGGCAGAGCCTTGGAAACAAAATAGATCTGACTCCACCTACAGCTGGGAAATTGCTTCACTCTTCAGAGCTCAGTCTCCTCATCTGTAACATGAGGGAGAAATCTCTACTGCCAGACTAATCAGCAGTAGACATAGGAATGAGATGATGTTTTGAAAGACTCAGCCATGGTGAGTGACCCATAGTGGATTCTTCATAGATCACAGTCCTTCCTTCCTTCTGAGATGGTGTTGTGCCTTTGTTGAAGCAACGCTTGTTAAGGAGAGCCCCAGGGTGTTGGATGGTGGAATTTGGTTCAACAAAATAGAGATAGAAAACAGAAAATAGAAAAGTTTCTTTCTTCCAGGTCCTGGAGGAGGTAGAGGACGTGCCTTGGGGGGGCCACAATATGGGGAGTTCAAGGCAGGGTGCAGGCAGAAGGGGAGACAGGACCAGGACCTATGTCTTTATTAGGGTCACTGGGTGGGGTGCTTTGGGGTTCCCAGGCTAAGGCGGGATTGGTCAATTCATCCCCCAAAGAGCAGGGTTTTGGTAAGCTGTGCTGGTGTCTTATCTATGGGATGCACAGAAATGACCACGTATTCTTTGAAATTCTTCCCATTGAGGAGTGCCTGGGTGGCTCAGTCGTTAATTGTCTGCTTTCCACTCGGGTCATGATCCCAGGGTCCTGGGATCGAGCCCCGCGTCGGGCTCCCTGCTCCGCGGGAAGCCTGCTTCTCCCTCTCCCACTCCCCCTGCTTGTGTTCCTGCTCTTGCCGTGTCTCTCTCTGTCAAATAAATAAAATCTTTAAAAAAAAAAAAAGAAATTGTTCCCATTGACAAATGGGGCTATGGCACCTCCTGTTATATCTGGGAGATCTCCATCATTGCTTGACCACATAGAATATGGCGGAAGGAATGCTGTGCCAGTCTCCAAGCCTTGGCAGACTTGGAGCTTTACTCCTTGTTTCTGGAGTAAAGAGACTGGCAGCTTTACTCCTTGTTTCTGGAATCCCCAGAGCCGCTCTGAGCCACCATGTTAGGAATTGTAAGCAGCTCCATGGAGAGCTAAGAAAGCTCATGAGGAAAGGAAGTAAGGATCTCAGATGAGAGCCCAGCGGAGCCACCAGCCTACAGCTGACAGCAACACACCAGCCTATGAGTGTGCCATCTTGGAGTTGGGGCCTCTGGTCTCAGGGAGCTGCCCCAGTTTACACCACGGGGGGCAGAGATGAGCTGCCCCTGCCCAAACTGAAGATTTCTGAGCCAAGTGCGTGATGATGATTGAAGCCACTAAGTCTTGGGACAATTTGTTATGAAGCCTCAGGTAAATTACACCAGTGGTGTGTGGACACCAGGAAGGTCATGGGGGAAATAAGCATAACCCATGATAACAGTCCATGGAGAACATTGTTTATCTGCAGCTTGCCCCTCTGACCATTTCCAGCCACCTGGCCATGGGTAACTCCTTCACTTAGGACAAGTGTATTTCTTCGAGCTTTGGTGGCAGATTGGGGCCACCAGGAAAGAGCTTTTGGCTGCTCTCCATGCCAGGCAGAGCCCTGGGCTCACTGCAGAGTGGAGGGGAACAGGGGAGGGTCCAGACAGGGGGAGCTGCCCCTGGCACCTAGCTGAGGAGGGAGGAGGCCTCGTCTGTGCTCCTTCCCTGGAACCAGGTGGCAGTCATGCTCTCCTCATAATTAGAGGCACAAAGAACACCCTTGGGCCTCCGCATCCCCGTAAAGTGCTCCAACGAGCACAGGAGAGCTCTTGGCGAAGACAAAACAGATGGTGCAGCAGAGATTGGAGGTACTCACCGGAGGGGTGATATTACCCCCAGGAACGAAGCGTAAACAATGCAGCACCACTTCCCACCTTCCAAACGAGCTGGGGAAATAAAAGAGAACCGAGTGCTACCATTAGCAGTGGGTTCTTGAGTTGGCGGCTTGGGTGATCTGTCACCGGGAGCATCTTGTCCTGCTTGTCTTGGGGAGCGCCGGCTGATGAGATGCGCTGAACATTATTAACGCCACTTTGCCAAAAATGCTGTACACTCAGACTAATGCCTTACGGCATTTGCTGCTTTCCTGGGGCTCAAAAGATGGGGAGAAAGTCCTGAAATAGCAACTCAGTGCTGGTTGTCAAGGCAACAGGATCCTTCAGGATGCACCATGAAGTGCTGAGCTGGGCACTGGGAGGGGATGGGAGAAAGAAATTGCAAATGTAGATCCTACCCTCCATAAGCCTACATTCTTCTTGGGAAGACAAGGTTTTGGTTTGTGAATCTCTCAGGGCAGAATTTCCATAATGAGGTCCCGAGGAGCCCACGTACAGCAAAGATATTAACTAGTGTTCAGAGAAGAGAGAATCGTGTGGACAAATAATTTTGCAAAGCACACCGGACCAAACAAAGTTAAACGTTGCTGGGTTTCTCCATCGCTGAATAGCTTATGTGCATTTGCGCTGTGCAAGAGGGAGAGATCGTTTGCTACATTTCCCTACATTATCTGACCATGGAAACTCTTGTTCACGGAACATTTCAGGGGATTAGTACACTACAGAATGGCTTTGGGGACCCGGAATTAAGAAGTAATACAAAGCGGTGTGTAATTAAGTTCTTAGAATGTGTGGAACAGCTCGGGAGTACAACAGCATTCAGGGCAGGGGGAGTCGGTGCTGGCTGGGCCAAGGAGGGGGGGCTTCATGGAGGAGGAGGAGGAGGAAGTGGGGGGGAGAGGGAAGGGAGTCTTGCAGATTCTGAGTGGGTGGCAGGAATGCAGATGGAGCCCCTGGGGGATGTAGGTGGTCCTCCTCCCGGAGCTTGGGAGCCCTTGGGGGGGTGTAATAAAGGGCTGCTGAGGGTTCAAAAGGTTGTTTATATCTCATTACCAGGAATTGGAAGAAGCAAAACTCTTCTTGTGCTATTCCTGCTCCTGGAATGACCTTCCCTCTCTTGTTTGCATAGACCTATATGCCTTTGACAGCACGTTCAGTTATCACCTCCTCTTAGAAGCCCTCTCTGGCACCCTGGGGTGACTTGACTCTTTTTCACTGTGGTCTACTTTTTTTTTTTTTTAATTCTCAGACTCTAAAATTGCCAATGTATTCATCAATCCCTGAATCTCTTTTTGAGTTTTTTTTTTATTGTGGCAAAATATACAAAACATAAAATTTGCCATCTTAACCATTTTCAAGTGTACAATTCAGTGACATTAATTACACCCACAGTGTTGCACGAACATCACCACTATCTAGGTGCAAAATTTTTCATCACCCCAAACAGAAATTCTGTGCCGTTAAAGCAATAACTCTCCATTCCTCCCTTCCTTGAGCCCTTGGTAAGGTCAAATCTACTTTCTGTCTCTACGAATCTGCCTCTTCTAGATATTTCATGTTAAGAGGAATCATACAGTATTTGTCCTCTTGTGTCTGGCTTCTTTCACCAAGCAAGATGTCCTCAAGAGTCTTCCATGTTGTAGCAGGTGTCAGAATGTCCTTCCTTTTAATGGCTGAGTAATAGTCCATTGTAGGGATAGAGCCCATTTTGTCGATCCATTCGTCTGCTGATGGCGCTTGGCAGCTCTTGTGAGTAACACTGCTATGAACACGGGTGTACAGGTGTCCGTCTGGCCCACTCTTGTGCGTTGTCGCTGCTTCTTCCATGGGGGTAACTGTGCAAATCAAAACCTATCTGTTTGCATGCTGGATTTCCCTTCTGGAATGGGAACTTTTCGGTCAACAAATATTTGTTGAGCATCTACTATGTAGAGTATCTACAAAGCAGAAATCCTGCCTATTGGGAACACGCTTATAATTGTGCTACCTTCCCTATCTGCATATGCATACCAAACATGGTATGATGTGCTACCAGCTAGAACTGAGCAGGGCTGGGACAAGCATAAGAAACACTGTGGGGATTGGAGTGGAGAGCCCCACGTCGGGGAGATCACTCACAGTTGTTTCCAAGATGCTCTGATATTGGGTGCTCAGAGCTCAGTGTATCCACCCCAACTGAAGGAGGCATGTTGCAGTTTTAAGAATTGGTCCCAAATGATACTTTGAAAATGGAGGTGCCTTCTGTCTCTGTTGATCAGTCCAGAGCTGTGTCTCTTTCTGTCAGTTATATACACACACATGCACACACACATACACACCTCTCTGCACCTCTGAGTCCACAAAGAACTTCAGATGGGAAAAACTATTGCACTTTGACAAAGGTTGTTTAATAATCTCCTTAGAGGCCTGGATAGCTTACGCCTATCTCTGCCCGAAGCAGCTCACAGGGGTGGTGTGTTCCCTTCCAGGCTCGCTCACCCCAGGCAAGGATGGATACGGGGCTCTTGCAGACAGCCTCAGGGGCACTGCTGTGCACTTCTTCTGTCTCAGGGTCAGGAATGACACAGTTAGCAACAATCACTTAATTGCCTATTAGAAGACGGTGTTGGACAAAACCAGGTCAAGCTCAGCTCTCCCACCAGCCAGCTGTGAGTCTTGGGTGAGTTGCCTCTCAGGCTCAGCCTCCTCTTCCGTAAAATGGGAACAATAATGCCGGCCCCTCTAACATCCTTGTACAGTGCCCGTTAGCACTGGGTAGGATTGTCCTCCTACTGTGGAAATGCCCTCGCCTGCAGGAAAATGGGCACACATCCCCCAATAAAACAAAACAACCACCTGGTGCATATAGATCCATTTAAATTGATGCATGGGGGAGAGGAGTCACTTAAAAAATTTTTTTATTGTTATGTTAATCACCATACATTACATCATTAGTTTTGGATGTAGGGTTCCATGATTTATTGTTTGTGCATAACACCCAGTGCTCCACGCAGAACGTGCCCTCTTTAATACCCATCACCGGGCTAACAAATCCCCCCACCCACCTCCCCTCTAGAACCCTCAGTTTGTTTTTCAGAGTCCATCGTCTCTCATGGTTCGTCTCCCCCTCCGATTTCCCCCCCTTCATTCTTCGAGGGGAGTTACTTTTCCAAATCCTAGCTCCGGCCCCATCCTAACACCTCCTTAGACGTGTATATTCTAAATTCTAATTCTCAATGAAACCCCAAGGCACTTTGAATGGAGTGGAAAAGCTCCGAACCCTCCATCTGGAGGCCTGGGTCCCTGGCTTTTATTCCTTCACTGACCGACTGTGTGCCCTTGGGTGTCTTAGTCAAGGCTAGGCTTACGGATTCCCACAGTACCCCTGGATGTGTTAAAGTCATGTCACTGCTAAAGCATTCCCTGAATTTTGGTGGCTTAACTCAATACGCTTCTTCCTCACTCACACCGCTGTCCCGTTCAGTGGGGTGGGGAGCGTGAGGACTGGTTGTGGAGAGATTTTTATGGGCCAGGCTGGAGGTGGCAGTCACTGCTTTCTTTAATTTTCTATTGGTCAGAATTTGGTCCCACGGTCACATGGAAAGGGAGGCCCATGGACGAGAGATTCAGGAGCACCCATGTCTCTGCCTTGCTGGGGAATCTTTCCCCTTCCGGAGACCAGGTTCTGTGTCTGAAACATGCAAGAGCCCACAAGCCTCTTGTTTCATCACTGCCAAACAAAACGAGCAGTGTTTTCCAAGCAGATTGGCTTTGCTTCTCATCCTTGGCCCGGCTTCACTGTGTGGTAGAGGCACTGACGAGTCTGTTCAAGATGCTAATCAAAGTCTGAGTGCCCCGTCATCACTTCTCTCGAAACAATGTCCAGACCCATCTCTCTCCCTCTGAGTCTTCTGAGAGGCCAAATTTGAACTCATTTCTTCAAGGCCAATTGTCAATCATAAGGAGAAATCTATATGAAATTTTAATTGCAAGATGTTCGGTGCAAATTTAATGAGTGGAATAAGAGATCCGAGAATTCCCGCATTCTCGGTTCATGCATAATGTTGACTTAAATTGGCTCTCTGGAGGTGGAGGGAATTGCATTTTTAGAATTTACACACCGAGAGAGCAAATGGAGTGGACCCTGAAGGTTAAGGTCATAAATCAGCATCATTTAACTGGCTTTGAGTGATTGCTGTAGACCGTAAAGGCGAGGAGCGCTGGCTGCGACCACCAGTGAGTACTCTGCCTCTGATTATTGAAATGCTGCTCAATAGTCTTAAATCAGTGGTCATTAATCCCCCAAATAATACCTGTCGGCTTTCTAAATAAATTTCCAACCTGCTAATGGAGATTGAAAGAGGCTGATGGGTACTAGCTCAGAATTGAAACAAATGAGAGCATTCCTTCTGACACACTTGGAAACATGTCTTTTTTGGCCGGCAAAGTCACTCCTGGGGCACAGAGAGGTCCCAGCGGAAACCGCTCTCCGTCAGAGAGAGAGGGCCCGTTCCGGCCGCGTCTCCCAACACCCGTGATTTCTCGAGACCCTGGCCTTGATGTGTATGTCTCCATCTCCGAAATTTTTTTTGCTCAGGACCAAATCAAATGATTTAAACGCTTCCGTGCAATGGCCGGCTCATCCCTGTTTACCCACAGTAATTGGAAAATAAGCACACAGCACGGCGAAAGGCCATGGCATTTATTGGATAACGTGAGAGCGGGCGAGGGAAGGAAACTGTAATTGGAGCATCAGTCACTCGGGTAACAAATTTGGGAAGAGACTGAGAGATGAAAATGAGCACATCCTTGTCGTTCCACGAGTTCGAGAAGTGATTTCATTACCGCAGACACTTAGAGCCCGTATTCATTTTCTCTTTGCCCAGCTTCTGGGTTGGATTTATAAATTATATATAACGGTGACCAGACTTCTGGGTGAGGGCATCATGTTGACTTGAATGGTAGGTGCCACTCCGTAACGGTTGCATTTTAAATCCGGCAGAAAATGAGATTTGTGTGTGGGTGGTGGGGGAAGTGTTGCATCGATGTGTCTCGTGCCTTGACTTCACCTTGAAAAGCAAAATGGAGCCAAGGAGGGGTGGCCGAATATGGCTCACCGTAATAGCACAGACTCTTTTAATTCCAAATTTATTAGTCATCGGGAGCAGAAACCCACAGTGTGGCTTCGAAACCTCTCCCTCCGTTGAAGAAACTGATGGGGCCAGATGTGAAGGGGGCCTGGCCCCTGGTTGACAGTTACAGAACCAAAATCCAGGCCAGTCGAGACGAAAAAGAGGAACCGCTAAAATCCATATTCTGCTTGGAGTGTGAATCGAATCACCCCACGCACAAAAGCAATTTGGCAATATGTATGCAGAGTCTGAAAAATGTTCCTATTCTCTCCCTCCTTGGGGATTGATTCTCTTCACCCTTAGCACAGATTCTCATTTCTAGTAACGGATTCCAAGGCAATAAGTTGACACAGAAAGAGGTTCACGGAAGCTTGATTTTAGCGCAGCTGAAGCAAATTGCAAGTCCAACAGTGGGGGGACAGTTAAGTTGCTCTGGAACATCTGCTCCTGGACCATTAAGGAGCCGTTTGGAGGAGAGCTTCGGAGAGCAGATGATGACACAGGGAAACACTCATGGGAGGTGAAACACAAAAGGAGGCCCAGGGTGGCCACACCTTTGTGGAAGATGCATGGCCAGACACCTGGAAACAGATCGAGAGGAAGCTGGGATTTCCTCCAGGGAATACGTTTTTAATGTTCTGGTTGATGGGAAGTCTTGCTGGGGTATTTCCAACCCGATTTTTAAAAAAAAATATTTTATTTATTTATATGAGGGAGAGAGAGAGAAAGAGAGAGAGAGAGAGAAAATGAGCAGGGGGAAGGGCAGAGGGAGAGGGAGAAGCAGACGCCCTGCTGAGCAAAGAGCCCGATGTGGGGCTCCATCCCAGGACCCTGGGATCATGACCTGAGCTGAAGGCAGACGCTTAACTGACTGAGCCACCCAGGTGCCCCCCCCCCAGGATTTTAAATTATGAAATGAATTTAGCAACAAGGTGGAGCATATAAGTGGAAGAAAAGGAAATGACCCAAATCTCACCATCCTAAAGGGAAAAAATTACCAAAGACAGCTAAGCGTTAAACAACGATTTGGCTAACTAAGTAAGTTTTTCTCCCCCGAGTTTGCTTTCGGCCCTCCTCAGTAGGATCCCTGAAGTAATCTTTCCCCAAATCTGCTATGGGCTCCTCGTTTCTTATGGGATGGAATTCAGAATTATTAGCGGCCATCCAAGCCTTTCCCTCTGCATCCCTCCTTGTTCCTTGACACTGATCCTGCCCTGCTGTTGTCCCCTTGCCCACACTGCTCAGGCCTATGGAGAATGCCCTGCTTTGACCCTGGCCTCCTAACAAACTCCTCTTCTCTCTTCAGAGCCCAGCACAAATAGCCCCTTCATGATGCTTTTGCTCACCTTCCGCAGGGGGAGGAGTGAATGCTCCTCCCCCTGCATTTCCGCAGCCCTGTTTTTTATCATCCTATGCAATACTTCATGTTCCATTGTATTTATCTAACTTTGTCTCCGCCACTGGTCTCTGGGCTCAAGGACTTCAGAGCCATATCTGACTCTTTCCTGTGTCCCCAGCACATAGCACAGTGCCTAGCCCATGGCAAGTACACAGAAAGAGTTAATTTAATGTCTGTTGACATTTTTTGGAGTAGTCTGAACAGGGCTCTTTCAGAGTACATTTTGGGAATTTTCTGATGATAGAAGCAGGGTGTCTATTGCAGAAACTTGTGAAATGCGGAAATATGAGGAAGGACATGAAGATCCCTTGTAAGTCCAGTACCCAGAAATGATGATGGCACTGTGCTCCCCATGTCTGAGCACACGAGCCCATATACACACAGACATTCTCGAAAACAAAATTCACACAGTGTTTGCAATCTGCTTTTATTATGTCATATATATGTATATTATTATATATATTATTACATTATTATATATTATCACATTATTATACATGTAATAATTACATAATATAATTACATAATAATGTAATAATTATTATATTGTAATAATAATGTAATTATACATGTAATAATATGTGTATAAGAATACACATATGTATTATTATATATATTATTACATCATATATATTTATGTGTGTATATATATATAGACAAAAATAGAATGTAACTATACAATTTATATAAATATATTTATGTATAATCGTTTAACCGATCTTTTATTAGTAGACATTTAGTTATTTTAGTCCATTTCCAATCTTTTCCTTTCCCTGCTTCTTTCCTTTCTTCTTTATTCCCATCACCAGAAATGGGTCACCAGGCACCATGCTGGGGTGACCTATGCTGAACCCCCACGCACATCACTGATTATTTGCATAGCATAAGTACCCAGGTGGGAATTTGTACGTTTTCTGAGAGCTACTAAGGTAATCCCCTCTGGTGAGTACACCGACGTCACAGTCCATGGATTTTTATTTTCTTAAAGAACCATACATGCTTTTTATTTGAAGAGCCGGCAGGGGCATCTTAGTTTAGAAGGATGTGAACTAGAAGCCAAAGAATGTGTCTTAAATTAAGAGGTCTTGATGGTCCAAGGGGAGATAAATACCCAAAAGCTTGATTTCTGGCTCTTCTTCCCACTTGGTGGGGACCTGTTCCAAATGCTCGTCCCTGTTATGTTAAATCCATGTTAAGGCAGGTCTGCCATGAGCCACAACCAAAGCCTTTGAGTGACTAAAGTACTAAGAAGACTTTTTTCTCCCCCTTACAAATACGTACTTTTTGATTGCAGAAAGAATGCATGTTCATTGCAGAACTATTTTGGCAAATAGAGACAAGTGTAAGAATGTACTAGAAACCACTCATAATCGTACCCTGGCTTATCTTTGGGAGCAAAACATCCATGTCCAATAATACATTTGTAATTAGCGATGTCACCTGTACGGTTGACCTGTGTTCCTGCCTGAGTTAATAGCCAGCAACTCAAGGTCATTGGCTCCATCCTAAATCGTCCTGTGACCTCTTGGCAAGTCACTTATCCTCTCTGTTCCTAAATTTCCTAATCTGTAAAATGCATGGGTTGTTCTGATTTTCTCAAAAGGCTCAGCCCTCAAGATGCTAAGAATCTGTGTGATTCCAATAAGAATCAGATTCATGGTCAGTCTGACATGTAGGAAAAGTTAGTCACTGCCTATATGACCATCCAGGTCACTGGACCACATGACATGCCCACCCCTTAAAAATCTATATCTAGGGGCGCCTGGGTGGCTCTGTCGGTTAAGCGTCCGACTCTTGATTTTGGCTCAGGTCATGATTTCAGGGTCTTGAGATCGAGCCCCGAGTAGGGCTCTGAGCTCAGCAGGGAGTCTGCTTGAGAGTCTCTCCTTTTGCCCCTCCCCCTGTTCACGCTTGCTCTCTCTGTCTCTAAGATAAATAAATAAGTCTTTAAAAAAAACCCGTATCTTTTTCCATCTTTCCACGATCCAGCCACACTGGACCCATGCGTGTCTCCTTGGGTAGAGATCATGCTGTTCTGTCTCTGTGCCTTTGCCTTACTGCTTGCTCTTCTTGGGACACTTTTTCCTGCCCTTGTCCACAGCAGGATGCTGCTCAGATGTCACCTCCTCCAGGGAGCCTTCTCTGCTTTCCCCAAGGCAGAGTTAGTCGCTTACTCTCCCGGGTTCCCGCAACCCTATGTAAAAATGGTTGTAACAACTCTCATTCAACGGCACTGCAACTTTTGTGATCCTATCCGTCTCCAAACTCCGGGGGACAACTTGGTTGTCTTTGGTGATCTCAAGACCCGGCTGAGCCGAGGGAGGAACTGAGTGCTCTGTTTAATTCCTTACAAAATAAGACATGCAATTTAACACGCTTTAGAAGAACCCAAGTGACACGGAGGGGAAAGGAGAAGGAGGAATTTGCTGTCATGGGGCCCTGGGCTGTGGAGCTGGGCTGTGATGATTTTCCTCCCACAGCCCTGAAAGCCCGTTGCTTCCTGGAAGAGGCAGCTTCCGGTACTCGCTGTGGACCGTGGCTCATCTCAGATCTGCTGAAGCCCCTGGGATGAAGCGAGGGTGCTGAGTCTCTGTGGAGGTGGTCTGAACTCTCCTGCTTCTTCACTCATTTGCAGAATGCTTGGCCACGGCTTCAGGTTCATGGAGGGATTGATTTCGGCATTGACTTTCTCGTTTCCAACCTTGTTTCATCCAAACTGTATTGGACTTCTGCTCCTTCCTTTAGGGGTGATATTTTCCTCAAAAAGTAGCACGTGATCAGACAGATTTTAGCCTCTGAAAGGCATATCCTGAGACCCTGCAAGAGCACGACCTTTCTGGGAAAGAAGCACAAAGACTAAAGAGGACAGAGCCCCATTTCTCACGAGCCACGTCGCTTTCTTCGCTTCCAAAGGCCCTTGGCTGCATCTGTCTCGATGTTCTGGCCCCATGATTCCTTTCTGACCACCCAGGGAACTCACAGCTTCCCAGAAAGACAGCAGCATTGGGTCCTGCGGCTGTAAACCTTAGCTCCCAGAGCTATGAGCCGAATGACGTCATCGGAAAGGCAGGTTCTTCCTGTTTCATTCTTCTGAATTTCTTTCTTTCTTCTCCTTCTTTTTCGTCCTCTCCTCCTCCTCCGTCTGTGGTATTGTGTCCACTTGACTCCAGGCTGTAAATCACTATGGCTGGGATCATCAGCCCTTCAGCTCTGGGTGTCTTAGGGATAGCCAATTTCTCTCCCATTTGTCTTAGATAATAGTCACTCGTTGTGTATCTATTTACTGAGCACTCACTATATACGCAGTTCAATTTCAAATATTGAATATTCGGCGGTGATTAAGAGGTTCTTGACCTCAAACGGAAGGAGGGGAAAGATAGGCATGAAACCATTTACTAATGCAATTAGTTGTCTGAGGTTGGGGTGGGGAGTGCACAGGGAACCCACCCCAGGAGGCCAAGTGGTTTAAGAGCATGGACACTGGGGTCGGGCTCCTTACCAGCCTTGTAACCCCCCCTGTGGCCTCTCCAAGACTCTGTGCCTTGATCTGTGAAGGAGTTTGCCGCAATAACACTTACCTGCAGTACCGTGGTGAGCACTGACTGGCAGATTCCGTGTACAGTGTTTTCCATGATGCATTCAGTGAGTAGGTGTTCATAAATGTCAGCCATCGTTAAAAGTCTGGAGGGAGTCAGTTCAGACCTCAGACAACATCTCTGGACAGAAGAGCTGGAGCTACCCTGGTGGGACTTATTACTTAAAATGGGGGCAGGATTATTTATGTTTTCAGAGAGATGGGAGCCAGGAATATGGGAGAGAGGAAGAAGGGAGCGAAGTGGTCGAAAAGGCAGGGACAGTGAGCCCCAGTCCTTCCAGAGGGAGAGGGGGTGAAAAGGAATTGCAAGAGTGTCCCTCCTTCGTACTTCATTCAGAGCTCTGTGAATGGAACCAGGAATAGCCAGAGATTGAGTGTGCAACACCTCCACTGTATTTACAGAGCCTCAGGCAGGATATCTGGCCAATTATTGTCAGCATATGGAAGGGCTATACGTCCCAAACCATTAATTTGAGATGCTCCACCCAATCACAGCTTCTTCACTGTGAAATTTGCATGGCACATGAAAACGATATTTGGCTCCACAGGCACATCCAGAGGAAGGGCCGTGCATTAGATGGGGCTAGACTCCCATGAGTTCTCAACCACAGAGGCTCAGAGGCTCTTGTTGTATATGCACGTGAGTGTGCACGCACACGCTATGGCAAGCCACAGAGGAGGGGATGCGACCTCAGTATTTACACCTCCGGGGCTCAGAGCGTGGGGAGTGAGTGAGTGGTGGTACCCATGTTAAACATTACCTTGTCAGGATATCCGGTTGGAAATACTTCCCGGTGCACCCGGACAGAGCCCAGAGCTGCAGAAGGAAGGCGGCAAGCGCAGGGTTCCACACTCAGAGAAAAGCCCCTCCTGCAGGAACAGTGACTAGCAGAGCCATTATGCAGACGGCCTTGGGCAGAAGCAGTCTCCTTGGCTATGCTTTGAATTAAGAGTCAGCGTTTTAGGGTACGTTTTGAGCCTGTAAATAAGCAAAGATATAAGGTGATTGTGCAAATCATCACACACTCCTAATGCAAGAAAGGAGCTCACAGCTTAGTTGGGCTTGGAGCAAGGAAAGCTTAGGACACCTGATAAAGGAGCCACAGGCATGGGTAATGCAAGGAAGGTAGATGACCCTCCGACCCCCATGCAGCTCGGGGGCATCATGGGAGAGATGAACTGGAGTGAATGTCAGGGTCCCACTCTGCATATATCCCTGGCTGGAGCTGGATTTTGGATCTATGGTTGTCTGACTCTTGGTTCTTTCCAGGCACTCAAGAGCTTGCAGGAAAGGGGAGAGGAGAGAGGGCAGGATTAGCCTGGTGTCTTGTGCACACGTCTTTAACTCGATTGAATGTGATTCTGCCTTTAATGTAATGTAACACGTAGTATCCCCTCCACATGTGGGTTCAACCATTGTCAGCCAAGCTTTCTTGCCTCTTCAAAAAGGCCTAAGTCAGGGGTTGGGACGTGTCCTCTTGGCGTTGGTGGGACAGCTCTGCCGCAGTGGAGACCACATGGTGGGAAGTAGGTAAATCAGTCAATGGCACATCTCACTCCCTTACATTTCAGCTGGGGGCCCAGAGGGCCTGGGTTGGGATCCCAGCTCGCCGATTATTATTTTTTTAAATATTTTATTTATTTATTAGAGAGAGAGAGCATGAGTGGGGAGGAGGGGAGAGGGAGAGGGAGAAGCAGGCTCCCTGCTGAGTAGGGAGCTCGATGCGAGGCTTGATCCCAGCACCCTGGGATCATGATCTGAGCCGAAGGCAGACGCTTAACCGACTGAGCCACCCAGGCGCCCCCCCAGCTTGCTGATTATTAATTACATAGCTGTGGAAGAGTGTTTCTCTCTCTGTGCCTCAGTTGCCCCAGATGAGCCTTGGGGATCATGATCACACCCGTTGCTCTGGTCTGCTGGAGATTTGTGTGATGTGTCAGGTGCAACGTCAACTCCCTTGAAAGAGTAGCTTTCATTTGTACTATTTTTATTGAAGCCTTAACCCATCTGCCTTGAGTCTCAGACTTCTCAGTGCGGCTAGTCCGCCAGCCTCATGAGCACTCATGGCCAGACGCCTCTGAAGAAGATGGGTGATAACAACACCGGGAAGAAGAAAATCAGAGCCTGATGGGAAGGCACGATTTGGCACGTGAACTCTGTGTACGGAGCTTTCAAACTGTTTTGGTGGATCTGTTGTGAACACAGGCCAGAGCAGGAAAGGGCCTCTTGGTTTACTGGTAGACCATAGTCATTCCCTGTCTTTGTTTGGAATCCTGTCTTGAGCTGTGGGAAGGAAGGTGGCATGATGGAAAAAGACCCAAGCTCTTGTCCTCACTCAACGCCAACCTAGTGCCTATGACCTTGAAAAGTCACCTGACTTTGCGGGGGCCAGGTTCCCTACTTGCAAAGTGGGCTGATTGGATCAGGTGGCTTCCCAGCACCCTCCTTGCTCTGTGATTCTGTTACTCCATGAATTGGAGAGCACAACCTCTTCCAGATGAATAATGAGCTTTATTTCTCCATGGGGGCAGGGAAAATGTGTGTCTGTTTCTCTTACTTAAAGAGTAATAGAACACTGTGATACAAAACTGCTAGTCTCCTTGGAAACAAAGAGAAGATGAAACTTTGGGTTTTTCATTTTTCACCACTTTGAGTTAATACATAAATGTGTGCAACCTTTTCTAAATTCCCACACTTTCCTAGAGCTTATAAATTACATAAAGCAAAGATCTGTGCCCGCAACTCTTGTATCTGTAATATGAAAAATGCGCTGGTGTATCCACTCAGAGCACAAACATATTACTGCTTTTATGTGCACCTTTCATTGCAAAGATTGACTGGGATTTGGACTTTTTTTTAGAGTCTCCAACACAATTTAGTAAGGGCTGGGTGCCGGTGGTGGATTGAAACGTTGTTTTGGGTTGAGACTCACTTGGGGGCACGACAAAGGCACGCGGTCTGAGTGATACAGGGCCTCAAGCAGCACACCCCACCCTTGGGAGTCGCAGACCTTCTAAAGTGTCCCCGCATTTGGGGACTCGGTCCAGTATCTGACACATAATTCTCCCCTCTACCTCACCCTTGCCTCCTGCCTCTGGGTCCAGCTCAGAGTGCGTGGCACTCAAGCTGGGTGCTCTATCTACATAGCTGGTCATCTCGGCTTTCCCCCAGAACCTCATTTTTTCAACACTCTTGGCTCCACATGCTGCCAGGCTGGCCCTCTCCGACTCTCACTCTCACCCCTAACACCTCCATCAGAGCTCACTTCCCTGGCAGAGTTAGAACACTCACTCATCCTTCTCTGGTTTTTCTCTCATGCCTGAATGCTCTCTCTCCCGTGCCTGGGGCGGGGTTGACAGTCTAGTCTAGAGGACTCTGGGCTCCCGAGGGATGGGACCACCAGCCAAGACAGTGGCCTGTGGTCAGCCCGGGCTTGGGGCTGCAGTCCTGGCTGGGCTACTTGTGCAGGGAGCATGGTGGAGAGAAAATCTCCAACTAGACAGTGCATGCAGCCCTTGGGCAGACTGGTCCCTGGACAGTGGTGCTCGAGTCCCTGGTTTGGCATTTGGGGGCATCCTCCGGGATTTTATAAGGAAAAGAGCTTCCAAGTTAGGTGACCTTTCCTCACAAAGATAGACATAGAATTACCACAGGACTCAACAATTCTACTCCTACCTACATACTAAAAGTAACTGAAAACAGACGTTCAAACAGAAACTGGTACGTGAATAGCATCTTCCACCATAGCCAAAGGGTGAAAACAGCCTAAGTGTCCATCAGCTAGCGAATGGTTAAGCAGTGTGGTTTCTCCATGCGATGGAGTATTATTTACCCATTAAAAGGAATGAAGGACTAACAGACATTAAAACACCGATGAACCCTGAAAATGTGATGCTAAGTGAAAGGAACCAGACACAAAAGGACACATATTATATGATTTTATTTATATGAAATGTCCAGAATAGGCAAATCCATAGAGACAAAAAGCAGACTAGGAGTTGCCAGGGGTGGCAGGGCGGGTGCAGGGCAGTGGGGAGGGGGCAGGAAAGGAATGAGGAGTGACTCCTGATGGGTGTGGATATTCTTTTAGGGGTGATGAAAACCCCTTAAAACCAGAGAAAAATGATGATGTTAGAACATTGTGAATGTACTCAATGATGCTGGATTATACCCTTTAAAATAGTTAATGGTTAATTTTATTTCATGGGAATTTGATCTCAATAAATAAAAGAAAAGTTAGGCCAGAGTGCAGTCTGCCCTGAGAGGTGGGCAGACCCACCAAGAAACCAGTCATGTTCCCAGGACAAAAATTCAGCATGAGGATCACATTAGGAATTGGTTTGGGCATATACATAACAGAAATTGTATTATTGATAGATTAAATAAATAAGGATTTATATTTCTCTCTCAGAAGTCTGGGGTAGGTGGCCCAGGGATGCTATGGTTAGCTCAGCAATATTAGGGACCCAAGGTCTCATTCCTCTGCTCTGTTATTCTTTGCAGGCTTTTACACTCAAGCAGGAGTTGGGGGGGGGTGGAGTGGGGGAAGGGCTGAGGGAGAGAGAGAATCTTAAGCAGGCTCCATGTCCAGCGCTGAGCCTAACTCAGGGCTCGATCTCACAATACTGAGATCATGACTTGAGCCGAAATCAAGAATCGGTTGCTTAACCGACTGAGCTACCCAGGCGCCCCTGCCCTCAATCTTATTGCCTCATAATCACAAGATAGCTGCTGCAGTCCCAGCAACTACATCCATGTTCCAGGCAGGAACAAGAAGAAGTGGTGAAGAGTCAACGGGGCATTCCAGCCAAGTCAGACTTTTCAAACAAGCTTTCCTGAAGCCTCCCTCATCAACAAAAAGATGGGTTCATATAGTCACCCAGATTCATCAAAGAAGGTATTTGGGAAAAGTACCAATATGAGGGTGAAAGAAGAAACCTGGAGACTGAACTACATGGAATGACCTGGAGGTCCTCAGGGCAGGAGCCTGGATCTTGGCATGGCAGGGTCAGCAATGGTGAATTTGGAGCCCAACACTGCAGAGTACAGAGCTGCAAACTTCAGGAAAAATGGTACTGTGTTTCCCTGGGGAAGGCTCATAGGGAACTTGATTTATTTATTCTTTAATTTTAATTAAAAAATTTTTTTTTCTATTGCCCTTGTGTTTTTATCTGTTGTGCATGATCCATGTTAACAGTTATGGTGTGAAACTAAAATCCTGTAGTGCTTAGGGGAAAGTAGAGAACTGACTGAGTCTCAAACACACCGGGGGGAATGCAGGTGCACTGCTTAGGTAATTTCTGCCTCATCCGAAGCCAAGGCAGAACCGATCCTGAGCTCTGGGCTGGGGCCCCAGCTGAGGGAGCCTGGGGAGAGGCATTGCCACGAGGTGAGGTCAGCGTGTCTGATTTCCTCTACAGTCACGACTGTGTGACCAGGTATTTTGTCTTACTCATCTCCATGTCCCCAGAGCCTCGCATAATTCTGAGCACATGGTAGCCTCCCATTAACTTCCATTCGTATTTTCAAGATGGGATGAGTCTTCAACAAGTGTAGCCTTAATCTGGTATCTGCAGTACATTGAATCTTCTGTTCATTTCACCTTCCTCAGCAAGACCAGCTTTGGTGACAGCTGGAGAGTGGTGATATGTGATATGTTTCTGTAAGAGCTTTTCTTCCCAACGCCAACATGGCGACAGTCCTCTCCCTGAGCCCCCAGATGGGATATTTCCAGAAAAACCCAGGCTCCATGGTCAATAAACAAGTAGCTTCCAGTGACTGGATCTGAAAACCCACCATAAACCCACAACGATTCAAGCAAGTGGCCTGACTCAGAGCCAAGTAAATCAAAGGACCAGAGTGTAAAGGCACAAACAAGCCCAAGAATGCATAACAATTCAGTGTACAATAAAGTGAGGGGAGTGATTTTGGTCAATGGGTTACTAACAGTTTGGAAATTAAATTTCAGGATGTGTGAAAAGATTTTATTAAAAAAAAAAACAAACCACGAGAGCTCTAGAATAATATGTATGTTGACTTTTATGTTCCAGTCTGGGACAGAATTTTAGTGAATGACTGGTACATTTGATCACCTAAAAGTTAAAAATTTTAGTTTGGCAAATTACTACCATAAACTAGAAAAAATAACATAACATGAGCTTGAGCATTTATTTGCAATATATATGACAGAAAAAAAGTGTGATAATCTTAATATATCAAGAGTGTTTACAAATCAATAAAATAGAGGGTGATAGCCCTCGTTAAAAAATGGGCAAAAGACATAAATAGCAATTCACAAAAGAGGAAATGCAAATGGCCAAGAAACATGAAAACAGCTCAGTAAAATTCCTAATTAAAGAAACATTTAAATAGGATGTCATTTTCTGCTAAAAAATCGGCATTTTTTGAAAAAGACAGTGGTAGTCTTAGAAGTTGAGAAAAAGGGGCATTGCATACACTGATTTAACCTGGTACATCCTTTTTGGAGTGTGATTTCATAACAAATATAAAAGCCTTAAAACAGTGCTTGTTTTTTGACCTTGAAAAATTCCATTTGCAGACATTTACCCTCAAGAACAGCCCTGGGTACAGGCAAATATTTGTTTGCAAGGAAACTTATTGCAACATTGTTTCTAATAGAAAGAAATTAGAAATAATCTGATTATCCAGTGGAGTTATTGTTAACTATAATTTTGTACAGCGGTGCAGCAGAGGATTATGGGACAATGAAAAACCGTGCAGAAGTCAGGGCATCACAATTAGAACCCGTACAATGAGAAAGCAGACGTACAATTGTGTGTATGACAGGACTCCGTTTTATTTTATTTTAATAATTTTTTATTGTTATGTTAATCACTATACATTACATCATTAGTTTTTGATGCGTTCCATGATTCATTGTTTGTGCATCACACCCAGTGCTCCACGCAGAATGTGCCCTCTTTAATACCCATCACCAGGCTAACCCATTCCCCCACCCCCCTCCCCTCTAGAACCCTCAGTTTGTTTTTCAGAGTCCATCGTCTCTCATGGTTCGTCTCCCCCTCCGACTTACTCCCCTTCATTCTTCCCCTCCTGCTATCTTCTTCTTTTTTTTTTTTTCTTAACATATATTGCATTATTTGTTTCAGAAGTACAGATCTGTGATTCAACAGTCTTGTACAATTCACAGCGCTCACCATAGCACATACCCTCCCCAATGTCTATCACCCAGCCACCCCATCCCTCCCACCCCCCACCACTCCAGCAACCCTCAGTTTGTTTCCTGAGATTAAGAATTCCTCATATCAGTGAGGTCATATGATACATGTCTTTCTCTGATTGACTTATTTCACTCAGCATAACACCCTCCAGTTCCATCCATGTCGTTGCAAATGGCAAGATCTCATTCCTTTTGATGGCTGCATAATATTCCACTGTGTATATATACCACATCTTCTTTATCCATTCATCTGTCGATGGACATCTTGGCTCTTTCCACAGTTTGGCTATTGTGGACATTGCTGCTATCAACATTGGGGTGCACATACCCCGTCGGATCCCTACATTTGTATTTTTGTGGTAAATACCCAGTAGTGCAACTGCTGGATCCTAGGGTAGCTCTATTTTCAACTGTTTGAGGAACCTCCATACTGTTTTCCAGAGGGGTTGCACCAACTTGCATCCCCACCAACAGTGTAGGAGGGTTCCCCTTTCTCCGCATCCCCGCCAACATCTGTCGTTTCCTGACTTGTTAATTTTAGCCATTCTGACTGGTGTGAGGTGGTATCTCATTGAGGTTTTGATTTGGATTTCCCTGATGCCGAGCGATGTTGAGCACTTTTTCATGTGTCTGTTGGCCATTTGGATGTCTTCTTTGGAAAAATGTCTGTTCATGTCTTCTGCCCATTTCTTGATTGGATTATTTGTTCTTGGGGTGTTGAGTTTGAGAAGTTCTTTATAGATTTTGGATACTAGCCCTTTATCTGATATGTCATTTGCAAATATTTTCTCCCATTGTGTCGGTTGTCTTTTGGTTTTGTGGACTGTTTCTTTTGCTGTGCAAAAGCTTTTAATCTTGATGAAATCCCAATAGTTCATTTTTGCCCTTGCTTCCCTTGCCTTTGGCGATGCTTCTAGGAAGAAGTTGCTGCGGCTGAGGTCGAAGAGGTTGCTGCCTGTGTTCTCCTTTAGGATTTTGATGGACTCCTGTCTCACGTTTAGGTCTTTCAACCATTTGGAGTCTATTTTTGTGTGTGGTGTAAGGAAATGGTCCAGTTTCATTCTTCTGCATGTGGCTGTCCAATTTTCCCAAACCATTTGTGGAAGAGACTGTCTTTTTGCCATTGGACATTCTTTCCTGCTTTGTCAAAGATGAGTTGACCACAGAGTTGAGGGTCCATCTCTGGGCTCCCTATTCTGTTCCATTGATCTATGTGTCTGTTTTTGTGCCAGTACCATACTGTCTTGATGATGACAGCTTTGTAATAGAGCTGGAAGTCCGGAATTGTGATGCCGCCAGCTTTGCTTTTCTTTTTCAAGATTCCTCTGGCTATTCGGGGTCTCTTCTGCTTCCATACAAATTTTAGGATTATTTGTTCCATTTCTTTGAAAAAGGTGGGTGGTATTTTGATGGGGATTGCATGGAATGTGTAGATTGCTCTAGGTAGCATTGACATCTTCACAATGTTTGTTCTCCCAATCCATGAGCATGGAACGTTTTTCCATTTCTTTGTGTCTTCTTCAATTTCTTTCATGAGTATTTTATAGTTTTCTGAGTACAGATCCTTTGCCTCTTTGGTTAAATTTATTCCTAGGTATCTTATGGTTTTGGGTGCAATTGTAAATGGGATCGACTCCTTGATTGGTCTCTCTTCTGTCTTGTTGTTGGTGTATAGGAATGCCACTGATTTCTGTGTATTGATTTTATATCCTGCTACTTTACTGAATTCCTGGATGAGTTCTAGCAGTTTTGGGGTGGAGTCTTTTGGGTTTTCCACATACAGTATCATATCATCTGCAAAGAGTGAGAGTTTGACTTCCTCTTTGCCGATTTGGATGCCTTTGATTTCTTTTTGTTGTCTGATTGCTGTGGCTAGGACTTCTAATACTATGTTGAATAGCAGTGGTGAGAGTGGACATCCCTGCCGCATTCCTGACCTTAGGGGAAAAGCTCTCAGCTTTTCCCCATTGAGAATGATATTCGCTGTAGGTTTTTCATAGATGGCTTTTATGATATTGAGGTATGTACCCTCTATCCCTATACTCTGAAGAGTTTTGATCAAGAAAGGATGCTGTACTTTGTCAAATGCTTTTTCTGCATCTATTGAGAGGACCATATGATTCTTGTTCTTTCTTTTGTTAATGTATTGTATCACGTTGATTGATTTGCGGATGTTGAACCAGGCTTGCAGCCCAGGGATAAATCCCACTTGGTCATGGTGAATAATCCTTTTAACGTACTGTTGGATCCTACTGGCTAGTATTTTGGTGAGAATTTTTGCATCCATGTTCATCCAGGATATTGGTCTGTAGTTCTCCTTTTTGATGGGGTCTTTGTCTGGTTTTGGGATCAAGGTAATGGTGGCCTCCTAAAGTGAGTTTGGAAGTTTTCCTTCCATTTCTATTTTTTGGAACAGTTTCAGGACAATAGGTATTAATTCTTCTTTAAATGTCTGATAGAATTCCCCTGGGAAGCCATCTGGCCCTGGGCTTTTGTTTGTTGGGAGATTTTTGATGACTGCTTCAGTTTCTTAGTGACTATAGGTCTGTTCAGGTTTTCTATTTCTTCCTGCTTCAATTTTGGTAGTTCATACATCTCTAGGAATGCACCCATTTCTTCCAGGTTATCTAATTTGCTGGCATAGAGTTGCTCATAATATGTTCTTATAATTGTTTGTATTTCTTTGCTGTTGGTTGTGATCTCTCCTCTTTCATTCATGACTTTGTCGATTTGGGTCATTTCTCTTTTCTTTTTGATCAGTCTGGCCAGGGGTTTATCAATCTTGTTAATTCTTTCAAAGAACCAGCTCCTAGTTTCGTTGATCTGTTCTACTGTTCTTTTGGTTTCTAGTTCATTGATTTCTGCTCTGATCTTTATGATTTCTCTTCTCCTGCTGGGTTTAGGCTTTATTTGCTGTTTTTTTCTCCAGCTCCTTTAGGTGTAGGGTTAGGTTGTGTATTTGAGACCTTTCTTGTTTCTTGAGAAAGGCTTGTATTGCTACATACTTTCCTCTCAGGACTGCCTTTGCTGTATCCCAAAGATTTTGAACAGTTGTGTTTTCATTTTCATTGGTTTCCATGAATTTTTTTAATTCTTCTTTAATTTCTTGGTTGACCCATTCATTCTTTAGTAGGATGCTCTTTAGCCTCCATGTATTTGAGTTCTTTCCCACTTTCCTCTTGTGATTGAGTTCTAGTTTCAAAGCATTGTGGTCTGAAAATATGCAGGGAATAATCCCAATCTTTTGGTACTGGTTGAGACCTGATTTGTGACCTAGGATGTGATCAATTCTGGAGAATGTTCCATGGGCACTAGAGAAGCATGTGTATTCCTTTGCTTTGGGATGGAATGTTCTGAATATGTCTCTAAAGTCCTTTTGGTCCAGTGTTTCATTTAAAGTCTTTATTTCCTTGTTGATCTTTTGCTTAGATGATCTGTCCATTTCAGTCAGGGGGGTGTTAAAGTCCCCCACAATTATTGTATTACCAATGTGTTTCTTTGCTTTTGTTATTAATTGCCTTATATAATTGGCTGCTCCCATGTTAGGGGCATAGATATTTACAATTGTTAGATCTTCTTGTTGGATAGACCCTTTAAGTAGGATATAGTGTCCTTCTTCATCTCTTATTACAATCTTTGTTTTAAAATCTAATTTGTCTGATATAAGGATTGCCACCCCAGCTTTCTCTTGGTGTCCATTAGCATGGTAAATGGTTTTCCACCCCCTCACTTTCAATCTGGGGGTGTCTTTGGGTCTAAAATGAGTCTCTTACAGACAGCATATTGATGGGTCTTGTTTTTTAATCCCATCTGATAGCCTGCGTCTTTTGATTGGGGAATTGAGCCCATTTACAATCAGGGTAACTATTGAAAGGTATGAATTTAGTGCCATTGTATTGCCTGTAAGGTGACTGTTACTGTATATTGTCTGTGTTCCTTTCTGATCTATGTTGCTTTTAGGCTCTCTTTTTGCTTAGAGGACCTCTTTCAATATTTCTGGTAGGGCTGGTTTTGTGTCTGCAAATTCCTTTAGTTTTTGTTTTTCCTGGAAGCTTTTTATCTCTCCTTCTATTTTCAATGATAGCCTAGCTGGATATAGTATTCTTGGCTGCATATTTTTCTCGTTTAGTGCTCTAAAGATATCATGCCAGTCCTTTCTGGGCTGCTAGGTCTCTGTGGATAGGTCTGTTGCCAATTTAATGTTTCTACCATTGTAGGTTACATATCTCTTCTCCCGAGCTGCTTTTAGGATTTTCTCTTTGTCTCTGAGACTCGTAAGTTTTACTATTAGATGTCGGGGTGTTGACCTATTTTTATTGATTTTGAGAGGGGTTCTCTGTGCCTCCTGGATTTTGATGCCTATTTCCTTCCCCACATTAGGGAAGTTCTCTGCTATTATTTGCTCCAATATACCTCCTGCCCCCTCTCTCTTTCTTCTTCTTCTAGGATCCCAATTATTCTAATGTTGTTTCGTGTTATCGTATCGCTTATCTCTCGAATTCTGCCCTCGTGATCCTGTAGTTGTTTCCCTCTCTTTTTCTCAGCCTCTTTATTTTCCTCATTTGGTCTTCTATATCGCTGATTCTCTCTTCTGCCTCATTTATCCTAGCAGTTAGTTCCCCCATTTTTGACTGCACCTCATTAATAGCCTTTTTGATTTGGACTTGGTTAGATTTTAGTTCTTTTATTTCTCCAGAAAGGGTTTCTCTAATAACTTCCACGCTTTTTTCAAGCCCAGCTAGTATCTTTAAAGTCATGATTCTGAACTCTAGGTCTGACATCGTATTAATGTCAGTATTGAGTAGGTCCCTGGCAGACGGTACTACCTCTTGTTCTTTTTGCTGAGGTGATTTTTTTCATCTTGTCATTTTGTCCAGAGGAGAATAGATGAATGAGACAACAGAATGCTAACAGGTTAAGAACGTCTCCAGCAAATATACTCTATACAAATCAGAAAAGACCTGAAACCAGGGGACAAGAAAGGGAAAGAAAGAAGAGAAAAAAAAAGGGAAAAGAAAAAGATAAAAACAAACAAAAACAGAACAAAACAAAACAAAAAAAACCAGAATATGATCAAATATGATCAGGCTAGTGCATAGATCAGTGCCACACACTAGCTTTTGGGCATATTTTGGTGTGTTAGAAGAAAGTGCCTGCTAAAATTTTAAAGGAAGAAAGACATATATGTACAAAATAAAGGTTGATACAATGAAGGGATGGATGATGACTGTAAAGATGAAAATTATAAAAGATTTTATAAAAGGAATTGATAAGAAGTTGTTTTTTAAAAAGAAAGATTTAAAAAGAAAAAGAAAAAAGAAAAAAAAGAAAAGAAAAGGGAGAGAATGTGATCAGGCAGGAGAATAGAGCAAAGCCATACACTAGTGATTTAGGGTATATTTTGATCTGTTAGAAGAAATTGTATCTCAAAATTTTAAAGAGAGAACCACTTATATATATATATATATATATATATATATATATATGCCAAAAATAAGGGTAACTACTATGAAGGGATAAAAATATGACTCTAAAAATGAAAAATAAAAAGTTTTTTTTAAAAAAGGGATTGATAAGATGTTGTTTGAAAAAGGGAAAAAGAAAAATTAAAAAAAACAGTTAAAAAAATTAACTTTGAAAAACTAATGAATCATGGTAAAAAAAAGCCATGAATTCTATGTGCAGTATTCCCCCAGCGCTGGAGTTCTCCCGTTCTTGATTGGTAAACTTGGTCTTGGCTTGCTGGCTGTTCGCGCTGATCTTCTGGGGGAGGGGCCTGTTGCCGTGGTTCCCAAATGTCTTTGCCGGAGGCGGAATTGCCCCGCCCTTGTTGGTCCCGGCTAAGCAAGCTGCTCGGGTTTGCTCTCAGGAGCTTTTGTTCCCTGCAAGCTCTGGTACAGCCTTGGAGGACGAGAGTGAAAATGGTGGCCTCCCAATCTCCACCCATAGGAGCCGAGAACTTGGGGCCCCGCTCCTCAGTGCGCCCCCAGAGAAAAGCAGTCACTCCCGTCTCCCTGGTCTCCGGCCGCTCTCCGTGCTCACCCGGCCTGTGACCGAGCGTTTCTATCTCTGGCACCCGACCCTGTGTGGAGTCTCCAAACCCAGCAGATCCCTGCGGTGCGCTCCTGCACCGCTCCTCCTGGGGGAGGAAGGGGAATCTCCCCGGCTCTGCCGCTTGTTGGGTCCCTGCTGGAGGAGCAGTGGCCCAACTGGGCCGCGGATCACAGTTTATGGCCACCCCGAGCTGAGAGCCCACGCCTCGGCTCCGTCTCTGCAGCCGGCTTCCCCGCTCCGATCCCTGGGAGCTCTGCTGCACTCAGGCACCCCCGGTCTTTCTGTGACCCCGAGGGTCCTGAGACCACACTGTCCCGCGAGGTTTCCACCCCCGCGTAGCCACTGGAGCGACGTCCCCCAGCAGAGCTGACTTCTAAAAGGTCCGATTTTGTGCTCCGCGGCTCTAGCACTTGCCAGAAGCGGCCGACGGAGGCCCCCTCCCCCGCCGTCTATCCTCCCGAATATCGCTTCGGATTCACTTCTCCACACGTCTTACCTTCCAGTAAGTGGTCGCTTCTCTGTTCAGAGAGTTGTTGCTACTCTCTTCTTCGATCTCCTGTTGAGTTCGTAGGTGTTCAGAATGGTTTGATCCCTATTAAGCTGAATTCCTGAGACCAGACGAAATCCAGGTCTCCTACTCCTCCGCCATCTTGCTCCGCCCCTATGACTCCATTTTAAATGTGGATGTGAGTGTGTGTGCACACACATGTATGCAGAGGAATACAGGTAGTATATATCAGATAACTTCTCTGGAGTGTCAGTGTTTTCATACCTATCACTCATGTAAGCATATTTAGAAACAAAAATGTAATTAAAAAGAAGAAAAACCCCTGAACCTCTTTACTATGTATCCTCTTCAGCAAATTAGTTAACCCGCCTGAGCCTCAGCGCTACATCAGCAAAACTTGCATAAAATATCATCCTCTTTCATGGGGGAGTAGATGAAATGGGGTATGTATGAGAGCTCCAGATCCATATTAATCACTCAATAAATGCAATGCCCTTTATTTTCTATGGTTACATTCTCTCTCCCTTATCAAAACGTGCACATAGGAGAGGTTCTAATGTTAAGCTGTTCTATTTTGCAGAGAATTTTAAATTAACGTCTTTTTTTCCCCAGATGGATTTTATTCTAAGTCTGCGGGGTTTTCATAGTAAAATGAAAGGTTTGTTTCTATAACTGTCTATTTAAAGAATAATTGCAGCCGTTTTCCAATTTGTAGAAAAATCGAAGTCAATGCCTTGAATTTTCTCAATTTTAATTTTTCCACTCCAAACCCACATCAGGAACTTGTTCTTAAACATTTGTCTCCTGCTACCGAGGCGATCACAGCAGAAACTTGCAAGGGCTTGAATCCACATTAGCCAAGTCGCCTTTGGTCATCTGCGTATCCCAAGATTTCTGCAAAGGCAGTACTGATTCTGTGCATATTCCGAGGACGGGAAACACTTCATCAGGAAGAGCGTTCTTGTGGGTGGAGGTGTAAGGATGCTTGGTTTCCCCACAGTTACAACAATCAGCAGGTGGCCTGTGGGCGTGGTCATGAACTGGGGTGATGGTCACACTGTCCCATGGGCACGCACGCCTGCCCACCCAGCTTCATAACGGACCTTAGGTTAGCGTTCTGGGGATGCAAGGTACAATTTGCATGGTGCACCATGCTCTGTGGGCTTTGGGTCGTGGGCTCTGGGCTAAACACTGATAGGCTGAAAAAATTGGCAGCCCTTTCTTTAAGCTGAGTAACGATCCCCGGTAGAAATCAGACTAAATCAGCAATTCCCATTGATGATACTTTTTAAAATCTCAAACTGCGTCCTAGACAATGAGACATTTCTCCTCCAGATGATCTCAAAATGGCCGTGGCCAGCTTTCTCCCAGGTTCGTTAATAACTTCATCCTGGTATCGGTTAGGCCTCCCTCTCCAAGGCCCGGCTCAGCCATGAACCTCAGGATCCGGGTCTCTGTTCCTGGCAAACAGCTGCCTCTTGCACTTGAGAACTGACGGGGAGAAAAATGGTCCCTGCAGTTCCTATCAGCCTTAAACAGAAACATCTGCTTTTCAGGAGCCTTTTGCTGGCTTGGTTTGTGGGGAATGCTTTTGGGGGGCAGCGACAGCACCACCTCCCTGAGTGGTGACATCAGCCAGAGAAAGGCTGCTGGGCACCGTGGGCCCTGGGAACAGTCCGCCTGCCAGGAGAACGGAGCCTGAGCCGCACATTTTATAAAGCTTTAAAAGCACAAATACTGGCTTAAAAAGAGAAATATTGCCAGGTGGTGAAAGGGGCTCCCAAAGAAAAAAAAAAATAATAAAAGAAAAGAAAAGCTGATTGAATCCAGGGGTTCTGAGGCTTTTGTTCTTCCTTCCCTATCAGCCGAGCAACAAATGAAGATTTCTGGTGTGTAAGCATCTGCTGAGACAAATGGTTGTCTTTTATTCAGCTTTATCTGGTATCTGACCACATTTCTCAGTTTCCAGGCACAGATTAAGTAAGATGACATGGGTGAGAGGTCTTGCCCAGAGTGCGGGTCCACAGCCTGTGTATGTCACTTCCTCCTCCTTAGCTGCTTCTTCTATTCTTAAAGATTTTATTTATTTATTTGAGAGAGAGAGAGAGAAAGACACAGAGAGAGAGAGAGAGGACAAGCAGACTCCCCACTCAGTGCAGAGCCTGAAGTGGGGCTCGATCCCACGACCCTGAGATCATGACTTGAGCTCTTTGGCCTGCTCCTGGGTCAGGTCCTGGTAGGGAAGAAAGGCTCTCACGTTCACGGGAATTAGAAAGCAGCAGCCTAGCCCCACGTGATAGTCAACAGTCCCCACCTGACTGATGGTATTGAGTCCCACAAGCCCATGTCGAGCCTCGTGCGGGCAGGAGATTCAGGGACGGGGCTGGGCATAGCCCCTCTGTTTCCCGTCTTCTTGCTGCTTCTCCTACTTCTCCTGACGGTTCTACTGCCTGGTCTGACCCCTACAGGCTTGGGGTCTGAGGAAGGAGAGGAGGTGAGGGGAACAGGACATCCTGGAGGCCGTAACATCACAGTCTCTGCCCCCAAGGGGCTGGAAGGGGCTCTTTCTCTTGGGGTTACTTTCGTGGAGTTTTGTTTCTTCAGAGACCCTCACTCTGTTCTGAGGACCTCTCATCGGTGATTCCCTTGATGTGTGTGATGTATTCTCCCGGGACCTGTTGCTTACTCTTTGCTGGCCCCTGTACTTTCAGG
Source organism: Zalophus californianus (assembly GCF_009762305.2). NCBI lineage: Eukaryota > Metazoa > Chordata > Mammalia > Carnivora > Otariidae > Zalophus > Zalophus californianus. Next base: position 102,986,614 of record NC_045604.1, on the reverse strand, counting down.
GGCATCTCTAGCTTCTCTCTGCTGAGGTCCATTGCGTCTCCAAGTGGCCATGTCGGACAGGGTCTATCTACATCCTGGTCTAATGGGAGATACACATGTATGCTTTGTCCCGACACCCTGGGAGAGGAAGGACCCGAATGCTAGGGTCTGTCTCTTAGCACCCAGCTAGCTCATCTCTCATGCTTTGTATTTCTCATGTAGGACACAGACACCAGCCCTTTATGTCTTCTAATTTAGGGAATACGTATCAAGTACTTTGGGGGCTCCTGTTGAAGCCACATGGCCCCCCACCTGAGCTTTCAGAGGGTGGGGCTTGCAGCCCATCAAGAGCTGGCTCTAAACCCTTTCTTAATTTACCATTCTTGAAGTCGGTGACACCAGGCTTGGTTTAGGAGACTGTCCCATCCCCGTGGAGGCCCGGTTAGGGTTGGGACTAAGCACAGCTTTCTCCAAAGCAGCAGTCTTCAAGAATCTTCCCTAAGCTCCAACCCTTAACCCTTGATATGGAGGAGGTTGGAGTTGTTAACTAATCAAATTCAGGGGCACCTGGGTGGTGCAGTTGGGTGAGCGTCCGACTCTTGGTTTCGGCTCAGGTCATGATCTCGGGGTTGTGGGATCGAGCCCCACGTCCGGTTGTGCGCTCTGCTCAGAGTCTGCTTGAGATTCTCTCCCTCTCCCTCCCCTTCTGCCTCTCCCCTGTTCCCACCCACGCGTGCGTGCACACTCCTTCCCTTCCTCTCTCACATAAACAAGTAAAATATTAAAAAAATTCAGACAGCTCTTTGGTACACTCTGCATGTGTCTTGGATCTCGCTTGAGATGCTATGTCCATCGTCTTTGGTGCCTCTGCTTCGGCAGCGTGCTATTCCCAGAGTCTGCTGGTTTTCCTGTCTTCCCATTTGCTTCTGAACTCTTGCAGGGGTGATTGAGGCTCAGTTAATCTCTGTCTTCGACAACCAGCACAGGGCCCAGTATGTGGTTTAAGTCCTCGGTGCATTTTTGCTGAACCAATGGATAGATGCCACAAATTCTCTTTTACACAATAACCAGTAATTTATTTAGCAAGTAAATGTTTTCAGGGTGCTTTCACACCAGTTTTGATGGCTGCATTCATGGATGTGAAGGTGTGAGTGTGTGGTTGGTTCCGGGGCTGGGGTGGAGAAAATATAAGATGAGCCTGGAACGTCTTGGTGCCAACAAGTAAGAAATTGCTTTTATTTATTTTTTTTTTTTATTTTGTTTTTTTTTTTTAATTTTTATTGTTATGTTAATCACCATATATTACATCATTAGTTTTTGGTGCAGTGTTCCATGATTCATTGTTTGTTCATAACACCCAGTGCTCCATGCAGAACGTGCCCTCCTCAATACCCATCACCAGGCTAACCCATCCCCCTACCCCCCTCCCCTCTAGAACCCTCAGTTTCTTTTTCAGAGTCCATCATCTCTCATGGTTCATCTCCCCCTCTGACATACTCACCTTTTCTTCCTCTTCTGTTATCTTCTTCTTTTTCTTTTTTCTTAAAATATGTTGCGTTATTTGTTTCAGAAGTACAGATCTGTGATTCAACAGTCTTGCACAATTCACAGCGCTCACCGTAGCACATACCCTCCCCAATATCTATCACCCAGCCACCCCATCCCTCCCACCCCCGACCACTCCAGTAACACTCAGTTTGTTTCCTGAGATTAAGAATTCCTCATATCAGTGAGGTCATATGATACATGTCTTTCTCTGATTGACTTATTTCACTCAGCATAACACCCTCCAGTTCCATCCACGTCGTTGCAAATGGCAAGATCTCATTCCTTTTGATGGCTGCATAATATTCCATTGTGTATATATACCACCTCTTCTTTATCCATTCATCTGTCGATGGGCATCTTGGCTCTTTCCACAGTTTGGCTATGGTGGACATTGCTGCTATAAACATTGGGGTACATGTACCCCTTCGGGTCCCTACATTTGTATCTTTGTGGTAAATACCCAGTAGTGCTATTGCTGGATCGAACGGTAGCTCTAATTTCAACTGTTTGAGGAACCTCCATACTGTTTTCCAGAGGGGTTGCACCAGCTTGCATTCCCACCAACAGTGTAGGAGGGTTCCCCTTTCTCCACATCCCCGCCAACATCTGTCGTTCCCTGACTTGTTAATTTTAGCCATTCTGACGGGTGTGAGGTGGTATCTCATGGAGGTTTTGATTTGGATTTCCCTGATGCCGAGCGATGTTGAGCACTTTTTCATGTGCCTGTTGGCCATTTGGATGTCTTCTTTGGAGAAATGTCTGTTCATGTCTTCTGCCCATTTCTTGATTGGATTATTTGTTCTTTGGGTGTTGAGTTTGATAAGTTCTTTATAGATTTTGGATACTAGCCCTTTATCTGATATGTCATTTGCAAATATTTTCTCCCATTCTGTCGGTTGTCTTTTGGTTTTGTGGACTGTTTCTTTTGCTGTGCAGAAGCTTTTTATCTTGATGAAATCCCAATAGTTCATTTTTGCCCTGGCTTCCCGTGCCTTTGGCGATGTTTCTAGGAAGAAGTTGCTGCGGCTAAGGTCGAAAAGGTTGCTACCTGTGTTCTCCTTTAGGATTTGGATGGACTCCTGTCTCACGTTTAGGTCTTTCAACCATTTGGAGTCTATTTTTGTGTGTGGTGTAAGGAAATGGTCCAGTTTCATTCTTCTGCATGTGGCTGTCCAATTTTCCCAACACCATTTGTTGAAGAGACTGTCTTTTTGCCATTGGACATTCTTTCCTGCTTTGTCAAAAATAAGTTGACCATAGAGTTGAGGGTCCATTTCTGGACTCTCAATTCTGTTCCATTGATCTATGTGTCTGTTTTTGTGCCAGTACCATACTGTCTTGATGATGACAGCTTTGTAATAGAGCTGGAAGTCCGGAATTGTGATGCCGCCAGCTTTGCTTTTCTTTTTCAGTATTCCTCTGGCTATTCTGGGTCTCTTCTGGTTCCATACAAATTTTAGGATTATTTGTTCCATTTCTTTGAAAAAAGTGGATGGTATTTTGATGGGGATTGCATTGAATGTGTAGATTGCTCTAGGTAGCATTGACATCTTCACAATGTTGATTCTCCCAATCCATGAGCATGGAACGTTTTTCCATTTCTTTGTGTCTTCTTCAATTTCTTTCCTGAGTATTTTATAGTTTTCTGAGTACAGATCCTTTGCCTCTTTGGTTAGATTTATTCCTAGGTATCTAATGGTTTTGGGTGCAATTGTAAATGGGATCGACTCCTTGATTGGTCTCTCTTCTGTCTTGTTGTTGGTGTATAGGAATGCCACTGATTTCTGTGCATTGATTTTATATCCTGCTACTTTACTGAATTCCTGTATGAGTTCTAGCAGTTTTGGGGTGGAGTCTTTTGGGTTTTCCACATACAGTATCATATCATCTGCAAAGAGTGAGAGTTTGACTTCCTCTTTGCCGATTTGGATGCCTTTGATTTCTTTTTGTTGTCTGATTGCTGTGGCTAGGACTTCTAATACTATGTTGAATAGCAGTGGTGAGAGTGGACATCCCTGCCGCGTTCCTGACCTTAGGGGAAAAGCTCTCAGCCTTTCCCCATTGAGAATGATATTCGCTGTAGGTTTTTCGTAGATGGCTTTTATGATATTGAGGTATGTACCCTCTATCCCTATACTCTGAAGAGTTTTGATCAAGAAAGGATGTTGTACTTTGTCAAATGCTTTTTCTGCATCTATTGAGAGGATCATATGATTCTTGTTCTTTCTTTTGTTAATGTATTGTATCACGTTGATTGATTTGCGGATGTTGAACCAGCCTTGCAGCCCAGGGATAAATCCCACTTGGTCGTGGTGAATAATCCTTTTAATGTACTGTTGGATCCTATTGGCTAGTATTTTGGTGAGAATTTTTGCATCCATGTTCATCAAGGATATTGGTCTGTAATTCTCTTTTTTGATGGGGTCTTTGTCTGGTTTTGGGATCAAGGTAATGCTGGCCTCATAAAATGAGTTTGGAAGTTTCCCTTCCATTTCTATTTTTTGGAACAGTTTCAGGAGAATAGGTATTAATTCTTCTTGAAATGTCTGATAGAATTCCCCTGGGAAGCCATCTGGCCCTGGGCTTTTGTTTCTTGGGAGATTTTTTATGACTGTTTCAATTTCCTTAGTGGTTATAGGTCTGTTCAGGTTTTCTATTTCTTCCTGGTTCAATTTTGGTAGTTGATACTTCTCTAGGAATGCACCCATTTCTTCCAGGTTATCTAATTTGCTGGCATAGAGTTGCTCATAATATGTTCTTATAATTGTTTGTATTTCTTTGGTGTTGCTTGTGATCTCTCCTCTTTCATTCATGATTTTGTTGATTTGGGTCATTTCTCTTTTCTTTTTGATCAGTCTGGCCAGGGGTTTATCAATCTTGTTAATTCTTTCAAAGAACCAGCTCCTAGTTTCGTTGATCTGTTCTACTGTTCTTTTGGTTTCTAGTTCATTGATTTCTGCTCTGATCTTTATGATTTCTCTTCTCCTGCTGGGTTTAGGCTTTCTTTGTTGTTCTTTCTCCAGCTCCTTTAGGTGTAGGGTTAGGTTGTGTATTTGAGACCTTTCTTGTTTCTTGAGAAAGGCTTGTATTGCTACATACTTTCCTCTCAGGACTGCCTTTGCTGTATCCCAAAGATTTTGAACAGTTGTGTTTTCATTTTCATTGGTTTCCATGAATTTTTTTAATTCTTCTTTAATTTCTTGGTTGACCCATTCATTCTTTAGTAGGATGCTCTTTAGCCTCCATGTATTTGAGTTCTTTCCGACTTTCCTCTTGTGGTTGAGTTCTAGTTTCAAAGCATTGTGGTCTGAAAATATGCAGGGAATGATCCCAATCTTTTGGTACCGATTGAGACCTGATTTGTGACCTAGGATGTGATCAATTCTGGAGAATGTTCCATGGGCACTAGAGAAGAATGTGTATTCCGTTGCTTTGGGATGGAATGTTCTGAATATGTCTGTGAAGTCCATTTGGTCCAGTGTGTCATTTAAAGTCTTTATTTCCTTGTTGATCTTTTGCTTAGATGATCTGTCCATTTCAGTCAGGGGGGTGTTAAAGTCCCCCACTATTATTGTATTGTTGTCAATGTGTTTCTTTGCTTTTGTTATTAATTGCCTTATATAATTGGCTGCTCCCATGTTCGGGGCATAGATATTTACAATTGTTAGATCTTCTTGTTGGATAGACCCTTTAAGTAGGATATAGTGTCCTTCCTCATCTCTTATTACAGTCTTTGTTTTAAAATCTAGTTTGTCTGATATAAGGATTGCCACCCCAGCTTTCTTTTGGTGTCCATTAGCATGGTAAATGGTTTTCCACCCCCTCACTTTCAATCTGGGGGTGTCTTTGGGTGTAAAATGAGTCTCTTGCAGACAGCATATGGATGGGTCTTGTTTTTTAATCCAATCTGATAGCCTGTGTCTTTTGATTGGGGCATTGAGCCCATTTACATTCAGGGTAACTATTGAAAGGTATGAATTTAGTGCCATTGTATTACCTGTAAGGTGACTGTTAACTGTCTGTTGTCTGTGTTCGTTTCTGCTCTTTGCTGCTTTTAGGTTCTCTCTTTGCTTAGAGGACCCCTCTCAATATTTCTTGGAGGGCTGGTTTCGTGTTTGCAAATTCCTTTAGTTTTTGTTTGTTCTGGAAGCTTTTTATCTCTCCTTCTATTTTCAATGATAGCCTAGCTGGATATAGTATTCTTGGCTGCATATTTTTCTCGTTTAGTGCTCTGAAGATATCTTGCCAGTCCTTTCTGGCCTGCCAGGTCTCTGTGGATAGGTCTGTTGCCAATCTAATGTTTCTACCATTGTAGGTTACATATCTCTTCTCCCGAGCTGCTTTCAGGATTTTCTCTTTGTCTCTGAGACTCGTAAGTTTTACTATTAGATGTCGGGGTGTTGACCTATTTTTATTGATTTTGAGAGGGGTTCTCTGTGCCTCCTGGATTTTGATGCCTGTTTCCTTCCTCACATTAGGGAAGTTCTCTGCTATAATTTGCTCCAATATACCTTCTGCCCCTCTCTCTCTCTCTTCTTCTTCTGGGATCCCAATTATTCTAATGTTGTTTCGTCTTATCGTATCACTTATCTCTCGAATTCTGCCCTCGTGATCCTGTAGTTGTTTCTCTCTCTTTTTCTCAGCCTCTTTATTTTCCATCATTTGGTCTTCTATATCGCTGATTCTCTCTTCTGCCTCATTTATCCTAGCATTCAGTGCCCCCATTTTTGATTGCACCTCATCAATAGCCTTTTTGATTTCGATTTGGTTAGATTTTAGTTCTTTTATTTCTCCAGAAAGGGTTTCTCTAATAACTTCCACGCTTTTTTCAAGCCCAGCTAGTATCTTTAAAGTCATGATTCTGAACTCTAGGTCTGACATCGTACTAATGTCCGTATTGAGTAGGTCCCTGGCAGACGGTACTACCTCTTGTTCTTTTTGCTGAGGTGATTTCTTTCGTCTTGTCATTTTGTCCAGAGGAGAATAGATGAATGAGAGAACAAAAGGCTAACAGGTTTACAACGTCCCCAGCAAATATACTGTATACAAATCAGAAAAGACCTGAAACCAGGGGAAAGGAAAGGGAAAGAAAGAAAAAAGAGAAAAAGAAAAAAAAAGAAAAAAAGATAAAAACAAAAACAAAACAATTCAAAAAAGGCAGAATATGATCAAATATGATCAGGCTAGTGCATAGATCAGTGCCACACACTAGATTTTGGGCGTATTTTGGTCTGTTAGAAAAAAGTGCCTCCTAAAATTTTAAAGGAAGAAAGACATATATGTACAAAATAAGGGTTGATACAATGAAGGGATGGAAGATGACTGTAAAGATGAAAATTATAAAAGATTTTATAAAAGGACTTGGTAAGATAAGTTGTTTGAAAAAAGAAAGAAGATTTAAGAAAAAAAAAAAAAGGAAAAAGGGAGAGAATGTGATCAGGCAGGAGACTAGAACAAAGCCATACACTAGTGGTTTAGGGTATATTTTGATCTGTTAGAAGAAACTGTACCTCAAAATTTTAAAGAGAGAACAACTTATATATATATGCCAAAAACAAGGATAACTACTATGAAGGGATAAAATATGACTCTAAAAATGAAAAAAAAATAAAAAATGTTTTTTTTTTAAAAAAAAGGGATTTATAAGATGTTGGTTGAAAAAGGGAAAAAGAAAAATAAAAAAAGTCAACAAAAATTAACTTTGATGAAATAATGAATCATGGTAAAAAAAAAAAAAAAAAAAGAAGCCATGAACCTATGTGCAGTATTCCCCTAGCGCTGGAGTTCTCCTATTCTCCTTGATCGATCAACTTGGTCTTGGCTTGCTGGCTGTTTGTGCTGATCTTCTGGGGGAGGGGCCTGTTGCTGTGGTTTCCAAATGTCTTTGCCGGAGGCAGAATTGCCCCGCCCTTGTCGGTCCGGGCTAAGGAAGCTGCTCCAGTTTGCTCTCAGGAGCTTTTGTTCCCTGCAAGCTCTCGGTACAGCTTTGGAGGACCAGGGCGAAAATGGCGGCCTCCCAGTCTCCGCCCGGAGGAGCCGAGAACTCGGGGCCCCACTCCTCAGTGCGCCCCCAGAGAAAAGCAGTCACTCCCGTGTCCCCGGTCTCTGGCCGCACTCCGTGCTCACCCGGCCTGTGATCAAGCGTTGCTATCTCTGGCACCCGACCCCGCTCGGAGTCTCCAAACCCAGCAGATCCCTGCAGTGCGTTCCCGCACCGCTCCTCCCCGGGAAGGAAGGGGAGTTTCCCCGGATCTGCTGCTTGTTGGGTCCCTGCTGGGGGAGCCGTGCCCCGACTGGGCCGCAGATCACAGTTTGTGGCAACCCAGAGCTGAGAGCCCGCGACTCTGCTCCGTCTCTGCAGCCGGCTTCCCCGCTCCGATACCTGGGAGCTCTGCCGCACTCAGGCACCCCCGGTCTCTCTGTGACCCCAAGGGTCCTGAGACCACACTGTCCCGGGAGGATTCCACCCCCCGCTTAGCCACTGCAGCGACGTCCCTCCACCGAGCCAACTTCTAAAAGGTCCGATTTTGTGCTCCGCGGCTCTAGCACTTGCCAGAAGCGGCCGGCGGAGGCCCCTCCCCCGCCGTCTATCCTCCCGAATATCGCCTCGGATTCACTTCTCCGCACGCCCTACCTTCCAGTAAGTGGTCGCTTCTCTGTTCAGAGAGTTGTTGCTACTCTCCTGTTCGATCTCCTGTTGAGTTCGTAGATGTTCAGAATGGTTTGATCCCTATTCAGCTGAATTCCTGAGACCAGACAAAATCTAGGTCTCCTACTCCTCCGCCATCTTGCTCCGCCCCCCCAAGAAATTGCTTTTAAAAGAACGATAGGACCATGTTCAAAGGACATAGGAGCCAGTTTGAAGGAGCTCCCGGTGACAAAATCTGAGGTCGAGCAACAAAATAATGATAGTAATGGATTGTAATACATAGAATAAAACCACTATCCAGGAGTCCACACTGGCATATGGTAGTAAATATTAAATAAACTGAAGAGCAGGGAAGTGTTTCCTTATAGTAGGAATTTTGAAGTATTGAATGTAGATGAAAGGGTGGGACACCGTAGTGATAACTGTTTCAGGCAAAAGTCACCAAAGGATGGTCAAACGAACGGGCAAAAGTATGCTAAGAAAAACAGCATATTCACACAGTCTCAAAGTACTTCCCTCCAGGATACTTACTAATTATAAAGGGAAAAAGAGCAGCCTTATGGTGGAGACACCAGCTGGTCCCACTTTGTCAAGTGACCAGAGTTAAGATCATTAGCGATTGAGACACAACGTGACATCAGGTGCTGCTCCGAGGTACTGAGAAGGGCACAATTTTGCTTCTGTGATTTTCCTGCTGAGTGTAGACAGGAGAGGACCCCAGAAAAAATCCGAATTTGGAAACACCTTATAAAATAGCTGGCCAGTACTCTTCCCAAATGTCAAAGTCATGAAAGACGAAGCCGGGACAAAGGTGAGGCTGGAGAAGGCGAGAGGAGACATAACAGCTAAATGCAGTGTGGGGTCCTGGAGAAGTGCTGGATCGGGGTAAGAACATCAGCCAAACAGTCGGGGATGTCTGAATGAGGTCTGTGGATTAATTCATAGTATCGCGTCAGTTTCAATTCCCTAATTTAATTAGATCATTGCACTGTACTTGCGTAAGATGCTAACATTTAGGGTAGGCAAAGTTCAAGGTTCAAAAATAAATAAACATGACACAAGGACATTCACTGCCCTTGCCAGCTAGCCTCGGCAACCTTCCTGGCTTCACACCCCTACCCTTCGCTAACCAGCCCGAGTAGTTCCCCACTCGTTAAGCGCAAATGAAAGCTTAGGTCTCGTTTTCCCCAAACGATTGTGTAAGAGCCAACATGCCTTATTTCCAGGAAGTTAGTACCTCTCTCTGGATGCTTGTCCCAATCTTGGCTTTTTCAAGCATCACCGTCCAAAAGTAGGGTGGTTTCAGTCCACAGCTACATTCAGGAGCCATTCGGAGCCTGCAGTTTCTTCTTGTGGCCACATGGTGTCGCTGTTGGCACTCTGTCCTGCATAATCTCCCAGGCTGGGTCCATCCAAATCTTGGCAGAGACCTCTGGGAATTTCTGAGAATGAGCCTCGCCCCCATCCCCAGTTTGGCTGAAGGCGCTCCAGGCTTGGTCCCCCAAGGTTGTCTTTCATGAAAATAGCCCTTTCAGCTCACATCCACATGACCCCTTCCAGAACCCATCTCATCCTGGGAACGCTGGTTTGGGATTGGTGCAAGCTTCTCACAGCGCATGGACCCTCTACCTTCTCTCTGTGGACCTTCACCTTCAAAGCGCTCCAGGCAGCGGGGCTCCGTGTCTTCTTTCCTACTCGAAGGGGAGACTGTCAGGGCTGAAGTCTCCAAAGGATCCTTGCCAAGTGATTCCAAGGTGTCTGCACCTAATCCTTCCTGGGAGGGGTTAGCAATTACTGTATGATTTTCTGCCCCCCTCTCTCATTAGACAAGAGAAAAAATTGAACTCCGGGACCCTTGATTTAATCACTTTTCTTGACAAAATAGGTATCAAGTCCTGCTTTGGGCAGGACTCCATGCTGGATTCTAACTATTTCTAAAAAAGAAAGACACAGTTCTTGATGCAAAGGTAGACAGAGAGGCCATAAAGCAAATCGAGGGGGATGAGGGCTTATAAGGGTAGGGTACCATGGGTGCATAAGAGGAGGAGGTTGTGAACTGAGTCAACCACAGGAGATAGCACTTGAGTTGAGTCCTGGAAGACAAAAGGTACTGGCTGTGTGTGTGGGGCGGGGGGTGCAGGGGGAGGAAGGACATGTGGCTTAGCAGACCCCAAGGCTGACTCTGAGCCCCCCGTGTCCACTCCTGGCTCCCAGAACCTCCTTTGTGGTTTACCTCATTCCGTATTGTTACCTTCCATTCCTCTGCGTCTCCACGCTGGTCTCTGAGCTCCGGGAGGGCAAGGACTCCTCTGCTGTGTCCATAGTGTTCCCAGTGCCTGGGACATGGTTGGCTCTCAGTTTACAAAAATGATGAATTAATGACCCAGTTTAATGTATTAGTGGCAACACAAGTGGTGGTTCCATCCGGCTGGAATGATAATGTTTGGGAGGGAAGCAGTTGCAAAAGGTCGGTGGTCTAGAACCTTCTGTACTAAGCAGAGGAGGTTTTTTTTTTTAATTTTTTATTGTTATGTTAATCACCATACATTACATCATTAGATTTTGATGTAGTGTTCCATGATTCATTGTTTGTGCATAACACCCAGTGCTCCACGCAGAATGTGCCCTCTTTAATACCCATCACCAGGCTAAACCATCCCCCCACCCCCTCCCCTCTAGAACCCTCAGTTTGTTTTTCAGAGTCCATCGTCTCTCATGGTTCATCTCCCCCTCTGACTTACTCCCCTTCATTCTTCCCCTCCCGCTATCTTCTTCTTCTTTTTTTTTTCTTAACATATATTGCATTATTTGTTTCAGAAGTACAGATCTGTGATTCAGCAGTCTTGCACAATTCACCGCGCTCACCATAGCACATACCCTCCCCAATGTCTGTCACCCAGCCACCCCATCCCTCCCACCCCCCACCACTCCAGCAACACTCAGTTTGTTTCCTGAGGTTAAAAATTCCTCATATCAGCAAGGTCATACGATACATGTCTTTCTCTGATTGACTTATTTCACTCAGCATAACACCCTTCAGTTCCATCCACGTCGTTGCAAATGGCAAGATCTCATTCCTTTTGATGGCTGCATAATATTCCATTGCATATATATACCACCTCTTCTTTATCCATTCATCTGTCGATGGACATCTTGGCTCTTTCCACAGTTTGGCTATTGTGGACATTGCTTAAGTGGAGGAGTTTTTACCTTACCCGCAAGGCAACCGGGAGCCTCAGAACGTGTTGGAAGGAAGAATCATGCACGTGTATTTGTGTTTTGGGGCTAGCTCTGCAGCAGTGTGGGGGCCTCCCGGGAGGGGACAGTGGGAGGGACGGTGAGACCTGTAGGAGGCTCTTGCTGGGGTTTGGGCAAATAGCAAAGAGGTCCTGGACCAAGCTCATATGGGGCTGGAGAGAAGAGCATTTGGCAGACACCATGGAGGGAGCTGGAGGGACGGGGTGCCGGGGCGACACAGGGCTCTGGTGGGGTCTGGCTGGGCAGCCAGCTGGGTGGTGCTGTTGGTGCAGGAAGCCTTAGCAGAGGGCTTATTGGGGGGAGAAGTGAGTTTGGTTCTAGACACTTGGAGTGGGTGATGCCTGTCTGTGGCACATCCCGGATGAAATGTGAGGCAGAGAGTTGGACATGTGGGTCAGGAGATGAGGGGGGAGGCATGGGCTGGTGAGGGAGACTGGGAGCTTATCAGGATAAAGATGGAGGTAAAGCCCGTGCGTCTGCATGACGCCATCCAAAGCGAGAAGGTAGAGAATGTTGGGCACTCTGAATGGAGCCATAGGGATTACCAGTAACAGAAAGACCCAGACGAGGAGACAGAGAAGTAATTGGAATCCAAGAGATCATGGAGCCACAGAAATCAAGGACGAAGATGTTTCTAGAAGAGAGTGGCCCATGGGGTCAAATGCAGCAGCACGAGGCAACCAAATAAAGACTGAACACTGCCCACTGGGTTGGCCTTCGGCGAGCCTGGTGGAGAGGTGCGTCGGAGGGAGATGGTGCTGGGGTGAGGTGTGAGGGGTCATGGATTCCTCACTGTCTTCTCCCTTTACTTTGACGAGTTCGCCTCTGTGCGTGGGCTTGTCAGAGCCCTACCTCCATCTCCTCCCTCTGCATTCTTCCAGACCCATCTCCAAGCTCACCGGTTTTCCGTATGTCCCACCTGGGAGGCAGAATTAACCCCTCCTTCATCCACGTCTCTGTCACTTCATTATACCACTTAGGACACCGTGTTATTACTTGTTAGTGGGACCTGAATGGTGACCTGTATCTCTGTATAATCTACAATCATGTATTTATATCTGGGGGCCCCCATGTCTTTCCCTCCTTTTTTCTCTCTCACTTGGACTCCTAGGCGCCCCCCCCCCATATGGTAAAGCACAAACGAAGGGAGTCTTCAGGGAGTCTTCAGAGCCTCGGTTACCTTGGGTCCTAGGGAGGGTAGAGAGGGAGGCCATCAGAGTAGGAGGGAGAGGGTCTCAGAGGATGAGCTAGACAGTGGGTGAAGGCAGGGCTGTCTTGTGTGGGATGAAAAGGGAACCCTCCACTTCTGCCCGGATAAAACCACAAAAACCCTTTGAGAATTGCCTCCTGAGTGCCAGGTTTGAGAGGGGGGCACATGTGGTTCCAGCAGCCATAGGCGCCCCCCCCCCCCGCCCCTGCAGTGGGTCAGGGCTTCTTGGCCACCAGGGGCTGGGTCTTCCCTCCCTTTGTTCCCTGGGAGCGCTTGGCAAATATAGTTGAATTTCCCTAAAAGGCAGAGCTGAGAATCTGGGCACTGGTTGGCTTGGCTCACCTGCCAAGCAATCCTCCTCTCTTTTTTATTATTTCCTCTGACAAAGACATCAGAGGCTCAAAGACAGGGTATCTGGGAACTCAGAAAGCCTCTGCGAAGCCCTCCGCCTCCTTGGGGATGGGTGTAAGCCCGCCCCGCCCCGCCCCCCCAAAGACCTGGGTCTGAGCAGGGGGCCCCCAGGCGCTGCCCATCCCCAGGGACGCGCGGGCTCTCCTCTGAGCGCCGTCAGTCAGGATAACATTTCACACTGCCATTGATTTTTATGTCTTTCTACACTAATTAGACATGTTATTACTAATCTTTGGTAATCACCACAAGGGGCTTGTGGAAACTCTCGGAGATTTCAATCTAGATTAAAAATAAGCAACGTTATCACTTCTGGGAAAATGCAAAGAAAGCACATGTTATTCTAATGTTTAAATCAATAAAGCTGTCCTGCTTCTGTTTTGTGCTGGTATTGATGAAATTTATAAAAATCCCCTTTAAATTTCCTTCTGTCCATCTTGGCTCCGCAGGGGCGCCCGATTGATTTCTCGGAGGGCATCTGCTGGGGGCAACGCGCCGGAAAGACTGCCCACACCCCAGGGCCTCAGGGCAGATTGCAGAGACCTGGGGGCACGCAGTGGGGGGGCGCCCGTGGGACTTACTTTCCACTCCTTCATTTTGATGTCTGTTGATTCCTCTTACTAAAGGAGGTTTTGAACCCACAAGAAAGAAAGGGAGAAAATCCTTTCTTCCTTAATTAATCTCTCTTCCAATTGTTAAATGGCACACTTTGATTGCAAAACAACCTGCCTGCCCCCGGGGTAGATTAAATTCTGTAGGGGCATGAGGTAGGGGGGAGGTGAACATCTTAACCAGGGGTCCTGTCACTGGGGAGCGCAGAAAAGAAATTATCTGTGAAGAAGAGAGCGCCATCTAGCACATTCTCTCAAACAATTGAAACTAATGTGTTGACACAGAGAGAGAAATGAGCCTCCTTTAAAGTGGAGCCTCCTTTAATGTTCTGTGGAGACATACTGTAATTTGTAATACCTCTGATCAGAAATTGAGGTGGCATATGGACCCGAAGTGAAATAAAGCACAGTTAACTTTTTGCCAGGCGGGGGGGGTGGGGGTGGGGGTGGGGGTACACACATTTCCATATGACATTGCCTCGGCAGCCTTTCTGGCATCAGCAAGGGGACAGCTTGTATACCCAGAAGGATGCCAACGTGTACCACAACTCGGAGGCGGCATGCGTTTCCATGCCTGCTGTGTTTGCCAGGAGCTGTACTCAGCTAGTTGCCAGAGCTGAGGGGCAGGATGCATTTCGCAGCTCTACCCCTGCCTGCCCCCCCAACCCCCCACCGTCTCCAGGATCAGCCTTATAGGGGCTCCTGGTGCAGCAGAAGAATGTATGATGTATGTGGCTCTAGATGTGAGTTTAGCTTTCTTCTCAGGGGAAGATCTCCTTATTTCTAAAAGCCCCAGGGCAGTCAAAGTACTTGAGCACACCTATGTGCCAATTCTGATTTAGGCACCTTACCTTTTCTGCAACCTGTCCAATAGCCCAACCAGGTATGAGTCTTAGCTTGGGCTGCTAAAACAAAGTACCATAGACTGGGTGGCTTCGACAACAGACATTTATTTCTGACAGTTCTGGAGGATGCAAGTCCAAGGGCAGAGTGCCAGCAGATTTAGTCCTTGGTGAGGGCTCTCTTCCTGGCTAGCAGATGGCCACCTTCTTGCTGTGTCCTCACATGGGGAGTGGGGAAGAGTGAGTGAGCAGGCTCTCCTCTCTTCCTATGAGGGCACTAATCCCACCCTCCACAGCAGTGCGATTATTGTCATTTATTAGTAAAGAAATTGGAGTTCAGAGAGATCCAGTGTCTCTCCCAAGGCCCCTCAATCACTGGATGGCAGAATTGGTAGTAAACCCATACTTTCCACCACCAAAGTTGGCCCTTTGCCCTCCTGCCATGCTGTCTCCTGAGTTGAGTGAGGGTCCGGGGCTGTACTGGTGTTCAGGGATGCTGCTTGAAACATGGAGTATCTTACTTGCTTCTGTGACGTTCGTCTGCTTGTGATCTTGACCTTCTACTGCAACCTCCAGCTTTAGGGAAGTTCCCCCTGATAGAAAGACTCTAGTGAACCCCCAAATCCTTTCCGTGAACGCTGATCAGTGAAATTCCTCAGAAACTTCAGCTTGATCACCTCTGTTCATAAGCACAAGGAAGTGCTCATTAGACTTAACCACCAGCCAGGTGCTTTGTGTATTTTATTCTTATTTCTGTCATCATTACAAGCTATTTTCACAGATGAGGAAATAGTCTCAGGGAAGCTAAGTGTGTGAATTACTGAAGGTCTCGGCGCCACAAGCAGCCAGCCGAATAGTGATTGTAACCTGGGGTTGTCTTACTATTTTTGACGACACTGCTTTTATGAACCAACACAGCATTTTGTGAGAAGACCAGGGCCTTCCTGAACTCAAGTCCTGCATTTCTAGCTGTTGCTTGGACAGCCTGGTAGCACTTCAAAGTCAGTATACATCATGCAACTAAGTTCAGGCCAATTGGATGTGAGCGGGAGTACCACCAACCCTGGATGTCCCCAATTTCCTATCCGATGGCCAAATGCATGTGTGGAAAAGCAGCAATTTCACAAAACCAAGACTGAAGATAAAAGACCTGGGTCCCTGCTAACCTCATGGAGCTGATCCTGTCTACACTTCCTGGACAGTTATGTAAGAGAGAGATGCCCTTCTGTCTTCTGGAAGCTACAGCATTTCGGGGGCTCCTTGTGCAGCAGCTTCTTTGGTCTTCTTGTTTCTCCCTTCCCCTGCTTTTGATGATGTCTCCATTTAAGCTCAAAGCCCCTTTGAGCCCTTGCTCTACCCTTGACCTCTGCAGGTGATGTCAAAGTATTACAGCACAAGATATATACTCAGAAAGTGGAAACACCCAGAAAATGGAAGGATTCTTATCTCAGCGCATGGAAGGAAACCAGGGTGTATTGAACACTTGCTAATTGCAGACACTTTCACGAAATTCATGAAGAATCATCTTGCTTCAATATGACTCTTCAAGGACTTTGGGATAGAGTTCACACTTGGCTCTGTCAAAGCCTTTTTGAATAAGGCAAGATAGAGCTGGAGGCATCACAATGGAGAAGGAAAGCACAGACTCCTTAGTTGAGCATATGTGACCCTCCTCAGCTGGGTCTGAGCCCACCCTTCTCCTTCTGCTGCCCTCCTCCCATTGCCCTTGCCATTTCAAGTCTTGCCACATGGCTTCATCCTTCCAGATGCCAGTGGCATCTGGTCTACCAGAAGGCTCAGACTCATCCATTGAGACTAGCTCAGCACTTTCTTTCATTGACTCTCCCCTACCTCCTCTGCCCTCCATCTCTGGTGATTTTGCCCTGTGTTTATTGACTCCACTACAGAGACTCCAGTGCATATGACAGACATGTCACGTCATGGCTCTTTGACATCATCCTATGCTAGGATGTGGCTCTCCCAAGGCAAGAGCCTCATATTATCTATTGCTTTGTGTGGGTTCCAGCACAATTCCTGGCACCTGGAAGGGTCTCAGTGAATACTGAATGAAATTGTAATCCGAACAACAATGCTGTGAGATCCGTATGATTATCCCCATTTGCTGTAAGAAAAACTGACTCAGAGACATTCCGACTTGCTCGGAACCAAGGTAGTTTGTAAGAACCACACTTGGGTTTTGAGCATAGATCTGTCTGATGCCCAAATCCATGCTTTTTAATGTCACCTTACGACTGCCTTTTGATATCCCTACTAGGTAGAGAGTGATTTCGTTTCAGAAAGAGGGATTTTCTGGATTAAATGTGTCTAGACATCTTTCTCATCTTAATGCGGACTTATTCAGAGAGAAGCAGAATCTCCCTGACTGGTGGCAAAACTGAAAGAAAAAAGCAGAGGCCATCACTCTCCAATGCTGTCGTTCATACAGCTCCCTGGGCATGTGGTCCTCACAGGCTCAGGAAATGGCCCTGAATTTTTCCTCCTTCCCCCCCTCTCTCTCCCTCCCTTTTAAGGGAAAGAGCCCAGAACTGGGCTTCTCCGTCTGCAGTTCCAATTTGGGGAGGGTTTTGACCTTTGACAATTTTGGGTCATTGGCAGCAGAGAGTGTCTCTTGTTGTGACCTCCATTTTGGGGATTTAGCAGTTGAGATATATGCAACGCTCCAGCAGATGGGCCTGCAGCTAGTTTGACCACCATCAGCCTTGTGTTTGGAGCACCTGGGAATCAGGCATGGCTTTCTTCTCCAGCTCTGACTTGCCTCTTCCCACCAGATGTTGATTTTAGTTTGCACAGGGTGTCGTCCCTCCAGCTCCCAGGGTTCCAGCATGTTCTCTACTTCCCAGCCTGCTCAGTGGTTTCCCTGAAGCCCTGCTTTACTTTCTTCCCTCTGCTGCATCACTCCAGCTGTCTCCCTGGTCTGACTGGACTGGAAAGTCGGACCTAGGACATCACTGAGGAAGTATGAGGTGGGGACCTCTGACTGGTTGAAGAGGCTCAGGGTTTCCCAGAAGACACTGCCACACAGATACCCCTCACCGTGGCTCGTGCATGCAGTTAGCTATACATCCAAGCTGCACCTTGAGGTCTCTGAAGACAAGCACCTCATCTTAGTCATAGTTTATGTGGGTCCCAGGACAGTTCCTGGCACCTGGAAGGGTACCAGTGAATACTGCATGATAACAGTGATCCCGACACCAGTCCTGTGGGGTCCACGTGACTACCCTCGTTCATATGCTGGCACTTGAATGGTGACCTTTGAGGAGGGGAGGGGACTGGGACTCATTCAAAAACTTCGTGAAGATTTTGCATTTTGTTTTAGTATAGTTTAGTATATCCGTGTAGATGACAATATTTGAACTTTTCAAAACAGATCATAATGCTTCCCATGTGCCGAGGACTGTGCTCATGCTTTACTCATAATTCTCTCTAAATTTTTTTTACTACAATCCTTTGAGAAGGTAGTTTCCTTATCCACTAAAAAAAAAAAAAAAAACAAAAAAACAAAAAAAAAGAAACAAAAAAAACCCCAAGGTTCAGAGAGGCTAAAAACTCCCAGCTATGGGTGGCCAAGCGGAGATTTGAACCCAGCTCTGCCTGATACCAGAACAGGGCTCTTGAGTGCATCAACCCCCGAGATGGCTACCCCTGGCCGACCTTTCTAGAGCCTGTGACGCTCATGATTCCATTGAAGTGAGCCCTGAATTAAGGGCCTGCAAGGATGAGCATCCAAGCATGAGAAGCAGAGGTTTTAAAAGAATGTGCTGTTGTGAAATTTATTCTGATGCCAAAAGGGGATCTTGAGAGGGATTAAAGAGGAATTGTACCAGCTCTTATGCTCCAAAGATAAGCTTGACTGTGAACTGTAGCATATGCAGCCATAATGAATAAGAGAGAGATTTATTAGAGTATGTCATATTTGGTTAAGTACTTCATATGTAAGATGAGTATTTCACTTGTACATATTACATTTTCAATGGGTTTTCAACCATTTTCAATCCATTATTTTTAACTCCTTGCATTATATTGATGGTAAATTAATTATAACAATTACAATTCAAAAACCCATATTGTCCAATTATAATTTAATTCATTTTAGCTCCTCTCTTTGAGTTTGGATAAAAAGCTAAAGCACTTTAGAAAATGCTGTCATTCCCTCTAGAATCCTGTCATTGTGTTCTGTGTTTCTGTGGTGGTTTGAAGGTGGGATGGGGATTCAGTGGCAGAGGGTGGGGGTTAGCTGGCTCCCCAGGTGACACCCCACAGGTCGCTAGCCAATCTGGGTTTGGATCTGGATTCAACAATCTGCTCAGATCCTTGGACAGCTCACTTAATCTCTCCGTGCCTCTGTTTCCCCATCTGTAAAATGGGGTTAGTGACAGAGTCCCTACTTCATGGGACAATTCTGGGGATAAGTGAGTTAGTGTGGTCAACCCCCAGTAGACACAGGGAGCCGCGAATTAGTGTTGGCCATAATTATCCTAACTATGCTCTAGGGGAATAATGGTGGGTGGCTTTATTTCATGAACCAGTACCACCAGGAAGTGGTAGTTTTCTGGAGCCCTGTGTGAAGACAGACCCAAAGGCCCAGCCAAGCTCAGCATATACAATACAAGGGTCGCTTGGAGAAGTCTGCCATGGGCACAGCTGTTGGGAGAGGTGACAAGTTCTACTAGGGCTGGAATAATACTTGTTAATCCCTCCGCTATTCCCAGTACCCGGCACAGAGCTTGGCCCCTGCCAGGCCAGATTGTGATAATAGGGCTGAGCGCTAGCATCCAGCCATGCCCGAGGCCAGCCCTGTCCTGGACTCCTCAGTCAATGAGCCCACAAAGCCCCCGTCTCTGCCTCAGTCAGTTTGGGCTGGATTTTCTATCATGGGGAACAAAATTTTTAAAAAAAATTTAATTTTTTTGTGGTGTTCATGCTTATTTTATTTACTTCCACTTACTGGAGTTGCAAAAGTTCCATGCTCACTGTATAAACATTTTTACAGATATTATTCAGTCTTGAATAAGAAGGAAATTCTATATTTTGTGAAACATGGATGAACCATGAGGACATCATGTTAAGTGGGAATAAGCCACTCACAGAAAGACAAATACTGCGAGATTCCACTTGTATGAGGTGCCCAGAAGAGTCAAGTTCACAGACATGGAGAGCAGAATGCTGGCAGCCAAGGCCTGGTGGGGCGAGGGAGAAGGGGAGTCAGTGTTCAGTGGATATGAGTTTCAGCTGGGGAAGAGAGAAAGTTCTAGAGATAGAGGTGGGGGTAGGCTGTAGGACAGTGTGAATGTACTTAATGCCACTGACACATGTGCTTAGAAATGGCTAAGACGGTACATGTTATATGTTTTATCACAAAAATGTTCATGGTCAGAGATAATTTAACACCCAGGAGACAAGGTGTAAGGACACAGGTCTGACTTCATTCTCTCCCAGGCTAGTCTGGTTCAGGCTCCCCGGGCCAGGGAATGAGCTCCGAGTATTTCCTTGCTTTGTTCCAGTATTTCATCCATGTATTCATGCTTCCTTATTTCTCATGCTTTTTTTTCCCTGCTGGAATCCTGTTCACCTCCCTCACCTGCTTCACTCCCGTGCACCTTCCGGCCCAGCTCTGTGTGGCATGGCGTGTTCTGCCCACCTGATGCGTCCCCAAGGGGGGCCCTGTCTGCGAGGCTATTTCCAGACTTAGAGCTTCCCCGAGGCCTGGCCAGTGTCTTGTTCATCTCGACAGCTCTTGGGCATAGCATGGAACAGATGTCAGTGAATCTGTGGAGGCTGCCAGGCCACAAGCAGAGAGCTTTGATGGTGCTCCCGATTGCAGGGAGCAGTGATTTCCCGAATGGCTCCTCTTTCCCTACCCTCCAGCATGGCTGTGCACATGGGGGGGGGGGTAGGGACTGGATCATTTCCTGCAGTTCAACACTAATGAGAGCCATCAGACTGCTTGAGAAGCTCTGCTCAGGGCTGGGCTCTTAATTTCCCCATTATACCTGGGTCAGCCCGGCGAGGACACAGGATGCCCTGGCCAGGGGCCAACAGGACCATCAGCAGCAAGACTGACCCTGGGATGGAATTAAACCCCATGCATCTTGGCTTCGTCTTCCCCTGATGTCACCAGCAGATGGACAACACTTGCATTGTTTCCTTTTCCTCTCTTTTAACAGGAGGCTGCATTCCCGCCAGACCCCCAACTAAGATGGACCGAGAGAAAAACAGAACAGAGAAGTAGGGAAAGAGTAATGGGAAGCAGAGCATATAAGACAGAGGAAGAATTTGAGAGCAGGGCACAAGGGGTTACAGAGATCCTGGGCCAGGAAAAGAACAGGTTGCTTCTTTACAGGAGGGAACTTGCGTCAAGGGTCCATTGGATCACAAGACACGTTGACTTTAAAGAAACATCCTGCATTGTCCTATCCTGGGGGTGAGAAGGAAATATCTATTGTTTGATGGTGAGACCTGTCTCCTGATCCCTCACATCCCTTGAGGTGCCCACTAACTGCAGCATCTTGTTCATTCCGCCTGCCGTAATGTGATTTTCCTCTCTACTTTGGCTTAATTGGTGGAGTGCTGAGGAACAAAGCAAATATTTGTGCAGCTCGAATGCTGGTCTTGGGATTGGAAGGTAACATCGTTCAGTGTCTGCAGCTGAATTGCGATACACAGGCAGGGGAGTCAATTTGCTCTGGGATCAATAGATGTGGTCTCAGTAGGCAGAGAACTTGGGGGCTGCCTTCTGTAAACCAGAGGACGTGGGACAGCTCCTCAATGCCTGGCTTAGTTTAACATGGCAACTGGGCAGTGGCTTTATTTCTACTCTGATTGTTTTTCAGCTCAAGAATGATGAACACCTTCCCAATATCAACCAGCTCAGTGTTAATCCTGCAGAAACACAAGACTCTAAACTGTGGTCACACTGCCCAACACGCTTCCTCTGTGTGTCACCTCTTTGGTATCCCTTGAAGTCCAAGGGAATGGTCACCTCTCTGGAAAGCCTCCCTCTGCTGGCCTGTGGAGGGACCCCCTGTCCTCTGCACATTCTTGGTACTTGCACTCTGTCCGTCCTGTCTTGAAGGTGGCATGTACGATGCTGAAGCTGAGGCCGTTGCCTTTTTAAGGTCCCTTTGGTTGCAACTACTAAGCACCCACCTGAGCTAGATTAAGACCTAAAGGAAAATCCATTACAGGGACATAGGTGCTCTCAGAGTTCAGAAAAGGAACTTAGTCAGCCCTCAAGGAAAGACCAAATGGAGAATGAAATAGCAATCAGAATTGGCTTTCTCCATGTCTTGCTTTTTGGGGGGGGGGTGTCTATGTTCTTCTTCTTGCTCTCTTTGCTGATTGACTTCTTTTGCTTCCTCATCCCTGTGACAAGGGGGACGTGGGCCCCTCACTGCTCCGGAGCCCAGGCAGCTCTGGCCGAGGGTGGAGACCCGAGTCTGTGTTAGTTCCCTAGGGCTGCCAAACAGAGGACCAAAAATTGGGTGGCTTCAAACAACAGCAATGTTTTGTTTTACAGTTCTGGAGGCTGAAAGCCCCAAACCATGGTGTTGGCAGGGCCGTGCTCTCTCTGAAGTCTCGGGGGAGAATCCTTCCTTGACTCTCCTGGCTCCTGGTGTTTGCCAGCAATCCTCGGATTACCTTTTTAAAGACCTTCTTTCTAAAAAAGGTCACATTCTGAGGTCCTGGCGGTTAGGATTCCAACGTATCTTATTTTGGTGGGGACAGAATTCCACCCATAATGGAGTCCATTCTATTGGATGGGAAGACATGATGCCCGTTACGTTCCCACCAGTCCTCGATGGGGGGTCAAGGTTTTGTTGCAGCTTTGCCTGGAAAACAGTAAGTGCTTAATAAGAGTTAGCATTAATTAAGCCCTTATAGTGAGCCCTGTGTATTCTTAGCCAGTCACACTATGAAGTCACTGAACTCTTCAGGTCAGCTCTGAGATAGATATTGCTTTTATTCCCATCTTATGGAGGAGGAAAACAGGCTCAAGAGGAAGTGGCCTTGCTGGGATTTTAAGCCCATCGACCATGGTGACAGAGTCTTGTGCTCTTATCCATCAACTAGATGGGTTGATCCTGGGTGTTGAGTGGTCACAGGACAGGTGAGAGGCAGCTGCTTTCTAGGTGGGCACCGTGAAGGAGGAAGAACATGAGCATTTAAAGGTTTCGTCTGCAAAACCGGGCAGCTTGCTTAGACTTTCCTACTTGAGACTTTATGGTCCGACATTGAACACAGGATGCCATCTACAGCCAACTTTGAGTCCTTTCCCGCTCGTGCATGAGTGTTTTGATACCATGAGTAAAGAGTGTCTTGTTTCCTCCTGCTCTGTCTCTGTGTTCTGAGCTCTCAGCTATGGTGCTGTGTTGCTCAGGGGGCTCCTTTTGGGACCTCCTAGCGTGTCTGCCCCTCCCATGCCACTCTTCCCCAGGCCTGCCCTTCTAGAAGCTGTCACTGAGGCTTCCTCTGAGCTGGAGGGCAGGATTGGAGGTATGGGGGGAGGGCTCCTTGGTTCCTGAGACAAGCTCCATCAGAGCAGTCAGGTCACTAATGGTCACAGATGACTCCAGGCTGGGGCTCAGAAAGCAGACCTGGTGTTTGGTAGCTTCCTTTTCCTAAAGTCCAGCTCCTGTGCCTCATATTTTAGTTCCAAATGGAGGTGGTGGCTTCTGATAGCTGCCTGCTGGATTCTGATAGGGGATCTATTTTTTTCCTGGAAAAGAAGTGAGAGGAAGGATGTATCTTATTACCTGGACATTGATAAGGTCTCCTGGTAGACAGGATGATTATCCAAGACTGAAGGTGTCACCCACTGGCTCTGGACACTAGATGTCATCACTAGATGGGACGCTGTAGGATCTGAAGCTTGTCATTGATTGGACACCATGCCTGAAGCCCCAGGGGCTTCCTTGGGTCCAACCCCTCAGGCTAGATGAGCTTCTTCACTTCTGGTCCCACCCTCAGTGCTGACCACTGCTTTCATACCTGCCTTGCTTCTCATTCTCCTACTTCCTAGGTTGGTGGCCTTTGAATGTTATCTAATCTCTTTTTACTGGCCAGAGTTCAGTCCGGGAAGCAGAACTAGATTTTTTTGGAATAAGGGATATAATATGGGAATTAGACTTTAGATCTAGGAGAGAGTTACAAGATCTGAGAAGTCACTAACTGACTTTCTGAAACCCTGGTGATGAGGAGGCTGGGCAAATCCAGCTGCCGAAATGGGACAGCAAAGGGGAGTTCCTACGGAGGTTTACAGGAAGCTGCTACTTCTGTGGGTCTGCAGCCAAACATCTGGTGGCAGGCAGGGCCACTGCTGGTCTGCAGGGTTGGCACTTTGGCAGAAGAGCTGGGCCTGGAATGGAGGAGAGGAAGAATAAGCTAGAACCCATTGGGCACCTCTGTTTCTGTGTGGTACCCTACCTGACCTTGAACCTGTGTGGCATCCTACCTGACCTTGAACTCCTTTAAAGAGCCCCTGTGTCACTTCAGTTCTGCCCCTGCCAGTCTCACACAGCTTCCCCTTATGGCATCTCTAACTCAGAACCCTGTGGAGAAGGGAGTTACAGGAAACATAATCAACATAATTGACAATAGAACGATCCAGCAAACTCTCTGAATGTGGTTTTCTCATCTGTGAAATAGGGGTGACAATGCAGTTGTTTTGTGGGTTACATGAGGTAATACATGTAAGGCACGCAACATCAACAACAACAACCATGTGTATATGTTTGGGGTGGATTTCTCTGCCCATTGTCTCTCTGGATTGCCCCCATCTAAGGATATGTTCACAAAAGATAAATCTTTACAGGACAACCTATTTTTTTTTTTTAAAGATATTCAACCTGAAGTTCTAACCAAAAGAAACCTCTTCTCTGAGGTTCTCCTCTGCCTCCCTCTTCCCTTCTCCCAGAGCTCAAATGTTCTTTTCTCACTATCCAGCAGAGTAGAAATGATGGCATCCCCAACAGATGAGGACATGGGGAATTTTGGGAGAGGACTGAAGGGGGAAAGAGCACGGGGGCTGCCAGGCATGGAGGGTCTTCTCTGCTGGTCAAGATATGGCTATTTGGAGCACCTTGTGAGGTGAGCAGTGTGGCGCCACTAATGCAGAGGATGGGGCTTGGGAACGAGTTAACTAGAGTGGGAATTTCTGATCCCTCCTGGCACACGGATCTGTATGAATTGGATGTCATTGCTTGACCCTGCATTGGAAAAGAGCTGAACCTCATTCATCTTTCTTCCAAGTGCATGCATGTTTGTTCACCTGGCTGGAGGAGGCTTCCTCCCCCCATACCTCCAATCCTGCCCTCCAGCTCAGATTATGAACAGATGCTGGACATCCCACACCTGATTCTTCCAGTGTGGAAGACAAGGAGGTGGGCAGAGCCTCCAATGAGTGCCTGGCCATCTGACAGCAATGCTGGGTTCTGCTGCCCAAAGGGTAGACTCTCCAAAAGGGTAATCCCTGGTCCTTGGGCGACGTTTACTCTTTAATCACTATCTTAGGTTCTTTACATATGTGTAGTACAGCTTCTGACGTGTAGAGATATTTGATAAATGATGGCAGCTGGTGACCTGCTTACTGGTCCTTTTACTGAGGCTATGAAAGGCAATATCTGACAGACACAGGATGGGATGTTGTTTGCAAGCCTTGGGCCTGGCAGGGAAAATATATTTGGGATAATATAGTAATAGCTCCTGGTATATTTAAATCATCTCGTCATCTCCTAATGCATTTACCAGTAATTGGAGGTTTTCTTAGCTCCCAAGGCAATGTGAATACTCCTTGGAGAGTCAAAAGGCCTTTGAGAGGTAGTGCTCCACTCAACACAGGTAATAGCTTTCAGCCTGAAGTATTTCAAGGGTTTGGGGCCATCTCAGAAAGATCTTAAAGATGTGTCACATAAAGGGAATCTTTCATAAAGTCTCACAGATCCTCAGGGTTTTCAATGGGGTTCAAGAGGCTGAAAGATGGGTTGTGTGTGTGTGTGTGTGTGTGTGCGTGCGCGCGTGCATGTGTGCGCACACGGGCTCACGTGCTTGTGTGTGCATGACAGAGAGAGAGAGAGAGATCCTGGCTGCTCCTGAAATTTTAGCTGTCATTACTGAAGCAAGTTGAAACAAAACAAAAAAAGAAAAGAAATCTAGAATTTTCTTCTCTAGACAAACTCATATCCAGAGGAGGACTTCTGATAAATGTACGAAGGTCTCTAGCAAACATCTCTTTCAAATACTGTAGGTTTTGAACACATGGTAGGTGCAGACAAAATAGTTAAGTGTTTAATGTCAAAGGTTAATGAAAAATAGAATTCAGAGGAAGCTTATTACCATAATTTCTGCAGGACCTAGAATTTTGATTCTAGAGGACTCTCCCTCCAACCTGCTGACCTCACTCATTCACCATTTTGTCCATTCCACTCATGTACTGAGTAGTTTTGTCTGTCAGCATGTCTCAGTCTCTAATAACTTGAGAATGTATAAAAATCAAGCACTGCCCTCAAGGAGAATCCAATCCAGTGAAGAAGACAAGTAAATGCCCCATTCTCTTGAGGCTAATATTCAGCCTCACATTTTTGTAGCAAAATGGACTTGGGGGTCAGAAAACAACTAGTTATAGAATGTCTTCTGTGGGTGGCCCTAACTTGTGCACAGAGACAGTATGTACATAAAAAGAAGACTGTTTGTTTTGTCTGTTTCCTAGGCGCTACGGGTTGGATGAACGCCATATTTGCAGAGCGCGGGATGGAGGAAACATGAGAAATTTACCTGAAAAGGACAAGCAACGCGCTACTGGATATTAGTGAAATCTTGCAGTCAAACACCGTGCCTGACACAGAAGTAATAAGTCACACTAGGGGCACCTGGATGACTCAGTGGGTTAGGCGTCTGCCTTCAGCTCAGGTCATGGTCTTAGGGTCCTGGGATCCAGCCCCACATTGGGTTGGAGTCCTTGCTCAGTGGGGAGCCTGCTTCTCCCTCTGCCCTCCCCCTGCTCATGCTCTCTCTCTCTCTCTCTCAAATAAATAAATAAAATCTTAAAAAAAAAGTCACACTAAGTTGGTTTGTCAGGAGTGAGGATGGATAGAAGGCAGACTTGTAGAAAGGGGGGTATTAAAACCCTAACTGGATGGAGAGACAATTTTTGTTTTCCTTATAAAAGTAACATTCATGTGGTTAAAAGTAGTTTTGACAGATATGAAAAGGAAGAGGGTACAGAAACCAAAAGTGAAAATCTTACTTCTTTTGAAGTAAGATTTTGAAAATTTTAAATTTTGAACATTTTATTGACCCACATCCATTTTTAGGCTCAAACTGCAGACCCAGCTGACTTTCAGCTTTTAGTTATTCTGTTGGTTTCCAACATCAGCCTGAATGAAATACTCTGCAAGAATTTTTTTTTGAAGATTTTATTTATTTATTTGACAGAGAGACACAGAGAGAGCAGGAACACAAGCAGGGGGAGTGGGAGAGGGAGAAGCAGGCTTCCCGCGGAGCAGGGAGCCCGATGCGGGGCTCGATCCCAGGACCCTGGGAGCATGACCTGAGCCGAAGGCAGACGCTTAAGGACTGAGCCACGCAGGCGTCCCTCTGCAAGAATTTTTGATCCATCAATTTAGGTAGTTTGTTCTGCTGCCCTATCCTACCCTTCCCCGCACATCACTTCAGCATTTGTGGGTGTATAACACTTACATTCTCTGCTGAAACCATAGAAAAGTCTTCTAGGCCTTGACCAAAGGCTGATAAAAACACCCTGGGAATTCACAGGCAGCATTTGCAATAGTATGATTATGTAAATATTATTCACTATAGAATTGGGTAGTGTGATTAAATCCAGGGGACCACATGTAACCCTATCATCAGGGTAGCTAGTTGCTGTGATAAAAAGCCCAAATCAACACGAAACAGGAAATGAAGATGGCAAGGTCTAATCTGATTCTAAGGTCTGAGGATTCTAAAGTTGTGCAGTGCCCAACAGGTGCATACATACCACTAGGGAGTGACTGTGGTTGTTTAGGAACAATACAAAAATATTAATTTTTTCTTTCAAATTATGTGTGTTATTTTTTCAGATAACTACTACCTTCTTAGGACATAAATATTTTGTTTGACTCTAACCAAACAGGACTCTTAGGTATTCCTTTTGGACTAGGGATGCTGTCAAAAAACTTAGTGGGTCACTGAGATTGACGTGGACTGAGAAAGTTTGGGAACCTTTGATATAATCTCTGTTCTAGAAAATTCCCTCTGGCTGCTATGTGGAGAACAGCTGGGAGGGGCATAAAAGTGGAGGCAGGGAGATGAGTTGGAAGTAGAACCACTGAAACATAATCAGGGCATGAATGTGGGAGGAGAGACACGGATGCACTCAAGACACTTTGTAAGGAGACAGATGACAGTGTTCATTGCTGTGGGAGGTGAGCTTGAAGAGTGGGGGAGGAGCCGATGCCATTTCTTCTGGTCACCTGAAGGCTTAACTGGCTCTTAGCAGGAGACCTCACCTCCTTGCTCTTTGTTGAACAGAGGTCTTGATTACTAGCCACACACATCTCTTGTGGGGCTGCTTGCGTGTCCTCATGACAGGGCAGCTGGCTTCTTCTAGAGTGACCAATCCAAGAGAGAGCAAAGTTGAAGCCACAATGCCTTTAGGACCTGGCCTAGGAAGTGACACACCATCCGGTCTGCCTTATGTTTTTGGTCACATGAAACATCTCTGATACAGTGTGGGAGGGAACAACCCAAGGGCATGAACACCAGGAGTTGGGGATCACTGGGGGCCATGTTGGAAGCTTCTTTTCACACCTGCATTGCTAGTTATACCACTGGTTCAGGGGCAGGCTGCAGTTTTTAGGGAGGTGAATACTTGGGGGAATAGCAATAAGGAGCAAATTCACCATATCAGTCAGCATTCTCCTGGGAAATAGACCCAAAAAGATGTATGTATATATGTTTCTATCTATCATCTATCTATCATCTATCTATCTAACTATCTATCTATCTATCTATCTATCTATCTATCTATCTATCTATCTATCTATCATCTATCTATCTATCTACCTACCTATTTATCTCTATCTCTGTAAAGAGACTCATTATAAGGAATTGGTTCGAGTCGTCGTGGAGACTGACAAGTCCCAAGATCTGCAGGGTTAGTCGGTAAACTAAAACTCTGGGAGAACTGGTGGTTTAATTCCAGTCTGAAAGCTAGCAGGCTTGAGTTCTAAGTAGAGTTGATAGTTAAGTTCAAAATCAGGAAAAAGCCAATGTCCCAGTTCAAAGGCGCTCAGGCATGGGAAATTCTCTTTTCCTGGGGGAGGGTCCGCGTTTCTGGTCTATGCAGGCCTTCAACTGATTGGGCAAGGCCCGTCCACATTAGGAAGGACAATCTGCTTTACTCAGTCTACTGATTTCAACATTAATCTCATCTAAAAACACTTTCCCAGAAACACCCAGAGTAACGTTTGACTAAATATTTTTGCACCCTGTGGCCCAGTGAGGTTGATGTGTAAAATGAATCATCTTCCCCAAGTGAATTTTGCCGTCAGCACCAGGAATATCCATCTTTCAGGTTGCAGTTTTCCTTCTGGGTGGATTCCCCCAGGATCCTCAGTGGTGTCAGTGGACGTACGGGGAGAACTGGAGGCCCTCAACTGGAAAGGTGTTTCTAAGGAATCTTAGACCACCTGGCTGGTGCTTATAGATGCTCCAGGAGCCATCCAGAACAGGGGTTCTTCACCTTGAGTACACACTGGAATCTCCTGGAGAGCTTTAAAAAATACTGTAGCTGGTGTCCCACTCCCAGTGATTCTGAATTGATTGGTCCGGGGAGTGGTTTGGGCACTGGGGTTTTTAAAAGCCCCCCAAAGCCTGAAGAGGGAAACTCCCCTTCACTGAAGAGACAGACTACCCAGTACCCCTTGCTTCTGTAGGTGAGGCCATGAAGACAGCATCTCCCATCACCTGAAGTGGGCTGCTACCTTCTGGAGCCCAGGTATCTGAGTCTCTAGCTAAGCACCTGGCTCATTTGGCAGGCTCCCTTTCAGCTCTTGCTTTGTACTTTGGAAAGTCAGCCAGTTGAGCACAGAACATAAATCAGAATCTGCTCCTTCTTGGACTCAAGTTTTATTTCTTTTCTCCTTGGCTTGAAAGAAATCGGTTCTACGTCACTTTTAGACTACAGTGACTCAGTGAAATGCAATCTTGACTAAAGCAAAATTGCTTAATTAGACAATAATATTAGAGAAATTGACCATTATATCTGGTTATTGACTTTTCAGATGGCCTGTATTAGCATTTATATTCTTTCCAGTTGAGTTTTTAAGCATGAAAATAATTTATTGAGAGATTGTTCTTAGAAGCTATTTTTAATAGCCTAATGGCTTTTTAATTTTCAAATCGTTTATATTCATCAGCTGGAGCCAAGAAGGGAGTCAGATTGACTCTCACCGCACGATGTTCCATTCTCTTCAGTTATTAACTGTTTATACTTGGATATCAAACCACTGGGGCACAGGATGTCAGAAGGGGCACATCAGGAAGGAAATGAATTTTGGGCTGGTAGCCATAAAAATAATGTTTAGTTGCTGTTTATTGATTGACTACTCTGTGCCAGGCACTTAATGCAGATTTTCTTTAATCCTCTTGAAAACCCTAAAGCACAGATATCATTATCAATCTTTAGTAGACTGAGAAATGAAGGCTCAGGTATGGAGAATGTCATCATCGTCATCATGGCGGATGCATGTTGATAGGTAGACCATACATCCCAGTTGATACCGCAGCTCCACATAACTTTTAATGGTGTTCTCTTTCACTCTCCACATCATCCCAATTTGGGCAATAGATTCACTTGCCATTCTTCTTATGGGACACTCATCCTGTACTGAGCACCATTGCACTGTGACCCTCACAACTGCTAATGGTTTCTTTTATTGTGCTCCCCTCAGAGTTGATGAAACTGAGGCACTGAGAGATCAAGGTCAAGGGGAAGTCACTTGCAAAGTTCATAAAGCTGGTTAACGATGGAGCTAGGCATTGAGCCCAGGCAGCCGCACTTACACCCCATTCTCTTTCTGTTACGCAAAGCTGAATGGCAATCATTATCACGATTTCGAAAATGTAGACCAAGGAGAAAGTTCCACGGGACTGGTTATTGGGTGAAAATAGCAACAACACTATTATAACCACAGGAACATTGAATTGTTTTGTTGTGGTGGAACTTTGTTATATGAATAAGCTGCAGGAAATCACATTTTCTGTTGTCAGGATCTGTCAAGGAAACACAGACTCTTTATATTGAATTAGCAAGAAGTACTCGTGCTTTGAAAGCCATGGGGCAGCTGGACAAGATATGCATACATTTTTTTACTTTCTCCAAGCTTAATTAGACAAACTCAGTGATTGCCAACAACCACAATTATTCCTGGGAACTCAGACTGCCTTAATACAAATACAGCATCTGAAACCATGGCTGAGGTTTCTGGATACTGCGCACAATCATCCACAGCTAGAACAATGCAGAGGAGGCAAGGGGGAGGTAAAGTGTGTTTGGTCGAGGTGACCAGCTGGGGAGGGGGAAAAACAGCCATGTCTTCCAAGGAAAGCTTGGGAAATTTGTGCGCATTGGGTCAGAAGATTAGACCAAAGGCAGGGCGCAGAGAGTGTGCACTTGGGATTTGGAAGGGGTATAATACCAGACTTGTTCTGTGTGGCCTCAGAGTTCTGATGGATGGGGAGAGGGTAGCTATAGGAACAGTGTCACCTCCATCTCTGCAGATATATGGTAGCCTCTGGATGGCTTCTGGAGGAGGGGATTGAGGGACATCTGGCTGGATTGAGCAGCATGTCCTTTAGCTATCTCTCCTGGTAAGCTGATTGCACTCTTCACCACCAGACAATGTGAACGTTCACAGAAGACGTGGGTGTTGACTGGGGTCTCCAGGCCCTTGGGGCCTAGAGAAGAGGACCAAATCCCCATTGTACCCCACGGCAGTATGATGTCCTTGCTAAGATCCGTGCAAATTCCCAGAAGGCTTGCATTGTTATGCTCTCCTTTGGCTTGTAGCTCCTCTCCCTTGATGTAGGGGTTGGACCATCTTGTCGGCTGTCTTGCTGTCTCTGTTCTACATATAATTAGCCTGAATCAATGGTAATATTTAAACAGAGATCACCTGCTGTTTGCAGAATGGGCTCATGGGTGTATTTTGGTGAAGGTGAGGCTGAGTATGTGTTAGTAGACTTCAGAAGTCTTTCTTGTTTTTGCAAGCTACCTCTTTTTTTTTTAAAGATTTTATTTGTTTGTGTGTGTGAGAGTGAGTGAGTGCGGGAGAGAGCACAAGCAGGGGAGAGGCAGAGGGAGAGGGAGAAGCAGGCTCTCTGCTGAGCAGTGAGCCCAACACGGGTTTCGATGCCAGCACCCTGGGATCATGACCTGAGCCAAAGGCAGGCGCTTAAATGACTGAGCCCCCCAGGCACACCTCTGCAAGACAACCTCTAACTGAACATTAGGCATTTCATTCCTAAAATGTCCTTTGACAACTCATCACCAGGGCACTTTTTCTAACCTCTGATTATACATCACTCCCTATTTTGCTCTTTTTTCCTTTCTTCTCCATTCTGTGTGGGAGCAAATTTCTGATATCAGGCACTTTGGCCAGCTCTCTCATTGCCTGATTTCCTGCTGTCTCCAGGTTCTAAGATGGTGGCTTTCCAATGTTTTGGCCATGACCCTTAGTTAGAAATACCGTACTATGACTCAAAACACTCATGTAATACTTAACTCTTACCACCTCTGTTGCTCTTGGTCTGATATTGTGTAGTCTAGGCTGTATGCAATGCCATACTACCTTATCTGTCCTGTCTGCTCACATCCCATTCCATTTTATTTCTAAATTTTAGTCATGACTCACAAATCGTACACGTTGATTTCACAACTGCTCATGTATCAGAACTTGAAATTTTCAAAGCACTGCTCCTACCTTTTTTAACTCAAGTGATTTGCCAAGTACCTTTCTGTCACTATTTTGCATATGTGATCCTAGAATGCAAATCTTTTGAAGCAAGATCTTGCTTTTGAATCCCCCACATTGATTAGTTCAGTCACAAACACATAGCAAGATAAAGTAGACTCAGCATTTATTGATCAGTGGAATGGTTTGGACCCTCCAAACGTCACCGAGATCTGAAAGTGACAGGACCAGGACAGTAGGCTAGGTGCTATCTGTAGCCCCACTAGAGACTGAGTGGGGAAGTCCTTTGTAAGTGATAACGTACTCCTCAAATTCTAGTTCACCCAAAAGTACTTGTTGACTGGATTTGTGCTGAGCCTTGTGCCAGGCTTCCCTACAGAAACTGGAAACATGAGACATACTCTCATCCTTGACAAACAATGAATTTATAACATATTGTGATTAGTGTGGTGCCAGAGCATGAATGATGTGCAGTGGGAACCCAGAGGGGAGGAAGCACAGAAGATGCTATGTGGATTTGGTCTTGAGGTTGGTCAAAGAGAAGGGAATTTGAGGCAGAAGCAACAGTATGTGCAAAGGCCCTGAGACGTAAGAGCAGGGTATGTCTGGTTGAAAGGAGATCAGTTCTGTGTGGCTGGTGTAAGGGATGAGATGCAGAGGGTAATGGGAGTTAAGAGGCTGAAGTCAGGCTATAAAGGATTTTGAACTTGGACAGGAAGCCATCCAATGGTTGTAAAAGGAGGCTGCAGAGGATGGACCAAAGTTAGGGAGGCTTAGAGAGGGTGGCTGGCTAGGAGACCAGGGAGATCTGCTGTTCACATCTGCACCTGTTAGGCAGTGACATTGGGCATGGCTGTCCTGTGTGTGGAGTCATCAGATAGTTCCTGCAGGTGGCAGGCAGGGCTGTCACTCTAACCAGTGAAACCTTGATCTGGCAATTTGCTTGGAGGGTCTCAGCCAAGGGCACAGGGCTATCTTCTCTGTCTGTTCTTCTGGGAGGGAGGAGATCCTGAGGTCCTGTATGGGCCATCAGGAGAGAAAAGTGCCCATGGTGCTCCTTGTAGCGGCCACTGTGTAGATGCTTTTGAGGACGCCTCCATTACACAAGACTGTGTCCACTCCATGTTAATATAAAGAAAATTATCCTTTTCCTGAGTATTTTTTTTCATCTCCCTGACACTGCTAACTGCTTAGGCTTCCCTGTTTACATTATTTATGACACTCATTGGCTTATTACCATGAGTGTGGGGGCTGTTTTGATGTTTTCAACCTCATACCCATTGTCCCCCTCTTTTGTATTTATTATTTCCCCCATTCATCCCCACCCTTGGCATTATTTTTCTATTCTTTTATTATTATTATTTTTTAAAGTAAGCTCTATGCCCAACGTGGGGCTTGAACTCATGACCCTGAGATCAAAAGTCGCATGCTTTACCGACTGAGCCAGCTAAGCTCACCTGTTTTTTACATTCTTTTAAGATGCTTTTAGACTATCAAGAAAAAGGGTGGGTATGAAGCAATAAATAAACAAACCACTAGAGGTAATATTTCATACCTCAGTTTCTGTATCTGTGAAATTACTAAGACTGGGCTTGTTCCGTGCAAGACAGGTGGCACCCATGCATGGTCAGCATGTACGGAGAGAATGGTTCTGTCACTTAGGGCAGTAGCCAGGGCCTTCAGCCCCATTTGCCCGAGACTTGCAATAAGCGTCAGTCTGGGATTTGTGAAGCTGTTTCCCTGGCCACGGCTGGAATCGCAATTCACATCACCGTCATGTGGGGCCTGTAGGCATTTCCACAGCATTTTTTCCTGGTGGGCATCCATTCTCTGGGAGAGCTGTCGCCAAGCTGTCCTGCTTGGAGCACTTGTGCGTGTCAGTCTTGTAAGAGGCCCGGGTTTTATGCTCTGCTTGAAAAACAGCCGGTTGAGAATGATAGACAGACGCACTGACAGCCAGCCAGCTAGAGCCAACACTCTCTTCCACAGAATTCCAAACAGCTGGAGGACTGGAAGCTGGAGTCCCCGAAGCATCTGTAGAGGTCTGACATGCAGGCCCCACCCATTCCGGGTGTTCGCTTTACTTGTCTCCTAGGTGTGGCGTGTCTGGAGGCAGTCAGAGGTGCAGGGACGGAGTTGGGCCCGTGGACTGTGAGCATCCAGACAGCTGTCTCTGACCTGTGGACAAGGCAGAGAGATCTTTGAAGCTGGGCAACTAGGCGGGTGGGCCTTTCTCACGAGTGCAGAGAAGGGATAAAAGCAGGTTAGTGAAAGGAGAGTGTATTAGTTTCTAGCAGCTGCTAAAACAAAGATCCACTAGTGGGGTAGCTTCCATAACCAGAGTTTATTCTCTCACAGTCCTGGAGGCGAGAAGTCTCAAATCAGGTCATCAGTAGGGCCATGCTCCCTTCACAGTCTCTGGGGCAGAATCCTTCTTGGCCTCTTCTAGCTTCTGGTGGCTCTGGGTGGTCCTTGACTTGTACCCACATCATTGCCGTTCTTTGCACCCATAGTCACATGGCCTCCTGTTGTGTGTCTGTCTTGAAACTCACCTTACTTCTTGCATTTTTGAGGATATGTGTGATTGCCTTAAAGGCCCACCCAGATCATCCAGGGTAAATGCTTCCTCTTTACATCCTTAACTTGATTACATCCCTTGACACTTAAGATAATATTCTCTTTTTTTTTTTCCATATCAGGTGATATTATTCACAGGTTTTGGGGATAAGGACATGGATATATCTTTTTGTGGGCCACCATTCAGCCTACTATGGAGGGGAAGGCTCTGATCTTGTTGACAGAACAGAAATGTGAAGGCCGGAGGTGGGGAACCTAACCGATTTAATGCTTTAAACTCTGCATATGGTATTTTTTTTTTTATGTTATGTTATTTTGAGAGCAATTCTGTGTGGTTTTAGATCTGGTAAGGACAATGGGTCCTCCTGTGCTTTACTGGAGGTTCTGACAACCTTTGTCATCTTTAAGGTCGTTCTTGGCGTCAGGATGCATTCCTGAATTATAACATTCATTCACTTGACTGACATTTATTGAGCATCTTTACAACAATTCAGCCAGTTACATCTTTCAGCAATTCTACTTATTAATTTAATTCTATTGATCAGTTATATTTATTTATTAATTAATTTTATTTAAAAATGGGTGTTACATTTCAATTTTGTTCTTAGTTGTTGCAGTTTCGATTTCTTTTAGTTATCCAGCGAAGATCGCAACCTATCAAACACCAGGCTCAAGAAGATCCTATTTGTTTTTGGGCAAGCCTTACCTTCCAAGTCACCCTAATTTCTTCCTTGATCAAAGCATTTGGTCACAGATCTAGGGCTTTGCTAGTCAGATGGCTTATATTTAAGAGTATTTTTTTTTTTTTTGAGAAAACATTTTGTCTTTGTTTTTGCTTCAGCCCTCCAGACTTTTAAAGCAAGAAGAATGTGTTTAATTAACATTTCTTTTTTAAAAATTCTTATTGCACCATATTTGCCTCAGATCTTTAAATCCTTCCAATAGATACATTGACTGAAAGATCCTCAAACCACACTAGAGAAGGTAAGGTGAGCATTATCATTCCATTTTATGGGTAGAAAAACTGAGTCCCAGAGAGATGCCCCAGGTTAGGGGCCTCCATGGTCAATGGCAAAGCTGGGGCTAGAATTCTTAAATCCTAAGCCACTGCCGGAGATGTCATAGGGTTTACTCCACATCATGTCAATCGTACCTAAGATTCTGAGGGTTTGGAAATGCCACAGAGATTTCACTGTTGGCTCTTTGCAGGGAGAGACAGAGAGAAGAGAAATCATTCTGGGCATTGACTTTTTAAAAAGGATTTTTTGTTCGGTTTCAACATTGACAGGCTCTTTGCCCTCTGGACCTGTGTGAATTGGCCACATCTCCTTGCCCCCAGTAAATCTTTTTTCGTGGCCTGTTGCCTCTTGGGGGGCATGGGAGAGAGGGTGTAGGGGGTAGGGGGAGGGGTAAGGTGGAGTGATAGGGGGTGGATAGGGGATTTGGGCCTGGTGAGAAGTCCAGGCTCTCAAAGGGCACATTTCACCCCACACTCGTTGATCTGTGGTGAATCCTTAGCTCTGTGTCAACTTGTAAGTGGAAATCTATACCTAGCCTTTCCTGATCTGTGCATCCCTTGTCTTCTTACCTTGTGCATATTGATTGCATTTAAATAGGCTTTTGCCCCAGGCCTGGTCAAGGCACCAACTAGATGCCAGGCGCAATGTCACCTGCGTGAGGGAGGCTATGTATGATTGTGTATGAGACTGGATCCAACGTGCAGCCCTTTCTGGAAAGCTGAGCTGCTTTATCCTGAATAATTTACTGGAACCCCCTTTCTAACACAAAACAAGAGTTGAATGAGCTGTCTGGGATGAAACAACAGTTCATCAGGACATCTTAACTTGTCATCCCTGCGACCTGTTCTGTTTCCTTTCACATACCCCATTTTTACTTAATGAACTAAATTGCTCTTTTGGCAGGAGGGAGAAGGCAGGTTTTCTCAGGCAATTTTCTGAATTCCCAACAAGAGAGGTTGAGCCACGTGATTTATTTTGATAAAACAAAGGCTGAACAGATCATCTGAGGGTCATAGGAGGATTTTGCTTATTTGGCATCTTTGTACTTATTCTATATTGGTGAAGCTTAAAGGGCAAATCTTCAGAAAAAGACTTTTAAAAATAGTCAATCATATCTTTAAAAGTTTCCTTCTTGTTTTTTTTTAATTTAGTAAGAGTTAAGGTTAAGAAAATGTAGAAAACAATTTAACAGATAACAACAATGCACCCACTACCCAGAATGAACAAAGGCAGACTTTATCATAATTGCTGTAGATGTTTTACTATTTTTTTTAAAGATTTTATTTCTTTATTTGAGACAGAGAGAGAGTGAGAGGGAGCATGAGCAGGAGGCAGAGGGAGAGGGAGAAGCGGACTCTCTGCTGAGCAAGGAGGCTGATATGGGGCTCGATCCCAGGACCCCAGCATCATGACCTGAGCTGAAGGCAGACCCTTAACTGACTCAGCCAACCAGGTGCCCCTGTTTTAAAACACAAAAGGGAAATTTGAAGTCCCATATGTGCCCCTCCCTGATATAATATCCCTCTTCCCCAGGAGCAAACATTATCATCCTTTGGAAGGTATGCTCTCACTTTGTGTTTATCCATCAACTGTATAGGGATTGATTCCGTATGTTTTTAAGTTTACGCAAGCGTTATGAAAACGTACACGTTGTGTCTATCTTCTGCAACTCTTTTTCACTCATAGTTGGGTTTTTAGTAGCTCTCCCTGTTCATTCATTCTTTGGGTTTGGTAATTGCCCATATTAACATATATCAATTTAGATCATTCTTGCGAGCACTTTTAGCAGTAACACGCAGGGTACCAGGATTAATGCCAAGATTTATCTAGACATTCCATTTTTGATGAGCATTCAGATTCTTTCTGGCTTACTGCTGTTATGAACAAGGCTGCTAAAAAGAATCCTTGAGTGGGCATGAGAAAGTCTCTCTAGTGTAATCTTAGAAGTGAAGTACTAGGTTTGCATTGCTAGACTTTGCCAAATTGCTTTCCCAGGGGGCTGTATTCTATTGTAGCCTCTGTAGCCAGGGTCAAAGTGTCCACTTAACCATTTCACCACATTGTCACCAACATTGGACGCTGTGCAATTTTATCTCTTTGCTTTAATTTGCATTTCCCTGATCACTAGTGAGGATGAGAATGAGAACTGCTTGATTCATTCATTGGCTACTCATTCAGGGTCATTCCCCCTTTGTGAATTGCATTTTCTTAAGCTTTGCGCCCCCCACCCTTTTTGTATTTTTTGGTTTATCTTTTTCTTAATGATTTACAGAAACTCTGGAGGGTCATTTTCATTGGTTATACAGATTGCAAACATTTTCTCCCAATCTGTTGCTTTTAATTTTTGCCCGAAGTATCTTTTATCATTTTATCATTTAAGGAAACTTAAATTTTTATCTATTTAATGTACGATTGTTTTCTGTTAAGAAAATAGTTTGTAGAAAGATTTCTTTACTGTAGGTCATAAAATTTGGTTCCAATATTTTCTTCTGATGATTTTAAGGTTTACTTCTTATGTTTGTATCCTTAATCTAGATAGAATCTAGTTGTGTATAACACCCAGTGCTCACCACATCACATGCCCTCCTTAATGCCCATCACCCGGTTACCCCATCCCCCCACCGCCCTCCCTTCTGTAACCCCTCAGTTTGTTTCCCGGAGTCCAGAGTCTCTCATGGTTTGTCTCCCTCTCTGATTTCTTCCCATTCAGTTTTCCCTCCCTTCCCCTGTGGTCCTTCACACTATTCCTTATGTTCCACATATGAGGAAAACCATATGATAATTTTCTTTCTCTGCGTGACTTATTTCACTTAGCATAGTACCCTCCAGTTTCTGATCATATTTATTTGAGCCCTCTCTCTCTTTTTTTGTGAGTCTAGCTCAAGTTTTGTCAATTTTGTTTATCTTCCAAAAAACTAGCTCTTAGTTTCATTGATCTAATTTTTTTCCTTGCCTTTTTAGTCTCTATCTCATTTATTTCTGCTCTGCTCTTTATTATTTCCTTCCTTCTACTAACTTTGGGTTTCATTCATTCTTCTTTTTCTAGTTCCTTTAGGTATAAAGTTAGATAGTTTATTTGAGATTTTTCTTGTTTCTTGAGGTAGGCTTCTATTACTATGAACCTCCCTCTCATAACCTCTTTTGCTGCAACACACAGATTTTGGTATTTCTATTTCCATTTGTCTCTAGTTTTCTTTTTAAATTTCTCCTTTGATTTCTTTGATAACCCATTTGTTGTTCAGTATCATGTTGTATAATCTCCACATTGCTATGGTTTTTCCAGTTTTCTTCTCATAATTGATTTCCAGTTTCATACCATTGTGGTTAGAAAAGTTGCTTCATGTGATTTCAGTCCTTTTTTTATTTTATTTTATTATCTTTTTAAAATTTTATTTCATTATGTTATGTTAGTCACCATACACTACATCATTAGTTTTTTTCTTTAAATTTTTTTATTGTTATGTTAATCACCATACATTACATCATTAGTTTTTGATGTAGCGTTCCATGATTCATTGTTTGCGTATAACACCCAGTGCTCCATGCAATACGTGCGCTCCCTAATACCCATCACCAGGCCAACCCATGCCCACCCCCCTCCCCTCTAGAACCCTCAGTTTGTTTCTCGGAGTCCATAGTCTCTCGTGGTTCATCTCCCCCTCCGATTCCTCCCCCTTCCTTTTTCCCTTCCTACTATCTTCTTTTTCTTCTTCTTCTTCTTTTTTTTTTAGCATATAATGTATTATTTGTTTCAGAGGTACAGGTCTATGATTCATCAGTCTTACACAGGCCACAGCGCTGATGTGATTTCTGTCTTTTTGAATTTATTGAGACTTCTTTTGTGGTCTAATGTGGCATCTGTTCTGGAGAATGTTTCATGTGCACTTGAGAAGAATATATATTCTGCTGCTTTTGGATAGAGTGTTCTGTATATATCTCTTAAGTCCATCTGGTCTAATGTGTCATTTAAGGCTGATGTTTCCTTATTGACGTTCTGTCTGGATGATCTGTCCATTGATGTAAGTGGGGTGTTAGAGTCCCCTACTTTCATTATATTGCTGTCGATTTTCCCCTTTGGTGTTAATATTTGCCTTATATGTTTAGGTGCTCCTGTATCGGGTGTTTACAAATGTTATATCTTCTTGTTGGATTGGCCCCTTTATCCTTATGTTTCTTTCTATTCCTTTCTTTTTCTCTTGCTCTCTTCCCTCGTGGTTTATAACTTTAACACTTTCTTTAGTGTTATATTTAGATTCTTTTCTCATTTTCTTCTACGTATTTACTTACCACAAGTTTTTGCTTTGTTACTATGAAGTTTACATATAACACCCTATGTATATAATTGTCTGTTTTAAGTTGATAACTTAAATTTGAATACATTCCAAAACTCTACATTTTTACTGCCTCTCTTCTGTTTTTGATGTCACATTTTACATCTTTTTATTTTACATATAAAACTAATTGCTATAGTTTTAGTTAATTTTACTACTTTTGTCTTTAGACCTCCAAACAGCTTTGTAAGTGATTAATCCACTGTCTTTACTATATATTTACCTTTTCCAGTGAGATTTTTACTTTCATGTTTTCTTATCATTAATTAATGTCATTTCTTTTCAGCTTAAAGAAGTCCCTTTAATATTTTTTGTAAGACCAGTTTAATGGTGATGAACTCCATTAGCTTTCATTTGTCTGGTAAACTTTAAATCTCTTCCCTTCTGAATAACAACCTCGCAGTAGATATGGTGACACATGGTAACTAGACTTATTGTGGTGATCGGTTTGCAATGTATACAAATGTTGAATCACTATGTTGTATCCATGAAACTAAGATAATATGGTATGTCAATTATACTTTAATACAAGAAATCTATTTTCAGTCTCACATGTTCAGAAATCTAATTTATTTGCACATCATTTGTGGATCCATCTCGCAGGAAAGGACTTATTCAGAGAGCACAGCCTGATGTGTAAAATCAGGATGCCAATTTTAAAATTTATCATGAGAAATGTAACCTTTGAGGGATGGACACTTAAGACCTCCTCCAGCACATTCTCTCCCTGGAGGCAAGCTCTGTGGGAAGCCACATAATAATCAGGAGGCTTCCTACTGAGCATGGAATATAAGCAAAGGGGTTTTTAATTGTGTGATTTTGGAAGTTTAATGGTCTCAGGGCCTGTCAGCTTGCTGAATCCATGTCTGTAATAGGGGACTTCCCTGCCAGTGGGACTGTCACTTTCAAAGCCTATTTGACAAGGTGTCCTGTCCTCTGGACAGAGCTTGGGTGGGCACTGCCAGCATTTGTTTTTCTATTTCTTTCTTATCTACATTTCCATAAATGACCTTATTCTGTGTTTAGAGTTGTTAAGATCTTCAGTCTAGTCTGAGAGCCACTTCGTTCCAATAAGATTTTGTAGGGCACCTGGCTGGCTCAGTCAGTGGGGCATGTGACTCTTGATCTCAGGGTTGTGAGTTTAAGCCCCATGTTGGGTGTGGAAATTACTTAAAAATAAAATCTGAAAAAAAATAATGTGATTTTGCAAAGCTCTTCTCTGATTTACTCTGGATGACTTCATAGCTTAACTCTTAGTGTGTAATCTTACGTCCAACTTCTTGGTAGGAGGAAATAAGACACATTCATGGCAGGCTCCTTCTTCCTACAGCAATGCCAATGACCATTATTTGTTTCCAACTTTGTATTTGAAACATCTTAAATTTACAAGAGTTGGAAAAATAGTTCAGTAACCACTTATATGCTATATTCTTTCCCTAAATGCAACAATTGATATTATTTTATTGCATTTGCTTCATATTTTTGTATGAA
The DNA here is from genome assembly GCF_009762305.2 of Zalophus californianus. Lineage (NCBI taxonomy): Eukaryota > Metazoa > Chordata > Mammalia > Carnivora > Otariidae > Zalophus > Zalophus californianus. The sequence goes on along the minus strand of NC_045604.1, from coordinate 102,944,701 downwards.
ACATTTCTTTTTGTTTGCTTTGCCGAAAGTGAGATATGAAGTTGTAGACATAATGTAACTTAATCCATCAGTAAATCAGCATATATTTCCTAGGAGTAATTAAATCCTCTTGCATAACCACAGTACCATTATCACACCCAAGAAAAGAAATATTAATTCATATTCTAGACTTGAATTTCCCCAATTATTCCAATAACTATTATTAGTCATAATACTATCATTAGTCAGATTTTTGGAAGAAAATGCATTCAGAGTTTGAGGTGTCAAGAGCATCTTAGTTTGCCTTCAATGCAGGCTTAGATAGTTTTGATCTTCCTTCTCTACTCATCCTGCTTTCATCTGTTGACCTTTAAAAGGGAGAATAAGGCATGAAGAAATTATAACAAGACCAAGAAGGGAGAACCAATTTAAAGATAAGTGGCAGAGTTATGATTCATTATCTTATTGATTCTTAACAAACTATGCATACTCATCCGGATGTTTTCCAAATGCATTCATGGTTAAACTTTTATATTCCAGCATTGCCATTTAATAGCTGGGGCCAGAGGCAACCAAAAAGACACAGTGAATGGAAATCCCAAGGCTCCACCTACTTTAGTGTCAAGGGTTAGTGCTTACAAGAGTTCTATTGCCCAGGATTACCAGGCTTCTCTTCATGATGGTGTCTGAAGGCATGTATCTTTAAAGAACTTAACACAGGCTGCCTTTCAAGTGTTCATGGAAATATTCTGCATGTCCTGGGTCAAGGCTGGGGATGTTGCAGGGTGCTCAAGGGTAGCACTTGTCTTCAGAATGCCGGGCCTGCATCTTAGGCAAATGGAGGATGGTTGTTCCTGAGAGAGCTTCAGTGTATTCTCTGTATATCGATCAGCCTGGTTTGTTCAAAGCCTGGTGAACTTAAAGGTGATATCAACCAGTGCTATGTTCTTAAGGACACATGTGGATTCCTAGCTACCATGGGGGCAGGACTGTGCTCTGGTTTCCTGTTGAGGATTGAGATCACCTATATACACAGAGCTCAACTATCAGGACTGAGAACTGAGATTACCTGTGTGTTAATATGACTTTATTAAATTGTTCCAGGAAACTCTTGCCCAGAAAGATAAGACTATAAACCAATAAATAACTTCACCGCTTGGAGTAGAAAGTTTCTCAAAACCAATTTATTTGGGCAATAGTTTGCTCATCTGGGCAAATAGCTCAATGATCAAATAACTGTGCACTTATCCAGACTTGCTTCAAGACCCTCACTTTGCTGTGTTCGTCACTCCTACTGTTACAACATGAATTTTGCACAGTGCCAATCAGATCCCTGCATTGAAAGACCCTCCTCAAGTCACTTGAACTAGGCCTCCAAACCTTGTAAATATCTGCCTCTGATTTCTTCCTTCTGATTGCTTCTGAAGCTCTGTCAAGGTGATGTTATCTCTGATTGCAATCGTTTAATAAACTTAGTTTTGATTCATCAACAGGGAATTCTAGTGGTCTTTTAGGGCACTAAAATCAGTGTGGTTGCTGGAAGACAGAGCGCTGTGTCTACTTTTGCCTTTCTGTTGTCTCTTGGTGAGTTGGTAACTTTAGACTTACCGGCAACTTACCTGTCTAAGGGTTACATGCCTATACAGTCATCTGGATAATGATAAGGCTACAGAGAAAGAAAGATACAGACAGATAATAGTCTTCTACTCTGGGCTGAGCGATGTGCTAAGTAGGCGTTTACACCAGGGGTCAGTGAACTAAGGTCTGTGGGAACAAATCTAATCTGATAAATAAAGTTTTGTTGGAACATAGCCATACCTGTTCATTTACATATTGTCTATGGCTGCCTTGGAGTTGCAGTGGCAGAGTTGAGCAGCTGAGACAGAGACTGTATGGCTCACAAAGCCTGAAATAATGACTACCTGACTCTTAACAGAAAAAGTTTGCTGTTTTGTAGCACTAAGCTGCCTGGATCCACTCTTCTGTAGGGACTCCTTTCTCCCTCCACTCCCCAATTCTGACAAAGTCAAGGAGAAATGGAGGAACTAAAAAAGACAGAGGAATTTTTTGGGTTGATCAAGCAAATCAGAAGGGCTTTCAGGGTTGAGCATGAAACCAATTACCAGAAAGAAGGTTACTTATCCTGGTAACCAAAATAAAATGAGGCCAGAGGCTGCTAATGCAAACTAGGAGTGGAGGCTGAAAGCACAGGGACACAGAGGGCAAAGATTGCAAGTGTCAGAGGACATCGTCTTTGGGAACACCTGGAACAGGTGCTTCACTGGACAAGGTAATCCCAACTGTATGAAGAATAACAGAGTAAATGGGGACCTAGCAGACTGAAAAGGCAGGAATTGGCTGGATTCCTTGCTCTGGTTTGTGGAATTGAAGCCTCTCTTCTTCAGTTGGTTTGTGGAAGCTGTTTCCATTTCTTGAGTCCTGGTACTATGAAAGAACCAGAGTGGAGCACCTCCTCCTTGCTTAGTGTCAGCCTGGATTCCAGAATACATGCTTCCCAAACACCTCCTGCTCCCTCCTCCCTCCCTGCCTTGGCTGCCCCACATCCCTCCCTTCACATTTGGCTTCCTGAAATATAGTTTCATTTCACTGCCAAGTCTCTGTGATTTACTGCGTGTGAGCATCACTGTGGAGCAAGTAAGACATTCTTCATTTTCATACCTGACACATGAGGAGCCATAAAAGTAAGTCTCCGAAGTCAGACTCAAGGACCTCTTGATTAAGAGTTAAATTGCTGATATGATTTACTCAATTTGAGTTTGGGGAAACAAGGGATGTTGAAGATAATGTGATTGGCACACTCACACTTCTGCCTCTTTCGAGTGCACAGATATCTGTTGAACCCTTGCAGAGGTGATGGGAAGACTCAACTTGGGCATGGACTTGGGGAGAGCTGAAGAGATGAGTGACTCACTTTCCTGGGTCTGTTTCAGGGAAATGTGAGCTGGACAGCTCTGAATGAAGTAAAGTCAATAGGCTAAGCGGTGAGATCAAAGGTGTGTATGTGGGAACATCCTGAAGGGAACAGAAGTTCAGAGATAAGAGTTCTGGTCTTAACTTTACCATGGATGAGCTGTGGGAATCTTATACAGGGAAGTATAAATGGATCTCAGTTTCTTTGCCTAAAAAATCGGATAGGACTAAGTTACATGAAGATCCTTTTCATGGACTTAAGGGAGAATGAGAGATGAGGAAGAAGATCCAGTAAGTTTAGAAAATATTTTTGATCAATTTTACCATGAAGGGAAGCTGAGAATGGGCCTTCTAGGAATTAGAGGGCAAAGTGGCCTCTGGATAAGGCACATTTCTTTGATTCAGAATAGAGGAATCCATTGAAGTTATAGAAAGATAAAGGGTAATTGTAGTAATAACGTCCCTGTATGGGTGAAAGAGGAGAGAATGTAGAGCTCAAGTGGCCTTTGACAGGCTCAGGGACAATTCATCCCCTGTAACTGGATAAAAGGCAGAGTATTTGGGCATGAATGCCAGGAGACAGCTGGATTTGATAACAGGAGAGGGAAATCATTCTCCTCTGATCATTCCTATTTTCTCAAAGAAGCACAAGATGATGCTCTCAGCCCAGCTGGATGGGAGGTGTCTTGGAGGTTTGACAACAGAGAAGTTGGGATAACATCTGAGAAAGTGAGAAAGTGAGATTACTAGGGTAATAGGGCATGGTTGTTGGCCAGTGGGGAGCACAGGTTTGAGAGCTGTGGTCACAGGTTTAAAGGGAGACCAGTTAGCATCATTGTAGGATTTCTCTTCCAGCGGAGTTCAGCTTCCTGAGGGGGCACAGAGGAAGTAAGTGGTTGGCTTCAATGAAGGTTGGGGTCGGACAGTTGACCATCTTGCCATGAAGGGTGAGCAGCAGAGGTGTATGCAAAGGGGCCATTAGAATGAGGGACATAGAGAACCTAAACCGTGTAAAGAGTAAAGTGAGGACTCGAGAAAGGTGATAGATAACAACAACAAAAACAGTAGAATCAATGGATTTGTTGGAATTAATGGAATTGGTGGACTGAGGTCTTAAGGTAAGCAGGCGGGAAGGTGGAGGTCAGGAACACACATGTTTGTATAGGAATTTGAACTCTTTTCTTCATGATTTCTTTTGCAGGTTGAAGGTAGGTGCTTGGGAGCCTAAGGACACAGGTCAAGTGCTGTCAAGGTACCATCAACCATTCCCTTTCCTTCTCTGGTTTACAATATTTTTGCATCCTTTTGTTGAATTGGTGGACAAGAGTTGGATCAGTGTAGCCCATTCTTACTATTGCAAAATGAAGTAAGATTGCGTGTCCTATTCACAAAATCTAGCAGTAGTACACGCTGTCATGTATAAGTGTTTTTAAATGTTTTATTCTTGTTAGATTAAGTGGAGAATCAGTGGTGTTCTACATACTGTCCTTATGATTCCCTGGTCATACCACTGAATGGTGAAGGGAGTCTATTAGCTGTTGATAACACAAAGCCAGTGTAGAGAGATAGACTCATCTAAACTGTAAGTGTTGGCACCTCATCAGCACAGGGAGATCCTGAGATTTAAATGAGACCCTGCTGAAATCCAAATCAAAACCTCAATGAGATACCACCTCACACCAGTCAGAATGGCTAAAATTAACAAGTCAGGAGACGACAGATGTTGGCGGGGATGCGGAGAAAGGGGAACCCTCCTACACAGTTGGTGGGAATGCAAGCTGGTGCAACCACTCTGGAAAACAGTATGGAGGTGCCTCAAACAGTTGAAAATAGAGCTACCCTACGATCCAGCAATTGCACTACTGGGTATTTACCACAAAGATACAAATGTAGGGATCTGAAGGGGTACGTGCACCCCAATGTTTATAGCAGCAATGTCCACAATAGCCAAACTGTGGAAAGAGCCAAGATGTCCATCGACAGATGAATGGATAAAGAAGAGGTGGTATATATACACAATGGAATATTATGCAGCCATCAAAAGGAATGAGATCTTGCCATTTGCAATGACGTGGATGGAACTGGAGGGTGTTATGCTGAGTGAAATAAGTCAATCAGAGAAAGACATGTATCATATGACCTCACTGATATGAGGAATTCTATTTATTTATTTATTTATTTATTTATTTGACAGAGAGAAATACAAGAGAGAGGGAACACAAGCAGGGGGCGTGGGAGAGGGAGAAGCAGGCTTCCCACTGAGCAGGGAGCCCGATGTGGGGCTCGATCCCAGGACTCTGGGATTATGACCTGAGTCGAAGGTAGATGCTTAATGACTGAGCCACCCAGGCGCCCCATCATCAAGAAATTTCAAAGTCTAATGATAAAATAGGACTGGGGTCAGGAAACTTTTCCTAAAGGGCCAGATAGTACATATTTTAGGCTTTGCAGGCCATATGGTTACTTTTAAAAAAAATTTTTTTATTGTTATGTTAATCACCATACATTACATCATTAGTTTTTTAAATTTTTTATTGTTATGTTAATCACCATACATTACATCATTAGTTTTTGATGTAGTGTTCCATGATTCATTGTTTGTTCATAACTCCCAGTGCTCCGTGCAGAATGTGCCCTCTTTAATACCCATCAACAGGCTAACCCATCCCCCTACCCTCCTCCCCTCTAGAAGCCTCAGTTTGTTTTTCAGAGTCCATCGTCTCTCATGGTTCGTCTCCCCCTCCGACTTACTCCCCTTCATTCTTCCCCTCCTGCTATCTTCTTCTTCTTTTTTTTTCTTAACATATATTGCATTATTTGTTTCAGAAGTACAGATCTGTGATTCAACAGTCTTGCACAATTCACAGCACTCACCATAGCCCATACCCTCCCCAATGTCTATCACCCAGCCACCCCATTCCTCCCACCCCCCACCACTCCAGCAACCTTCAGTTTGTTTCCTGAGATTAAGAATTCCTCATATCAGTGAGGTCATATGATACATGTCTTTCTCTGATTGACTTATTTCACTCAGCATAACACCCTCTAGTTCCATCCACGTCGTTGCAAATGGCAAGATCTCATTCCTTTTGATGGCTGCATAATATTCCATTGTGTATATATACCACCTCTTCTTTATCCATTCATCTGTCAGACATTTTGGCTCTTTCCACAGTTTGGCTATTGTGGACATTGCTGCTATAAACATTGGGGTGCACGTACCCCTTCGGATCCCTACATTTGTATCTTTGTGGTAAATACCCAGTAGTGCAATTGCTGGATCGTAGGGTAGCTCTATTTTCAACTGTTTGAGGAACCTCCATACTGTTTTCCAGAGTGGTTGCACCAGCTTGCATCCCCACCAACAGTGTAGGAGGGTTTCCCTTTCTCTGCATCCCCGCCAACATCTGTCGTTTCCTGACTTGTTAATTTTAGCCATTCTGACTGGTGTGAGGTGGTATCTCATGGAGGTTTTGATTTGGATTTCCCTGATGCCGAGCGATGTTGAGCACTTTTTCATGTGTCTGTTGGCCATTTGGATGTCTTCTTTGGAAAGATGTCTGTTCATGTCTTCTGCCCATTTCTTGATTGGATTATTGGTTCTTTGGTTATTGAGTTTGATAAGTTCTTTATAGATTTTGGATACTAGCCCTTTATCTGATATGTCATTTGCAAATATTTTCTCCCATTGTGTCGGCTGTCTTTTGGTTTTGTGGACTGTTTCTTTTGCTGTGCAAAGCTTTTTATCTTGATGAAATCCCAATAGTTCATTTTTGCCCTGGCTTCCCTTGCCTTTGGTGATGTTTCTAGGAAGAAGTTGCTGCGGCTGAGGTCGAAGAGGTTGCTGCCTGTGTTCTCCTTTAGGATTTTGATGGACTCCTGTCTCACGTTTAGGTCTTTCAACCATTTGGAGTCTATTTTTGTGTGTGGTGTAAGGAAATGGTCCAGTTTCATTCTTCTGCATGTGGCTGTCCAATTTTCCCAACACCATTTGTGGAAGAGACTGTCTTTTGCCATTGGACATTCTTTCCTGCTTTGTCAAAGATGAGTTGACCACAAAGTTGAGGGTCCATCTCTGGGCTCTCTATTCTGTTCCATTGATCTATGTGTCTGTTTTTGTGCCAGTACCATACTGTCTTGGTGATGACAGCTTTGTAATAGAGCTGGAAGTCCGGAATTGTGATGCCGCCAGCTTTGCTTTTCTTTCTCAAGATTCCTCTGGCTATTCGGGGTCTCTTCTGCTTCCATACAAATTTTAGGATTATTTGTTCCATTTCTTTGAAAAAAGTGGATGGTATTTTGATGGGGATTGCATTGGGGAAGGTGTAGATTGCTCTAGGTAGCATTGACATCTTCACAATGTTTGTTCTCCCAATCCATGAGCATGGAACGTTTTTCCATTTCTTTGTGTCTTCTTCAATTTCTTTCCTGAGTATTTTATAGTTTTCTGAGTACAGATCCTTTGCCTCTTTGGTTAAATTTATTCCTAGGTATCTTAGGTTTTGGGTGCAATTGTAAATGGGATCGACTCCTTGATTGGTCTCTCTTCTGTCTTGTTGGTGTATAGGAATGCCGCTGATTTCTGTGTATTGATTTTACATCCTGCTACTTTACTGAATTCCTGTATGAGTTCTAGCAGTTTTGGGGTGGCGTCTTTTGGGTTTTCCACATACAGTATCAGATCATCTGCAAAGCGTGAGAGTTTGACTTCCTGATATGAGGAATTCTTAATCTCAGGAAACAAACTGAGGGTTGCTGGAGTGGTGGGGGGTGGGAGGGATGGGGTGGCTGGGTGATAGACATCGGGGAGGGTATGTGCTATGGTGAGTGCTGTGAATTGTGCAAGACTGTTGAATCACAGATCTGTACTTCTGAAACAAATAATGCAATATATGTTAAGAAAAAAAAAGAAGGAGAAGATAGCAGGAGGGGAAGAATGAAGGGGAGTAAGTCGGAGGGGGGAGACAAACCATGAGAGACGATGGACTTTGAAAAACAAACTTAGGGTTCTAGAGGGGAGTGGGGTGGGGGAATGGGTTAGCCTGGTGATGGGTATTAAAGAAGGCACGTTCTGTGTGGAGCACTGGGTGTTATGCACGAACAATGAATCATGGAACACTACATCCAAAACTCATGATGTAATGTATGGTGATTAACATAACAAAATAAATAAATAAATAAATAAATAAATAAATAAATAAATAAATAAATAAATAAGACCCTGCTAGGAGGATTGGCAGAACACATAGGTAATTACCATTATACAAATGAGGTCAGAGTCCTGGAGACGTTAACATCTGCCCCTCCTGCTGTTTTCCCATCTTAGGAGAAACACCACTGTTCACTCAGCTGCTCAAAGCCTGAAACCTCGAGGTCACCCTTGGTTCTCCTCTCTCTTTCACCTTCCTCAACACATCGTTGTCTTGAATGAATAAATGAGTGAATGAAGAATGAGTTATACGACTTCAGATTAGTTCAAGGGAACTTGTTGAGCTCCTTGTGGAGGGAAAATACTGTTGTCTTACTCCCTCCCACTCCCACTTTCAAATAAGAAAATAACTCACTCTGATAATTATACAAAGAGCTAAATAAATAAGTTTCAGGATGAGCTTATACATTTACTTTATAAAATGCTTATTAATATTAAGGAACTTTAAAGTCCTTTAATTACAGTTGAGAGTATAATGCAGGTTATTTAAAGAGCATGAATTCTTGGGCAGCGCATAACTCATTATGGAGTATATTTGGGGTGAATATCCATACGGTTATTGATGCTTCATACTGGAAATATCACATACACATCTTAATTTCTAATTATTATAAAACTACATACCAAAACATTGATATAAAAAAGCATGATTAATGTAAGTGAAGCAAATAACCTACAGCAAACTAAATTGATAACTATGGACTAGTTGTAAAATTTTAATTTAAAATTAAAAAGAAAACATAACAGCAACTGAAAACCATGGTTAACTCACAGCACTGAAGACACACAGACACACATCCACAGATGTCTTTTCATAAAATTGTTAAGTTGGGGAGGATTGTATGGCCACAAAAACTCTGTATGCCTATCTATGTTGTATTTCCTAAAAATGGACATTGTAATATTTCTGGTCCCTGAACTTCGTGATTACCTTGACCAATAGAATGTGGGGAAAATGATGTTATAGAACTTCAAAAACTAGGTCATAAAAGGCAACGTGGGCCTGGCTTTCTTGAGATTCTGGTCGTTGGACCCAGCCACCATGTTATGAGGAAGCCCAGGCAGCAAGGGGAGGCCATATGTAAATGTTTCAGCCCAAAGCCTCTGCTGAAGTCTTAGCCAATGGCTATTCTCGACCACTAGACATGAATAAATGAACCTTCAGTTGACTCCAGTCCCCAGTCTTCAAGCCACTGGCTGACACTCAGTGAGGCAGAGACAAGCTATTTCCAGTTAGCCTTGCCCGGTTACAGAGTTTTGAGCAAAATAAGTGTTATCATTGCTTTAAGCCTCTACATCTTAGAGTAATTTGCATGTTAGAAACGTTGCAGCATGGACCTGGTTTGGATGGCAAACAAATTTTCTAATAGCATACAGACGTACTTAGAATCCTTGGAAAACATCCATGATTTTGGTTCACCACTTACTTGTGTTGATCATAGAAATTCTCTTTAGAGATTAGAATCTAGAGAGTAGGCTTCATATCTATATAAAAATGAACATCTATGAAATTGAAAACTGGTTTTTCAACATAAACCACAGGAAGGACTTATAATTTGGGGATTTCTTTAGTTCCTTGGGAGAATCCTATTGGCCACCAGTAGGTTGCTGACAATTAATTGTGAAACAATGATCAGTAGTAATAATTCTCACGTTCAGACCCCTATCTTGAGCCTTTATTAAGATCCTCATTCATGAATCTCTATAATTGCTCTTTTCTTACACTTCCCATCATGCTTATTTGTTTTTATCATAAAATAATGTCAAACATTCAGGGAAGTAGCCATTGCTGTGATGACACAGATTAGCATTGAACCAACTTTACTGTGTATTGGAAACTTCTTTCAAGATCTAACATTACAGATTTGTTACAATAAATGCTTATTAGATATCGACATGTCTACCTTTTTTGGGGGGGGTGCTTATTATTGATTCTTGGACCTCGTATCTTCCTACTGGGATCAATTTCATTTTTACTAACTCACATTTTCAGTAGTTCTTTTGAAGAGGGCATATGAATGAATGTATTTCTATGACTTTATCTGCAAATGTTTTTGTTCCCTTCATTCTTAGTTTTCATACTTTTATAGTTTTGTTCCCTTCATTCTTATTTTATTTATTTTTAAAAGATTTTATTTATTTATTTGACAGAGAGAGACACAGCAAGAGAGGGAACACAAGCTGGGGGAGTAGCAGAGGGAGAAGCAGGCTTCCCGTGGAGCAGGGAGCCCAATGCTGGGCTCAATCCCAGGACCCTGGGATCATGACCTGAGCCGAAGGCAGACACTTAACGACTGAGCCACCCAGGCGCCCCATTGTTCACTTCATTCTTAAAAATAGCTCATCTGGTTGCAGAATCCTATGCTAAGAATTGTTTACCCTCAGCCCTTTAAAACTATTATTCCATGGTCTTTTGGCATCTGCTATTGTTGATGAGAAGACTGTACTGTTTATTAATCAGATTCACGTAGTTTTCCTTTTTCCTGATTTTTTGTAAGGATTTTTCTCTTTTGAAAAGTCTTTCTGGATGTTGGAACTTCAATCTAAAAACTCACACTAATTCTAGAAAATTTTCAATTGCAAATTCTTGGAGTATTGCCCCCCTCCCCCCCATTCTTGCCTTGTGGAACTCCAAAGACATGTTTGTTCATTGTTAATTCTTGTATGTTATCCTCTGTGGCTCTTAATCTACCTTTCATATTTTCCATCCCTCTGTTTTTTAGTGCATTCTGGTGATTTCTTTAAATCTGTCTTCCAGTTCACCAACTATCACTACAGCTTTTTTTTTTCCCCTAATTCTGTTGAAGGCATCCACTGAGCTTTAAATATTTATAATTTTTCCTTTCCACTTTCCTTTTCTAGAAGTTCTATTTGCTCCTTTCCAAATCTGCCTCTTCCTTTTTCATACTGATCTGTTCTTCATTATACTCTTTTGAAGCTATTAACTCTGGTCATTTTAAATCTACCTATTCCACATTCTCTTTCTTCTTCCATTCTATGCAGTTCCCAGGAGCCAGATCTCCTTAAAGACAGATCTGCTGACTAATCCTCAGTGTGGTTCATTTTTCTCCTACTTTGGCAATTCTGTATTGTCAGTTTATATCAGTCAGGGATGACTTACTTCTGTGGGACGTCTTTGTGCCATGGGTTGCAAATTTTTCCCCCTGGAGTGGTTATATATATATATTTTTCAGTTTGATGCCAATCAGGGGGTCCCCTGACTGGCAAAAGTTTGTACATTAAACATTTGGCTTGCAGTTCCTCTATTTCTCAAATAATGTAATTTAATTTAACAGTGTTATGAGGAACTTCTCTGAGATTTGGATATTTAATAGTTAATTTTCTTTTCAAATGTTTTGATAGACGGTAAACTCCCTATAGCCTCCCTAGGATGGTAGATGGAATTCAGCTATTTCCTATTTAAGGATGAAGCAGTTTTTTGAATCTCTGGACTTTATGCACAGAGTTTGGTTTTAGTTCCTCACTTTTCTCAGGTCTGAACACATGTTCCCTGCCCCCACCTAGGAATTAGAACCCAGGCCACTGAGACCTATAAGAAGAAACCAAGTGGTTCTCCATGGAGTCAGCTTGATTTTCCATCCTATTTTTATTTTTTTTCATTCTATTTGGCAGTTGAAGATTTCACCTTCTTAGTTTTGAGCCCACTTTGGCATTACGTTTTTATACCTATATTGTATGCAGATTCCTACTTATTTTGCCAAGGGTGGGGTTAGCCTGTATCAGCTTAGCCACCCCTACCATGCTTATATATTTATTTGCATCTTGGCGATGTAGCATCAATCACCAACTAATTGGAAAGAAAGTCTGAAACTTTCACAAAAGTTAAAATAAAACCAACCAGCCAAACACACACACAAAATATTCAAGTCCATTTGTTGGTTAAAATAATGAAGTTGATAGATTGGATGAAAGTTAAAACCCAAAATACTGAGCATTTGGAGTATGTAGTTGGATGTAGCTGGTTTAGCATCAGATGTTCCTGAATCTGAGCCTTTGCTGATCTACTTGCTAGCACTCAATCCTGAGAGCATAACTTCTCTGAAATTTGCCTTCCTAATCTATGGAATGGGGATGATACCTACTTCCCATATTTTCAGCAAGCATTAAAAGAGCTTCTAAGGGTAAAAGCGTCCAGAAGAGTACTTTTATATTTATATTAAATTTATATTTATTTTGAAAATGTTCCATTCATCTAACTTTATTAACTAGATTGCCTCTCTCCATCTCTATCTCTTTTAATTAATTAAGTAATTTGAGAGAGAGAGTGTGTGCATGCATGCATGTAGGGGGAGGATCAGAGCGGGAGGGAGAGGAAGAGGGAAAGAATCCCAGGAAGACTCAGTGTGGAGCACAGAGCTTGACTTGGGGCAAGACCCCAGGACCCTGAGATCATGACCCCAGCTGACACCAAGAGCCCGACGCCCAACTGACTGAGCCACCCAGGTGCCACTCTATCTCTTTTTCTATCTCTTTCACCTCTGCGTCTTTCCCAACATACAGAGTGGTGGGTCCTCTCTGTAGCCAGTGGCTACTTAGCATGGGCTCCACTAGGTGTAAGAGCAAGCACTGAAAGGACGCCATGGAAGACCCACACCTTGCAAATGTCCAGTGTGGAGGACCCATCTTGTGCTTCACTTCACATCCTCTCTGCCTGCATTTTAGTCTGGCTGTTGCCATGGTAATCAGCTGCCTGCAGGTATAACTTGGCAGCACCTCTCCTTGGCTGTACCAGGCATCTCTTGCCTTCTTCCCCAAAGCTCCTCTCTCTTGGGAAGCCTGGAGGAGCCATGTAGCCATTCTAACACGTGCATCTGGGCAATCCTGGAAGTGTGAGGGACCAACCTCCATGGGACAACGCTTGACTGGGGCATAAGAGCTGATGTATAAATGCTACCCTTGGGGCGCCTGGGTGGTGCAGTCAGTTAAGTGTCTGACTCTTGGTTTTGGCTCAGATCATGATCTCAGGGTCATGGGATCGAGCCCTGCATCGGGCTCTGCACTCAGCACAGAGTCTGCTTGGGACTCTTCCTATCTCTCCTTCTGTCCCTCCCACTCGTGCTGGCTCTCTCTCTAAAATAAATAAATAAATCTTAAAAAAAAATAAACGCTATCCTTTTTCATCCTAGGAGCAACAGTTCTGAGGTGCATTCTATGTAGCTGAGCTCTGGAGGTCACCCCCAGTTTCCTGCAGCTGTTGGCCAACTTAAAATCCCAGTCATGGTTTGACGTTGCTCCCATCTATTTCACTGCCTCTGGATTATACTCCTATTCCTGGGAATTACTTACTAAGAATAAATACCTGCACGTAAGCCCTTGCCTCAAGCTCTGCCTTTTGGGAGAGCATAGGCTAAAACACCTGTCTAATTCATCAAGGGACTAGATTTTCCACATGAATCGGTGAGAACTTAACTCTATCAAGATTTAAGTACTAAGATTTAAGTGCTGACATTAACATGAAGACATTTGTATTGACAAGCTTGTGAAGTGAAAGCATTTAGGTTGCAGAGATCTTTATAATTTATACCATATCCTCTCCCAGAGAGGATATGAGATGCTTTTATGGATGAAGAGGACAGTTAAAAATCATTTAAATTTCAGAAGCTTACAACCAATGCCGCCACATCTGAAGCCCGGCATTTGCTATGCTGAGGGCATTGGGTGAGAGAGCTTCCTAATGGTAGGAACTCTGCAACCAGGGGATGCTTAAAGAGATAAGAGACAATTGTAGGGTGTCTCGGAAAATGATAAAAATTAAAAATGTATTTGCCCCTAAACCTCTCCAGTCTTTGGACTGATAGACATGATTTCAATTCCCTGGAATGACTCTAATTCCCATGATTTGGAAGTCAATCCTAAAATCCAGCCCAAACTGACTTTTCTACTCATTTCTTGTTTGCAGGATTTGGAAGGGCAGTTGTATGCATCACTTGCTTGGATGGCCAACAGGTAAGTAGTCAGGGCCGTCCCTATCTGGGGCACCCCCTGCCAAAGGAGCTGGTGGTAATTGCCAGCATCAGAAATGGGGCATCTGGATGATGTTTCTCCAGCAGAGAACACGCTTCTAATTTTTTTCTGGACTGTGCTTTGGAGGTCAGATGCCAGATGTACAATGCATATGCAAGAGTTCTAGAACAGGGGCTGTTCAGGAGTCTCTGACTGTCTGCCTAGCCATGCTGATTCATGCATTGCTCATATTCTAACAGTCTCTACTTGGGGCAGAAAGTAACACCTCTCCCCTTGTATTGGGCCAAGAATACCTCTCTCCTTATGTTGTGTAGGGTGGCTGGAATTTCCCTCTGACAAAAATATACAGAGGAAAATATACAGCTCATTGAGGCGAGGATGGCTCAGGGGACAGACAGTGGAGCCTCAGAGTTCTGAAAACCCATGTCACTGCATGAGAGATCAGAGCACCAATCAGAATAGGAGTGACATCTAAAGAAGTAACAGGACAAAACAGTTCTGAGCTGGAGAACCACCTATATCTGCAGATCAAAACACCATGAAGCCCCAGGCAGAAAGAATGAAAGCAGCTCAACACCTAAGAACAATCTGGTGAAATTCTTGAACTCTGAGGGCAAATAATCACCTGTGCATTCTCTGGAAAGAGCAAGCTAACCACAAAAAATAAAAAGTTAAGCTTACTTTTGCAGCATTAAATAGGAGACAACAGGGTCAAATCCCAACACAGTTCTGATGGAAAAAGGAGTCATGGTTGCAATTATGCTCATATGTGAAGTCACGAGGGAGGCATCCCCAGATGGGCAATGACTCAGGGATACCACCACCCACCAACATGTGCTCAGAAAGCTACCAAAGATGTGTGCCAGCAGCACAGAGCATGTATGATGATCAAGAATCTACAAAGTACCGAAGTGGGCACCAAGAAAATGAGAGCCAGCACGAAAGTCATTTAAACACAGAGTTAAGTGTCAATAACTGTTGTAAATATATTTTGAAAGCAGAATGCAAATACCATCATTAGTTTGGGAAAGAGAAAAGTTTATTTTATTTTGTTTTGTTTTTTGAAGATTTATTTATTTTAGAGAGAGAGAGAGGGAGAGCACGTGCACATGAGCAGGGGGAGGGGTGAGGGAGAGGGAGAAGAGCAGACTCCATGCTGAGCACAGAGCCCAATGCAGGACTTGATCTCATGACCCTGGGATCATGACCTGAGCCAAAATCAAGAGCCAAGATTTGGCAGCTTAACCGACTGAGCCACCCAAGTGCCCTGGGAAAGGAGACAAAGTTAAAAATAAGCTAGGTCTAGGGGCGCCTGGGTGGCTCAGTCGTTGGGTGTCTGCCATCGGCTCAGGTCATGATCCCAGAGTCCTGGGATTGAGCCGCGCATTGGGCTCCCTGCTTGGTGGGAAGCCTGCTTCTCCCTCTCCCGCTCCCCCTGCTTATGTTCCCTCTCTCGCTGTGTCTCTCTCTGTCAAATGGATAAATAAAATCTTAAAAAAAAAAAAAAGCTAGGTGTGAAGTTTTAAATTGTGTCCATAAAAACCATGAGGTGGAGATGCAGGGCTAATTCCCTCTGTTTATAGTGGTGTCATTTTTGACACTTAAGGGGCAAAATGTCTGTAACTGTGAGGTAGGTGGTTCTCCATGGCTCCTGTTGGGGGGACATTCCCATTGCTTCCATTTGAGTCCGTCTTGATCAGTCTCCCTTTTGTCCCCATCTCCACATGGGGTTTACGGGTACCTCCCCCTCTGTTGAAGGGAGTGCTCTAGATCTTCCTACAAAAGCCTGGACCGTTGTCAGCAGGATGTCTTCTGTGGGTGATGGGTTTGTGTGTGTGAATTGTGTGTGTAGTGAAGACCACTCTTCAAGGGCAGTCTGGATCCTTCTATTCTGCCTCTTGGACCTCTGCTAAGGAGGACCCCTCCTGCAGCTCGACCCTATTGCCAGATAGTTAAAGGTAATAAAGGTTCCTCCTCCTCCTCCACCCCCAGCTCCAATTTTATCTCTTCTCTGGCAGGGGAGAGACTGGTCTTAAAATCCATCTTCTTCCTCTGGCACCTTGAATCTATGTTCTCGCTTTACAGTAGGCTGTGGAAGACACCCCCCGACCCAGTGTCAAAGTGAGAGAAGGATAGCCACAGGGAACAAGCACATTGGCAATTTGGGATATAACCCTGCCACACTGGTTTCCAGAACCTTCTACATGGTAGGATATAGCACAGGCACAACACAATGCACAAAGATATACAACTTAAAGTTCCTCCCAAGGTAGACACCAGTCTACCTTGACACCAGACACCAGAGTAACCGGAACTTTTGCACTCACCCCCCAACCACCACAGCCTCCTCCCTCACAGAAACACCACCCTGATTTTTTATTGGGAATCCCTTGCTTTTCTGCATATTTTCACCATCAAAACATGCATCCCCAAGTGCTCTGGTTTGATCTTGTCCCTTTCCTTGAACTTTACACAAGGGAATTTGTAGAGTATGTATTTGATTGCGGGTCCAGCTTCTTCTTTTATTTTTCCTGCAAAGGTTGGCATTTCTTTCTTTTTTTCTTTAAATTTTTTATTGTTATGTTAATTACCATACATTACATCATTAGTTTTTGATGTAGTGTTCCATGATTCATTGTTTGTGCATAACACCCAGTGCTCCATGCAGAACGTGCCCTAATACCCATCACCAGGCTAACCCATCCCCCCACGCCCCTCCCCTCTAGAACCCTCAGTTTGTTTTTCAGAGTCCATCGTCTCTCATGGTTCGTCTCCTCCTCCGATTTCCCCCTTCATTCTTCCCCTCCTGCTATCTTCTTTTTTTTTCTTAACATATATTGCATTATTTGTTTCAGAAGTACAGATCTGTGATTCAATGGTCTTGCACAATTCACAGCGCTCACCTAGCACATACCCTCCCCAATGTCTATCACCCAGCCACCCCATCCCTCCCACCCCACCCCCATTCCAGCAACCCCAGTTTGTTTCCTGAGATTAAGAATTCCTCGTATCAGTGAGGTCATATGATACATGTCTTTCTCTGATTGACTTATTTCACTCAGCATAACACCCTCCAGTTCCATCCACGTCATTGCAAATGGCAAGATCTCATTCCTTTTGATGGCTGCATAATATTCCATTGTGTATATATACCACATCTTCTTTATTCATTCATCTGTCGATGGACATCTTGGCTCTTTCCACAGTTTGGCTATTGTGGACATTACTGCTATAAACATTGGGGTGCGCGTGTGGGTCCAGCTTCTTTTGCTTGATGCTTTGCTGTGCTAGAGCATGCAGCTGGGGTCCGTCTGCCCTGTAGCTGCACAGAGCTCCCTTGTGGGAACATGCAGTAATTTAGTTACCAACCCACTGCTGATGGACATCCAGGTGCTGTCCAATGTTTGGCTTTTACAAACAGCATGCGGGGCACATTGCTGTCCCCATCTTACAGTACACATGAGCCTCCATGTCCACTGAGTGTCTCCTAAATCAACAGCACAACACCCTATGCTGCTTTATTACCTTTAACTTGCACTGCTGAGTGATTGATTCGGGGATGTGTACTTTTGCCCTGGCACGTGTATGCTGACTTATGAATGCTTGAGTGATGTTGTTACAGGACATAAAAGGCATTTTAAATCACAACACTAGTAAATGTTGGGATAATAGTATGAGAGCCATCAGACTACCAGAAGTTCTCATGCACACACAGGGCAGGGTACCCAGCCCTGCGGACTGGTGGGGGTGGGAGTCAGGGGGGCGTGTCACTGTTTTCCAGCCAATGTCCTCCAAGCAACAGGTGCACACAGTCATACTCTTCCCAGCCCACCAGCTTTGAACTTGGGCAATTCTTCATGACATGTTTTGTGTGTTTTTTTTTTTTTTTCAGTTTGGTGGCCTGGTATTATTTATAGTGTTGAGTATAAAGTGAGACTTTATTAATATTATAAAACACTATGTCAAGATGAATAATACAAAAGCACATAAAAAGCAGCTTCACCTTAGCACTGAGTGGCTACTTCCTCAGCCACACAAATAGCCAGTGAAGGCTTTAAAATTGCTGTTTGGTAAAGACTCAATTATATCTGGATCCTGGAGGGCCGTAATAGCCCCCAATCTCTTTTGGAGAATTGGGGGGAAAAGAGAAATGGAGGTGATTTTAGTCTTTTGGTTAAATATATATTTAAATATAAAAATATAAATAATAAAATGTATCTTATACATGTTTATATGTAAAGAGATATGAATGTAATATCGGAAAGAATACACTGAAATGTTATCAGGGTCATCTTTGTGCAGGGGGAGAGGGAATGTTATAAGTAATTCTTCTTTTTGCTTTCTATTGTCTTCTTAAATGTCTGTATTAAGTATGCTCACTTTCCAACGAAAAAAAGCTTCAAAAATACTGGTAATTAAAGAAATAATTTAGATAAATAATTAATAAATACTTTTTATTTTAACTTATTTGGAATAAATAATGTTTAAAATATATTTTTAATGATGTTGTAGAGAGCAGAAAATGAGAGGACATAATCCAAGCAGAACCACGAAGCTACACATTTAAGTCTTATGCATTTTGGTAAGCGAGGCCAGATGAAAATCTGAGCTACTTCCATGATCTTGTCACCCGATAGAAAGGAACAAATCAGTTTTCTAAGAAGCACTTGGTTTTATCCCAGCCACAAACTACAACGTATAAGAGGAAATTTTCAGGTCAAGAGGTCGCATACTCCAGGACACCCACTAGCTAACGGACAGTGTCTTCAATAGTCAAATGTCTTCCCGTCCTTGACATTGACTCTCAGACCCAAAGACTATGACATTAACTTCCCATTCAGAGAAAGGGTTTGGATGGGTGTCAGTTAAGAGAGTAGGATTTGCTTTCCTTCTGTTTCTTGCCTTCGATCAAAGCTGGAGCTTGTGAGACAGATCAGCAGGTCCCCATGTAAGGTAGACCAGATGACTGCATCACAATATCTGCTGCCCTGCTCTACTGGGCCCAACGCCACTGGATTGCATTCCATGGCACCCCCTGTCCCCATGCCCTGTGAGAGGAGACTATCTCCCTCTCCATCAACAGCAGGCCTGACCATGTTACCCACTAAAGGCAATGGAATATGAACAGAAGGGATGTATCTGCATTCGAGCAGAGGCTTTAAAGAACACGGCAAGGTCCAGTCACTGTTCTTTTACCTCTACAATAAGATCATTGTGTCCAGAGCTGGACTGCACCTTCAGCCTGGGGTCTGGAATGGATAAAGGCAGGAGCAGGAAGCAGCTTACTCACGAAGCACAGGGAGCAAGAGCAAGGAGGAATCTGTGTTGCTGAAAGCACTGAGCCACTGGGGGGTTGCTTGTTACTACAGCAACCTAGAAAAAGCTGACCAATACCTAGGACTGCTTTTCTCACCTGTTGACCAGCTGATGGATTGCATTTTCTGCTAACCATGAGCTGTGCGGATATGATCTGTTCATTAAAGCAAAATTTATATGCTTTCTTAGCAAGAGTTTTTCCCCTGGTTAAGCTATCCTGGGGCTTCATAGAAGAGCTTCAGGGAGCTCATAAATCTCTTAGAACAAAAATTTTAAGTCTGTGTCCTTATGTGTATTTGGAAGGATGGGGAGATTTGGTCCATGGATTTTTTTCCCCCCAATTTTTAGACAGGTCAATTAGATCCAACAATGCTATAGTAATACTGGACATGAAGACTTTTGGCTTTTATTTACAGAAGCAGCCTGAGTTTGTTCTCATCCTGAGAGCAGCCACCTCACTGCTTGGGAGTAGTGCTGGATGGTGCAGATATTTGTTTTTCCTCTCAAAGAAGTTTGTGTCAGTTGTAGGGCCTGGAGAAGTATACTGCTGATAACTGAGAGTCCTACAGAATGATCTTGGCCTGGCACATTTCCGAGCAGGTTGTCAGTCACCTGTGCCACAAAAGAACACTGGCTTCTTCCAACTATGCAGTTTTGTGCAAGTTGGTCTCCTGGTTGGGACCCGAGAAGGGTTGAGTTGCACATTGTATTGTATTCTCTGATAACCAAGTGAATTGGCTTGTTGGACAGAGTTATTTAGGTCAATCCATTTTGCTTTGTAGAGTTCCCATTAACTGTGCTGCAGATGCCAATTTTCTGATTTCAGTTGTTTCTGGATGGCCCTTGTGTCTGCAGTGATAAAGCCATGCACTTATATAGACGAGGACGTGTATCCTTACTGCTCTGCTAGGAGAGCACGTATCACGATCACTAAAACTAAATCATGTATTTGTATCTGGGTCCAAAAGAGAGCCCAGCACTGCTCTTCATTTCCTATCAAGGCTCCATTCCACACCACTGGATTCTAGTGGTGATGCTGTGGCTCATGCCTAGCAGGACAGCAATAATACTAGATCTCTGTAGTGTTTACGTAGTTTGAGCCATCAGTGGCTTTGGTTCGTGAAATAAAATGCTGGTTTTATGATGGATATATTGAGGGTGCTCAAGTATTACAATTTTCTTAGCCCACTTGTGAACAAGAAGAAGGAGCATACAGCAAAGATCAGCAATACCACTGTTTCACTTAGGATTTCCTCCTGATGAAAGAGTTGAGTTGAGGGTCTCAGTCTTGTGATTTGTTGGGTGGATATTTTAGAGGAGGGGCCCTATAAGACCATGTACCATTAATTTTGTGGAGGTTATGCATTTCATTTATGAAGATTGGATAAACTTAAATTGGGTTATACTGAGGGGCTGTACTTGAACAATTAACTAGATGCTTGAGCAAGAATGGTGCAGAGGGTTGGCTGAGCATTGCACCAGTCTTCACAACAAAGTCCCTAATTTGGTAGGAGGACATGAATCCTGGGCACACTGGCAGGTCTTGTTCACCCTTGAAAAGACTGCTTCTCTAGCTCTCCTGCCTTATGATGGGTGGCCCTCATCCAGCCACCCCCTACCCAGTTACTGTGAGAGGGATTAATCTCCCTCATCTTGCCCTCAGATACCTGCTGGAAGGAGATGCTTTGGCCACCTCATGGGGTTTATACTTTCCAACTGTCCAGGCTCAATTTTACCCCCAGGGAAAACTTGGTTGTGACAAGGATGGACCATTGTAGACTTATCTAACTCCTATCAGGATCCTGTCTTTAGATTCTCAGGAATTCCAACCCAATGAGGGCAACATGCAATACACAAACACTTACTGAGCATTTACTCTGTCTCATGATCATGCTAGGCATGAGGGATACAGATCATCCATGTTTTCTCCCTTCAGGAAGAAGAAACACCTAGCCATTCTTCAAACACTGGTACCCATCACCTCCACCCATCTGCTCAGCAGGTGTTCTCACTTGGTGTTTCAGAGAGGAAATACAAATCATCAGACACAAATGTTTTCAAATTCCCCTCTGCAAGCTTATAATCTCATTTCCATCTGAATCTTTCTTTTCCTCTCTTCTTCTTCTTGTTCATTGGAATGGGTGTCCCTTTTCCAGGCCAAGATTAATATCTCTACATGTACCCTGGATGCCATCTCTTCCACCTACCTGAAAACCCTGCTTATGCAGAACTGTTTTTCTTATCCACTCCTTCTCTGCTTCCCAGCATCAGTTAAATTTGCCCAAGTCTCTCCCATAACAAACATAAAGCAATTTCTTTGATCCCATTTCAGTTTCCTGCTCTATTTCTCATACTTCTTTCTTTTCATTGCCAAAATTATTGAAAGAACTGTTTGTACTCCCTCATCCTTATTCCTTCTTGAATCAGTTTGCCTTGGTCTTTACATCATCCCTCTAGGGAAACTGTAGTAGCCAACCATTGATCAATTGGTGATCAATGGCTGGCTTCCTGCTAAATCCAAGGAGCCCTTCTCAGTCTTTTCTTTCTAGAGTTTTCAGGAGCCCTTGGCACTGTCCTGACTACTCCATCTTACTTGAAATAACCATGATCCTGCCAGACCAGGTGTGTTCTATTCTTAGAACATACTTCCATCCTCTCTACCTTCAGGTAAGATGGCTGGATCATGGGCTTCACATCATGTCAGGAAGCCATAATGCGGCAGTATTTGGGAGGGCCTTGAATGCCAGTCTGGAACATTTCTGAATCCCTATCTCTGCATTTATCTCTCACAAAGACTGGAAATATGACAGCTCTTCCTCCATTCCCTATCTTCCCTTGAAGAAGCATCCTTTGGTTTAATTATTCATTGCAAAAACTATCTTCTTCCCTTCTACATTTTTTTTTTTTGTATTTTGCTGTAATTTTCAATAGGAAATTTATGCACGGTCAATTAGCCCTCCAAGAACAGGCTCAGCTCTGATGGATGGGCCAAGCTTTTGTTAAGACACCACTCGGTACGTGTGTATATGTTTGTGTGTCAGAGAAGAGACTGGCAATTAGTCTGGAAAACTAATCACCTCCTTCAAACAAAGGCAGCCAGAAATTCACTTACACACATTCAGCTTTGGTAAATCACTTGCCAATCATAGGGCTTTCTGGGGCAGGTTGTTCAAACAAATCTCTCTCCTCATCCAAGGTGGCCTCTGAGGTCATTTTTTTGCATGCTGGTGATCCCATGCAGGTCTGTGTAGCTAGTCACCATAGCTCAATCACAGCCCTTGGACTTGGAAGCGCCAACCCCTCTCCTTACCTGCTCTTGCCCTTGTTCCATGGCAGGGCTCTTGTGAGCTGTCTGCCCCTTCAGCAGGAGCAGCATACTGGAAATGTAAGGTGAGCAGAGGTTTGGAAGGAGGTGGGGCTCTGAAGAGATTGAGATCTGGTCAGATTTTAAAGGGGAAGGGAAAAGCACTACTTGCTTAAAAATTTTATCTAAATATTTATTTCCCAAACTGATCACAAAATGATGTGGGGTGACCAAGACTTGGTGATGCCAGTGAGGTCTCTCATTACATTGGCTCTTCTGGTTTCCCAGGTTTCCCCACCCAAATACATCTGAAAGCCACTTTTATTAATAACCAAAACAAGTGAGTATGAAGTGAGGAAGCCATAAGGTTTGTACGAGTCCCCACCAGGACCCTCTGTTATGCTTCTATGCTGGACACGCCCTCCGTGCATCTCAGAGATACCGATCTGGAATATGACACTACAGTGAAATCAGCATCCTTTGCTCTTGGCCATATTGCTCACAAGATGCTTAACGTTTGCCCACAAGTATTTGCTTTGAGCTCTTCCCCATCAGAGCTGACCCCTAGAGAAAGATAAATCAGAAAATGCCTTAGACCCTTCCTTTGGGGTACTTATCCCAGTCTGCCGGGGGCTTCAAAACCTGAGTTCAAATCCTAAAGCTGCCAGGATTAGCATCTGAGCCAAAACTTTCTTTGTAGGGTCAGTCTCTCATCTGAAAGGAAGGGGGATAGTGGGTTTGGAGGTCCCAGAATCCTCTTAAACTCTAACGTCCTGTGAGGAGAGTTTCAATTAGGACATCTCTAAAGCTTACACATCAACATCCAAGGAAAGTGAGGTCCAGCCCATGCCTGCTCCTCTCCTGCCACCAAGCTGCACATCTACTCTTGGGCTTTTTTTCCCCTTTCATGTATTTTTTAAAATATTCATTTCCCCTCTCACTAGTCCCTCATCCTGGTGTGGAGGAGAGCACATAATTTACATCTGCCCAGACCCCGCCTCTCCCTTCTCCAGGAGTCCCAGGGCTGCCATTTTGGCAGGCACCGGATGGCCCCATCTTCTGCTGTGACTGGCTCCCTGGGGACTTCGCCTTTGCCTGGATGAACAATCCAACCACATGTCTTGGGGCTGAGCACCTGGAGTCATTTTGGTTGGGGAGGGGCTTTGGCAAATCACCGGTCTCTAGCCCCAGTGCTTTTCATCTTTACGCTCCTGTGAATTTAAAGGGAAATTAGAACCAGCTACTTCTGATACCTTTACACTTAACTCATCAGAAAGCTGTCTAGGGTCCATAGTCTCAGAGACTATGGACTCTGAAAAACAAACTGAGGGTTCTAGAGGGGAGGCGGGTGGGAGGATGGGTTAGCCTGGTGATGGGTATTAAAGAGGGCACATTCTGCATGGAGCACTGGGTGTTATATGCAAACAATGAATCATGGAACACTACATCAAAAACTAATGATGTAATGTATGGTGATTAACATAACATAATAAAAATAATAATAATAATAATAATAATAATAATAAAAAGAAAGCTGTCTAGGGAAAAGGGTTTGAGAGCCAGCAAACCTTTTTTAAGACTCTTTGTTTGGAAAGTAAAAATTGCAATGTTTTCCAGAAACCCAAGTTTCATGCCACCCCCTTTATTCACCTTTGCACCATCTCTCCCCAACACCTCCAAATCGGGATTCTCAGGCTTAACTGAACCATCTGTATCTGAAATAATCATTCTAATTGGTCATATTTGTGTCACTCTCCCTGTTTTCAATGATTCAGTGATGTCACAGGATTCTCATAGAAACCTGGTGAAAGATTTGCCAATGAAAGCATCAAAGGGGATCATATCAGTTTGTAATTGGCACAGCTTGGATCAGATCCCCCTGCACCCCTCACCTGAATCCTAATTCTGAGATCAGTGTTTCTTGAACTCGAGCCTGAATCAGAATCACCTAGCTGGGTCCCCACCCCATAGTAGGTTTGCAGTGGGCCTTGAGAATTTGCATTCCTAAGAAATTTCCAGATGATATGAATTCTGATGGTCCTGGGTCGCCATTTTGAAGTCCACTGTCTTAAATGTACCCCCACTGGACCCCACTGGATCCTTCATGAGTGTGTAGAATTGTCTTCCTCAGTGTTATCCAAGCCAAGCAGACAGAAAAGGAGTCTTCATTCACCGAGCAGGGTGTCACATACTTGCAAAGACTGGTCAGCAAGAAGAGGCCATTTTCACTGGGATCTGTCCCCTAACTGCAAGCAAAACCATTCCAACTCAGCCTCTCACCGTTTCCTTCACTCTGCTTCCCCCGCTAGGGCTTTCTGAACCTCAGTTTGTTTTGTATCTTAACATCATATGACATTTTCCTGCTATAATCTGACACCTCAGAGGTAATGTGACTGAATGCCACTCATAATTCATAGTTTCCTCTCAATGACTATTCCGCTTCTTAATGTTATCTCCATATGCGGAATCCCCACTGGGGCAATATTGCCTTTTTGGCATCGTCTGTTAATTTGTTCATTTCCATGTACGTTATTGAAAACACTCTGAGTCTTAATTAGTCTTCTTTAGCTGCTTTTCCCTACAGCCCTGTGTCACAGAACCAAAGGCACCGAAGCACGGTGAGGAACAGGCCTAATTAACAGGCCTGTGATTGAAACTCAGGAAAGATGGAACGTGCAGAAGACGGACATGATTCCTATACAAAAATAGGGGGCTGACATGGTGACAGGGGAGGTGGACACTGGTAGGAAGAGCAGTTAGAATTTTTCAAAGATACGTGTTGTTTAGGACTGCAGGGCAACCCCTTTCCTTCCAAATGGCTCTGGAGGGGCTGTCAGTTGCAGAACCAGCCAAGATCTCATCGCCTGCTTGAGGAGTGAGCACCTGACTGGGTCTGGCTACTTGGAAGCCTCCATCCCTCTGGCTACGGGGATGGGTTCAGTCATGAGCATGTGATTCCAGTTGGGCCAATCAGAGTTGCTTCCCAGGACTTTTCTGCTGGTCATAGCTGGGAGGACTGCCTTTGGCCCTTAGGACCATGGGGTTAGAAGGATGTGACTTTTTGATGGCCAGGAGCCATCTTCCCTGCAGCAGGGGACGAGATATCTGCAGGAAAAGAATGAGGCCCATGGGGCACCTGGGTGGCTCCCTTGGTTGGGCCTCTGACTCTTGATTTTGGCTCAGGCCATGATCTCAGTGTTGTTAGACTGAGCCCTGAGTAGGGCTCCACGCTCAGCATGGAGTTTGCTTGGGGATTTCTCTCCCTCTCCCTCTGCTCCTGCAGCTCTCTCTCTCACAAACACACAGACTCTCTTGCTCTCTTTCTCTCAAATCAATCAATAAATCTTAAAAAATAAAAGAATAAGGCCTAAGTGCAGAAAGAAGCACAACCAGGAAGAGGAGGGAGATGAGAAGGTCCCAAAGACAGAGTTTGAGTCCCTGCGTTGTGGTGCCAATGCTACTCTCACGCCACATTGGACAAGAACTTCCTTGATCTGGTCACGTGTAAATAAGACTTCAGCACACTCCTGTGATCAGTGCAGCCTGCCTCTTGGCAGCTCAATTACAGTCACGGGTCCCAACAGGGCAGGGAAGTGGCAGTGTAGACACTTTTCATATCTCCCACCCCCCTTTGGCCCACTCCGAGGAAAGGTGAGTTTCCACTTCATCTGAACCTATAAGACCAGTTTCCTTCAAGTACCTGGGTCCTGTTCCCTGTACTAGGATATTAGGCATAGGTTGTCATATCCCTTTGGATGCTGTGGGGCATGGGGCTGGCCACCCCACTTGGGGGATACCCCTACGTAGTCAGTCACTGCTGACTCTGCTCCGGCTCTGAATCAGCCTCAGTCCCTTTACTGTGACTCATTCCACAGGCAGTATTTATTGAGCACCTGTTATGTGCTTGGCATATCTGGGAATATGGGGACAACTGGACCTGAGCCCACCCAGGGAGGATGGTTCCTCTGTCTTATCTCTATGGATCAATGTCCATACTCAATGTGTAGGTCATGGCCCTTGGTTGCCCCAGTGGCAAGGCACAGGGCTTCACACCCTAATACTCCTCACAGGGAAACCTGTTTCAGCTTTTATCTCATAAAGAGGAGATTCAGACCAGAGTTAGGGATGGACCTAGGGATTCATAAGAGCCCTTTTGACTCTGAGGTTCCAAGATTCCTCGATATCATTGTCCTCAGGGCACAAAACTACGTCCATTCACAGATACACAAGGAATTTTATCACTTCCTGTATTTTTTTTTCTCCTTTGGTGAAATATCCTTGTTAACCACCCCCCCCCCCGGAGATTTTGGCTTTGTTTTCTTTTTTTTTCTGGTTTTTATTTTCATTAGAGAAATAAGGCATATTTACTACTGATCATGTGGAAAATAGAAAAATTAAAAAAACAAACAAACAAAAGAAAAATAACCCATAATCTCGGGGCGCAGAGACAACTAGTTTGGGCATTTTGTTATATCAAACGTGTACATGGGTTTGTTTTTATGAAATGCCTTCTACTTTATATAGAATTTGGGGTCCTTCTTTTCTCATTTTACCTTGAGTAAGTTTTTCATTATCTCAATTATTCTCTCAACATGAGATTACTTTTTAGGTCGAATAATATTGCATTATATGAATGTATCACAATTTATTTAATGTCTCATATTGCTGGACGTTTAGGTTGTTTCTATTTTTTGCCATTATAACTAGCACTTCAATGAACATCTTTCAGCACAGCTACCTTTCCTCAAGATGGTTTCTTAATGATAGAATTACTGAGTCAAATAATGTAAACATTTTTAGACTCTTAAAATATGCTATATAGAGTCCATGAAAATTATACTAATTGTATTCATTTCCTATTGTTTTTGTAAAATCTACCACAAATTACTGACTTAAAACAACAGAAGCTTACTGTCCTAAAGTATGGCGGGTTAGAAGTCCAAAATGAATCTCACAGGGCTGAATTGAGGTGTCAGCATGACTCTGTTCCTCCCTGAAAATTCAGGGGAGAACCTATTTCCTTGCCTTTTGCAGATTTTAGAGGCCATCTATATTTCTTGGTTCATAGCCTCTTCCTCTACTGTTAAAGCCAAATATTGCAGGTTGAGTCCTCACAAGATGTCACTTTGACTTTCTCTTTTCTCCCACATCTAAAGGCCCTTGTGATTGTATTATGGCCACCAGATTACCCAGGATACTCTCCTTATTTTAAGGTCAGTTTATTAGCAACTGAAATTGCCTCTGTAATCTTCATGCACCCACGCCATATAACATAACACCTCCACAGGATCCATCAGGGCATGGACATCTGGGGCAGGGGGGCATTATTCTGCCTACCACTCTTATCTAGACCACAACAAGCAATAGATAAGATGCCTATATGACTGCATTCTCATCCACATTAGACATTTATTTATTTTTTATCTTTGCCAGATTGGTAGGTATAAAACAGTTATTAGTTACTATTATCATAAATGATAGTTTTTCACTATATTTTTTCTTTCTACAGTACACCTGTTCTCTCTT
The DNA here is from genome assembly GCF_009762305.2 of Zalophus californianus. Taxonomy (NCBI): domain Eukaryota; kingdom Metazoa; phylum Chordata; class Mammalia; order Carnivora; family Otariidae; genus Zalophus; species Zalophus californianus. The sequence continues at coordinate 102,916,451 of NC_045604.1, read as the reverse complement.
TATTATTTTGTCTTTCCCATCTTTTTAAATGGGATACAGGAAAAGCAGGTGTCTATGAGAATAATCCAGGACCAAAAATCTAAGAGACTAAATATCTTGTCACCTCATTTACTGGGATCTCAAAGTCCCTCCATTCCAGCCCCCAGATTTTCCCAAGCCCCCATTCAACCTCCTGGAAGCCCTAGCAGATGTCCCTTAGAAAGCCTGACTCATGATAATATGTTATCCCACAGGCGTAGGTGGACTCAACTCAATTGCCACAGAGCAGAACCCTTGGAACAATGCTGGGACCACTTTTCTAGACCTGATTAGAGAAAACTCATCATTGTAAAAAACTATCATCTCTGCTATGGTCTAAATGGTTGTGTCCTCCCCAAATACATATATTGAAATTCTAACCCCTAAAGGTGATGGTATTAGTAGAGAGGCCTTTGAGAGGTGCTTAAATCATGAGGGTGGGACCCTTGTGGATGGGATTAGTGCCCCATAAAAAAAGGCTCCAGAGAGATGCTCAGCTCCTTCTAGCACATGAGAAAATAAGGAGGAGTCTGTATCCTGGGAGAGGGCCCTCACCCGACCATGCTGGCACCATGGTCTTGGACTTCCAGGCTCTAAAACTCTAATAGATTTCTGTTGTTGACAAGCCACCCAGTCTGGGATATTTTGTTATATAGCAGCTTGAATGGATTGAGTCAGAAATTGGTACCGGGAAGTGGGTTGCTGCTGCAACAAACACCTATAAATATGGAAGCGGCTTTGGAACTAGGGTCATGGGCAGACCCACTGAGGGATTTGGAGGGGCATGCTAGAAAAAGCCTCCATTGCCATGAACATATTGTTAAAGGCAGTTCTGGTGAGAGCTCAGAAGGAAAACAGGAGAGCTGTAGAGAAAGCCTCAATCTTCTTAGAGAATACCAAAGTGGTCCTGAACAGAATGTTCCTAGAAATACAGACAGTAACAGCCATTCTGGTGAGGTCTCAGATGGAAGAGAGGACCATGCTATTGGACCCTGGAGAAAGGGCCATCGTTGCTATAACGTGGCAAAGGACTTGGCAGAATCGTGTTTACATCCTAGTGTTTTGTGGAAGGTAGAAATTGTGAGCAATGAAACTGGTTATTTGGCTGAATGTTTTTCTAAGCAAAGTGTAGAAGGTGCAGCTTGGCTTCTCTTGAATGCTTATCATAAAATGTGAAAAGAGAGAAATGACTTAAAGATGGAATTGCTCATCCAAAGGGAAGCAGAAATTAATCATTTGGACAATTCTCAGCCTATCCATATTGCAAAAAATGAGAATGTATGTTCCTAAAAGAACACTTAGGGTATGGCCAAGGACCCTTTGATAAGGGTGTGAACTACAGACATAACCAGTGACCCCCGCTGGAAAATAGCCCATTTGGACTGAAGGAGGATATAGGAAGGAATGAAGGAAGGTTGTCCTACCTAGATTTTACAGACAGGACAATAGAGCTAGTCTCTTGCGATCATGTGATACTCTTCCAGACAAGGGAAGAAGGACCCCAAAGACAATTCAGAGATCATCAGGGCTGCCTTCTTGGTTTCAAAAAGGGGGGACAGCACCTGGGTTCCAACAGACCAGATGGTGCCCAACCCAAAGTCATGGGGACAGTGTCCCCCAAAGCTTTGGGGACCAGATCCCTGTCCAGTGGAGCTGTGGGGGCAGGGCCACTCAAGGGACTCCAGGTGGGTAGGGTCACCAGTGTACCATTCCCATCTGGGAGAACCACTGTGTGGGCTGTGCTCAATAAAGCCATTTGATAGGTGAAGGGGGGGAGGCTGGGGGAGTTGGGGGATGAGGGAAGAACGCTCTGGTGTGTCCAGAAGGCAGGACCCTCGCCCCAGAAGACAAAGCACTGAGTTAGAGGAGATTACTCTCAAGCTTTAAGATTTAATGTTGTTTACCACTTTGGATTTTGGACTTGCTTGGGGCCTATCACCCCTTCCTTCTCTCCTATTTCTTTTGGAATGATAATGTCTGTCTTATGCCTGCTCCACTTACTGTACTTTGGAAACATAAAATGTATTTGATTTCACAGGTTCCCAGCAGGAGGGCAATTTGTTTCAGAATGAATCATACCCCAGTCTCATTCACACCTGATTTGATGATACTTAATGAGACTTTGGACTTTTAAGTTGATGCTGGACTGAGTTAAGAGTTTTGAGGCTGTTGGGATAAAAGGAATGCATCTTGCATGTGAGGAGGACATGAATTTGGGGGGCAAGGGGTGGAAGGCTATGGTCTGAATGTTTGTCTGTCCCCCAAATTCATGTTGAAATCCTAACCCCCACATGCGATGGCTTTAGGAGGAGGGGCCTTTGGGAGGTGATTAGGTCATGAGGGTGGAGCCCCCATGAATGGGATTAGTGCCCTGATAAAAGAGACTGCAGGGAGCTCCCTCCCTCCCCCTCCCACCATGTGAGGACACAGCGAGAAGCCTGTCCACTCGCAAGAGGACTCTCACCTGACCACGCTGTCACTCTGATCTCAGACTTGCAGTCTCCAGACCTGTGAGGAATAAGTGTCTGATGTTTATTAGCCACCCAGTGTGGTATTTTGTTACAGCAGCATGAAGGGAGGGAGGGAGGGAGAATGTGGGAGATCACAGGGATTTCAGGGAGCCAGGCCAGGCCCTCAGGCAGCCAAGGCCCTGGGCCAGGTCCCCCCATCTTCCGCACTGTCTTCCCCATCGTGGAATCCCGTGGGTCTGTGATGAGAGCCCCGCTGTCTTCCTGTAGTTCTTCCTATAGAGGCTTAGAGCCCCTTTCTTCTCAGACTGGAACTAGATGGCACTTTCCCTGCTGAGAAGATAAATTGGTATTGTTCTCAAAACAGAAAGGTGTCTGGGTTTGTTTCTGAAGTGTGGGGCCTGAGGAGGTTTGTGCCCCTTCTGCTGATGCCCTCTCCCTATCTGCTTAACCTCATGAAGGGCGGCGGGGGGAGGGCTGCCTGGACCCCTCTCCTTCAGAGGTGGGTTATGGCCCATTTGAACATGTTTTTGGGATCTTATCACCCACTCCCACCCCAGTGACATCTCAAAGTGTGGTGGAATAACATTTTGGAAGTAGTAACTGCTGCTCCCCCCAGTATCATATTTCCTTGAGTGCCTTGGTCCTTCCCCCTTCTGTTCTCCCAGTGTCTCTGGAGATGCTGACCCCCATGCTTTGTGCAGGAGAAAGATCTGAGTCGCAGGGACAGAAGGAGTCTAATTTCCTGGGACTTCTTTAGGGAAATGGAAAGGGCATGAGGACAATCTGGAACCAAAGGGAAAGGGCATAGGGCTGGAAAGGGGCTCTAGTGGCAGGTGTCTGGGTCCCAGTGGGGCTCTGAGAATGGGAAGAGGACCTGCTTTGGAGCCTAGGACTAGACAGGGCTGTGGTCATGCCAGTGATAGCTTCACCAGGAAGGGGTCTCTGGTAGGAGAAGCACCGCCCCCAGTTTGTGGCAGGAGACCTGCTCAGCCACCCTCCTGTGGAGGGAGATCTCCTGAGGAGGGAATGGGGTGGGCTACTTACTGCTGAGGGAAGCCGGTGACATGCTAGAGAGGGTCAGGTTCTAGAGAATCAGGATCTACAGAAATGGCCAAGATGCCTGAGAAGGTTCCTTGAGACCATCCAGTCTTTGGTGGTTATCAACCAGGTGCTTACACAGGTAGCCGGTAGACAACAGACCCTAGGGTCTTCGTGAGGATTTCTAAGAATTCTCATACCCTCAACAGTCCCTACCTCCACATCTATGACAATTTCTTTTTAACTCATGCACTTTATGATAATTGCCATAATAATAACATTTATACTCACCAGATTTGTAACAATCACTGATTACTAATGGAATTGCTGCTTTGTTCACTTGTGCTGTAAAGCATCAACAAAAAGTACCATGCCATTGGAGTCCTTAGCTCTGTGAATAACAGCTACCACAGAATATTTGTAAACACATTATTTTCCTCCTCAGAAAAATGTGGGTTTGGGGTTTCACTTGATTTGAGACCCAGTCTCTTTGATGGAGTAGTAGGTGGCATGTAACATGGGAGATGTTGAGCACCACTGAAGAATTGCAATCTGCTTACCCACCACTTGAGCAGGCTGGGGGCTGCAGAGCTGGGGCCAGGTCCTTGCCCAGTGAATGCCAAGCTCTTGGTGGGTGCTCAGTTAGGGTTGCTTACTCTGTAGGACAGAGCCCTGGGCTGCTGACCTCCAGTGCAGAATAATGTCTTTGACAAATCCTAGAGAGTAAATGCCAGCTATCTCTGGAGGGGCTGCCTACATGGGGCTTGGGGCCACAGAGACTGGTACGGTGCGGGGGGGAGGGTGGGACGCAAGCACCCTCCTCCCAGGCTTGTGTGGCAGAGACTTCATGGCTCCTTTCTTCCTAGGCATCAGACTCTTTCAAGTTCCTATAACAAGAAGATCATAATTTGTGTGGTTTAAACAACAAACATTTATTTCTCACAGTTCTGGACTCTGGGAAGTTCATGATCAAGGCGCTGGCAGATTTGTCTGGCAAGAGCCCGCTTCCTGGTTCACGCAAGGCTGTCTCCTCACTGTGTCCTCATGTGGTGGGAGCGGGGAGGGAGCTCTCAGCCCTTTTTTATAAGGGCACTAATCTCATTTTTGAGGGCTCCACCCCCATGGCTTAATCACCTCCCCAAGGCCCCACCTCTTTTTAAAATTTTTTTATTGTTTTGTTAATCACCATACATTACATCATTAGTTTTTGATGTAGTGTTCCATGATTCATTGTTTGTGCATAACACCCAGTGCTCCACACAGAATGTGCCCTCTTTAATACCCATCACCAGGCTAACCCATCCCCCCACCCCCCTCCCCTCTAGAACCCTCAGTTTGTTTTTCAGAGTCCATCGTCTCTCATGGTTCGTCTCCCCCTCCGACTTACTCCCCTTCATTCTTCCCCTCCTGCTATCTTCTTTTTTTTTTCTTAACATACATTGCATTATTTGTTTCAGAGGTACAGATCTGTGATTCAACAGTCTTGCACAATTCACAGCGTTCACCATAGCACATACCCTCCCCGATGTCTATCACCCCATCCCTCCCACCCCCCACCACTCCAGCAACCCTCAGTTTGTTCCTGAGATTAAGAATTCCTCGTATCAGTGAGGTCATATGATACATGTCTTTCTCTGATTGACTTATTTCACTCAGCATAATACCCTCCAGTTCCATCCACGTCGTTGCAAATGGCAGGATCTCATTCATAATATTCCATTGTGTATATATACCACATCTTCTTTATCCATTCATCTGTCAATGGACATCTTGGCTCTTTCCATAGTTTAGGCCCCACCTCTTAATACTATCCGATTACGGGGTAGGTTTCTATACATGAATCTGCAGGGGACGCAACCATTAGTCTCTATGAGACTCCATTCCCTTCCATCACAGCTTCTTCTCCAACTGTCTGTTCACCTTTGCACATCCAGCCTGCCCTGTGCTGGTCCATCCCAGTTTTTCCTGTCCCCCACTTCCTGGGGATCTGTTCTGAGTCTGGTGTCACGTGAATGATGCAGGTGACTCAGGAGGCTTCCCAGCCCGAGGGTGGGTTGCAGGTATCAGCATGGTGATGGTGAGCAGAGAAAGACACAGACACAGCAGAGGAGAAACCAAGCACAATTGCTGAAAGTTTATTTTATGAAAATATTTCCTCGCTACTAGGAAAAATGTAACCTATCTGAAAAGGCATTCACTTGGAAATCCTTGAGAGTGTGCACTTGCTTCGCGGTCCAATTGGAGAGATTTGTCGTCACCATGGTCAAAGGTATGCTCTTCACCAGTGCGTCCTGGAGTTGGTGTTTATAGGTCATGAGGGCTGATTGTACATATTTCTTTTCAACTCCACATTCAATGACATCACATTGAAAGGATTGACAGCACAGAAGTCTGCAAACACTACAAGTCAGCTCCCTGCCCAGAGCCGGGTCTTACACGTTTATCGGCTCACTGTGTTCCCAACTGACCTCTACTTACCCATCTTGTGCCAATCAACACTCTTCTTCCACTCCGTAACACTCACTGCCTATTTCCCTTGTGCCACCCCCCCGCCCCGGGGCTCACAGCTATTCCAACCAGGGAAATTGCGCGCCTACCAAGTGTCAATTACGCTTGTCCCAAACCTGTTCATGCAAAATATATTTGTTATAGCAATTACAGAATTAGGTAAATATTGCAGTACTGATTGAATGTGAGTATGAAAGTAATAGAGTTGTCATTGCCATGGAAATTAAGTCGAATGCCCAGGAAAGACTTAATAACGGCAAATTGCTTAAAAAAAAACAACAACAAACTGCTATCAAATTGAGTGCAGGCAAAGCAACTGTAAAATTTTGGGTAAGAGTGTATAAATTGGGAAGGATTCTGGGTTTCTGTTGCTTGGAAGTGTCTCTAAAGTTCTTGTTGCGCTTCTAGTAAATAAAATGGCAATTTGGAACTCAGGTTCCACGGAAGGGATGCATATTTATACATTTTTAGGTTTTTAAAATATGATAATGCAGGTGTGCTTCTATCATCCGTTGTGATTCCATACTCCAACCTCCTTTGCGGTGATGCTGGGACGTCAGTCCCAGTCCCCTTGGGGGGCTAAGTGGCTTCTATTGTGACCCATGCCACATCATTGCAGCCATGCTTTGGCTTTATTTCAGGCAAAGATTTAGTCATAGACAGTTGACCCTTGAACAATGTGGGGGGTTAAGGGGCACAAACACTTTGCACAGCAGAAAATCCATGTGTAAGTTCAGGCTTCCCAAAACTTAAGGACCAATGGCTCAGTGTTGACTGGAAGTCTTAGCAATCACAGAAACAGTCGATGAACACATATTCTGTATGTTGTATGTACACATATTTTGTACCTTGTATGTATTCTATACGGCGTTCTTACAATAAAGTAAGCTGGAGAGATGAACATGTTATCAAGAACATCACAAGGAAGAGAGAATACCTTTGTAGTACTGTAAACAATCCTCATACAGGCAGACCCATACAGTTCATATCCGTGTTTGGTGTTCAAGGGTCAACCCTATTCTGAGTTCTGCCATCTCGAGGGTTACTACCTTGTCAGCCTCACGCCCAAAGCTTCTCTATGTGTGCCGTGTTCACTTTTTCCTTCAGCCCCTTGCAGAGAACCCCTCCCCCTGCCTCTGCTTCTGCAACTTCTCTCTGAAGCCCTTCTGCTCTCCTCACTGCCCCTTAACATCCCACCTGCGCTTCTAGATCCAGCCCTAGTCTTGCTTTCCCCATGACGCTCATCCTGATCTCCCAGCTAGAGGTAACATCACCATCCTTGACATTCTCAGATGATTTTATACGTGTCTCACTAGTGATGTGGATCACTTCTTATGGAAAATTTGTTATTTACACCATAAAATTGGGGATCTGGATATAACTCAGAGATCCTGGCATTCACTACCCCAATTCTGGAGATGAGGAAACAGGGTCAGAGCCCTGATATGAATGACTCAAGGTTGTCCAGGCAGTTAGCAATGATAGTAACATTGATTATGTGAACGGACCCACCCACTAGGAGGGTGGGTCCGTTCACACCCACCCTAGGCTTCACTCACTGCACTTGGCACATTTATTGAATTAAAACTTAAAGGCTACCTTCATTGAATATGTTCAGATTGGAAAGAACTCTATATTCATTGGAGAGAATTTGGAAAACACAAATGATATGAAGAAGAAAATAAAACCCACTATTTGTCTTGCTATTCAGAGATAAGGATTTTTACCATTTAGGATCATTTCCTTCAGATTTGGTTGAAAGAAAAAGGAATCAAACAAACCAGTATTATGCACAGAAAAATTGTTTGAGGGAGGAAGTGCTTTCTGATTGAAAGAAGCGAAGCATTCTGAATGGTATGTCTGCTTCCTATCTAACCACACATCTACTCAAGAAAAAAGAATCTGGGGAGGGGGCAGACCTATGCTCGACGCTAGGGGCTCAGAGATGAATTACATATTGCAGGTGCCTGCCTTTGAACGTTCCAAATCTAGTGGAGGAAACAGACATATAAACAGATAATCACAATGCCGGCTGACAATGGAGAGATGAGCGATTTAAGGCAGTATGTAATTACACGCAACATTACATGACAAGGATTTTATGGCCTGTAATAGTAGGCTGTGGCGGTTTATAATTTCTGTTATCAAACCAAAAACCACATAACAATGACCAGAGAAACTTCCTTTAAAGGTGATCGTTCATAAAGAGGAAATAATTGGAATTTCACAAACCAGTAATTACAAAAGCAGGAAAGGTTACTACGGTGTATTTTACAATGGCAATCAAAAAAAAAATTACAGGGGGACTTTGAAAATGTTCCATTAATTAACCCCATTAAGGTTACTGTCTGAGCTGAAAGGCAGAACAACTACAGCTCACACCTCATGAGAAGTGGAACGTATTTGCAACTGGCAAGTCAGGTCCACTCTGCAATCAGTGCTTCTTGCGTTTGTCGGCTGACCCAACCCTGACAGTTGGTTTTGTCATAGTGTAATAATCATACGCTATGGCCCCTTGCTATTAAGAAGGGTATTTTGCATTATTGAACTCCTTTAAAATATTCAAGGGACTGTTTGGCAATTGTTCTGTTCCTCTTGTTTTGCTTTAACCTGTCAGGTCAGTTTTTCTTGAACTTGATGCCCTGTGGAAGAGTCGGGGGCCTGTCAGAGGCAGGTTGTCAACAGGATTGGAGTAAATAGGGGGCGACAATCAGAGTCAAAGTGGCGTAAGTGGGGGCGTGGTCTCCCAGGACAGATGGCTCTGAGTTTCAAATGCCGCCCAGGCTTCTGGGGACCATGAGAGTAATTGGTTGCCCTGCGTGTCCCCGAGGTGTCCAGAGTATGTCTCTGTTTCAGCAGAGGTGGCTCAGAGGAGCTTTTGCTCTGTATGCGACCATCTCTCTCTCTCTCTCTCTCTTGAACATTAACAGTTCTACTCAGCAAGATGACTGACCAGTGACCTATGTTCCTTGGCCTTCAGGGAGTCAAGTCACTTCCCCGTTCTGTGCCTCAGTTTCCTCTTCGGTAAAATGGCAGGATTGGATAAGAGGAGGTTTCTGGCTCTTCCCAGCTCTGCAACCCTGTGAAACAACTTTGGGCTTGGACCTGTCTTGGAAGGGGTGCTCTGGGGCCTGGTGTGAGCCTCTCTCCTGCCTCCTGGTCACTTGGAATGATGCTATTCCCATTCATCGCCCAACCCTGTTACCCCCCCCCACATCCGTTCCACTGACCCTCCTTTCAGGCCTCCTACTGCTTTTCCACAACACTCCATGGCTCACACCATGAATGCCCTCCGCCATTCTGGAGAAACATGGCTATCTTCATCATGCCCTGATTCATTTTCCTCTTTCCCAATATGCAGGAAGAGAACACTTTCTCTTCTTCCTTGTTGGTAGATTGAGATCATGTGATTGAGTTCTGGCCATATAGGATTGCAGAGGAAGTCAAGCATGCTCCACCAGGCTTGACTTGTGAAAGCCCGTGCGACACTACAGTCCTCTCTCTGCCTCTGCTGTGGAGAACCTGGAGCCACATGCCGATTTGGCAGTGTCTGGCCCCTCTCACCCAAAGGTAGAAAGATTGGGGGAAGCCCAAAGCATTCTTCTTTTTTAAAATTTTTTATTGTTATGTTAATCACCATATATTACATGATTAGTTTTTGATGTAGTGTTCCATGATTCACTGTTTGTGCATAACACCCAGTGCTCCATGCAGAATGTACCCTCTTTAATACCCATCGCCAGGCTAACCCATCCCCCTACCCTCCTCCCCTCTAGCACCCTCAGTTTGTTTTTCAGAGTCCATCGTCTCTCATGGTTCGTCTCCCCCTCTGACTTACTCCCCTTCATTCTTCCCCTCCTGCTATCTACTTCTTTATCTTTTTTCTTAACATATGTTGCATTATTTGTTTCAGAAGTACAGATCTGTGATTCGACAGTCTTGCACAATTCACAGCACTCACCATACCACATGCCATCCCCAATGTCTATCACCCAGCCACCCCCCACCACTCCAGCAACCCTCAGTTTGTTTCCTGAGATTAAGAATTCCTCATATCAGTGAGGTCATATGATACATGTCTTTCTCTGATTGACTTATTTCACTCAGCATAACACCCTCCAGTTCCATCCACGTCGTTGCAAATGGCAAGATCTCATTCCTTTTGATGGCTGCATAATATTCCATTGTGTATATATACCACCTCTTCTTTATCCATTCATCTGTCGATGGACATCTTGGCTCTTTCCACAGTCTGGCTATTGTGGACACTGCTGCTATAAACATTGGGGTGCACGTACCCCTTCGGATCCCTACATTTGTATCTTTGTGGTAAATACCCAGTAGTGCAATTGCTGGATCGTAGGGTAGCTCTATTTTCAACTGTTTGAGGAACCTCCATATTGTTTTCCAGAGTGGTTGCACCAGCTTGCATTCCCACCAACAGTGTAGGAGGGTTCCTCTTTCTCCGCATCCCCGCCAACATCTGTCGTTTCCTGACTTGTTCATTTTAGCCATTCTGACTGGTGTGAGGTGGTATCTCATGGAGGTTTTGACTTGGATTTCCCTGATGCCGAGCGATGTTGAGCACTTTTTCATGTGTCTGTTGGCCATTTGGATGTCTTCTTTGGAAAGATGTCTGTTCATGTCTTCTGCCCATTTCTTGATTGGATTGTTCTTTGGGTGTTGAGTTTGATAAGTTCTTTATAGATTTTGGATACTAGCCCTTTATCTGATATGTCATTTGCAAATATTTTCTCCCATTGTGTCGGTTGTCTTTTGGTTTTGTGGACTGTTTCTTTTGCTCTGCAAAAGCTTTTTATCTTGATGAAATCCCAATAGTTCATTTTTGCCCTGGCTTCCCTTGCCTTTGCGATGCTTCTAGGAAGAAGTTGCTGTGGCTGAGGTCGAAGAGGTTGTTACCTGTGTTCTCCTTTAGGATTTTGATGGACTCCTGTCTCACGTTTAGGTCTTTCAACCATTTGGAGTCTATTTTTGTGTGTGGTGTAAGGAAATGGTCCAGTTTCATTCTTCTGCATGTGGCTGTCCAATTTTCCCAACACCATTTGTGGAAGAGACTGTCTTTTTGCCATTGGACATTCTTTCCTGCTTTGTCAAAGATGAGTTGACCATAGAGTTGAGGGTCCATCTCTGGGCTCTCTATTCTGTTCCATTTATCTATGTGTCTGTTTTTGTGCCAGTACCGTACTGTCTTGATGATGACAGCTTTGTAATAGAGCTGGAAGTCCGGAATTGTGATGCCGCCAGCTTTGCTTTTCTTTTTCAAGATTCCTCTGGCTATTCAGGGTCTCTTCTGGTTCCATACAAATTTTAGGATTATTTGTTCCATTTCTTTGAAAAAGGTGGATGGTATTTTGATGGGGATTGCGTTGAATGTGTAGATTGCTCTAGGTAGCATTGACATCTTCACAATGTTTGTTCTCCCAATCCATGAGCATGGAACGTTTTTCCATTTCTTTGTGTCTTCTTCAATTTCTTTCCTGAGTATTTTATAGTTTTCTGAGTACAGATCCTTTGCCTCTTTGGTTAAATTTATTCCTAGGTATCTTATGGTTTTGGGTGCAATTGTAAATGGGATCGACTCCTTGATTGGTCTCTCTTCTGTCTTGTTGTGGGTGTATAGGAATGCCACTGATTTCTGTGCATTGATTTTATAGCCTGCTACTTGACTGAATTCCTGGATGAGTTCTAGCAGTTTGGGGGTGGAGTCTTTTGGGTTTTCCACATACAGTATCATATCATCTGCAAAGAGTGAGAGTTTGACTTCCTCTTTGCCGATTTGGATGTCTTTGATTTCTTTTTGTTGTCTGATTGCTGTGGCTAGGACTTCTAATACTATGTTGAATAGCAGTGGTGACAGTGGACATCCCTGCCGCGTTCCTGACCTTAGGGGAAAAGCTCTCAGCTTTTCCCCATTGAGAATGATATTCGCTGTAGGTTTTTCATAGATGGTTTTTATGATATTGAGGTATGTACCCTCTCTCCCTATACTCTGAAGAGTTTTGATCAAGAAAGGATGTTGTACTTTGTCAAATGCTTTTTCTGCATCTATTGAGAGGACCATATGATTCTTGTTCTTTCTTTTGTTAATGTATTGTATCACGTTGATTGATTTGCGGATGTTGAACCATCCTTGCAGCCCAGGGATAAATCCCACTTGGTCGTGGTGAATAATCCTTTTAATGTACTGTTGGATCCTATTGGCTAGTCTTTTGGTGAGAATTTTTGCATCCATGTTCATCAAGGATATTGGTCTGTAATTCTCCTTTTTGATGGGGTCTTTTTCTGGTTTTGGGATCAAGGTAATGGTGGCCTCATAAAATGATTTTGGAAGTTTTCCTTCCATTTCTATTTTTTGGAACAGTTTCAGGAGAATAGGTATTAATTCTTCTTGAAATGTCTGATAGAATTCCCCTGGGAGGCCATCTGGCCCTGGGCTTTTGTTTGTTGGGAGATTTTTGATGACTGCTTCAGTTTCCTTAGTGACTGTAGGTCTGTTCAGGTTTTCTATTTCTTCCTGGTTCAATTTTTGTAGTTGATACATCTCTAGGAATGTACCCATTTCTTCCAGGTTATCTAATTTGCTGGCATAGAGTTGCTCATAATATGTTCTTATAATTGTTTGTATTTCTTTGGTGTTGGTTGTGATCTCTCCTCTTTCACTCATGACTGTCGATTTGGGTCATTTCTCTTTTCTTTTTGATCAGTCTGGCCAGGGGTTTATCAATCTTGCTAATTCTTTCAAAGAACCAGCTCCTAGTTTCGTTGATCTGTTCTACTGTTCTTTTGGTTTCTAGTTCATTGATTTCTGCTCTGATCTTTATGATTTCTCTTCTCCTGCTGGGTTTAGGCTTTATTTGCTGATTTTTTCTCCAGCTCCTTTAGGTGTAGGGTTAGGTTGTGTATTTGAGACCTTTCTTGTTTCTTGAGAAAGGCTTGTATTGCTATATACTTTCCTCTCAGGACTGCCTTTGCTGTATCCCAAAGATTTTCTTGTTTCTTGAGAAAGGCTTGTATTGCTATATACTTTCCTCTCAGGACTGCCTTTGCTGTATCCCAAAGATTTTGAACAGTTGTGTTTTCATTTTCATTGGTTTCCATGAATTTTTTTAATTCTTCTTTAATTTCTTGGTTGACCCATTCATTCTTTATCAGGATGCTCCATGTATTTGAGTTCTTTCCGACTTTCCTCTTGTGATTGAGTTGTAGTTTCAAAGTGTTGTGGTCTGAAAATATGCAGGGAATAATCCCAGTCTTTTGGTACCAGTTGAGACCTGATTTGTGACCTAGGATGTGATCAATTCTGGAGAATGTTCCATGGGCACTAGAGAAGAATGTGTATTCTGTTGCTTTGGGATGGAATGTTCTGAATATGTCTCTAAAGTCCTTTTGGTCCAGTGTGTCATTTAAAGTCTTTATTTCCTTGTTGATCTTTTGCTTAGATGATCTGTCCATTTCAGTCAGGGGGTGTTAAAGTCCCCCACTATTATTGTATTGTTGTCAATGTGTTTCTTCGCTTTTGTTATTAATTGCCTTATATAATTGGCTGCTCCCATGTTCAGGGCATAGATATTTACAATTGTTAGATCTTCTTGTTGGATAGACCCTTTAAGTAGGATATAGTGTCCTTCCTCATCTCTTATTAGAGTCTTTGTTTTAAAAATCTAATTTGTCTGATATAAGAATTGCCACCCCAGCTTTCTCTTCGTGTCCATTAGCATGGTAAATTGTTTTCCACCCCCCTCACGTTCAATCTGGGGGTGTCTTTGGGTCTAAAATGAGTCTCTTGCAGACAGCATATCGATGGGTCTTGTTTTTTAATCCAATCTGATAGCCTGTGTCTTTTGATTGGGGCATTGAGCCCATTTACATTCAGGGTTACTATTGAAAGGTTGAATTTAGTGCTATTGTATTGCCTGTAAGGTGACTGTGATTGTATATTTTCTGTGTTCCTTTCTGATCTATGCTGTTTTTAGGCTCTCTCTTTGCTTAGAGGACCCCTTTCAATATTTCTTGGAGGGCTGGTTTCGTGTTTGCAAATTCCTTTAGTTTTTGTTTGTTCTGGAAGCTTTTTATCTCTCCTTCTATTTTCAATGACAGCCTAGCTGGATATAGTATTCTTGGCTGCATATTTTTCTCGTTTAGTGCTCTGAAGATCTCATGCCAGTCCTTTCTGGCCTGCCAGGTGTCTGTGGATAGGTCTGTTGCCCATCTAATTTTTCTACCATTGTAGGTTACATATCTCTTCTCCCGAGCCGCTTTCAGGATTTTCTCTTTGTCTCTGAGACTTGTAAGTTTTACTATTAGATGTCGGGTTGTTGACCTATTTTTATTGATTTTGAGAGGGGTTCTCTGTGCCTCCTGGATTTTGATGCCTGTTTCCTTCCTCACATTAGGGAAGTTCTCTGCTATTATTTGCTCCAGTATACCTTCTGCCCCTCTCTGTCTTTCTTCTTCTTCTGGGATCCCAATTATTCTAATGTTGTTTTGTCTTATCGTATTACTTATCTCTCGAATTCTGCCCTCGTGATCCTGTAGTTGTTTCTCTCTCTTTTTCTCAGCCTCTTTATTTTCTATCATTTGGTCTTCTATATCACTGATTCTCTCTTCTGCCTCATTTATCTTAGCAGTTAGTGCCCTCATTTTTGATTGCACCTCCTCGATAGCCTTTTTGATTTCGACTTGGTTAGATTTTAGTTCTTTTATTTCTCCAGAAACGGTTTCTCTAATAACTTCCACGCTTTTTTCAAGCCCAGCTAGTATCTTTAAAGTCATGATTCTGAACTCTAGGTCCAACCTCGTACTAATGTCAGTATTGAGTAGGTCCCTGGCTGACGGTACTACCTCTTGTTCTTTTTGCTGAGGTGATTTTTTTCGTCTTGTCATTTTTGGCAGAGGAGAATAGATCAACGAGAGAACAAAATGCTAACAGGTTAACAACGTCCCCAGCAAATATACTGTATACAAATCAGAAAAGACCTGAAACCAGGGGAAAAGAAAGGGAAAGAATGAAAAAAGAAAGAGAAAAAGAAGATAAAATCAAAAACAGAACAATACAAAAAAAGCAGAATATGATCAAAAATGATCAGGCTAGTGCATAGATCAGTGCCACAAACTAGATTTTGGGCGTATTTTGGTCTGTTAGAAAAACGTGCCTCCTAAAATTTAAAGGAAGAAAGGCATATATATACAAAATAAAGGTTGATACAATGAAGGGATGGAAGATGACTGTAAAGATGAAAATTATAAAAGATTTTATAAAAGGAATTGATAAGATAAGTTGTTTGAAAAAAGAAAGAAGAAGATTTAAAAAAAAAAAGGGAGAGAATGTGATCAGGCAGGAGACTAGAACAAAGCCATACACTAGAGATTTATGGTATATTTTGATCTGTTAGAAGAAACTGTATCTCAAAATTTTAAAGAGAGAAGAACTTATATATATATGCCCAAAATAAGGGTAACTACTATGAAGGGATAAAATATGACTCTAAAAATGAAAAATAAAAAATATTTTTTTTTAAAAAAAGGGATTGATAAGATGTTGGTTCCAAAAAGGAAAAAGAAAAATTAAAAAAAAAAGTTAAAAAAATTAACTTTGATGAACTACTGAATCATGGTAAAAAAAAGCCATGAATTCTATGTGCCATATTCCCCTAGCACTGGAGTTCTCCCGTTCTCCTTGATCGGTAAACTTGGTCTTGGCTTGCTGGCTGTTCGTGCTGATCTTCTGGGGGAGGGGCCTGTTGCTGTGGTTTCCACATGTCTTTGCCGGAGGCTGAATTGCCCCGCCCTGTCGGTCCAGGCTAAGCAAGCTGCTCGGGTTTGCTCTCAGGAGCTTTTGTTCCCTGTAAGCTCTCGGTACAGCTTTGGAGGACCAGGGCGAAAGTGGTGGCCTCCCAATCTCCACCTGGAGGAGCCGAGAACTCGGGGCCCCGGTCCTCAGTGCGCCCCCAGAGAAAAGCAGTCACTCCCGTCTCCCTGGTCTCCGGCCACACTCCGTGCCCACCTGGCCTGTGACCGAGCGTTGCTATCTCTGGCACCCGACCCCGTGTGGAGTCTCTAAACCCAGCAGATCCCTGCGGTGCGCTCCCGCACCACTCCTCTCCGGGAACGAAGGGGAGTCTCCCCGGCTCTGCTGCTTGTTGCGTCCCTGCTGGAGGAGCCGTGGCCCGACTGGGCCGCGGATCACAGTTTATGGCAACCCCGAGCTGAGAGCCTGCGCCTCGGCTCCGTCTCTGCAGTCGGCTTCCCCGCTCCGATCCCTGGGAGCTCTGGCGCACTCAGGCACCCCCGGTCTTTCTGTGACCCCGAAGGTCCTGAGACCACACTGTCCTGGGAGGATTCCCCCCCTCCCCCCCCGCTTAGTCACTGCAGCGACGTCCCTCAGCGGAGCCGGCTTCTAAAAGTTCCGATTTTGTGCTCTGCGGCTCTAGTACTTGCCAGAAGCGGCCTACAGAGGCCCCCTCCCCCGCCGTCTATCTTCCCGTATATCGCCTCGGAGTCACTTCTCCGCACGTTCTACCTTCCAGTAAGTGGTCGCTTCTCTGTTCAGAGAGTTGTTGCTACTCTCCTCTTTGATCTCCTGTTGAGTTCGTAGGTGTTCAGAATGGTTTGATCCCTATTCAGCTGAATTCCTGAGAGCAGACGAAATCCAGGTCTCCTACTCCTCTGCCGTCTTGCTCCGCCCCCGCCCAAAGCATTCTCTAAAAGATTTTATTTATTTATTTGAGAGAGAATGAGAGAGAGAGAGAGAGAAAACATGAGAGGGGGGAGGGTCAGAGGGAGAAGCAGACTCCCCGCTGAGCAGGGAGTCCGTTGTGGGACTCGATCCAGGGACTCCAGGATCATGACCTGAGCCGAAGGCAGTCACTTAACCAACTGAGCCACCCACGTGCCCCCAACCCATTCTCTAATAAATCGGGGCAAATCTTGGTTTGTTCTCTAAATTCTAGCTGCTGCCCTTGAGCCAGCATATGGAAGGAGGATCCTCTGGAATAGATTGAGTGGGGAAGGCATAACTTTTAAGTTATCCACAAAACCAGTTTGGTAGTTCTTCAATATATTAAACAAAAAAATACCATGTGACCCAGCAATTCTGCTTCCTGATATATACCTAAAAGAGTTGAAAATAGACGTTCATGAATGGTCAGAGTGGCCCTCTTCACACTCGCCAGAAAGATGGAGACAGCCCAAATATCCATCCATGAATGAATGGATAAACAAAATGTGATCTGTCCACACAATGGAAGATTGTCCAGCCATGAAAAGGAACAAAGTATTTAGCCATGCTCCAGCATGGATGAACTTTGGAAATGTTATGGTAAGTGAAAGAAGCCAGTTGCAAAGCATCACACATTGTATTATTCCATTAATACGGAATGCTAATCCATAAAGACAGAAAGCAAGTCAGTGGTTGCCAGGAGCTGAGGGAGAGGGGGAATGAGAGTAATTGCTTGATGGACACGAGGTTTCCATCTGAGGTGATGAGAAAGTTCTGGAACGAGAAGCAGTGATGATTGCACAATCCTACAGATATACTTGGTACCACTGAATTGTACATTTTAAAATGATTAAAATGGTGAGTTTATGCTTTGTGCATTCTACCACAATGAAAAAAGAAAAAAAAAAAGCTATCCACACACATTTTGAGCCAAGGAAGAGAGAAAAGAACCAAACAAACCCAATACAATAAAACTGTAGCTGGAAGGCAAGTCAAGGTACAAAGAATGCTTGCAGCCTTAAAGGTCAAGGTGCAATGAACAGTCGTCAAATGGTGACAGGATGACACAGGTCAAGGCCTGGAGCAGGTCAGCCCATGGAGGGTCATGCTGGGCCCAAAGTGGATGCTTTCCTTTAGTGGGAAGGTCAAGAGCAGCCTGTTCCATCCAGGTGTGCTGGGGGAAGGGGAGACTCTGAAAGCATTGACTTGCATTGGGCACCATGATTTGAGGGCACTTGATGTCATGGCTTCTGAATCTCACAGGGACAGGGAGTAAGCAAAGTGTTGTTCTTTGAAAACGTTCTTCCAAGGAGCCTATGTCTATACCTCTGTTCTGGTTCATCCTCTCCTGCCTAAGCCGGCACACCCCTCCATCACTGTCCTGCCCCATGCATCTTCCGCCACCTTTTTTCTGTAAATGAACATGTTTGGCCAGTGTCCCCTGGCTTAACTCAGTCTGTCCGGGAGATGCCACAGAGGAGGTGGCATCTAAGCTGGGCCTTGGAGGATGAATACAGTATCACTCAGTGGAGAGGGGAAAGGACCTTGCAAGCAGAGGAAAGCACAGTGTGGATGTATGTGGGTTGTTTGGGAATGGTGAGTAGTTAGGGAATGGTGAGTAGTTAAGTGTGGCTGGAACCACACTGCTGGAAGGCAGTAGATCTGGTTGGAAAGCAGCATGGGACAGGAGTGAAAAGACTTGCTAAATCATGTTCATGCATCTGTGATGTCCATCCCTATTTTCTGGCTGGGTTTACCAGCACATTCTAGAACACTCCAAGGGCACAGAGCTTGAGGCTCAGCACCCAACTCAAGGAGCAACCAGGGAAATGTGCCTTTTGGAGACACCCTGCACAACTGTCTGAAATGCTGACTCATATGGTGGCCACAGAGGTTACTGGGCCACCGACTTCTAACCCTGATGGCGGCATGCGTGCCTTCCCACACAAGCCATGCCTGTGAGCATGGTATTGGGTTAGCTCTTGGGTTCTGACCTCTATTCTGGGCATGAGCATGATGCAACTTACTGTACTAATTTCTCTTATAGATTTAAGCTCCAGCTTTTCCTGGGCCACTGACAGATGATATCATTCAGAACCTGGCACCTTAACCAGGCCTGTCCACCATCTTCTTCCCTGCCTACTGCTTTCCTTCTTCAGAGTCTCTTGAACATAAAGAGGCTCATCTTGGGTCCTTTATCAAACAAAAGAGCTTGATTGCCTACCTGACCTTCAAAACATAGAGGCCTGCTTGCACACATTCTCTTTAGAGGAAGGGAGGTACCCAGAAGGCAACTTCTCATATTTGGTTTTAAATCAAAAGCTATTTCTTACCTCCTTATTGGACAATAGCTCTTGATTGTCTGATTGTCCCCAAGGGGGGCCTAGACATGATATGTGAGAGGCTTTGCTTCTTCTGGGTTCACCTCAGTGGAAACCTGGGTTCTCTGCCTCCCCAGGGTCACAGCCCGGGTCTCCCCCAAATACTCAGAGTGCACACACGTGAGGGACTCTTAAAGCCTGCATGGGTAGGTAGGGCTCCACTTCATTATCATTTGGACATCAGTGGAAACATGACTTCAATTTGCATTCACAGATTTTGGAGATGTAAACATATCCATGGGTGCAGAAGAAATCACTCCAGGACTGGACACTCTCTATTATACACGTTGATTACATGAAGGTCACAATCTGAACCTATAGCTCAGGATTCTCCCTGTGTTGTTTTTCCCCTGAAAAGGCTCATCTTTGCAAGGTTGTTGCAAAACAACTGGCAATGCAGATCTGGAAAATGCCCACACTCAACATGTCAGAGAGAATCGTCTGCCTCTGATACTTCAAATGGAATGTAGAGAAGGGAGAAGTGAGTCCCTTCCCCATGTAGTGAGAGGCACTTGCCAGGGTCTAACTTTCTTCCTCCCTCCAGTAGGGATCCAATGGGTCTTCCAAAGCTGAGATGTTGGCTCAGAGGCCTTCATAATTTGATCATATAATTACCAGTGGAGAAGGGTTGGTGCTTTACGGTCCTCTGCTCTGTGGGAATCCTTTCAATTACCATGTAGTGCTGGGTCATAATGGAAAATGGGCATGTTGCCATTTGTTGGTGAGATCTTTAAAGATGAGGCTTTCTGGGCTGGTTTCCTGATTGAATTTGTGTGTTTTTGTGTGTGTTTGTGTGTGTGCACGCACAACATTGTCACACTGTCCTTCCAGGCGCTCCCATTCCTTTTGATTTACCTCCTTTGGGAGTAAATGAACTTCAAAGGAAACCTGGTTTTGATTTATGGTCAGGCCAGCCTTTTGACTCTGGCTCTTCCTCCATCCAAACCCAGGGTTTTTAGGGTTTTTAGGGCTGAGCAGAAGAAGGAAGTATCCCAGGATGAGGGAGGTCTTCTCTTCAGTCCTGGGTGCTCCGGGGCTGCAGGGCCCCGTGAGAGCTTCCAAACCAGCTTGGAGGCCCTTCGTTGGGGCACATGGGGTTCCCGGGGTCTGCAGAGCAGAGGAGAGCAGTTACATTTCTAACCACTTAGCCGATGCCTTTACTGCTGAGTGTACAACTTGGGTGTATTATTGCTTTGTTTTTAAGCCACTTGGTTACTCCAATCAATTATTAATTACTGAGTCCGGTGCTTTGGGTTATGGAAGAAGTAGTGTGCTGTTGTTGCTGTGGTTCTGAATTTGGCCTCTCTGTCTCTTAGGCCATGGCAGCAGACCTCTGACTTCTCTCTGCTTCAGTCTTTTCTGCTCCAGGCCACACCTGTCACTGTGGTCTGCAGACCTGCTGAGCTCCTCGACTCCAGGGGCCCTGTTCATATTATATGCGGGGGAGTTTTGGGGACACCACTGACCCAGGATATGATGTGAAAGGTGCTCTCTGGAGTCATGCAATGGAGTGGGTATTGTCTGCCAGACCAATTTTTCTAAAAAATATCAATCTTCCCTTGTGACTCCTCCATCTTAAGTCCTTATAAGGGCTCCCTGGTGTCTGCAAGACCCAACCTGAGATTCTTGGCTTGTTATATGAAGCCCCCCAGACCTGGATCCTGCCTGCCTCTCTGTCATCTGCCACCCTGCCTTCTTCTTCGAGCTCGGTCCCTCAATTGTCCCCAATGCTTCGCACCTTCCAGACAGCCTGGAATGTTCTCTCTTGCCCTGTGCATTTGCCACTGTCTCTCTGTCCCTCAAGACGCCGTGTCATCTTCTCTTCCTCTCTTTACTGTCCTCCACACCTTGTCCC
This sequence comes from Zalophus californianus, assembly GCF_009762305.2. Taxonomy (NCBI): domain Eukaryota; kingdom Metazoa; phylum Chordata; class Mammalia; order Carnivora; family Otariidae; genus Zalophus; species Zalophus californianus. The sequence goes on along the minus strand of NC_045604.1, from coordinate 102,895,442 downwards.
TGAGTTCTGTGCCTGGCATTGTCCTCTAAAACCCGTGTCCAAAGCTGGATGGCAATCACATGCTTACAGCCAGATTTTTATTGGACTGTGATGTACTTGTGGGAGGAGACTGTGTCTCATCCATCACTGTATCCTCCGGACCTAGCACAGTCTATGACCCAGAGTTGGCACATAATGAATATGCGAGAGGGAAGTGAACTAAGCATACAATAGTCAGTAGCCTGCTGGACCACAGGGTCCACCTGGAGAGACATCATGCATCCGGGGACACATCCCGCACCTGGGGAGACATGGTCAAGGACAGTTGTACGCTGTGCTGTGAGCTGTGGGCACTAAGGTTACCCCGAGAGGGAAGGGTGTAGATAGTATGCCAGGATTATTTCCTGTGATTCTAGGGTTTAAGGAGCCTCAGGGATCACTGATCTGTATTGCCTCCCCCACAGAGGAAGAACCTGAAGTCCAGAGATAAAAAGAGAGCTGCTTGAGGTCACTTTGAGAGTTGCCTGCAAAGCCAGAAATAGCATCCAGGCTCCTTGATTCCCTAGCCCAGGGTTTATCAAGAAAACCTCATCAGGCTGGAAGCGGCAGGCATGTTAATAGTTTTCCTATAAATAATTTAGGGGGAGGGGTATGAAACAAAGCAGAATTTTGTTACTAAATATTGATGCTATAGTTCATACTTAGAGAGTAGGACATGATGTTTTCATGATGTTTTCAATTAGATTGTCTTTATCTGCCCTCAGAAGCCAGTTTTTTTTTTTTTTTTTTTTTTTAAGGACAGGATTGTAGCGTGTTATTAACACTGGCAGATCCAGTATTCACATTGTGTTTCTGAAGGCATTTGGGGGAGATACTGACCTATCAATGTAATCCCCACAGCAAGCTTTGTGCTGAGTTCAGGGGAGACCAGCAGGAATTGCTGTCTTGGCATTCCAGTGGAAACATCCTCATGGGCTTCCAGAGTGGGAGTTCAATGCACTGGTGCTCCCTGGGCATCCATGACTGGAACATGGTGGAATGGGGTTGGAAGGTGGTGGGTGGAAAGCCAAGCTCCGATGTGGGGAGAGGGTGGATTTCAGTTGGAAGTGCCAGCAAAGGTTGTCTCTGAAAAGAAATTCCAGGGATCAGGACATCTTAGACTCATATGTTTGCCAAGAAAAGTGACACTGAGGACATTGAATGCTTGCTACATGATTGGCACTATGCTCAGGGCTCAGCACGCCTTATCTCAATTCTTACAACAATCCTGCAAACTAAATGTTATTATGATTCCTGGTGTTATGCAGAGCTCCAAGAGGGTCCCCCAAGATCCATATCCCGGGTGTAGACACACTGCATAATCCCCAGGACTGTAAATATGATAGATTTTGTTCCCATGATTAGATATGTTACCTAACACAGTAGGCTTTAAGAAAAGGAGATGATCAGGGTGGGACTGGTTTAATCTCATGAGCACATTAAAAATTAAGAAAAGTCTGGTTTCAGAGGTCAGAGACAGAGGAATTCAGAGAGGCAGAGCAGGAGGGGAGGTGGTGTAAGGAAAGGGCTTTTGCTGGTTTGAAGATGGAGGAACCTTGTGGCAAGAATCTGAGCAGGTTCTCTGGTGGCCAAGAGCGACTCTTGGCTGGGAGCTAGGAGGAAGATGGGAACCTCAGTCCCAGAGCAGCAAGGAACTGGATTTGCTGACCACGTGCATGAGCCTGGCAGTGAACCTTGAGCTCCGGATGAGAACGCAGCCCCTGACCCCTTGATTTTGGCTTTGTTGAAGACCCCGAGCAGAGAGTCCAGCCACGCTGCGCCTGGACTTCCGACCTACAGGACAGTGAGCCAATAATAAGTTCTCCTGAAACTGCTAAGTGTGTGGTAATTTTTCCACGGTACAGAGAATTAATTTATTCCCATTTTATAGATGAAGAACCGAGGCTGGAAAGATCTGATCACCTGGGCTAACAAGCTGGGAGGTGAAGAAGCACAGATAGTCAACGAATGTTCACTATTATTTTAACCAGGGCTCTTCCAGCAGCAAGTTTTTCAGAGAGTCCATTCATAATAGTTTGAGAAAAAAAATAAGGAAATGTATTGGCTTTCTTAACGGGCCAGGGACTCTGTCTGCTTCAGGCACAGCTGGATTCCTGCTCCAGCTGCATCAGACATCTCTCTCATCATCACCTTTCTGCTTCTTGCAGGTGAGCCTGGGTTTCAGGTGGGGTCTCCTTGCTCGGTGATAAAGATGCCCTGGCAGTTCCAGGCTGTTAACATCTTTACAGCTACGACCCAAGACTTTTCCACACACATCATTTCTATGCTATGCCACGTCTGCTCTATATTTGTGATGTTGGGTTTTGGACTCCAGTGCAGGAGTAAAGATTTATTCCCTCTCAATTTCATCACGTTATGATTTATTACTATTTCCAGCCCCTTCAGACCTTCCTAGTTCCAGTCCGCTGACGTCATTCTGGATCTCTCCTCCTCACGGCATTGGCAAACGTAGATGCAAATTTTACCCATGCAACAGTTCACGAATTCAAACACTAAATCCTTTAAAGCTTTATGGAAAAGTCACAGGAAAGCTTCTTCTTGCCCAAATCATAACAATACAATTATGAGAGTCATTGTCCAAAGACTTCCTCCAGTCAAGACTCTTTGGTACAGCATTTCCCTCATTAGCTGGTTTGGTAATGTAGTTAAAAAGGAAAGGCAGAGAATCCAACATGATTGGTTTTTTTAAAGAGTCTCCTCTTGTCCCTAAGGATTGTTGCTTGCTTTTTCTAAAAAGTTAAATTTGATTTAATTAACATATCCTGTATTGTTAGTTTCAGAGGTAGACTTCAGTGATTCATCAGTTGCATACAACACCCAGGGCTCATTACCTCAAGTGCCCTCCTTGGTGCCCATCACCCAGTTACCCCCTCACCCCGCCCACCTCCCCTCTAGCAACCCTCAGCTTGTTTCCTGTAGCTAAGAGTCTCTTATGGTTTGCCTCCCTCTCTGTTTTCCTCTTATTTTATTTTTCCTTCCCTTCCCCTGTGTTCATCAGTTTTGCTTGCTTTCTAAGTTCCCACAGAGCTGTTTTTTTGTTTTTAGAATTCTTCCAGGGATCCATTTTAAGCTCAACTTTTCTTTTTTAGAGCATGGACAGTCTGCTTTCTGAAATGAGGATTGCACGTACCCATCTGTAGGCACCTGAGGCCTCACCTGTTATTACTGCCATTAACAATGCTGGTAGGTAACATGTGCGGGGCATTTGCCATGTGCTTTGTACTGGCTTAAGTCTTTCCAATGTACCACTTTACTGGATCCTCCATCATTGTCCTTCTCTTAGAAAAGGACACATTTTTTGAGGACATTTGAGCATTAGAAAACTCAAGTAACATTCCTAGTGACTAAGTAACATGCTCATTTCCACGAATGAGCAAATGCTCAAAGGGTCAAATGTCACAGAGGCCTGATAGGTTCAGAAGTAGTGAGGTTGTTTAGATTTCTCAAGGGGTCCTTGGTTGCCTTGAAAAGACCATTTCAACAGTGTTTGGGTGGAAGGCCTGTTGTTACTGGAAATGAGGAATTAGATAGAAACCAAAGGCAAAGAAATAGACAACACATCTGAAATATTTTTTAATGAGTGAGGAAGGTGATTGGCTAAGAACCAGAAAAGGGAAGGGTCAAGAGGAAGGTAATTTTTCCGAAGTCCACATGAAATAATGTATATGTAAGCCTCTTTTACTGTGCCTGGCACACGCAGGTCTTAATTAATACCTTGAAAGTGGCAGAATTGATCATATTTGAAAGCAGAAAGAGGTCCTTGAAAGGAAGGGTCCTTGTTGACTTATTTAATGCTCAAATGTTCTCAGAAAATGCGTCCTTTTCAAGATGTTGAAAAAGGAAATACTTGAGGAAGAACAGATCAAAATAGGATAGGATGGGTGGGGTTTTGAGTACAGGTAGAGAAGGCAACTTTAAAGAATGGAGAAAATTCTCTGGACCCTTAGACAGTGAAGGTGGGGGAGCCGTAATCTTAATTCTGCTGGGACCACCGGTGTACATCAGGACTATTCTGGGTGGATGGACTGGGTGAATGGCAAGTCCATGATAGGGTTCCTTTTGTTGGATGCATCCTCCTTTTCCAAGAAGCCTCTTAAGGGAGAGGAGCTTTTAGGAGGGAAGAAATGTGGAAGAGCAATGTTGGATAGTGAGTCAATAAGACGAAGAGGGGAAATGTGATGGTCAATTCTGTGTACCAGGTTGGCTGGGCTAAGGGATGCCCGGATAGCTGGTAAAACATTTCTGGGTGTGTCTGTGAGGGTGTTTCAGGAGGATTAGCATTTGAATTGGTAGACTGAGTGAGAAGTCACCCTCACTCAGTGCAGGTGGGCATCATCCAATTCACTGAGGGCCTGAATAGAAGAGAAAAGGCAGAGGAGGGGTGAATTTGCTCTCTACTTGGGCTGCCACATCTATCTTCTGCCCTTGGACGTTAGTGCTCCTGGTTCTCAGGCCTTTGAACTTGGACTGGGACTTACACCATTGGCTCCCCTTGTTCTCAGGCCTTTGGGTTTGGACCAGAACCACACCACCAGCCTTCCTGGACCTCTAGCTTTCAGACAGCAGATGGGATGTCTCAGCCTCTATGACCGCATTAGCCAATCGCTTATAATACTTCTCTTTCAATATAACTATATCCTATTGGTTCTCTGTCTATAGAGAACCCTGATTCATACATTAAATAAAGATTAGAGTCCCCACTCCCCACCCATTGCATTGCCCTATAATGCACGCAAAGGACGGTGGCGGGAGCTGGTGGGATGAGCACCCAACTGCCATTCATTTTGAATGGGGCAGGAGCTCTGGTACTGTTGGCCATAGTGTCTAGCAAATGAATTGAACAGGGGTCCCAGGACAGGTAGGGGTTGGAGGAGAAAGATGGCTGAGTTGGAGGCTGACCTAAAGATCAGATCATCATTTGCCTCTGTTTCTTCTAGAAATAGTGTTACTGGATGACACTCTGTAATGCTTTGTATACAATAAAACTTCAATTAACCCACTGCTCAGGGGAATGGCAGTGCTGTGGTTAATTGAATTATCTGATTAACTGAGAGTTAATTAACCAGAAACTCTTTGTAGTTCTAAGTCATGCTGCACATATTCCGGCATATCTAAGTTCTCTGTCCTACCAGGGTTGGGAAGGGAAGGAGTCAAGGGAGAAGGGAAATGGAACCAGCTTGTATGGAAGGTTTATTATGTGTTTGGTCATTTATATACATACTATTACCTGCTTTAATTCTCGTAACTATGGAATGAAGCCAACATGACTATCCCATTTGATACATAACTGAGTTGAGAAGTATCTTAACTGTTACTGAATGTTACTCTGTGAATTGAGAACATGGATGAGTCTCAGAGGGATCTGAGAATATCAGTGGGGTATCAAAGTGAGAAGCGGGTCAAGTGGATGTTCTGGAATTTGTCAGCCCCACAGGTAAACCCTGGTATTGACCCCAGCTAGCTGCGTGACCTTGACTGAGCTGAGCTGAGGGGTAGCATATCAAGGTGATTACATGCATGCAGTCTGAGTAAATCAAACTGGTTTCAAGTTCTTACTCCATCTTTAACTGGGTTGTGTGATTTCCAGTCAACCAGTTTTCCTCTTTGTGTCTCAACTTCATCTGCAAAATGTATCACTGCCTGCCTTGTAGAGTTGCCAGGGTGGGGAGGGGTAGGTGCAGAGGTGGGTCTTGTATGAACCGTAGCTCTGATGACTATCATCAACGTGGCCCAGGGTCATGGCCTTGTTAGGGGAACAGAGGTGGACGATGTTAAAGATGCAGCCAAGAGACCTCCATTTTAGGGTGATCCCTGATTTTCCCTTTATGTGAAATCTCTGACGCTAATCCTCTTTTCCTGTTCTTTCTTTTTTCCTCCTCAAAGTATAACGTGAAAAACTTGTTCGAGAGGGTGCATGTTTGCTAATTTTGGTTTTACTGCTCTTGCACCTCGGACGGAAGAGAAGAAAACACAGTAGGACCCACAGGCATCGTTACCCACTAAATCAAGCGTTAGTTTGGCGAAGTCACCAGCTTCTGCTGCCATCGTATTTTTAGGGAATGGAAAGAACAGGTTTTTTTTTTTTTTTTTTTTTTTTTTTTTGCTCAGAATGCTAGATTTATATTGCTTTCACTTAGCAAGTGAATAATTGATAAGTTGGGGCATATTAACATTGAACAAAAGAGCCCAGTGGTACAAGGGTCCTGGGAAGGCTGCCTAAATCAATATACACTCATGAATTTTGAGCGCAAAAGGTTGAGCTGAGAAAGAACACAGATTTAAACCCCCATTAATATTTGAAATGCACTCTGCACTTGAGAGGCTTGCTAGAGCCCAAATGTTAACTGAAGGGGCTTCAGAGAAACGGCTTCTAAACAAATTTGAAAGTAGGAGATTTTTCCCTCCAAAGATTTCACAAGAAAAATCTATCATCTTTGTTGTTTCTGCTGTCAGAAGGCATCTATTAAAAATCTAATTAGAGTATTTTTACCAATTAAACATACCGAGGCAGCACTTGTCTGATTCAATGTCTGTAATTGCTAGAAAAGCAGATGCATCACGCTCTGTGATCAACCCAGATATGGTAAAATGTTCCAGCCACTCCTGCAGGATCCATCCTCCCCACCCAGGAGCCAGCCTTAAAATTTGATTAATCTAAACATTTTGTAAGGTGTCAGAAGAGGTTTCTTGCCTGATGCCTCACGGTCACCCAAAGTGCCAGTCCAACGGAGACCAAAATAACATCATCAGTCACAATTTGCTTTTGAAATGCCTCCTGCTAGGCCACCAATTTGAGCTATCAAAGCTGGAAATTTTAAACCAAGTGCGAAAACGCCTTGAATTTTAATGATTCATTGAACCCGGCCATCCTGCTAGAAAGTCATCTATGGTATCTGCTACCAGACACCTGGTAGCAGCCCTGCTGCTCTGACCACTGAAGATGTTCAGATGCTCTCTTTCCACTAACATTCTAATGACATAGTTAAGCAAACAATCCTCTGTAGGTAAAGGGCTCACCTTTCAGAAATCATGAAATAGAATCTCACAATTGGAAGTGGCTAGAGTCAGCATTTCATCTAACCCCCAGCTTCTCCTTTGCCACAGAAAATCAATTCCTGCAGCCAGACTCAGGCTCAGCTTGCATACCCCTGGTGCTGGTGGGCTCACCACCTCATGAGGCAGCCCATCCCATCCCAAGACATTTCGGATTTTTGGAAGGAGGCTTCTTATGTTTGGCTATATATAACCCACCTCCTATAACTTTGGTCCAAGAAGATCACTCCTAAGCCTCACAGATGTAGCTTTCTGAACACTCTTTGATGCATAATTGGATTGCCAATACCGCTCTTCTCCCACAAAGCAGTTAATTTGGAGAATAATTCAGAGCATGTGCTCATTACCGGGTCTTAGAGGCTACAAGAAAAATTTGGCCCCTACACAGTACAGATGGTATTTGTTGTTTTCCCTGAAATTCTCATGCTGTATATCTTAATTAATGAATTAATGAAATTTTTCAGTCAAGTGGTCCTAAGGAGCACTTATTTTTGAAAGCTCTCCCTCTGCCCATACATGTGGTTTCTTTGTTTTCCCTCCAATACCCTAATTAACAAGCAAGAGAAGGTCAAAGCTACAGATCTTAGACTTGCTGGAAAGGGCTGAGATTCTTGATGGGAAGTCACACTTACAGATAAAAAAAACACCTGCCCCCAAATTCCATGAGAGTTTTTAACGAGGGCCAGGAACATTAGCTATGCAGTATGATTTGCCCCATCATGAGAGCAATCACCCTAGCTTGGGCCTCTCCAGTCCTTGTAAGTAACCATCTGTTATTCTTAAAAGGGGGAAAGAGAGAAGTTGCCCTAGTAAAAAGAACACAGCCTATTAAGTCAAGAGAATGAGGGGTTTATTTATGGCTCTACCAATTTTTACCCCAATTCTTACAAGTCTGCTAAAGCCTCGTAAAGCCCACTTTCCTCTACTGTACCATTGGGATAGGAATTCCTAGCTCATGGAGTTATGATAATAAAGATAAAATGAGATCACCAAATGACTTAGTGTGGTGTATCAGTAAGCTATTGCTATGTAACAAAGTATCCCAAACTCAGGAGCTTAAAAAAAAAAAAGGCATTTATTGTTGCTCACAGGTCAATGCATCAGCTGGGAATTCTGCTCTATGGGCCAGGCGTGGCTGATCTTGGCTGGGTTGGCTCATGTGTCTGTGTTAAGCTGGTGAATGGGCTGAGGATTGGCCATCTCAGATCACCTCACTGACATGTCTGGCAAGTGGCTGGTGGCCAGCTGGAGTTATTGGATGCCTCTCAGCCACCAGCAAGCTAGCTGGGGCTTATTCACATGGTGGGTGCCCAAAAACAGCAGGGGAGGCATGCCTGGCTTTGGCAACTGGCATCACGTCACTTCTACCACATTCTGTTGGCCAAAGCAAGTCATTCAAGAGGTGGAGGAATAGATTCCACCTCTTGATAGAAGAAGTGCAAAATCACGTTCACCACCAATCTGCCTCACACAGTATCTGGTGGAAGAACCCCCAAAATGGTGGTTAGTAGAGACATTTCACAGATGGCAAATTATAAGGATTGATCTTGTCTGTAGCCTTTCAGTGGAAGCATTTAAAAGCTGTCCATTTGGAACCTCATATCTTAATCATTGTATTGTTAACAGTAGCCATAGCTCATGGTTATACTTTTGCTATACTTTTGTGAAGGGGCAGGGGGAATTTGGATCAAGCCACTCATGGCAGAAGCTGGACAAGTTTCTAGGTCACCCTGAGTGCAGGATGAGAGAGCTCCTGGTCAGACCTGTTTTGGTTCTTGCAAGAAAGAAATCCTGTTGCTCTTGACCTGGGAAGAGCCCACTCTGATGGCCGTTGTCATCTCCACCCAGCAAGGGGAAGGGCATGCATGGCTGAGCATTGCTGTGCTCTAGGTCCAGTGTTAGGTGCCTTACATGGACTTCTCACCTTGGCCTGGTGGTTTCTCTATTATTGCTCCCATTTTCCCATTTCCAAAACTGAGGCTCTGAAAGTCAGGGTGATTTACACATGGTAGAGCTGGGGTTGAACTCAGGGAAATGCAGCCTGAAAGCCTGGGCTTGTTCCTTCACACCTCACCACCCCTGAGCCAGTGGCAGCAGGAACACAATAAAGAAGGAAAAGGAGTAGTTTTTGAGGATGCCTGCCATGTGTAGGACACAGGCCTGAGCACCTCACATCGCTATCACTTTTCATACTGATGGCCTTGTTACGTTTAGCCCTATTTTACAGGTGAAGACACATAGGTTCAGAGAGGTTATGTAGCCTGCCCAAGGTTGCACAGCCAGGAAGGGGCAGAGCCGAGACGAAAGAATCTGTCAGGTTCCTCATCACCAGCAAACCGCAAGGCCATCTTTGAGCAACAGACAGAGGAGGAGCCTGTCTTTCTAGAACCCCTTACCTGTTAGAATATGGGTTGATCCATCTCTCAGGGAAGAGCTCCTGGAGCAGTGTATGTTCCCTGGGAAATGGCAGGGGCCCTGGGATGTGGGAATTGGCTACCGCAGGGGGCTCAGGGTCCACCTGGGCTGATTCCAGTTACCCCAGGATCGGGCAGACTGGATGCGACAAGTTACCCCCGTCTTTAATCCAGAGGCCTCAGAATGCAAGCACCAAGGACAAATTAAATCAGCCTGCAAAATTGCTCTTGGCTTTGCAACAGTCTCCGATAGTCTTGGTTTTGTGGTGCTTGTCAGCGCTCTGGGCAGAGGCTGGGCGTGGGGGTGGCAGGCCCACCAGGGGCTCAGCGGGAGCTGTCGAGGGAGGAAAGGATGCATTCCCGGGGTTGGGTCACGTGGGAAGGGAGGCAAGACCTGCTACCTTTTCAGGCCTACCGGCTTCATCACAGAGCCTGCATCCCCTCCACAAGCCCCTTCTACCTCCCGTGGAGTCCCCAGGCGGTCACCCATCCCACTCGGCCCCCTCTGCAGTGGCCGCCGGTGTTCTCAGCACTTCTTCCCTGAGCCCTGGGCACCTCTACCCCTATACTTCTCTCTCTGTTCAGGTGCTCGGTGCTGCCCTGCAGATCCTAAACTACAGCCGGGGAGGTGGTCTTACCCCGGCCCCCTGGGGCATGCTGCCTGGGGCTGTCCTGCTTCTGGCTGAGCCTGGGCCTCTAGCTGGAGTGTGCTTCCCACCTGGTTCTGCAAATCTAAGGAGGACCCCCAAAGTGCTGGCCAGGGATTCCGTCTTTTTCTCTGCTTTTGGAGGCCTTCCCCCATCCCTCCTCTGCCCCCGAGCTCCCAGGTCCCCCTGCCCTGCTTCAGAGCCTTGTCCCTGTCTGTGTCTATGACCCCGCATTTAATCATCTGTCCTTCCTGCCAGGCTGTGTAGCCCTGAGCCCAGGGCCCAGGGCTTGGGCTGCTATGCATGCCTGGTCATCAGCTTTGGGTCCAAACCCCAGTGAATGGGATAGAATAGAACCTCCTCCTCCAGAGACACCCCTGGCCCCCATCAGCATTTAATTTCCCTTGTTGGATCTATTAATGTGTACTCGCCTTCATTACTCTTATTATAATTGTCTAGATGACATTACAAGAGGTACTGGGAGAAAGACGTGAGGCCCCAACAGCAACAGGGCTTTGCGTGGGGCAGTCAGGAATGGCTTCGTGGAGAAGGGAGCTTGGGGCAGAACCAGGTGGGGCAGGGGCTTTGCAGGGAGGAGGAGGGAAGGACCCTGGGTGGGCAAAGGCAGGGGATGAGCTTGCTTCCAATGGGAGAGTGGCCTGTGTGTGTGTGTTTGTGTGTGTGCATGTGTGCGTGTGCCCACATCTGCATGCAAGCCTGTGTGACGGTGTGCATGTGTGTGTGCACACACGAGTGTGCAAGAGTGTGGGCATGTGTGCGAGTGTGCGGTGCGAGTGTGCACACATGCATGGGTGAATGTGTGACTGTGCGTGTGTGCAGTGCGCGGGGGTGACTGGGCGCACGTATGTGGCAGGTTCAGTGCTGAGGAGCCAGGTTGCTAGGCAGCCAGCTGTCAGATCTCTGAGTGCCAGTTTGAGCTGCCTTGAGTGGCAGCAACGAGCCTCGGGAGAAGCTAAGTGAACAGCTGCCCCCATCCCAAGTGTCGGCTCCAGGCTGGCTGTGCTTGGTCCCCCACAGTGCAGCTGCCTTTGGGTGCAAGGCTGGGGCATAAAAGCCTCTGAGTTCAGCTCCTCTGTCCCCCACCCGACTCCACCATCCAGGCCGGACATCTTGGCTCTGAGTTGCCTTTTGGATCTGTGGTCTCTCCACGCCTGTCCTGGTTGGAAGGTGGGGATCTCCGTGCTTGGAGCCCCTGGTGTCCCAATCTACCCTCCACTCTGCTCTCGGTGGTCCGGTTGGCTGTTCTCAAAGCAGCTCTCCTGCTTCTGACCTTTCAAGGTTGAAGGAGCGTCCGCACTCCTGCGTGTGGCATTTGCTGCCCCCTTTTCTGGTCTTCCGAGCCTCCCTACCCTGGACCCTCCTGTGCACAGCCAGCCCTGGCTGCCCCCTTCCCCGATGCCCACTTCACATCTATGCCACTTTGTTCCCTTCTTTTCGGCTTGAAATGTTCTTTCTTGCCTCCCCAAATCCTATTATTGGCTCAAAAATCACTTCTGCTCTGTAGCTTTTCCGACCTTGGAGGGCAGGATAGTTTATCCTTCTGGGGGCATTGTAGTTCCCAGCTCATTTGGTCAGCATTGACTTTTCTCCCCATACTTTGGGCAGAACTACCTGGTCCAAACTTCGCCTAGCAGACTGTTGTATCCCCAGGAGCAGGGACCCTGCCTGATGCTTCCATGGTGCCTGGCATGGGACAATGCCTAGCAGGCACCTGGCTGGGGGCAGCAGGAAGGAGGGACCCACTAGCCAGACAGGGCCTTCTCCAGAGCGCCCGGCCTCCCCAGTGGCTCACAGACAAATGGGGGCAGCTCTTGATCTTGGCTGAGCTTCTCCTTCTGGGTCTTATTTTGTTCCAATGCTGGGTTTGGTTCGCTCCAATTCTTTTCCCAGTCCCAAAGGGCTGCTTGGGACTTGCAAATCTAGCTTTCTGACTTCTGGCTATCCACAAGCAGGTTCCGTAGGGGGGTGTCTTTTTCCTGGTCTAAAGGGTCTCTCTGAAGCCTATCACATTTCAAGACCACAGCGTACTTCTTGCTGGTGTTTGAATATGGTGGGGCCTCCGCTGGTGCAGGACTCGGGAAACCACACACAGGGACAGCCTCAAGGCAAAGGAGCTTTTGGAACCAAGACCTAGGGCAGTGGGGGCTGCTGGGTGAGGCTCATGGGCAGAGACACCTGCACCCATTGCTGTGGGGACTTGGCAGGTGCCCATTTTCTTATCTCTGGAATGCCGTAAACACAGTGTCCACCTCTACGGGCCCCATAGGACTGAATAAGATATTTGTGTAACGTGTTCAGAGTGTGAAACCGAGGAAGCCCTCAAAATTTGCTGTTATAATTATGAGTGTTGTTCTTGCTTTTCATTGTGGCATTGATTCATAGCATTTCAGAGCTGGATCTGGTTCAGATCCCTACGTCTGCAGTGAAGGAAATCGACATTCACAGAAGGGAAGAGTTGTACAAGATCACAAAGGCAGCGGGTGGTGGGGGGGAACAGAACCCAGGGGTGCTGGGGTCCAGGCCAGACTTCTTTTTATTTTTTTTCCCCACGCACTGCTGGCATTTTGGACATGAGGTGCTCAGATGGGGGTGGCCGCATCGTGAGCCATTGCGAGGTAGGCATCAGCTCGGTGTCTCTCTGACTTTGTCGGTCCCAAGTCTGCGTGGTCACTGCTGCTGCCATGTCCTCCCAAGACACCCTCATTGCAGAGTGATAAGAGGTGAGTCTGGACCCTAGGGATTCCCTCTGCTCTGTTCCACATCTTTGTTCTCCCTGCATGAAAGGCACCAAATGACTAATTGTGTTCAGGGAATTTTAAGCGAACGAGGGTCTCTTATAAGGAGAGGAAATAGGAGCTCAGACACGTTAAGTGTCTTGCTCAAAGTCACACAGCAATTGGATAAGGAATCCTGCTCCTCATAGTGGGCTCTCCCTCCCCTCCCCACCTCTCTATCTCACTGCCCATCTGAGTTTGGCACATGTCCCTGCATAGGCTGAACTGACCCTTGCAGGGTTCTGGTTACTGGGCAGAAGTCAGATCTGGCTCCATCTTGACTGAGGGCAATGCCATTGGCTTAGCCTTTGGTGGCAGGTTTGAGTTCCTTCTCAAGAGTTGGGACAGACACAGTAGAAATGATGCGAGACAAGTGGGTTGAGTTTTAGTAGGCCACAGCCTCAGTGGTAAGTCAGAGTTTAAACAGAGATGGAACCCAGAGGCTGGTTACCTGGTGTGGGCCAACCCACTGGGAGTGGGAGCAGGGGGAAAGATGGGTAGGCTTGGGTCTCCTCCATTATCCGGACAGATCCATCAGCAGAGTGACTCCATACCTGACAGAAGGTGAAGCCAGTGATGGACTCCATGCTTTGCTAGGATGGACTTTGGGGTTGGGGGGCTTGTGGGTTATGGTCATGGTGATTCTTAAGAGTGTGATAAGGAAGGCAGGATCTGATGGGGTGGTCTATGGCTTCAAATACAAGCTACTTTCAAGCTTGAGATGTCTGGGATGTAGTGTTGGGGGAATTCCAGGTGTATGTGCATAACCTCATCTTAGACCCTATTTCTGGTTGCTGTTGGAAAGGATTCACCTGCTTTGCCACTGAACATCTCCTGGGCCTGGAACTGGCGCCATGGCTGCCATTTTCTTATGGGCCCTTGCAGAGAAATCTGGGGACAGTTAGGGCCAGGCTCCAGGCTCAGTCACTGTTCTTGGGGTTTGGTACTGCCATTCAACTCTGCTTTGTTTTGTGGATGTCTGGCTTTCTCAACTCAGCCAGGAAGAGTATCAGTGTTTCCCAGTGTTCCCCTGGGAGGGAAGTTAGACAAGCATTCATTCCCATTTTACAGATGAGGAAAGGAGGAAGTAGAGAAATCATACAGCTGGCCTTTGGCCAACAGGGGACAAGAACTAAGTGTCCTGATTCCCAACCAAGAACATTAACAACTACACAACTTTCTCTTATGGTGAGAAGTCCTCCAATGTTGCACTGTTTCAATACATTCTTAGAGTCAGAACATTCTTTGGGGTCTTAACTCTTCTTGATGGTCTACACGTTTCTCCCTCTTCCCGAGCAAAACCTCCAGCCTCATGGCATGCGCAGCTCGTTCACTTGTAGCCACACTGGATGAGCTGTGATTCTCATGTGCTCCAGACTCTTTGCCTTCAGCTCTTTGCATGTCCCCTTTCCTCTGTGTGGGTCCCTTTATATCCTTTATCTGGTTTACTCCTGTTCTTCCTCCAGGCTCAGCCAGACTCAGCACGCCCTCCTGGAAGCTGTGTGTCCCTCAGTTGCTATTGAGGTAGGTGCCTTCCTGAAGAGCCTCTGTTGGAGTGAGAGACAATGGTCCCAAACAGGATTGTGTTCCAGGTGGGGGTGGAAATGGGAGCAATGGGGAAGAACCCACCAGATTATGCCAGCCCTTTGGACTTGAATCGGACCCACCATGGGACAGAGGCAGAAAGGAGGAGTTGCTCTTTCTTTCTCAGAAGGTGGGTGAGTCAGAGGTGGGTACGCCAAGAACAGGTGTGTGAAGTTGAATTCTTCAACTTCAGGGCCCCAGCGAACTCCCAGTCTCTGCTGGACATATTCAGATGCCCTGAGTAATGACTTTAAAAGTCTTTGTGCGCTTTAAAGTGGTGGTTTTATTTAATTTTAACAAAGTTGGAGCTGCAATTAGATCTGTCCAGATAATTAACTCCAATTTACCAGTTTGCAACTAGTAATTAATTACTAAAGTCTCTTCAGTGAGCCTTGGGAAGGAAAGTTATACCTCCAAGAATGGAGCTTTGTTCTGAAGGCTTGGAGACACGGCCACTTTTGGGACCTTGTTTTCCGTGACCCGCTCTGGCTCTGGCTCATGTCCAGGTTGCTGGTGACTTTGGGCAAATTCTTCAACCTGCCTAGCTCTTGGTTTTCTTTCCTGGGAAAGAGGAGCAGTTCTTGCCTCATTGAGTTCCTAAGAACCAATGATCAGGAGAAACAAGATTTGTGGGTTGGGATACACCCCCTTCTCTTTTTGCTAGGCTGCCTTGCTGTTCCTGGGAGCAGTCAAAAAGCATTCTTCTGCTTCACCATCAAGTATCTCCTGGCCTGGAACTAGCCACTGTGGTCATCATTTTCTTATGGACCCTTGGAGAGGAATCTAGAAAGAGTCAGGGCCGGGCTCTGAGCTCAGTCATTTCCGGGTGTTGCTGCTGCTTTGTTTTGCGGATATTTCGACTTCTCAACTCAGCCCTGAAGTGTCAATTTTCCTTAAACTTACACTCAAAGATATTGGCAGTTTTTCCAGAAGTCTACATCTAGTTGCAGTTTTGCTTCACACTTGAGGACTTCTGATTTTTCTATGCTCTAGAGCAGTAAATCTCCCCCTTGAAAGCATATTAAAATCAGCTTTCCCATCCTGAATGTTGAAAAAAATACCGACTGCCACTATAAGGGAGTGGACAAGACTGGTCTTTTCAAAAACTAGGTCAGTTAGGTATCTCTCTCAGAAAAATGAACCTTGACCCTTACCTCAAACAATATCCCCAAATCCATTTTAGCTGGATCATAGAGTTAAATGTAAAAGGAGAAACACATCACTTATGGAGGGTAATACAGGAGAATCTTCATAGCTTTGGGGTAGGCAAAAATTATGTAAGTCTCAAAAAACACTTGCCACAAATAAAAAGATGTATGAATTAGGGGTCACTAAAATTAAGAGGTTCTGGTCATCAAGAGACATGAATTAAGGAAGCAAAAAGGCAAACCAGAGAGTGAGGAAAGACACATGCCATAAATATATCCCAAAAGACTCATATAACAAATATTTATTGAACGATAAATCTATACAAAGACACTTGTACTCCAATTTTTAAAAAGACGCTCAACTGACTGAGCCACCCAGGCTTCCCTGGCATCCCAGTTTAAAAGTTGAACAAAAGTGGCTCTTCAAAAGAGAACATATCCAAACACCAGTAAGCATAGGCAGTGTGTTCCACATCATGTCATCAGGGAAATGCAAATTAAACTCAAAATATGGTACCACTCTACACCAACAGTTCTAAGACTGTGAGGATGTGGAGCAGTTAGATTGTCATGCACTGCTTGTGGGAAAGGAATTGGTTTAATTCCTTTGGAAAACTGGCATTTGCTCCTGGAGAGGACCCCATATATATGCTATGACCCAGCAATTCCAGTCCTGGTTCTATTCATCCAAGAAATCCACATCTACAAGGGGGGCACCAGGTGACAGGTACAGGAAGGCTCATTGCAATATTATTCATAATGAAGAAAATAGACCGTATGATTCCATTTCTACAAAGTTTGACAGCAGGCAAATTTGTGGTGATGGAAGTCAGCATAGTGGCTACCAGCAGGGCTGGGATCAAGGGTTGGGAAAGTACAGGATGCAAGCTTTTGGAAGGGCTGATGTTGTTCTAGATCTTCCACTATGCAGTGGTTCCACGGCTAAGTTCACTTTCCGAAAAATTGTATGGTGCTGTACATTGAAGATTTGTGTCACTTATTGTATCTTGCTATTCTTTCATATGGAAGTTTTTACGAAAACAAATGCTGGCCCTCGGACCTCACTCTGCACTGAATGAGAATGCAGGACTGTCCAGATGATGCTTACATGCAGCCAGTGTCGAGAATCCCTACTCTAGACCAAGAACCAACGTACTTCACATAGTCATCACTCATTACTTCACCCCGTGTGCCTCTGGTGTGGGAGCCTAGCCCAGGTTAGACCTCTGAAGGTGCGTGGACACTCTCATCCATCCTCGGGAAATCCAGGCTTTGCTCTGATGGCCATTTAACGTGACTGGTTCTACCACTGATGCCTCTCTTCCTGGTTCACCATTTAGACGATGGCTGAATGGCTCTTAGTCATCCTAAGTGTCTCGCCTACAGTCATCCAGCTGAGAAACAGAAGAGCTAGGGTTTGAAGGCTCATGACCATTTTTAACCAAGAGATGAAAGCCCCAAAGCCTATGCAGAGGAGGACATGAAAAATATTTGAGTAGGTAATTTATAGGAGGGGAGCAGCAGATATGAAGTGAATCATACTTGCCTTTTTAACTGGTAGCCGATGCAAGATATTCCTCCCACCCTGTTTTGTTTTGTTTTGTTTTGTTTTGTTTTTTTGGAATAGAGAGATTCGAATTTATATTATAATCATTAGTGGGTTTTTTTTTTGCTTCTCACCCCAAGTCGGGTCTCAGATCAAGCCTGTCTCCTAACAGTAATACACAGGAGGATGCATTTTGTCTTGCTTCAACACTCTCTACTGCTGTTCTTGATCTACAGTCCTGTAGGAGAACTCCAGACTGGGGATCTTCCTCAGAAAGGTGTTATGAGTTGAGATTAGGTAGGCAAGTGGCAGAGTGAATGCATAAGCAGTGATTTTGCATAATGAGGCGTGTGAAATCCCACTGGAGGTTGTTAAAACAGCAGACAGACTGTGGTAAACAAGGTGGAAGGTAGGCTTTGAAAACAGATGGCTTTGAAAACCTGGCAAAGCCCTGTTTCAGACTTTTAAGAATTGGTTTCGTTAGTGCAAGCTATTTTTTTTTAAATTCTACATGCATATTTTAAAGTTCTGTTTTAATGATAAAGTTCCGTGGGTAATTGAACATCAGTTTACATCTCGCTGTAAACACGCTAACAACCAGATGTGATGGACAGCTTGCACAGAGACCTGGACGGTTCTTGTATATTTGGATTCAAATGTGTTACTCAGGTTTCAGGTTGGGGTAGTTTTGTTGTCTTCTATGCTGGGTGCCTTTATGGCCGTGACCTGCCCTCCTTGCTAAATAGAACCCCCCCGCCCCCGCCCCCTGGGGAACTCTCTGCCCATAACCAGAGCTGCTCTGGAGGCTTTCTCCCACAAATGCAACCATTTTTGAAAATGGCAGGATCTCTTGAGTCACTCGACCTTAGTGCGAGCTGAACCCTTGAGCTAGAGTGCCCTTCTTTAGATAGTCCCCAAATTCTTAATGGAGTCACCCATCTGAGCACCATTTCTAGATGTTCTGACCTCTCCCAAGTGATGATGAGGGTGGGCCTCTCCCAGTCTCTGTTGATAGAATGACTTACCTCTGAATTCAAGGCGGCTTCCCTATATTCTATATGTATATTTCTGGAAAACATAGACTTTTTAAAATTTTTATTTATTTATTTTTTGCCACATAGAGCAAAACTCCTTCAAATACTTGACCAATGAAATGATAATAGCAAAGACAGCACTTGCTACATTCTAGGCATATTCTAAATACTTTACTTCTCCTCAGTCATTTGGTCCTCACAACAACAATATGAAGTAGGTGCTATTGTAACCCCGTCTTGTAGATGGGAAAACTGAGGAACAGAGATTTTTTTGTAGGTACTTGCCCAAGTTTGTAAGCTAATAAGTGGCAAAGCTGGGACTTGAACTCAGTCACTGGCTTACTGCCTCTCACCCTGGGAAACATATCATGACCTCTTACAGCTACTAGGCTGCTTGCTGAGCCACACATCACTACCGTCAACAGTCGAATGTCCTATTAGAGTTAGTTCGGGGTGGCGGGGTGGCTCAGTCAGTGAAGCATCTGCCTTCAGCTCAGGTCATGATCCCAGGGTCCTGGGATTGAATCCCGCTTCAGGTTCCCTGCTCATCGGGGAGCCTGCTTCTCCCTCTGCTCCTCCCCCTGCTTCTGCTCCCCCTACCACTCAAATAAATAAATAAATCTTAAAAAAAAAAAAAAGAGTCCGTGGTGCGTATGCCAATTGCACTTGCCATTGTGATCACACAATTTGATTATTATATAAACGGATGCAATATGAGCACAAAAAGAAAGTGTGTATGTGAGAAGGGAATTGAGTATTTGAGAGAGTGCCGCTGTAGACAAGATGTTAAAAATACAGCTCTGAAACGAGGCTGGATGTAGTCACTAGGAAAGGTTTGGGAGGGGTGTAGACACTTCTTTGCAATGTCTCAGATAAATGAACTGATAACCACAGAAGATATACCATGAGCATATTATAGGGTGACCATGTTAGTTTTGGGGGTGGTCCTACCTGAATTATCAGCAGTGCTCCTTTTACACTCAACTGTCCCAGGTTCCACGATAAAATATATGGTCACCCCAATTGTGGTTGTCGTTTAAGGCAATACAGAGAGGCAAAATACTAACCAGCCGGCTCTTCTTCAAAGGAAAGCCCTTGACTATTCATTAAAAACCCTGCCATTATCGTGAGCTAATACCAGTCTCTGAAAGTGAAGCCTGGAACACTCCCAGCCCATTGAGAATCTGGGCTTCCGAGAATGTCCTTTTAAAGAGTGTGCTGCATTCAGAAAGGAACTATTTAGGAAGTTCCCTGCTGGTGTGAGACAGAGAGTGAGATTCTTAAACTTCTCACACATGGGAGAAAATCAAGTTCCTGTACTTGAAGTGGCTTCAGGATCAAAGAACTCTGCCCGGGCCTCCAACATGTTGCCATGATGTTCGCATCTCTACTGACCTGAATTCCAGGAACACCACCAGAGCAAACATTAATTTGGCTTTAGTGCATATAGTCTGGCTTTGGCTCAGGTGTGATGAATAATACATTGGTATTCATTTAGGGTCCGACCAGGGCAAGGAGTATTACTTCAGCTTTTTGGTTTGAATCAGAATCGAATCACTCAGTAAATCGACTTATCTGGGTTAAATCTGGGGTTTGTCCCATTTGTTCGTTTTGGTACTCTTTTTAGTGCTTTAATTCTGAAAAGCAGTTGTTTGCTCAGGTAGCTTTTTTTCTGTTGAGAAATAAGATGCTTAAGAGCAAATATTTGTTGAGTATATTTTTCTAGGAATGGCTGAGTGTATTCTCCAGGAATGGTGCGAGGTCCTTTGGGTCTGTGATCTCCTTTAGTCATCATTGGGGGGTGGGATCCAAGAGATGGGGGGTGTTGTGTCTAATGTACCTGATGAGGCTGAAGCTCGGAGATGTGAAGTGACTTGCCCACAGTCACATAGTTAGGAGGTCCAAGGGCCATGATCAGATTCATGACTTACTCTCCAACCTTTATGCTTTCGATTCTTCTGTTACTGTGTTTCTTCCCTGCCAAGCTATAGGACCCTAAAAAAATATGCCATTGATCAGTACCAAAACATTGGTGTAATGATGCTGCCAGTCAGATCTGTGGGTATTTCTCAACATCCCAGCAGCTTCTTAGCCTGGCCTTGTCACCTGACACTGTTGCATGTTCTCTTACCCTGACTGCATTGTAAGCTCCTTGGGAGCAGGGGCCATTTTGACTGCTTTCAGTGTCTTACAGTAAGTGGTGTGTCCAGGGGTAACAGACATCAGGGCTTACTTCATCTTTGAATGAACATCTTTGGTGTGTGGTCAGACTAGCCTGGAGACCTGGCCACCACCAGGCAGACGAGACCAAGACAGAGGAGGGCAGAGCCTTGATCTTCCATAGCAAGGAACCATGAGCCCAAGCCTGCTCTCCGGGTATCACTGCAGAACCTTACCCTGAGATGTGCAGGTCCCCAGGTTTGAGGCCTAGGATTCCATTCCAAGCTGGATTCATGCTCGTCTGTGGCTGGGATTTGGACTGTGCTGTCAGTCATGGCTTCTCCCCTCATGGTGCTAGTCTTCATGGCACGCTGGGGTAATGACAACTTTCTGAGTCCAGAATTCATTCCCTATTCCCCTTGTGCTTTTTCATACTCTGACTTTCCAGCCAGCTTAATATTAGATGCTCTTGCTACATGAAGTGTTTTCATGGAAACCCAGAATTTCAACCCTCAACTCTAGCACAGGGACCCTGGTGACTCTCTGGAGATGGTCCTCAACAGGACATTAAGTCCCAGGCACACAACGCTAGGCCGGCCTTCCCATCCCATCCGGATATGGTAAGTGTCCATGTTTGGCACCAAGATTTCTCCTTGGAAGGAGACGCAGATCAGCTTGCTTTCAATAAATAGAATTTAAACCAAGATGCTTCTGTATAATTATGTTTCCTAATTATATTACTCGCTGCCTGTAGGCAAAACACAAAAATCCTCCAGTTGTACCAAAGGAAACCTGATGAGCAGAGCTCCTGGGCAAACCCAATGCCCGTGGCAGAGCAGACCTTGGTAAAATGAGAGTCCCTGACTGGGGGGACTTGGGTGAAGAGGTAAGAAGATCTCTATGATAGTTTCCAGCTCTGATGTCCTAGAATTCTATCATGGCACTCTTCTTATATATATATTTATGTCGGGTACACGTGTATGGACATCTGTTCTGATTGGGCCCGCATTTGCTCTGTTGGATGGGTCATCTTCTGAATACCTCCCCAGTCTCTGGCCTTTATGATTAATTGCACTCAGGTACTGCCCTTGAATAAATCACTCAAGAGATACCATCTTCCAGGAAATATGTGACTTGCATTTAAGAATCTATCCAAGTGCTTTCTGAAGCACTTGCGTTGTAGAGCTAATGGCAGTATAGGGTCCCAGGTGCAGCTAGGGTTCATATACCCTGGCTGGTGGTATGCCTATCTGAGTAGGGTCACTAGAGTCCCCAGTTCATGGGCAAGTTCAAGTTTCCCAGACTGTTAGAAGCCTCCCTTCAATGGGCACCCTTTGCCTGTATCCTGTGACGCTTGTGGTGTTTAGGCTCATCATTGGTGATCTCCAATTACTTGGGGGTTGATTTGATTCAGAGGAACAGAGGGGAAAAAACACTTGATGGAAACATTTGCTTGGATACTTATTTTGTAAGTCTAGGTGGCCTGCTCTTTCAACGTCCTATTCTATTTTTTTTTTTTTTAATTTACCCACTGCCACACAAGGCATCACTGAAGAGAGCAAGTCTTCTCCTCCTATTCAGACTCTTGATTCTGAACAGCCCACACCTCCATGGCTGGCATTGCCTTCTTCTGCCCACTGTCCTTCATCCTCCTGACTTCGGATTTGACCTTTACTTCCCCAGTTTTGGCTTTGCCCTTTCCCTGAGGCTTTAGGCTTAGCCCCAGCTTTATGGCTATGGCCTTGACCTCTCCATAAACCATGGTTCCTCTCTTCCTTCCAGCTGGGATGCTTCAGCCTGCTCAAGGTAGACCCTTTTCCCAACCCACTCCATTCCTGCATCTCTGATCCTGTCTTCCTTCCCAGAGCTGCTATGTGGCTGGCCCTCCCACTGGGCTACCAGAGCCCTCAGGGCATGACCTGTACATTAAGAACACATTTTAGAAACATCGCTTGTGGCAATCCCTCTGAGTACTGGTCAAAGGAGATTTGATGCAGAAGAGAGGCCTATAGCAACTCCCACTAATACCCTTGGAATCAAACACCAGTCCCAAGGGAATATATCTGTTGGATTTGTCTCAAACAGCACTTGGGGTCTCTCCAATGAAACATGGCTTTCTTGGGAGGGCTGCTACTTACATGGATGTTTTCTGCTACCTTTGATTCACACTGTAATGAAAGGGAAATCACACAGAGCTGTGATCTGTCAGTGGTCAGGCAAAGGGATATTAGTAGAGACAAAGTGATAGATAAAATGTCAGCACTATCATTTGGAGACACTTGGTGTTGACTTAGGACAGCAATAGTGGGCAAAGATTTTTTTTTTCTTATAGTAGGTAAGAATGTACATAGAAACACCCAAACCTCCCTATTGAAGTGTAATATGCATAAAGTATATGTGTACACAAGTATACGTAAGTGTATACCTTTATATATTTTCACAAGAGAACATACCCACCTCATTCATACTCAGGTCAAAAGGAGGAACAGTCCCAGTACCCCTGACAGCCCATAAACCCCTTTCATCTGCCCTTTCAGTTTTTACCCTATTCCCAGGGTAACCACTCTCCTGATTCCTAACAGCATAGATTACTTTTGCCTGTGTTAGTGCTTTATGTTAATAGAACCATGCATACTATATGTAATAGAACCATAGACATGTACTCTGGTATCTACCTTCTTTTGGTCAAATTCATGCATGGGATCCATCCATGCTGTTGAGACTAATTGTAAATGACTCGATTTTTTAATCCTTTGGACGGTGAAATTTTCAGAAACGATGAGAAAAGAATCATTTAATTTTTATTGCTCATTGATATCCAGTGGGTAATATTCTTTAGTGCCTATATGCACTTTAATATCTGAAAGCTGCTCTTTTCCCGGTTATACAAACTCTGTTGTTAGGAAACATGAGGAAAAACATCTGGGTGTTCTCAGTTGTTATTTATTGGTTAAAGTACCAGGAATCAGCTATGGCACCCAAACACAAATCCCATGCCTTCTGGATGTGGTCTTATGCAGTATAGTCATCTTTTTGTGTGTGGCGAGGGCCAGGGCCCCCTGTCTTGGTCTCCACATACTTCCACTTGGATGGAAACCTTCATAACCACCTGTTCAGTGCTTTGCACTCCTGCTTATATGACTTCATTCTTTCCTCACAGTTGTCCCATGGAAAAACCAATTGGTTTTCATCTCACTGGACAGATGGATAGGACTTAGGCTCTAAGAGAGTAAGTGGCTTGTCCAGATTGCACAGAGCACTAGGACTTAATTCTTCCTACCTCCTCATTTTGTCTCTCTGTAGATGATGCCTCTGAGCACCCCATATAACACAAAGCTGATAAAAACCCAGGAACTCTAAGTAGGAGGCTTGAGTGTTCAAGTTGAGTATTTAATCAGCTGATAAACCCCAGAGAAGAGGCAGGCGTCTGGGCCTGAGCCCAGGTTAAGCTAGCTGCTGTCATGCTGGAAGGCTTCACAATCCCCAGAGTCTTAATTCCCTCCTTTGAGCTACCCAGCAGATCCCAAGCTGGTGAAATTTTCCCCACAACATCTTCCTGGCAGGGGTGCAAGTGGTGAAAGGGACAGGCAACAGTGGCCTTGGTGACCTGGACTGGGATGTGAAAAATGGAACGAGGCAACAGCAGAGACAGTTCTTTTGGTGATTGGGAACCAGACAGGACCAGGGTGAAAACAAGGAGTTAGTCCTTCATTTGTCTCAGTCAAAACTATTAGGGAAGACAATGGGGGTTGGCTACACAACCCACAAGACCTACAGATTTTCTTTGTTATAATTCTCTGATCATGTCTTCTGATCTTTAATTTAAATTTGGGCTTGGTTTTTTGTTTTTTTTGTTTTGTTTTGTTTTGGTCTAGACTATTGTCACAGCCTTTTGGTGGGCTGCTTCTGCTTCCTGACCTCCTTCTTCCATTGACCTGCCCCTTATAACCCTTGTGACAGTCAGACTTCCCTGCTCTCCTCTGTAACCCTTTGTGGTCCATCATTCTTGTACATGCCTTTAGCCTGGCATGCAGGGGCTCCGTGATCACCTCTGTAACATTCCCATTTGCCCAAATGCCCGCTGTGTTCTAATCATGCTGAATCACATTCAGTTTCCCCAGCACGCTACGCTCTTTCACACCTGGACACTGCATGTAAAATGCAAGTTCTGCCTGCAATCCCATTTACTTACTTCTTCACTGGACAACTGATTTCTTCTTGGAAGGTATAGCTTTGCCATCTTCCTGGAGGCATTTCCCACTTCCACTAGGGGTGGTCCCTGTGGTTGCTGTGATTTCTTCTATCCGCTTCCCATGCACTATGTCAGTTTGCCCCTCAGTTTCTCCCTTTAGATCATAAGCTCCTAAAATCTTGGGCTTCTGGCAGGGTTATAAGCCATTGTTCAGTAAATGTTTCTTGAAGTAAACAGCACAGAGATGCACTGGGCTGGCTTGTGGCAGGTGGACATGAGAGGTGCCTTGTGTGTGGAGAAAAGAACCCAGACCACCTGAACAACTGTGCTCCAGAGATTCTGCTGAGCAGACTACGAATGCTGGAGGACTCACCACACCAGCTTGCCACTTGGTGCATGTGTGAGCCTTGCATGCTATCAGGGGATTTTTCTCTATCTCTGGAGTTGATGGATCCATTCCCTGTAAACGGAGCCTGGTGTCCAATGCATGTTGGGAGGGGCGGTGGGGGGAAGAGCCTAGGGGAAGGGAGAAGAATGATGTACTGTTGGAGTTGGTTAAATAGCTGACAGCTGCACTAACTTAATTGGATTTTATTCTATTTGATCTTGAATAAAGAGGATTTTTCAGAGTCTATTTTGTCCTTCTTAAGTGTTCTTGCTAAAAAAAAATAATAATAGAAGAAACAACAAAAAACCCCCATCTTAATGTCTGCTCAGTTCCCAGGTCCTTGCTAGCCGAGCTTGCTACACATGAGGGCAGTAGCATACCACCAACGTGCTCCGGAGCCCCCATGGGGAGCTGATTTATGAATCTGGAGCATTCACCGGGAATTTTAACTCTAGCTAGATATTTTCCATTTCACATACATCGGCGAGAAATATCACTTAAGACAAAGTTGGAAATAAATTAAGCAGGGAACCACATAAAGAGGTTTATATTTGCTTTTCTGACATAGTTTGTGAATTTTTATACTTTGAATGTTTTCAGACTGGATCACAAACCTCCAGTTTGAATCCGATTGTGCCAGAAGGCTGTTCCCATCAACTCGAGGGTGTTCCCAGAAATTTTAGGTCAAGACAGAAAATCTCTCCATGTCAATGAATGGCTTTTGAATGCCTAGACTGTCCCGGAGACTGTCCCTTGAATCGTCCCATGGATTACTCAGGTCAACACTCCAGGAAGCTCGCATCATTATCCCTCTATACCAGAAGAGGAATCAGGCTCAGAGAGATCAAGCACATTGGTCAAGGTCACACAGCTAAAAGACATTAAAGGAACTTTAACGTATGTTCCGTAGTGGCAGGAAGGATGCTTATCTTGTTCACGAACGAATGCCTAACACTCAGGACAGTGCCAAGTCACACGGTTAACACTTAATAAATCTGTCACCTGAGTCCATGGCTGAGGGTTTGTTGACTCCAGGGGCAATTCTCTTTGTACTGTATGGTGCTTGAAGGAGGAGGTCGACAAGCCTTCAAGCATTCCTAGTGGGTGCTGTGGCAGCCTTTGGGCCCAAGAAGAAAGCCCCACCCTCCAGGAATTCTGCAGATTCACACTCCAGAATCAGAAGGCAAGGGAGAGATATCAACACATCTTAGAGAGTGATTTCTTGCTGACAAATTCACTGTGAGGCAAAAGAAAGAAAATAGCGCAGTGTGGATTTGGAAAATCAGATTTTATCCTAAGTAAATTGTGTGGAACTGAGAGATAAGGAGCTGTTAGTTACCTATGGGGAGGTAGCGTTTTGATTCCAGTCATGCAAACCCCAGAACATTCAGGCATTGGCACAAAGAGGCTTATCTTCCAAGATACAACCTCAGCACATTCTTGTGCAGGGTAGAAGCCCAGAATGGGGAGTCACTGAAGAGCAAATGCTCTACTTGGAAAGGGTCCCCCAATGGCCCCTAGTTCGCATGTGCCTGCCTCTCTGCTCTGTGCCAGGGATAAGGGATAAGACAACTTGGTGATGGAGGATGGACTATCAGGTGGCCCAGAGAATGGCAGGGGTCTGAGGGGCTGGGAAGCTTGCTGACATCCATTTTGAGACAGGAGCACTGAGAGCTCCGTAGATACAGGGGACATTCCAGAAAGGGGACTGTGAACTGGGGGCAGTGACTAGAAGCCCTCTGCACACTTGAAAAAGTTTGTCAATTCAACATGCTTTTTGTTGTCCCTACTACTGAGCACTGTCCCAAAGTGAAAGGCACCACAACCTAAGCCAGGAGACAGGCAGGTGTGCTTGACTTGGGGGGAACTGGGCAGACTGTGTCCCACTCCACAGATACCTTGATACTTTTGGCAGTAAGAGAGGGGGCTCAGGTACCCAGTCCAGGTTGGTCAATGGGCTTCATGAAGCTCCTTGATTCCCTGAAAGGCACACACAGTGACTCTAGTCCCAGAGGGGGCTCACAGATGTCTAGGTGTTTGTATCAGTCAACTGATGAGGCTGGAGCCTTATGAAGCAGGTTATGGATCTCTTGGTGGGTGGAGCCAGGCTGGTTTCTGGCCAGGTTCTTTTGCTTGAAAGAAAAATTAAAAAGACATTTACTGAAGTTCCTTCAAAAGTGGGTTGTAGAGGGTATTGGTAAGACCTATGGGAGCCAGCCTTGGTCCCTAAAAAGAGTGGGAGGGGATGGCTGCTCCCTCCAGCTTTCTGTTTTTTTTGTATCACTCCAGGCTGTGTTAACTCATAGTCGTTGATCGCCAAAACTTTTGCTTTTGATTCCAAGTTTGTTAATTCTACCGTGAGGGTTAATTTTATGTGTCAACTTGACTGGGTCACGGGATGCCCAGATAGTTGGTCAAACATTATTCCGGGTGCATCTGTGAGGATGTTTTTGGATGAAACTAACATTTCATGGGTAGACGGAGTAAAGCTGGTTGTTCTCCCTAATGTGGGTGGACTTAACCAATCTATTGAAGGCCTACAAAGAACCCAAAGGCTGACCCTCTTTCGAGTAAGAGGAGACTCCTCTTCCTTGACTGCTTGAACTGAGACATTGGTCTCTTCCTGCCTTGGGACTGGGAACTCTTGGATCTTGAGTCTGCCAGCTTTCGGACTGGAACTACAATCAACTTTCTTGGGTCTCCAGCGAGCCAACTGTAGATCTTGGAAGCTTCCATAATTATGGGAGCCAATCCCTGTAATTCTTTATCATAAAATTCTTTATGTATATATCCTGTAGGTTCTGTTTCTCTGGAAAATCTTGACTAATGCATCAGAATTGTCCACCCAATTGCTTTGCAAATGCTTCTTGAATCTGATTTGTTTCCTATCCCCATAACCACACCCACGCCCTCATTTGAGGGGTGGAGAACTCACACTCTCCTAACTGTTCTCCTTGGCAGTCCTTGCTCCCCAAAGTGGCTAAAGGGGCTTTGGCTTCATGAAACAGGGTTTGAAGCTAGTGGCCTACAATGTCAAGACCAACTCTTTGTCCTGGTCTTCAAGTCAAGCAGGATCTGTCCCCTGGGGGCCTCTGCAGCACAGCTTCTGCGGTGCACACTCTGTGTCAGGTGGATAAATCTTCTCTAAGCACACCACATTCTGCCCTTTTGTACACACTTTTTCCTTTACTTGAAAGGACTTCTCAGACCCACACCATGTTGCTCCCAGCAAACTCTTTTCTCATCCTTCAATGTCAGATGTCATCTTGTTTGTGAAATCCATTCTGGCTGTGGGCAGAGCTTGTCATTCCCTCCTCTAGCTTCCACATCACGTATCCCATGATATTGTTGTGATTAGTGTGTTTTCCTTCTTATCTTCCTCCCTCTACCACCAGTTCCTGGAAAGCCAGGTCTCTGTTCCTTCAGTGCCTAGAAGAGTTCCCGAGCTCTTGGTAAGCGCACGTTACAATTTCTGGAATGAATGAACAATGAGTACACTGTGTGTACCTGATTATAACTAGATTTTTAAAATATTGGTCAGTGAGACAGCCACAGATCCTTTAATCCTGAAGGTTTATCCAGATTATTTGACCTAATTCTTTAATGCCACATCATCAGATAATGCCATGCGAGGAGACCACTGTAACATCGGCAAACACAGGGCTGAATTTCACCTCCACCACAGCGTGGAGAGCTTGGAGTCCTTTAATGAATGTACACAGAGAGAGATATCAGAAGATTAGCATTCTTGTAATGAGCAGGGGAGAAACATTCATCAAAATTGCTCAAGTGCTATCAGTAGAGCATGTCCAAGCAAAGACTTTCAGTAAATGGTAGTGAGAGATGGCGGGTTTCTCAGGTTGGTCATGGGGAGGCTTGATAATTTCACAGTTTATAAAAGATTAATGGTAAAGGAAATAGGATTCAGTTACAGTTACCTAATTGCAGAAAATGCTTTGTCTAAAACACAACCCAGAAGAAAATAGTAAGGAGAATATAGAAATAGGGCTTGACCTTCACGTTTGACTTCAGAAGCCATGGGGATTCCTACCTAGGGAGATTCTTGCCTCAAATCTAGAATGTGGGTCAGCAAATCAACAATTCCCCATTTTAATGGGAGTTTCGATGGGAAACCTGAGAGGGAGAGCCTACTCTTGAGATAGGAGTACCAGGAGGTACTGTACCTGTACCTCTGTACCAGGAGGATAGACGTTGGCTCCAACACCTAAAATCTTGAAAGGTGCATCAGGTCACCTGTGCAGTTTGTTTCCCAATCTGAGCTCTGAGATCATGGCTCTCGGGAGTCCAAGGACCTTGCTGGCGGCCAAGGTCCAAGGTCTAACCAGAATTCTGAGTGACATTTTCTAATGTTGAAAGGCTTATTCAGAGAGGTGAGTTGACTTTTCCATGCCTTCCCTCCCATTCTGTGTCCAGGAAGCTTATTAAAGACCAATCACACCAATTGTTCCCACTTCTAGAATTCTTTCAGAACCTGCCCACTTAGACCTGACTTCACTTGTTAACCTCTTATTACTTGTATGACTTAGGCAAGCTGTTTATTCTTTCTGTGCCTCAATTTTCTAAAGTACACACTGGGGACAAGAATAGTGCCTACTTTTCAAGTCCATTGTGAAGATAGTATGAGACTGTGTATGTCAAGTTCTTACAATCGTGCCTGGCATTAAGTACAGCTTTCCTCTACAATTATCCACAGGACCTAGAACACGGTAAGTGCTCAGTAAATGTTGGGTGAATGACCGAATGACTAACTGATGAGTCTGGTTGAGATTTCATGTCAGCAACAAAAGGAGACCCTAGTTCCTACAGGTGATGGACAGAAAAGCTATCCTGATGCCATTGACTGTGGGTCAACCCCAGAGTGGTGGATTACTCCCAGATTTGTGTCCTGATGGGGCCTGCAGAAGAGTGGTAGCTCTGTCCTGGGGGGCTTCCAGGAGAGGAAGGGAGCCTAGTGGTTCAGGGAGGACTGAGCACTCATTTCCCACCTTGACTGTGATTGAACCCCAAGGCAGATACCAAGCCTAGTACTTTTCCCTTTAGAATTGATTGATACTTTGTTGAATGAGGCAGAGAATTCTAGCCACTCCCTGTCATTTTTGGGCTAAATTGTGTCCCCTCAAAATTTATCTGTTGGAACCCTAACCCCTAGCACCTCAGAATGTGACTGTATTTGGAGACAGGGCATTTAAAAGGTGATTCAGTTAAAATGAGGTCATTAGGGTGGGCCCTAATCCAATGTGACTGGTGTCCTTATAAGAAAAGGAAATTTGGATGCTCAAAGGGACACCAAGGATGCGTGTTCATAGAGGAAAGGCCATGTGAGGACACAGGGAGAAGGCAGCCATCGGCATGCCACAGAGAGAGGCCTCAGAAGGAGCCAACTCTGCCGACATCTTGATCTCAGACTTCCAGCGCCCAGAATAAATTATGAGAAATTTATGAGAAAATAAATTTCCATAGTGTAAGCTGCCCAGTCTGTGGAATTTCTTTGTGGCAGCCCTGGTGGACTAATACACCTCATATTCTGTCCTTGATTTAGAATTTTAGGAGAACTTTGTGGCCTAACAACCAAAATGGGATGCTGTCACCTCTGGTACTTATTCTGAATGTAAATGTAAATGTTAAGGACATAGCTCCTGATTCTCCTTTTCCACACTGATGGAGCATCACTGGGGCACAAAGAAAAGGGTACTGGGCTCAAGTCTGACAGATGAGGGTTTGAATCCAGAGGCTCCACCATTCTGTGAACCTCTTGCCTCTCTGAGCTTCAGTTTCCCCTTTTGTAGCACTGAGGTACAAAAGCATCCTCACAGAGAAATCATAAGAGTGGAAATGAAGGGCTGCTACCCACGCACAAGTCAGAAGTTGATTGCTCTCTGTACTTTTAAAGGTACTACAATCTGCCTCTCCAAGTAGATTGTGAACCCTTCCTGTGAGGGGGAAATGTTTTCCTTCCCTTTGAATTCCTCACACACTTGGCACATATACTAATAAATACTTGCATATGAATCCACTCCTTGTTATGGGTTGAATTGTGTTCTTCCCCCACCCAAACACCTATGTTGAGTCCTAAAAAATGTGACCTTGTTTGGAAACAGGGTCATCACAGATGTAATTAGTGAAGATGAAGTCATATTGGAGTAGGGTGGGCCCCTGAACAAAACGACCAGGGCCCTAATGAAAAGAGGAGGTCCTGAAGCAGATCACACACACAGGAAGAAAGCAATGTCAACATGAGATTATGTCGCCACAAACCAAGGAATGTCTGAGACTACTAGAAACTTGGAGAGTGGCCTGGAAGAGATCCTTCCCTGGGCCTTGAGAGGGAGCATGGCCCTGCCAGTGCCTTGATCTCAGACTTCTAGCCTTCAGAAGTATAAGACAATACATTTCTGTTTAAGCCATGGCACCCCTCGCAAACCAACATGCTTGCAATTACAATCGTTACCCAGATCTAAAAAATACTGTAGGTTGAATCTCCTTGCTGGAAATGTTGCATCTAGGTGGAGGAAAGCTGTCTGCAGTTTGCTTAGAATAAACGGTAAGTAGCAAGCCATTTGCCCATTCAACATTTATTCCCTCAGTCAGGAAACAAGGTATGTTGGAAAGCATGGTTTGAATTTGGCGATTTCTGTGTTCCTGTCCAATGAGCTCCTTATATGACCTCATTGCAAATCATATCTGGCTCTCAGTTTCCCCATCTACAAGCAGATGGGACCAGGCCACGTGAACATCCCCTGAACCTTCCAGTTCTGGACTCTGTGGTTTCTCATTATTCACCTAGAATCTGGTGTGTTGATGGGGCTAGAAAAATGAACCTAGCTGGTGGGCTCCATTGTTCCCCTCCGGAATGTGGTCACACACCTCTAGTGACTCCATTCACACCTTCTTGTCCTCCACTCAGTTTTAGCCACAGCTGTGGTGGAAAGTTCCTGACTGGGCTTCAACCTTGGACTGATGGTAGCTTACCGAAAGTGCCCAGGATGGTTTTTCATTTTGATGTCTGACATCTGTGATATCAGTAAGACCTCACTCATCAAGCATATATGCCCAGCCTGGGGGTGGGGCAACTCCCAACCAATGAGTCTAGAAGCCAAAAGATACATACTTCCAGGTTGATCTTGGGGGGACAATTCTGAGCAGTGTTCTACACACCGTACTACACTCTAGTAGTAGTGACCTCAACGATTCGCCCATATATGAGTTTTCCCCCTTTCTTCACCATTCCTGCTAAGATAGGCAGTGATTAGATGCCCTCTCCTATCTAAGCTGTGTCACAGTTCAACTTTGCCTTGAACTTGCGGTTATGGAGCACTTTCCTAAAGCTGATTGTTTGCTTCCTCTTCTCAATTCGTGTCTCCTCTCCACCAGTTAGAGGCTGGTGGAGATGAGGAGCAAGTCTTGCACCCTTCATAATATTTTTAAAGATTTTATTTATTTTTTGACAGAGAGAGAGGGAACACAAGCAGGGGCAGTGGGAGAGGGAGAAGCAGGCTTCCCGTGGAGCAGGGAGCCCGATGCGGGGCTCGATCCCAGGACCCTGAGATCCTGACCTCAGCCGGAGGCAGACACTTAACGACTGAACCACCCAGGCACCCCACCCCTCATAATTTTTAAGAGACTCTAGGCTTGAGAAGATTCATAGTGACCCAAACCAAATGGATAGCACACCCAAAGAATTCTGAGTGAATATTTCAGTCAAAGGATTTATGTTATACATTACACATGCTCCCTGAGATGTATTCCATTGCATAAGAACACCACCCTGGACTTGAAATACCATGTCCTGGTACACAAACATACCAAAAGAATTTCATTTCACGTTGGATTTATGGGGGATGAAGTTGTGGTGTCATGCTGGGCAAGAACAGCACTTGCCAATCTAGGTCCTTAGGAAGGATCCATATGGTGAATGTGGGAGTTCATTCCTCTATTTGTGAAAATCTTCTTTTGTAATCAATTGCAGTAAGAGATGAACTTTTACTCCATTATTATCACGTGCCTCTTGCTAATAAACTGGTTGCATAGCTTACTTTAGTACCGGTTATGAAACTTGAAATACTGTGCCATCCTTGAATATTGATGTACTTTTATTTCCCTGGGGCATTAAGCCTTCTACTTGGGGGGAGAGATTTTGGATTCTCAACTCAAATAAAGTGTAGCTCACACACTTTCCTTTTTGTGCTGGAAAAGAATCCCTGGTCTCGTATTAGCCTGCTTCCTGTGAAGGAGAAGAGAGGCTGCCAGTTCTTTAAGAGAGAACATTCCAGACCAACACAATAGCTCTTTGGTTCTTTCTCAGGTCATGCTTCCTGAGATCTCATTGAGGGTGAACTGATACATTTTAGAAACTTATCAGAGGGGATGCCTGTGTGGCTCAGTCGTTAAGCGTCTGCCTTTGGCTCAGGTCATGATCCCAGGGTCCTGGGATAAAGCCCCACATCAGGCTTCCTGCTCAGCGGGGAGCCTGCCTCTCCCTCTGCCCCTCCCCCTGCTTGTGCTCTCTCTCGCTGTCTCCCTCTCTGGTAAATAAATAAATAAAATCTTAAAAAAAAACTCATCAGAATAAGAAGTGCTTTTCAAGGTGTAGCCCTTAGTTCAGTGCCTGGTACATGGCAGGGGCTCAATAGTTTGTCTTTGGATGTTGAGGGAATAGTACCCCATAGTTACCAGGCCAGGCACCTTCCCGTGAATCTCTGAGAAGTGCTGATGTGTATGTGGCTTCAGAGCTTGCTCAGTGCTGGGCAATGGGATCCCCCACCTCTCTGCATCCTGGGGAGACCTTAAGCCTCCCCAATGTTCTGTGCTTGGAGCCTAGAATCTCCCAGTATACATGGGAAGAGCTACACATTTCCTAGGAGACATGACAATTCATGCATGCACACGTGGTTTGCTCAGCAGAAAAACACCCCCCTTCATGAGTGTCCCAACATCCCTCAGAGAAGAAGAGGCTAAACTTTCAGCAAGGCTCCTCTGGAGGGTTGCAGGGAACCTGGCTCTCCTTCCCTCAATGGTAATCGCCATTGCTCACCCATTGGGACCTCCAGAAATATGTCTTCTGGACACAGTTCAGGTTCACTTAGTTTCACCCTTTTGGATTCCCCTTTCATGAAGAGCTTGAAACCTTGAGTCAAATGCAGTTGGTAATTTTTCCATATGCCCTCAAGCTCCATCCCAAGCCGGCATCAATAGTACTTGCTGGGGGGACCTGGGTGGCTCAGTTGGTTAAGCATCTGTCTTCTCTCAGGTTATGATCTCAGGGTTTTTGGATAGAGCCCCATATCTGGCTCCCCACTCAGTGGGGAGCCTGCTTCTCCCTCTCCCTCTGCCACTCCCCCTGTTTGTACTTGCTCTCTCTCTCAAATAAGCAAATAAAATCTTTTAATAAAAAAATAGTACTTGCTGATCTGGATGCAGGAGTGTCTGCTTTTCCTGTTTCTCTCGACCCCTTCTTTATAGCACCCTTAGTCTACAATCAGTCCACTTACTGAAAAAAGTAAACTGCCTCCAAGACCCTCATAGGCAGCACCACGTGCCTCCCCGCCTCACCCTAGCTTTGGATTTGTAACTGAGATCCTGTCCCTGCTCATCTGCTTGCTGATTCCTCAGTCTCTCCCACATCAAACATCTCCTTCTCCTTCATCAAACATTTATGGACCACTGGGCTTTGTGGAGCCTGAAATGAATCAGACAAATGCCACACCCCAAGACGTTGAGTTCAGAGAATAAGAAAGACACATAAACTGAAAATTATGATCAGTATGATGAAACCATAAAGCAGGAAGCCCAGGAGTCATGGAGCAGAGGAGGGACTCTAAACAGGGGTGCAGGAAGGGTCCCCCAGGGAGTGTGCCGTAGCTGAAATGCTGGGTGGGGACAGAGTTCCTACCATGTCGAGCATGTGAGGTGGGGGTTGGGGAGATAATGACAATTATGATTTGGAAGGCTTGAACTCCAGGAAAGGAACTTGCATTCTAGAAACTTCTAGAACTCGGGCTGTACTCTAGGTGGTGGGAACCACTGGAAAGTGCCTTCACAGGGGAACAGTGGTCTGGACTCTGGTGTGGAGGCTGGATTGGAGGGGCTGACTGGATGGGGGCAGCCCCCTCGGGATGGTGGGAGCATAAACAGGAGCACAGCTGTGAGCAGAGTGTGGGGAGGGCGTGTGGAGAGAAGATGCTCACTGAGATGGCTTTATTGGATGGTGGGATCTACGGGGACAAGGGAGTCAGTTCATGCAGTGGCAGCGGGGGAGGGGAGTGGTGGGCAGCAAAGACAATGCAGGCTCTTTAGTGTCTCTAAATTTGCATTAGTGCTTGGACCACAGAAGCATGCGAGATAGCCTCAGTTACTGTCACCTCCAGTTCTTGCACACACTCTTTCCTGCATTTGGGGACTGTTTGCCTCACCCCCACCCTTAGGCAAGCCCACCTTCTCCTCCAGCCAGTCTCAGGACTTCTCCCAACATCCACGTGCTGGAGTGTCCTTTCTCTTAAGCTCCAGAGCTCACATCCCGCACAGATATTGATCTTTGGCGTGATTAATATTGCTATTTATGTTAACAATGAATTTGTTCACCAAAAAATAACTAGCACGAGAAGACCGCTTATTATTAGAGGCCTCATTAATTTCACTGAGTTTATTTAAATGACAGCAGAATGTCAAGTCAATAATGATGACTAATTAATAAATACCTCTGATTACTTTAAAGCACAGGGAGGAGGTGACACATAAGGCTGTGGGGGTGGGGTGGGGGGAATGGGCAGTTTCCGGTGAACAGAGGTGGCACCTCCTCTCGTAAATGGAGGGGACCAAAAGTGATGACCCCAAGGTCTGATGTGCTAGGTTGGTGGCCTTGCTGAGTCAAATAAAGGGTGGACTACAGCCACTTGGGGGTTTGAAGGGATATCCCAGAGTAACCAGCGGTCTGTGACCCCAGTGCATCATGAGATGTACCCCTTG
Organism: Zalophus californianus; assembly: GCF_009762305.2. Lineage (NCBI taxonomy): Eukaryota > Metazoa > Chordata > Mammalia > Carnivora > Otariidae > Zalophus > Zalophus californianus. The sequence goes on along the minus strand of NC_045604.1, from coordinate 102,859,459 downwards.
CCTCTCTCTCTGAGACCTCATCAGGAGACAGTGGGAACTAGGGTGAAAATAAAGGCTTTTGGTTTTGGAATCCTGGTTCCTTCACTTATATCTATAGCTTGGGACAACCCACATAAGACTCGCCTTCTGGGATACTGTGAATTTTAAATGAGGTGTGTTGGAAGGGATTGACTGCCCAGAATGTAGAAAGGCACTTGGGAAGTGACCCCTTCTTCCCCTCCTTAGTATTTCCCACCTCTGGAGAGGGACAAAGTTTTCTCTCTGCTTGCTTTGCTCTGTAGGCGCATGGCCATTTCCCCTCTTCTCAGAATGGAGGTACCCAGTGTCTTTCCTTCGTGTTTCTCTGTATGTTGAAGCCACCGTTAATAAGCCCTGGGAATCTGTAATCCCCGATTAGAGGTGATTTTATTCCTTCAACCTTCTCCCTGCTCCCCGCCCAGAACCAGCAGAAAGGTTTGGGAGCTCATATATCAGGATGTTTAGGTGGAGTCACTGGCTTCAAACAGAACAATTTGTTCCAAGCACACAGCCCTGAGCGCTGGCTGCCTGGAGCTGGGTCTACAAGGGAGCACCCCCTCCTCCCAGCACCACCGGGGAGGGAGCAGGCTGGGGAGCCGAGAGCACCTCCAGCAAGCCACCCTGAGCAAATGCTAACATGGCTTTCCAGTGGAGCTTGTGTGTTTTGTTGTGTTGTGTTTTGTTTTTGGGGAAATGATTCTTTCAGATATTTTAACTGATTGCTTGGAACTGAGAAACCCTTCGGGGCATGTTTTGGAACAAATTAGAGCTAGATTCAACCCTCACTGCGGGCTGCTGTTAGGAACTTGCATGATTTTGTAAACTGAGAGCACCCCCACTTTAAATAGGGGTAAGCTGAGACTCGGGAGATTATTGTGCATTCCTGGGACTAGAGAGTGGCAGAGGGGGGTTAGACCCAGAAGGGGTGCTGCGTGGGATGGGGGCTGCTGACACCTCCTTCCATCAGAGCCCCTGGTTCCACTTCCACATCTGTCTCCTGCTGCCAGAGGGTAAGCTTTCTGAGAATTAGGACCATGTGTCACTCTTTGCTGGGACACTGGAGCCCAAATGCATGCCTGGGCACATGGCTGGGGCCCAGGCAATGTCTCCTGACCGGATAAAGGAATGATGATGAGCAAGAGTCCAAGATCCAGATGTGTGCTTTGAGCAAGAGCCCAGAGGCACCCTGGCAGACAGAAAGGAAAGCTAGGGCCAGCTTGGCCCCCTGCCAGTGAGTGTGAGCCCAGGGGACACGTGTCCTGGCCCAGTGGCTGTGCACAGCAACCCTGCACCATGCCCTGGACGTGCACGGTCTTGTCCACCCTCCTGGCAGACGGGTGGGGAGGACAGGGTCATCACAGTTAGAAACTGGAGGAAACTGAGGGTCCCACAGTGTTATCAGCTTGCTGAAGGCTACTCAGGGAGCAGGATATGCCAGAACCGATCTCTTCAAGCCCCATGCTTTGTCAATTATGCTACAGGAATAAGACAGAGCCACAAGAAAGGAGCCAGAGGACCTGGAGGCAGTTTGGGGACCTCCTAGAAAAAGCCTTTCTCTCTGGGGCAAGGTGGAAGAGCTTTTCTGCTTAGGTTACCCTAGTTAGTGAAGTTCAGGGTGCTGGCAGCTCTGATATGGTGCATCAGATGGGAAGGAATTGTTGGTTTCTAGCAGGGTTGAGAAGGAAGGTTGGGGTGGAAATGAGCCGGGCATGAAATGAGAGCTAGAGCAGGAGCAAAGCTGGGGGGTGTGGGCAGGGTGGTCCCTAAGGCAGCAGAGCAGGGCTTCCAGAACAGGAGTGAATGCGGGCAGTTCCTTCTCCTGACAAGGAGTGGTCTGGAAGTGGAAGGGGCATATGGATGGCACAGGACCAGCCCTGGAGGTCTGGGCAGCTTCAGAGACCTTGCTGTCTGCACCGATGCTCTGTGACCTTAAGCCTTGTGCTCTGGAGCCAGGCGTGCTCTTCTCCCTATCTTAAAGGCACACTCCCTGTCTTGTACCTCGTACTGAGCAGGTGCATTTGGAGAAAACACTTGAAGCTGACTCTGGGAAAAGCCAAGAACTACACCTGATGCAGAAATGGGGCTGAACCCCCATTTCTCTTGAGTCTTTCCCTAGTTCCCAGCAAAACTTACCACTGGAGCCTGGGAGGAGCACTTGCGAACGTTCTCCATCTATGAACTCAACAGAAGGAAACTTGTCGTTGCTACAGATGCTGGCATTCCCCAGAGAACACCCTTTCTGTACAGAGGATGCTGCTTCGGGGCGCTGCCAAAGATGCCTTGAAGTGCCGCAGCAGCCGGGGGCTCTGTGCTCAGTGGGGAGCACGTACTCCTCCCTGGGTTCCACTCTTCACCTGGGACCTCAGTAACAATGCGATTGAATTCTTGTGGTTGGCCATGTCGCCTGTGGAATACCCTTTTAAGCTTCTGTCCACAGTCCCTCTGCATCGGGCTCAGACCTTCCCTGTGGATCTGGCCAGGAAGAACGGATGACACCCTGTGTGTACACCTCCCTTCTGCAATGCCAGTGTGCAAGAAGAGACACCTGTGTTCTCTCAGACCCCACAACCTCCATGTGCACCCAGACGCACCCCTGTCTGAGGGCTCCTTTGGGGCACAGACGGATCTCTGCTTACACTTGGGATGAACTAAGGGGCAGATGGAGGCTTATAGCCAGCAGTGCATCAAGGGCAGGGCAGTGGGAGGTCCACCTTGAGTGAAAACAATAAGGAAACTTATTGTCCATAGAGAATTTGACAACAGTAATAAAACAGGTTAAAAGTTGGTAATTTAACAATAGCAATAAAATGGACTAAAAGTAGGTCGGCTTCTTAGTATTGCAATGCACCAGCAAGTCTAAATAATGTCAGTGACAAAATGGTCCTCCCCAAACGACTTTTGTAGTGTCTAAGTTTGAACCCATTGTTTCAGTAACTTCTGAGCTGTAACAATGTAATACATAATATAGACATAAGCTGCAAGTTAGCCTATCACTATTGCTCATCTTCTATTGAAGATTATCTCTAAATGGAAGTCATATCAGAGAATGGCCAGTTTTACAGTTGGTCTCAAAACACGTGAACTCAACTGCACACATTGCTTCTGAAAGGGACTTTCTCTTGGGTTTGGCAATCGTTTGAACTTGCTTCCGGTGAAGTTCATACCTCCCTATTACATATCCCTGCATTTCAACAGGGATTGCTTAAACCATTTCAGTCTAAGGATTTACATAAAAATTATTTGAAATAAGAATTAAGTATTAGTCAGCCATAAAGAAAGAATGAAATCTTGCCACTTGCAATGACGTGGATGGATCTAGAGAGTATGAGGCTAAGTGAAATAAGTCAGTCAGAGAAAGACAATTACCATATGATCTCACTCATATGTGGAATTGAAGAAACAAAACAAATGAGCAAAGGGGGAGAAAAGAGAAAGAGAGGAAAACCAAGAAACAGACTCTTAACTACAGAGAACACACTGATGGTTACAGGAGGGAAGGTGGATGAGCGGGACAGCGGAAACACGTCATGGGGATTGAGGAGCGCACTTGTCACGATGGGAACCGGGTGTTGTATGGAAGGGTTGAATCACTATATTATACACCTGAAACTAATATTACACTGTATATTAACTACACTGGAATCAAAACAGAAGAAAAGAAGACACTTATTTAAATTGTTTAAATCTAATGATTTGAAATAAAAGGGGCTGGGTAATTACAAAGATGAAGAAATAAAATTTATTACTTGAGTCCTTCATTCCAGGTATAAGCCATTCTCTGGATTTAGCAAGCTGACTCTTTTGGGAAAATTTTTTCAGGTTTTTTTCCCCTCTTTTATCGAAAAACATGTTAGTATAATCAAAGCATGTCACTACATTCCTCTTCCCCCTTTTCATATTGTGATATGTTTTATACTTTTTACTGTTTTGGTTAGATATACAAAGATCACCAGAAGAAAACTTTAACTGTCAGAATTTTTTTCCAGACCTTATTCTTATTTGGTTTTGTAAATTATTGCTGAAAATAATGTTGAGACACAGAGGAGGGCGATGGTGAGGTATGGCTGCTTTGAGCAGACTGGATTATGTCCCCCACCCCAGGCTCAGAGGTGGAAACCCTAATCCCCAGGGTGCTTGTGTTTGGAGGTGGAGCTTTTAAAGAGGCAATCAGGTTACATGAGGTCATAAGCATGGGGTGCCTAACCCAATAGGACTGCTGTCCTTATAAGAAGAGCAAGAGACACCAGGGGTGTGCACACACTGAGAAAAGGCCATGGTGAGGACACAGCAAGAAGGTGGACACCTGCAAACCAAGGAGATGGGTGTCAGAAGAAAACAACCCTGCCCACACCTTGACCTCAGACTTCCAGACTCCAGGATTGCGAGAAAATAAACATCTGTTGTTTAAGCGACCCAGTCTGTGGCATTTTGTTATGGCAACCCTAGCAGGCTAAGACAATTTTCTAGAAGCCCTCAGAGACAGCTGCCCACGCCACCTGCTCTGTCATGGGAAGCTGGCGGGGCGGGGTTGCAGAGAGAATGTCAGCCCTCCAGGGGGACACTCTGGGGGCATCGTCCCAAATGCCCATGCCTACCTAACATGGCTCTGCTAGCTCTTCATGGGCCTTGTGGCTTCTTCAGTCGGTTGTAAAAACATCTGACCTGGGTCTAGACTAAGCTTTTGACAGGTTAATAAGGAAGAGGAGAGATCACAGGAGTGAGCCCCGCACAGAAGCAGCGAATTCGGGGCCTTATTCAGAGAATCGGGAAGAGCCTGGTTTACCCAGAACCCTGGCTCTTAAGGTGGGTCCACTGACTCCTCTTGGTCTCCAAGACCCTTTCTCGAGGTCCCTGAGGGCCTGTCTTTTTCCACTTGCGTGTTTGTGGGAAGCTGGATTTTCTACATGTAATTTAACCCAAATAACATTGGAGTGAAGAAGCAGATATGGAGACTTAGTAGTCTTTCATTAAGTGAGATATTAGAAATTTGCAAAAATTCCAATGTCGGGGGAACCTGAGTGGCTCACTCAGCTGAGCGTCTGACTCTTGATTTTGGCTCAGGTCATGGTCTCCGGGTCCTGGGATGGAGCCCTGTGTCCGACTCTGTGCTCAAAGGGGGGGTCTGCTTGGGATTCTCTCTCCCTCCCTCCTTCTGTCTCCCCACCCCCCAAAAATAAATAAATAAATCTTAAAAGAAAAATTCCAGGGCGCCTGGGTGGCTCAGTTGGTTAAGCGACTGCCTTCGGCTCAGGTCATGATCCTGGAGTCCCGGGATCGAGTCCCGCATCGGGCTCCCTGCTCAGCGGGCGGGTCTGCTTCTCCCTCTGACCCTCTTCCCTCTCGTGCTCTCTCTCTCTCATTCTCTGTCTCTCTCTCAAATAAATAAATAAAATCTTAAAAAAAAAACACAAAAATTCCAATGTTGCTGGTTGCACTGTATAACGTAGTATCAATTAAAGTTATAGCTCACATAAACAAAAGTGTCTTGGGGTCCTCAGTAATTTTTAAAAATACAAAGGGGTCCTGAGGCAAAAAGTTTGAGAATGTCACAGAGAAAATATGGATATATATGTAAAGTAGGGGACCAAGAGAAGTTCAGAAAGGTAAGCCAGGGACATGTTGCACATTGTTTAAAATGCCAGGGTGACCCTGTGTTTATCTTTGTGAGCAGAATGGAGCTGATGGATGTTTCTGTGGAAGGAAACATAGTGACATAGATGGGGCTCTGTTTCACAACAAATGCATCTGGTGGAGAGCACAGACAGGGAGATGAGCCAGCAACCCCTTGCAGTTATCTCGAGAGGAGTAAGGAAGGCAAGATCGTTCAGAACAGAGTAGGGAAGGGTCCAGACCTAGCAGGAGACACATCCATTTGGGCGGGTCAGGGGCTCGGGCGCTAACTCAGCGGCAGCCTCAAAGTCAAGAAGCATGTGAGTATCTACAGGGGAGCTCCTTCAGCCAGCAACTGGCTCTAAGCTAAAGTTTTGGGGATTCGAAAGCAGTCAAGATCTGGTAAATGACTCCCTATTTAAGAACAAAACCCCAGCCTCATTTGGAAGCTTTTTGGAACCAGGAAGGCCCCAGACCTGGGTAGTAACTGGGGGAGCCGGGGCGGGGCGGTGGCGTGGGCAAGAAGAGGGAAGAGAAAGAAGCTAACGTGTTGTATGCCTGTTACGACCTAACCTTTTGGGTCTCCAAAACAAGAGGACTTCAGAGGGATGAAATCCCTGGCCCAAAGGAGATTTCAAATCCCCATCTCTTTGTTGCCAGGCTGAGATCCTGTTTGTGATACCTTTCTGTCTCCTTTGAAGGAGGCTAACAGAATACGAATGCAGAACAGAGGGAACGGAGCTGGATGTCTCCCCAAACTCCTGATGGACAGCCGGATGCCTGTTTGACATTTCAGTGGCGTGCCTAGGACATCTCAAATTCAACCTGTCTAAAGGAAGACCTCCCTTCAGGAAAATGACCCACATGTCCCACCTCTGTCTGCACCCCACGAATGCCTACATCTGTGGGCGACTCACCTGATGCCCCCCATCTCAGTGGATGCCACCACCAGCTCTTCAACTGCTCAAAGCCCAAATCCCTCCTTCCCTTATCCGCACACCCAATTAGCCCTGATCTGCTTCCATAACACATTTCCCCTGCAGCTGCTCATGTCCCCCTTGGCTGCCATCATGCCATCATTGCCCGAATCCCACCGCATCTGAGATCGTTTACCACAGTGGCCTCCGAACTGGCTTCCCTGTCCCTAATCTCGTCCCTGCCCGCCCACTGTTCACATGGAATGAGGCTCTCGGAATCGAAGCTGGATCACATCAGTGCTCTGCTTAAAACTGTGCCCTGGCTTTTCCCGCACTTTTATGTGACTGCAGACTGCGTGTCCACCCGGCTCAGAAGCACCTGCCCTGAGGGGTCAGGCTTCCGGCCCCATCTCCAGCCCTCTCTTGCCCTTGCTCACTTTGCTCCAGCCACCCAGGCTCCTTTGTGTGTGCCCACAGCACTCTCCTACGCTTGCAGATCTGAATCTATGGATCTCTGTGCCTAGGGTCCTGACCTTCGTTTTTCACATGACTACTCCTTTTTCATGCCTTAATTCTCCGCTCCAGAGTTCCTTCCTCAGTATGGTTTGCTCTGACTTCCACAGTAAAGAGGGCAAACCCTCCCTGAGTTGTTCCCCATCATGCCACCATATTTATTTCTCTCTACAAGTTTTCACTATCCAGGATTACGCATTTATCCGCATATGATCTAGCTCCCACCCCAAGCAGGATGTAATTTCCTTGAGGGCGAGGACTTTTTTCAAAGCCCTAGGGCTTTGGATGAGGCTGTGGCAACACAGCAGGGGCTCAATAGAGATCTGTTGAAAGAATGAATGAAGAAAAGCAGCCATCTGGTTGTGAGTCACCCAGCGAGAAACGGATAGGCCTCAGATGCGGAGGCGCTGTGGGAAGCTGAGCTTTGAGGGCCATCCTGACAGGACAGGGGCCTCTGATGGCTGATGAGCTCTTCCTGATTCAGTTTGAATGGGTCTGAACTAGAGGAGAAGAGAGGAGGGCTGTCATGCGGTCACCAGTGGCTCTGCTCAGGGGACCCCAGGTCCATTTTCCCTTGAGCTCCCCTGTTTTGCACCAACTCCAGTGGACAGCCTGGTAGCAGATGTTTCTTCTCTCCTATGCTTTGTTTCTTTCTTGAGGGGCACCCCTAGCTAAAGCTCATGGGCACAGTAGAGACGCATACCTCTTGATAATGACTCTCTTGCTCTCAGTCCTGATGGATCTTTCCTCCAGCACCTCTGCAGACATCCCCTCATCCCTGTCTTATTAAACCAAACACTTTAAAGGTACATCAGCTTGACCAAAGGGATCAGTTCCTCCAAGGGAAGAAGCATTAAGTAATCCTTACCCAGACTCTTTGAGTGTGGGAACCTCAGAAAGTCACTCCAAAGGAGACCGAGGTCAATATTCTGGATGCCCCTCTCAATAAATTTGAAAGAAAAAGGTGCTGCAGACTTTTTTAAAATTAAAAAAATTATTTATTTAATTAACAATTTTTATTCAACTGTAATTAACATCCAGCGTTATATTAGTTTCAGGTGGACGATATAGTGATTCAACCATTCTGTACATTTCTCAGGGCTCACCATGGTAAATGTACTCTTCTTGTTCCCTTTATCTATTTTTCGCATCCCACTCCCTTCCGACAATCACATTTTCTCTCTGTATTTTAGAGTATGCCTTTGCATTTGTCTTCTTGTGTGTTTGTTCTGCTTCTTAAATTCCTCGTAGGAGTGAGATCGTGTGGGATTTGTCTTTCTCTGACTAGCTTCATTCACTTAGCGTCATATCTTCTAGATCCATCCATGTTGTTGCAAATGGCAAGATGTCATTATTTTTTGTGGCTGAGAAATGTTCCCTATAGTGTGTGTGTGCGTGCATGTGTGCGCGCGCACAGTATCTTTTTATCCATTCATCTATTGAGAAGGTGCCACAGATTTCCACACATCTGTGGTATTGTGGCAACTGGACTTAATAAAGATCATAGAAGAATGACATGGTTCCCTAAAAAAGGCTCAAGTTATTCCTTATCCCAACTCATGGACCCATAGAGCTTGTCTGCCCTTCCAGGCGTGAGGACCCTTGACACTTGCTCAGCGGGAGGTGAAGGTTCTGGTTGCAGGAAGACAGAACACAGAGCATCTCTTGGGGGTTTGGGTCTCTTATCATGGGCTTCACCCTGGCTTGGTTCTTCCTTGTCCTTCAGAATCTGCAAAGAGCCTGGTTAATGAGCAGTGAACCTGTCCTCACCAGCCTCAGCTGAAATTTCCTTCTGCCAATGGCAATTTCATCTGCCGTGGTCCCTTCACTGGGGCCCAGGTAGAAACCGGAGCAAGGCGGGAAAGGTTTAATTGGGCCCCAAATGTGATTAACCAGGACTGGCTCACATATCCTCTGCCAGTTTTTAGCTTGCAACAAATTCTAGCATTACCCAGTGGGTCCTAAAAGCCGCTCCGCTTTTAATGTTCCTTGCCTCATTTACTCAAGTTGGAATCTAAATCAAAGGGTAACATCTATATTGGGGATAACTTTATAGTTTATCTTAATATAAAGACTAATAAATGTCATGCTTTAAAGTAGCTTTTTAAAAACAATGGTTTAAAAATGTTACATACTTTTAAGGGAATCTGGTAAGCAGCTGACAGAATCTGGTACATTGTAATTTTTTGGTATTACAAAAACAGAGCAACAAGAATGGGAGAGAGAGGCTCAAAGATACATCCCACACCTTCCCACTGAGCTCCGAACAGGACTCCTTGACAACAGGGTCCCCTTACTGGCCTTCTTCACATTGGAAAGAAGTATAATTCAGGCTCATGGAATCTTCTTGGAATCAACATTTCTAGCATGAGCATTTGGGACAAAACCGTTTACTGACTCCATCTTGGTCACATGGTGTGTAGGGAGACAGGAGCATGTGTTTTAGGGGAAACAGCATATGAAGTGAATCCGTAGCCTCAGTCTCAGCCCAGCTGTGCCTCCGATGTAATCTGTAGCTGGAGGTAGGCCACTTAACCTCATAGGGCTTCCTGTTCTTCATCTGGGAAAGGAGGGATTTGGCAAGATGGCCTCTGTGTCTTATGGTTTCTGGCTCTGTGGTTTTCAGGTTGTATCCCAGAGTCCCATTGTTTTGTATTGCTTTGAATCAATGGATTGATTTGTAGAGTAGCTACTGTGTACTTAGCTCCATGCTAAATTCTACAATCAGTTCTATTGCACAGATACCGACTAACAGACATTGGGATAAGTGCTGTGGATACAAAGAGGTAAAGCATGGTCCCTTTCCACTAAAAGTATATGGTTCTATTTTAGAAAGTTGTGAAGAAGAAGGAGAGCTTCTTCTGCTATTTCTGGATACTTTGTGTACTTTGCTTCATGCATACTCTGGCCATTCACAGGGCTGGGACATCTTCTTTCCCTTTATCTATCTAGCAAACTCCAAAGTATCTATCCAGCTCCAAATAGATTACCATCACTTCTCTATAGCATTTTTTGGTTTCCAGGCCTATTTTATTTACTTCATCTTGTGCTTAGCCCTTATAATTGCCCTTAAACAACACTGTGTTATCCTAATTTGTAAAATGATGAAATATGCCAAACATATGAGGTATAGAGAATAATTTAATATGTATCATGTATCCACCATTCAGATGAAAAATTAAAGCAAAATTATTGAAGCTTTTCAAAATGCTCCTGGAACACATTGTCCCCCTTCCTTCTTTCCTGGGGGGAGACTATCCTGAATTAGTGTCTACAAAATTAGTAATTAGTGCAGATGATAGGCATCTCTCTGTTATTCTCTCCTAAAGACCAGCCTCATGCCTCAGACCATTCAGATTATTAACTCTCACCTTCAGATATAAGGAGAGGCTTTGTATGTGGAGCTGGATATTACTTGGCATTATGGTTTATAGTGACTATGACTCCCTTCTTGACTTAACATTGGTCAGGCTCCTCTGAGCTCTGTCCTGGATTAGGCTTAGTTCTTGGTCTGCTGAGGGCAATTTTAGCAAGAGTTCTCTGAACCTCGATACCCAGCTAAGTACCCCTTTCCCCAACCTGTGATATTCAGTCTATACCTCTCCTCACCACCCTCCATACCTAACCCAATTCCTCTTGGTAACTTTTCATCCTTTCTCCTACCCTGCCTTTTAGCTAGAATCCCTCAGCTTTCTTTGTTGTTTTCAGAGTGGAGTTCAATCTCTCTCCCCTATTTGCAATAGTCTCTAATAAAGTCTTCCTTGTCTGTTTAATAGGTCCAATGCAAATTTTCTTTTACAATAGGAAGTAAAAGGAGAATAAAAACCTTTCTGCCAGGCCTCTGCATTTTATGTAACCTAGTATGTTTCAAACTTACTGAACTAGAAAATGCATCCCCTTCCCCAAATGAAACCGCATCAAATCTTTGAAATGCTTTATTTGGAAAAAAGAGTCTTTGCAGATGTAACTGAATTAAGGTTCTTGAGATGAGGAGATTAACTGTGGACTCTCCAGGTGGACTCTAAACCAGCAACACCTCCAGGAAAGACCATCACAACTGTCCATAGAGGAGAAAAGCAGAGAGAGGTCCAATACCACACACACACAGAGGGGAGGGTGGTGTGAGGACAGAAACAGAGACTAGAGCAAGGTGACCACAAACCAACAAATACTGACAGCCACTAGAAGCTGGAAGAGGCAAGGAATACATTCTCCCCTAGACTCTTTGGAGGGAAAATGCCCCTGCCAACCCTTTGATTTCAGAATTCCAACCTCTAGAACTGTGAGGAAACAAATTTCTGTTACTTTAAGCCACCAAGTTTATGATATTTTGTTATAGTGACAAAGTCTCTCTCTCACCAAACACTGCTTAGAATCCTTTGAGGTCAGGGGACCCTGGGTTGCTCAGTTGGTTAAGCATCTGCTTTCACTCAGGTCATGATCTCAGGGTCCTGGGATCAAGCCCAACGTTGGGCTCCCTGCTTAGCAGGGAGTCTGCTTCTCCCTCTCACTCTCCCTCTGTGCTCATGCTCTCTCTCTCTCTTTCAAATAAATAAACAAAATCTTAAAAAAAAAAAAAGAATCCTTTGAGGTCAGAGTAGAGCACATCCTCTCCCCACTATTGCAGTAGTCTTGAATAAAATCTTCCTGTTTCAATGGATGTCGGAATAATTTCTTATTTAACAGTTATGGTGCCTGTGACTTGGACAGGATCAGATTCATCATTGGACCCCATGACCTCTTGTCTGGGACCCCAGGTATGCACCTTAAGGCTTCATCTTCACTCCTGACTGATAGATCAGGGATCCATTCATGAGTCTGACTCCTGACCCAATCCATTGCTCAGATTTTGCTCTTTAAGATTCTGAGTATACTCTAGAAGCTGGATTTGAATCCCAGGCAAAAAGAGGCTGAGCTAGAGTCCCTGGCTTCTCTGTTCATAAGACACAGGGGCTGAATTAGAGTCTCAGGTTTCTATGCTTGCAAGATACCACTTGTCAAGAACATGGGAGTTTCTTAGTTGACTGACATCCCTCTTTGTGAACCTCCGATGACTGGATGCTCCATCCTTATGGCACATTCTGTCCATTGCATTCCTTGTTGGCAGGGTTTTTTTTTTTTAATTTTTTATTGTTAGGTTAATCACCATATATTACATAATTTGTTTTGGTGTACTGTTCCATGATTTATTGTTTGTTCATAACACCCAGTGCTCCATGCAGAACGTGCCCTCCTCAATACCCATCACCAGGCTAACACATCCCCCCACCCTCCTCCCCTCCAGAAACCTCAGTTTGTTTTTCAGAGTCCATCATCTCTCCTGGTTCGTCTCCCCCTCTGACTTACTCCCCTTCATTCTTCCTCTCCTGCTATCTTCTTCTTTTTCTTTTTTCTTAACATATGTTGCGTTATTTGTTTCAGAAGTACAAATCTGTGATTCAACAGTCTTACACAATTCACAGCGCTCACCGTAGCACATATCTTCCCCAATGTCCATCACCCAGCCACCCCATCCCTCCCACCCCCAACCACTCCAGTAACACTCAGTTTGTTCCTGAGATTAAGAATTCCTCATATCAGTGAGGTCATATGATACATGTCTTTCTCTGATTGACTTATTTCACTCAGCATAACACCCTCCAGTTCCATCCACGTCGTTGCAAATGGCAAGATCTCATTCCTTTTGATGGCTGCATAATATTCCATTGCGTATATACACCACCTCTTCTTTATCCATTCATCTGTCGATGGACATCTTGGCTCTTTCCACAGTTTGGCTATTGTGGACATTGCTGCTATAAACATTGGGGTGCACGTACCCCTTCGGGTCCCTACATTTGTATCTTTGGGGTAAATACCCAGTAGTGCAATTGCTGGATCATATGGTAGCTCTATTTTCAACTGTTTGAGGAACCTCCGTACTGTTTTCCAGAGGGGTTGCACCAGCTTGCATTCCCACCAACAGTGTAGGAGGGTTCCCCTTTCTCCACATCCCCGCCAACATCTGTCGTTCCCTGACTTGTTCATTTTAGCCATTCTGACGGGTGTGAGGTGGTATCTCATTGAGGTTTTGATTTGGATTTCCCTGATGCCGAGCGATGTTGAGTACTTTTTCATGTGCCTGTTGGCCATTTGGATGTCTTCTTTGGAGAAATGTCTGTTCATGTCTTCTGCCCATTTCTTGATTGGATTATTTGTTCTTTGGGTGTTGAGTTTGATAAGTTCTTTATAGATTTTGGATACTAGCCCTTTATCTGATATGTCATTTGCAAATATTTTCTCCCATCCTGTCGGTTGTCTTTTGGTTTTGTGGACTGTTTCTTTTGCTGTGCAAAAGCTTTTTATCTTGATGAAATCCCAATAGTTCATTTTTGCCCTGGCTTCCGGTGCCTTTGGTGATGTTTCTAGGAAGAAGTTGCTGTGGCTGAGGTCGAAGAGGTTGCTACCTGTGTTCTCCTTTAGGATTAGGATGGACTCCTGTCTCGTGTTTAGGTCTTTCAACCATTTGGAGTCTATTTTTGTGTGTGGTGTAAGGAAATGGTCCAGTTTCATTCTTCTGCATGTGGCTGTCCAATTTTCCCAACACCATTTGTTGAAGAGACTGTCTTTTTTCCAATGGACATTCTTTCCTGCTTTGTCAAAGATAAGTTGACCATAGAGTTGAGGGTCCATTTCTGGGCTCTCGATTCTGTTCCATTGATCTTTGTGTCTGTTTTTGTGCCAGTACCATACTGTCTCGATGATGACAGCTTTGTAATAGAGCTGGAAGTCCGGAATTGTGATGCTGCGAGCTTTGCTTTTCTTTTTCAATATTCCTCTGGCTATTCTGGGTCTCTTCTGGTTCCATACAAATTTTAGGATTATTTGTTCCATTTCTTTGAAAAAAGTGGATGGTATTTTGATGGGGATTGCATTGAATGTGTAGATTGCTCTAGGTAGCATTGACATCTTCACAATGTTGGTTCTTCCAATCCATGAGCATGGAACGTGTTTCCATTTCTTTGTGTCTTCTTCAATTTCTTTCCTGAGTATTTTATAGTTTTCTGAGTACAGATCCTTTGCCTCTTTGGTTAAATTTATTCCTAGGTATCTTATGCTTTTGGGTGCAATTGTGAATGGGATCGATTCCTTGATTTGTCTCTCTTCTGTCTTGTTGTTGGTGTATAGGAATGCCACTGATTTCTGTGCATTGATTTTATAGCCTGCTACTTGACTGAATTCCTGGATGAGTTCTAGCAGTTTTGGGGTGGAGTCTTTTGGGTTTTCCACATAAAGTATCATATCATCTGCAAAGAGTGAGAGTTTGACTTCCTCTTTGCCGATTTGGATGCCTTTGATTTCTTTTTGTTGTCTGATTGCTGTGTCTAGGACTTCTAATACTATGTTGAATAGCAGTGGTGAGAGTGGACATCCCTGCCGCGTTCCTGACCTTAGGGGAAAAGCTCTCAGCTTTTCCCCATTGAGAATGATATTCGCTGTAGGTTTTTCGTAGATGGCTTTTATGATATTGAGGTATGTACCCTCTATCCCTATACTCTGAAGAGTTTTGATCAAGAAAGGATGCTGTACTTTGTCAAATGCTTTTTCTGCATCTATTGAGAGGATCATATGATTCTTGTTCTTTCTTTTGTTAATGTATTGTATCACGTTGATTGATTTGCGGATGTTGAACCAGCCTTGCAGCCCAGGGATAAATCCCACTTGGTCGTGGTGAATAATCCTTTTAATGTACTGTTGGATCCTATTGGCTAGTTTTTTGGTGAGAATTTTTGCATCCAAGTTCATCAAGGATATTGGTCTGTAATTCTCCTTTTTGATGGGATCTTTGTCTGGTTTTGGGATCAAGGTAATGGTGGCCTCATAAAATGAATTTGGAAGTTTTCTTCCATTTCTATTTTTTGGAACAGTTTCAGGAGAATAGGTATTAATTCTTCTTTAAATGTCTGATAGAATTCCCCTGGGAAGCCATCTGGCCCTGGGCTTTTGTTTCTTGGGAGATTTTTGATGACTGCTTCCATTTCCTTAGTGGTTATAGGTCTGTTCAGGTTTTCTATTTCTTCCTGGTTCAGTTTTGGTAGTTGATACATCTCTAGGAATGCACCCATTTCTTCCAGGTTATCTAATTTGCTGGTAGAGAGTTGCTCATAGTATGTTCTTATAATAGTTTGTATTTCTTTGGTGTTGGTTGTGATCTCTCCTCTTTCATTCATGATTTTGTCGATTTGGGTCATTTCTCTTTTCTTTTTGATAAGTCTGGCCAGGGGTTTATCAATCTTGTTAATTCTTTCAAAGAACCAGCTCCTAGTTTCGTTGATCTGTTCTACTGTTCTTTTGGTTTCTATTTCATTGATTTCTGCTCTGATCTTTATGATTTCTCTTCTCCTGCTGGGTTTAGGCTTTATTTGCTCTTCTTTCTCCAGCTCCTTTAGGTGTAGGGTTAGATTGTGTATTTGAGACCTTTCTTGTTTCTTGAGAAAGGCTTGTATTGCTATATACTTTCCTCTCAGGACTGCCTTTGCTGTATCCCAAAGATTTTGGACAGTTGTGTTTTCATTTTCACTGGTTTCCATGAATTTTTTTAATTCTTCTTTAATTTCCTGGTTGACCCATTCATTCTTCAGTAGGATGCTCTTTAGCCTCCATGTATTTGAGTTCTTTCCGACTTTCCTCTTGTGATTGACTTCTAGTTTCAAAGCATTGTGGTCTGAAAATATGCAGGGAATGATCCCAGTCTTTTGGTACCGGTTGAGACCTGATTTGTGACCTAGGATGTGATCAATTCTGGAGAATGTTCCATGGGCACTAGAGAAGAATGTGTATTCCGTTGCTTTGGGATGGAATGTTCTGAATATGTCTGTGAAGTCCATTTGGTCCAGTGTGTCATTTAAAGTCTTTATTTCCTTGTTGATCTTTTGCTTAGATGATCTGTCCATTTCAGTCATGGGGGTGTTAAAGTCCCCCACTATTATTGTGTTGTTGTCAATGTGTTTCTTTGCTTTTGTTATTAATTGCCTTATATAATTGGCTGCTCCCATGTTCGGGGCATAGATATTTACAATTGTTAGATCTTCTTGTTGGATAGACCCTTTAAGTAGGATATAGTGTCCTTCCTCATCTCTTATTACAGTCTTTGTTTTAAAATCTAGTTTGTCTGATATAAGGATTGCCACCCCAGCTTTCTTTTGGTGTCCATTAGCATGGTAAATGGTTTTCCACCCCCTCACTTTCAATCTGGGGGTGTCTTTGGGTCTAAAATTGGAGTCTCTGGCAGACAGCATATTGATGGGTCTTGTTTTTTAATCCAATCTGATAGCCTGTGTCTTTTGATTGGGGCATTGAGCCCATTTACATTCAGGGTAACTATTGAAAGGTATGAATTTAGTGCCATTGTATTGCCTGTAAGGTGACTGTTACTGTATGTTGTCTGTGTTCCTTTCTGATCTTTGCTGCTTTTAGGCTCTCTCTTTGCTTAGAGGACCCCTTTCAATATTTCTTGGAGGGCTGGTTTCGTGTTTGCAAATTCCTTTAGTTTTTGTTTGTTCTGGAAGCTTTTTATCTCTCCTTCTATTTTCAATGACAGCCTAGCTGGATATAGTATTCTTGGCTGCATATTTTTCTCGTTTAGTGCTCTGAAGATATCTTGCCAGTCCTTTCTGGCCTGCCAGGTCTCTGTGGATAGGTCTGTTGCCAATCTAATATTTTTACCATTGTAGGTTACATATCTCTTCTCCCGAGCTGCTTTCAGGATTTTCTCTGTATCTGTGAGACTCATAAGTTTTACTATTAGATGTCGGGGTGTTGACCTATTATTATTGATTTTGAGAGGGGTTCTCTGTGCCTCCTGGATTTTGATGCCTGTTTCCTTCCCCACATTAGGGAAGTTCTCTGCCATTATTTGCTCCAGTATACCTTCTGCCCCTCTCTCTCTTTCTTCTTCTTCTGGGATCCCAATTATTCTAATGTTGTTTCATCTTATCGAATCACTTATCTCTCGAATTCTGCCCTCGTGATCCTGTAGTTGTTTCTCCCTCTTTTTCTCAGCCTCTTTACTTTCCATCATTTGGTCTTCTATATCACTGATTCTCTCTTCTGCCTCATTTATCCTAGCAGTTAGTGCCCCCATTTTTGATTGCACCTCATCAATAGCCTTTTTGATTTCGACTTGGTTAGATTTTAGTTCTTTTATTTCTCCAGAAAGGGTTTCTCTAATAACTTCCACGCTTTTTTCAAGCCCAGCTAGTATCTTTAAAGTCAGGATTCTGAACTCTAGGTCCAACCTCGTACTAATGTCCGTATTGAGTAGGTCCCTGGCTGACGGTCCTACCTCTTGTTCTTTTTGCTGAGGTGATTTTTTTCGTCTTGTCATTTTGTCCAGAGGAGAATAGGTGAATGAGAGAACAAAATGCTAACAGGTTTACAACGTCCCCAGCAAATATACTGTATACAAATCAGAAAAGACCTGAAACCAGGGGAAAAGAAAGGGAAAGAAAGAAAAAAGAAAGAGAAAAAAAAAAAAGAAAAAAAAGAATAAAAAGATAAAAACAAAAACAGAACAATAGAAAAAAAGCAGAATGTGATCAAATATGATCAGGCTAGTGCATAGATCAGTGCCACACACTAGATTTTGGGCGTATTTTGTTCTGTTAGAAAAAAGTGCCTCCTAAAATTTTAAAGGAATAAAGACATATATGTACAAAATAAGGGTTAATACAATAAAGGGATAGAAGATGACTGTAAAGATGAAAATTATTAAAGATTTTATAAAAGGACTTGATAAGATAAGAAATTGTTTGAAAAAAGAAAGAAGATTAAAAAAAAAAAGATAAAAGGGAGAGAATGTGATCAGGCAGGAGAGTAGAACAAAGCCATACACTAGTGATTTAGGGTATATTTTGATCTGCTAGAAGAAACTGTATCTCAAAATTTTAAAGAGAGAACAACTTATATATTAGCCAAAAATAAGGGTAACTTCTATGAAGGGATAAAATATGACTCTAAAAATGAAAAATAAAAAATGTTTTTTTTTTTAAAGAGATTGATAAGATGTTGGTTGAAAAAGGGAAAAAGAAAAAGAAAAAAAACAGTTAACAAAAATTAACTTTGATGAACTAATGAATCATGGTTAAAAAAAAGCCATGAATTCTATGTGCAGTATTCCCCTAGCGCTGGAGTTCTCCCGTTCTCCTTGATCGGTAAACTTGGTCTTGGCTTGCTGGCTGTTCGTGCTGGTCTTCTGGGGGAGGGGCCTGTTGCCGTGGTTTCCAAATATCTTTGCCGGAGGCTGAATTGCCCCGCCCTTGTTGGTCCGGGCTAAGCAAGCTGCTCGGGTTTGATCTCAGGAGCTTTTGTTCCCTGCAAGCTCTCCGTACAGCCTTGGAGGACCAGGGCAAAAATGGTGCCCTCCCAATCTCCACCCGGAGGAGCTGAGAACTCGGGGCCCCGCTCCTCAGTGCGCCCCCAGAGAAAAGCAGTCACTCCCTTGTCCCCGGTCTCCGGCCGCACTCCGTGCTCACCCGGCCTGTGACCGAGCGTTTCTATCTCTGGCACCCGACCCCGTGTGGAGTCTCCAAATCTAGCAGATCCCTGCGGTGCGTTCCCGCGCCGCTCTTCCCCGGGAAGGAAGGGGAGTCTCTCCGGCTCTGCCGCTTGTTGGGTCCCTGCTGCAGGAGCAGTGGCCTGACTGGGCCGCGGATCACAGTTTATGGCCACCCCGAGCTGAGAGCCTGCGCCTTGGCTCCGTCTCTGCAGCCAGCTTCCCCGCTCCGATCCCTGGGAGCTCTGCCACACTCAGGTATCCCCGGTCTTTCTGTGACACCGAGGGTCCTGAGACCACACTGTCCTGCGAGGGTTCCACCCCCGCTTAGCCACTGGAGCGACGTCCCTCAGCGGAGCCGACTTCTAAAAGGTCCGATTTTGTGCTCCGCGGCTCTAGCACTTGCCAGAAGCGGCCGACGGAGGCCCCCTCCCCCGTCGTCTATCCTCCCGAATATCGCCTCGGATTCACTTCTCCGCACGTCCTACCTTCCAGTCAGTGGTCGCTTCTCTGTTCAAGAGTTGTTGCTACTCTACTCTTTGATCTCCTGTTGAGTTCGTAGGTGTTCAGAATGGTTTGATCCCTATTCAGCTGAATTCCTGAGACCAGACGAAATCTAGGTCTCCTACTCCTCCGCCATCTTGCTCCGCCCCCCTGTTGGCAGGGTTTTACCAAGAATAATTTGGGAGTTCATTGGTCTTTTCAGAAACCTCAAGATCTTTCCAAATTGACTCATCTATGACCTCTCTCTTTCTAGCACCTTCATTCCTCCTTCCCCTCTTTACTGCCTTCAGTCTTCCAGCCAGTTCCCTGTAGCCCCCTTGGCACATCCTGCCTTGGCCATTGTGCCCACTTCCTTCTAGCTGGTTATATGATTGGGCACCAAACAAGCTCACCTTTTTGATTTTGCCCATCTCTGGCCAATGTTTTGATGACTATATGAACTACCTCCTGAGTCACCTTATACCCTGGCTCCCTCTGGCCTGTTCATGGCTCCTAGATAGCTCCCCCATTTCAACCCTGTTAGCCTTGTAGTGGCACTAACGTCTAGTCTAGAACCTGATGGGAGTCACTAAGGCAAAGTTTTCAAAAAGCATGCTACCACACAGTGTTTCTTTTTTTTTTTTTTTTTTTACTTTTTTTAAATTTTTATTGTTATGTTAATCACCATATATTGCATCATTAGTTTTTGGTGCAGTGTTCCATGATTCATTGTTTGTTCATAACACCCAGTGCTCCATGCAGAACGTGCCCTCCTCAATACCCATCACCAGGCTAACCCAACCCCCTACCCCCCTCCCCTCTAGAACCCTCAGTTTGTTTTTCAGAGTCCATCATCTCTCATGGTTCGTCTCCCCCTCTGACATACTCCCTTTTTCTTCCTCTCCTGTTATCTTCTTCTTTTTCTTTTTTCTTAAAATATGTTGCGTTATTTGTTTCAGAAGTACAGAACTGTGATTCTACAGTCTTGCACAATTCACAGCGCTCACCATAGCACATACCCTCCCCAATGTCTACCACCCAGCCACCCCATCCCTCCCACCCCCCACCACTCCAGCAACCCTCAGTTTGTTTCCTGAGATTAAGAATTCCTCATATCAGTGAGGTCATATGATACATGTCTTTCTCTGATTGACTTATTTCACTCAGCATAACACCCTCCAGTTCCATCCACGTCGTTGCAAATGGCAAGATCTCATTCCTTTTGATGGCTGCATAATATTCCATTGTGTATATATACCACATCTTCTTTATCCATTCATCTGTCGATGGGCATCTTGGCTCTTTCCACAGTTTGGCTATGGTGGACATTGCTGCTATAAACATTGGGGTGCACGTACCCCTTTGGGTCCCTACATTTGTATCTTTGTGGTAAATACCCAGTAGTGCAATTGCTGGATCGAACGGTAGCTCTAATTTCAACTGTTTGAGGAACCTCCATACTGTTTTCCAGAGGGGTTGCACCAGCTTGCATTCCCACCAACAGTGTAGGAGGGTTCCCCTTTCTCCACATCCCCGCCAACATCTGTCGTTCCCTGACTTGTTCATTTTAGCCATTCTGACGGGTGTGAGGTGGTATCTCATTGAGGTTTTGATTTGGATTTCCCTGATGCCGGGCGATGTTGAGCACTTTTTCATGTGCCTGTTGGCCATTTGGATGTCTTCTTTGGAGAAATGTCTGTTCATGTCTTCTGCCCATTTCTTGATTGGATTATTTGTTCTTTGGGTGTTGAGTTTGATAAGTTCTTTATAGATTTTGGATACTAGCCCTTTATCTGATATGTCGTTTGCAAATATTTTCTGCCATTCTGTCGGTTGTCTTTTGGTTTTGTGGACTGTTTCTTTTGCTGTGCAAAAGCTTTTTATCTTGATGAAATCCCAATAGTTCATTTTTGCCCTGGCTTCCCGTGCCTTTGGCGATGTTTCTAGGAAGAAGTTGCTGCGGCTAAGGTCGAAAAGGTTGCTACCTGTGTTCTCCTTTAGGATTTGGATGGACTCCTGTCTCACGTTTAGGTCTTTCAACCATTTGGAGTCTATTTTTGTGTGTGGTGTAAGGAAATGGTCCAGTTTCATTCTTCTGCATGTGGCTGTCCAATTTTCCCAACACCATTTGTGGAAGAGACTGTCTCTTTGCCATTGGACATTCTTTCCTGCTTTATCAAAGATAAGTTGACCATAGAGTTGAGGGTCCATTTCTGGGCTCTCGATTCTGTTCCATTGATCTATGTGTCTGTTTTTGTGCCAGTACCATACTGTCTTGATGATGACAGCTTTGTAATAGAGCTGGAAGTCCGGAATTGTGATGCCGCCAGCTTTGCTTTTCTTTTTCAGTATTCCTCTGGCTATTCTGGGTCTCTTCTGGTTCCATACAAATTTTAGGATTATTTGTTCCATTTCTTTGAAAAAAGTGGATGGTATTTTGATGGGGATTGCATTGAATGTGTAGATTGCTCTAGGTAGCATTGACATCTTCACAATGTTGATTCTCCCAATCCATGAGCATGGAACGTTTTTCCATTTCTTTGTGTCTTCTTCAATTTCTTTCATGAGTATTTTATAGTTTTCTGAGTACAGATCCTTTGCCTCTTTGGTTAGATTTATTCCTAGGTATCTAATGGTTTTGGGTGCAATTGTAAATGGGATCGACTCCTTGATTTGTCTCTCTTCTGTCTTGTTGTTGGTGTATAGGAATGCCACTGATTTCTGTGCATTGATTTTATAGCCTGCTACTTGACTGAATTCCTGGATGAGTTCTAGCAGTTTTGGGGTGGAGTCTTTTGGGTTTTCCACATACAGTATCATATCATCTGCAAAGAGTGAGAGTTTGACTTCCTCTTTGCCGATTTGGATGCCTTTGATTTCTTTTTGTTGTCTGATTGCTGTGGCTAGGACTTCTAATACTATGTTGAATAGCAGTGGTGAGAGTGGACATCCCTGCCGCGTTCCCGACCTTAGGGGAAAAGCTCTCAGCTTTTCCCCATTGAGAATGATATTCGCTGTAGGTTTTTCATAGATGGCTTTTATGATATTGAGGTATGTACCCTCTATCCCTATACTCTGAAGAGTTTTGATCAAGAAAGGATGCTGTACTTTGTCAAATGCTTTTTCTGCATCTATTGAGAGGATCATATGATTCTTGTTCTTTCTTTTGTTAATGTATTGTATCACGTTGATTGATTTGCGGATGTTGAACCAGCCTTGCAGCCCAGGGATAAATCCCACTTGGTCGTGGTGAATAATCCTTTTAATGTACTGTTGGATCCTATTGGCTAGTTTTTTGGTGAGAATTTTTGCATCCATGTTCATCAAGGATATTGGTCTGTAATTCTCTTTTTTGATGGGGTCTTTGTCTGGTTTTGGGATCAAGGTAATGCTGGCCTCATAAAATGAGTTTGGAAGTTTCCCTTCCATTTCTATTTTTTGGAACAGTTTCAGGAGAATAGGTATTAATTCTTCTTGAAATGTCTGATAGAATTCCCCTGGGAAGCCATCTGGCCCTGGGCTTTTGTTTCTTGGGAGATTTTTGATGACTGTTTCAATTTCCTTAGTGGTTATAGGTCTGTTCAGGTTTTCTATTTCTTCCTGGTTCAATTTTGGTAGTTGATACATCTCTAGGAATGCACCCATTTCTTCCAGGTTATCTAATTTGCTGGCATAGAGTTGCTCATAATATGTTCTTATAATTGTTTGTATTTCTTTGGTGTTGGTTGTGATCTCTCCTCTTTCATTCATGATTTTGTTGATTTGGGTCATTTCTCTTTTGTTTTTGATCAGTCTGGCCAGGGGTTTATCAATCTTGTTAATTCTTTCAAAGAACCAGCTCCTAGTTTCGTTGATCTGTTCTACTGTTCTTTTGGTTTCTAGTTCATTGATTTCTGCTCTGATCTTTATGATTTCTCTTCTCCTGCTGGGTTTAGGCTTTATTTGCTCTTCTTTCTCCAGCTCCTTTAGGTGTAGGGTTAGGTTGTGTATTTGAGACCTTTCTTGTTTCTTGAGAAAGGCTTGTATTGCTATATACTTTCCTCTCAGGACTGCCTTTGCTGTATCCCAAAGATTTTGAACAGTTGTGTTTTCATTTTCATTGGTTTCCATGAATTTTTTTAATTCTTCTTTAATTTCTTGGTTGACCCATTCATTCTTTAGTAGGATGCTCTTTAGCCTCCATGTATTTCAGTTCTTTCCAACTTTCCTCTTGTGGTTGAGTTCTAGTTTCAAAGCATTGTGGTCTGAAAATATGCAGGGAATGATCCCAATCTTTTCGTACCGATTGAGACCTGATTTGTGACCTAGGATGTGATCAATTCTGGAGAATGTTCCATGGGCACTAGAGAAGAATGTGTATTCCTTTGCTTTGGGATGGAATGTTCTGAATATGTCTGTGAAGTCCATTTGGTCCAGTGTGTCATTTAAAGTCTTTATTTCCTTGTTGATCTTTTGCTTAGATGATCTGTCCATTTCAATCAGGGGGGTGTTAAAGTCCCCCACTATTACTGTATTGTTGTCAATGTGTTTCTTTGCTTTTGTTATTAATTGCCTTATATAATTGGCTGCTCCCATGTTCGGGGCATAGATATTTACAATTGTTAGATCTTCTTGTTGGATAGACCCTTTAAGTAGGATATAGTGTCCTTCCTCATCTCTTATTACAGTCTTTGTTTTAAAATCTAGTTTGTCTGATATAAGGATTGCCACCCCAGCTTTCTTTTGGTGTCCATTAGCATGGTAAATGGTTTTCCACCCCCTCACTTTCAATCTGGGGGTGTCTTTGGGTCTAAAATGAGTCTCTTGCAGACAGCATATTGATGCGTCTTGTTTTTTAATCCAATCTGATAGCCTGTGTCTTTTGATTGGGGCATTTAGCCCATTTACATTCAGGGTAACTATTGAAAGGTATGAATTTAGTGCCATTGTATTACCTGTAAGGTGACTGTTAACTGTCTGTTGTCTGTGTTCGTTTCTGCTCTTTGCTGCTTTTAGGTTCTCTCTTTGCTTAGAGGACCCCTCTCAATATTTCTTGGAGGGCTGTTTTCGTGTTTGCAAATTCCTTTAGTTTTTGTTTGTTCTGGAAGCTTTTTATCTCTCCTTCTATTTTCAATGACAGCCTAGCTGGATATAGTATTCTTGGCTGCATATTTTTCTCGTTTAGTGCTCTGAAGATATCTTGCCAGTCCTTTCTGGCCTGCCAGGTCTCTGTGGATAGGTCTGTTGCCAATCTAATGTTTCTACCATTGTAGGTTACATATCTCTTCTCCCGAGCTGCTTTCAGGATTTTCTCTTTGTCTCTGAGACTCGTAAGTTTTACTATTAGATAGTCGGTGTGTTGACCTATTTTTATTGATTTTGAGAGGGGTTCTCTGTGCCTCCTGGATTTTGATGCCTGTTTCCTTCCTCACATTAGGGAAGTTCTCTGCTATAATTTGCTCCAATATACCTTCTGCCCCTCTCTCTCTCTCTTCTTCTTCTGGGATCCCAATTATTCTAATGTTGTTTCGTCTTATCATATCACTTATCTCTCGAATTCTGCCCTCGTGATCCTGTAGTTGTTTCTCTCTCTTTTTCTCAGCCTCTTTATTTTCCATCATTTGATCTTCTATATCGCTGATTCTCTCTTCTGCCTCATTTATCCTAGCATTTAGTGCCCCCATTTTTGATTGCACCTCATCAATAGCCTTTTTGATTTCGATTTGGTTAGATTTTAGTTCTTTTATTTCTCCAGAAAGGGTTTCTCTAATAACTTCCACGCTTTTTTCAAGCCCAGCTAGTATCTTTAAAGTCATGATTCTGAACTCTAGGTCCGACATCGTACTAATGTCCGTATTGAGTAGGTCCCTGGCTGACGGTACTACCTCTTGTTCTTTTTGGTGAGGTGATTTCTTTCGTCTTGTCATTTTGTCCAGAGGAGAATAGATGAATGAGAGAACAAAATGCTAACAGGTTTACAACGTCCCCAGCAAATATACTGTATACAAATCAGAAAAGACCTGAAACCAGGGGAAAAGAAAGGGAAAGAAAGAAAAAAGGAAGAGAAAAAGAAAAGAAAAAAAAAGATAAAAACAAAAACAAAACAATACAAAAAAGGCAGAATATGATCAAATATGATCAGGCTAGTGCATAGATCAGTGCCACACACTAGGTTTTGGGCGTATTTTGGTCTGTTAGAAAAAAAGTGCCTCCTAAAATTTTAAAGGAAGAAAGACATATATGTACAAAATAAGGATTGATACAATGAAGGGATGGAAGATGACTGTAAAGATGAAAATTATAAAAGATTTTATAAAAGGACTTGGTAAGATAAGTTGTTTGAAAAAAGAAAGAAGATTTAAGAAAAAAAAAAAAGGAAAAAGGGAGAGAATGTGATCAGGCAGGAGACTAGAACAAAGCCATACACTAGTGATTTAGGGTATATTTTGATCTGTTAGAAGAAACTGTACCTCAAAATTTTAAAGAGAGAACAACTTATATATATATGCCAAAAATAAGGGTAACTACTATGAAGGGATAAAATATGACTCTAAGAATGAAAAATAAAAAATGTTTTTTTTTTTTTTAAAAAGGGATTTATAAGATGTTGGTTGAAAAAGGGAAAAAGAAAAAAAAACAGTCAACAAAAATTAACTTTGATGAAATAATGAATCATGGTAAAAAAAAAAAAAAAAAAGCCATGAATCTATGTGCAGTATTCCCCTAGCGCTGGAGTTCTTCTATTCTCCTTGATCAATCAACTTGGTCTTGGCTTGCTGGCTCTTTGTGCTGATCTTCTGGGGGAGGGGCCTGTTGCTGTGGTTTCCAAATGTCTTTGCCGGAGGCGGAATTGCCCCGCCCTTGTCGGTCCGGGCTAAGGAAGCTGCTCCGGTTTGCTCTCAGGAGCTTTTGTTCCCTGCAAGCTCTCGGTATAGCTTTGGAGGACCAGGGCAGAAATGGTGGCCTCCCAATCTCCACTCGGAGGAGCTGAGAACTCGGGGCCCCGCTCCTCAGTGCGCCCCCAGAGAAAAGCAGTCACTTCTGTGTCCCCGGTCTCCGGCCGCACTCCGTGCTCACCCGGCCTGTGATCGAGCTTTGCTATCTCTGGCACCCGACCCCGCGCGGAGTCTCCAAACCCAGCAGATCCCTGCAGTGCGTTCCCGCACCGCTCCTCCCCGGGAAGGAAGGGGAGTCTCCCCGGATCTGCTGCTTGTTGGGTCCCTGCTGGGGGAGCCGTGCCCCGACTGGGCCGCAGATCACAGTTTATGGCAACCCCGAGCTGAGAGCCCGCGACTCTGCTCCGTCTCTGTAGCCGGCTTCCCCGCTCTGATACCTGGGAGCTCTGCCGCACTCAGGCACCCCCGGTCTCTCTGTGACCCCAGGGGTCCTGAGACCACACTGTCCCGGGAGGATTCCACCCCCCGCTTAGCCACTGCAGCGACGTCCCTCCGCCGAGCCAACTTCTAAAAGGTCCGATTTTGTGCTCCGCGGCTCTAGCACTTGCCAGAAGCGGCCGGCGGAGGCCCCTCCCCCGCCGTCTATCCTCCCGAATATCGCCTCGGATTCACTTCTCCGCACGCCCTACCTTCCAGTAAGTGGTCGCTTCTCTGTTCAGAGAGTTGTTGCTACTCTCCTGTTCGATCTCCTGTTGAGTTCGTAGGTGTTCAGAATGGTTTGATCCCTATTCAGCTGAATTCCTGAGACCAGACGAAATCTAGGTCTCCTACTCCTCCGCCATCTTGCTCCGCCCCCCTGTTGGCAGGGTTTTACCAAGAATAATTTGGGAGTTCATTGGTCTTTTCAGAAACCTCAAGATCTTTCCAAATTGACTCATCTATGACCTCTCTCTTTCTAGCACCTTCATTCCTCCTTCCCCTCTTTACTGCCTTCAGTCTTCCAGCCAGTTCCCTGTAGCCCCCTTGGCACATCCTGCCTTGGCCATTGTGCCCACTTCCTTCTAGCTGGTTATATGATTGGGCACCAAACAAGCTCACCTTTTTGATTTTGCCCATCTCTGGCCAATGTTTTGATGACTATATGAACTACCTCCTGAGTCACCTTATACCCTGGCTCCCTCTGGCCTGTTCATGGCTCCTAGATAGCTCCCCCATTTCAACCCTGTTAGCCTTGTAGTGGCACTAACGTCTAGTCTAGAACCTGATGGGAGTCACTAAGGCAAAGTTTTCAAAAGCATGCTACCACACAGTGTTTCTTGAGTCCTCTATATGCATGTAGCCTAATCTGAATCAAAGTATGAAATTATTCTTTCCTACAGCTGAGGGTGCATACCATTTCCATTCTCTCTGGAGTGAAATGTTGAGCAGAACATGCAACATAGGGTGGGGTACCATCCACTATAAGAAATATTCCATAACACCCAACCAGGACTAGGAAATCTCACATACTGCAACAATGTAAAAGAGGTAATTTTTCCCAGTCACACAGTTCTGGGGTGGACAAATTTGTGATAACTTTGGAAAGACTTTTTTTCAGCCCCCAAACTTGCTCATGCTTAAAAACTAGTATATACTTTCTCATCTTTCCTATGATGCTTGCAAAAACTCTGGAGCTTGAGAATGTATATGAAACTTAATCTCTAAAAGGTTAAGATCGACTGCAACCAGGAATTAGTCATTATGCTTTAGGGTTTTTTTTTTTTTTTTTAAGGCCTAAAGGTGACAGAGTAAGTAGGTGGAAAGTGTGGGGTTGGAGCCAAGAAGAAGGACTTTGGGGCTTCTCCAAAGCCTGTGTCTATTTTGGGAAGGGAACAAAATACTCACCAAAAAGCATGTGTCATCCGGCTGATTCTATACAACATCCTGAGTGAATTGAACATATTCCAGCCTCTCTGCTAAATGTCATCTCAGATGAGGTGAGTTTCTGATAGGCCCACAAATGCATCCTTTCTGTCTGTCTCTTTTAGAAAAACCCAGTGACTTTTAATTTTTTTCAAATAAATAAGAGAAGTCATATAAACTGGTTAGGCCTCCCTTAGTGCATACATGAGTGGGTCAAAAGATGTCAAGTTTTCATCATGTCAAGAGACAAGTATTGGCCTGGGAACAGGATGTACATCCAGAATCTGGGACTAGGTAAATAAAAGAACATAGAAATAGGAGAAGCATGACATGGACAGGATAAAGATGGGTCCAGATTCTGAAAAGAGCTAAGGTTGATGCTTTGTTCAGTGAGTGTTCACTGCACGGTGGAGAGGGTGGAGACAATAGACCTTTGAAGCTCACCTGCTTCTGCCATGAGGGGCCAGTCATCAGAAGTGGAGATCAGGACTCTAATAACCCACAAGGATGTGCTATGATTTTCCACTGAAGCCTAAAATTTTGTTTTACAGTCACCCCCCTTTTTGATCAAAGGTAACCAAAGTAAGGTTATTCTTGTTGACGGAATCAGTCTGGTCTCATTAGATTTGGCCTGATGATTTACATAAGTGCAGCAAGAGTGGTAATTGACCACAGAGATATTTTAAGGTTTGGTTTGCTGGGATTTTCCATAAGAAATTTCAGATTAGACTTCTAGAAGCCTCTTGAAGTTAGGAGGCCAAGCCAAGAACTCACCATCAGACCTCACATACAGGACCTATGGATTTGGGTTCATGTATTTTCTCAAGGTCTCAAAATATCCTTAATTTCCTCTGCTGGCCAGGAAGTGACCTTCCTTGCTCACCTGTGAGGCTGGGAACTCTGTAAGCTCGATATCAGGCCAGTTTCCCCAGAAGGACTTTGTAAGCATTGGCTGAATTTTCAAAGTCAGTCTTAGGTTCTTTAAAACTGTCTGGTCCCAACTGATTCTGTACACATCATTCTCAAATATAACATTGCAGTCAAAGCCTTGGTTACAAAACCAATGTTTCCAGTCATGTTCAGTTACAAGGAAGACAGATTCTTATTGAACTCATATAAATAATTGTATTGCCATGAAAATAAGAATACACAATAAGAGTTTCAAAATTCTGGAGGGATCAGGCAAGGAGAAAAGGATAAATGTTTCATTTCTGTTTACAAAACAAGAGCCAGCTAAGTCTCTGAGTTTTAGATAGTTCCAGAGAAAAGGGAAAGGAGTTCCTTATATTCACAACATAGAACATTAAAGGAACAAAACCAAAGCAAACAAAAGCCATAAAGAAATCATAATCATGCTTTACTGGTTCTTTCAATCCCATGTAATTAATTCTTTTTCTGATTGATCGTAGGTTAGCCATCTTATGAACCACTTCTGCTTGTCCGCCAGAGTTCTGGAAATCCTTACTCAGCCCAGTGGTGTAATCCTAGTTACTCCGCAATGCCTGGACCCCAGAGTATCTCGCAGTCCTTTCCACGGGCCTCTGAGCTAGTTGTTTTTTGATGAAGGTGAAGCGCTCTGGGCTGTAGCTGAGTGCAGATGCTTTTGAAGAAGAATCAGAGTAAAACACAGAACTCTCGGTGGACGACAGAAGACTTAAAATGTCCATGATTCAAGATCTGATGAGAGTTCATGATAAAAATGACGCGACTGACAAGGAACTTTGGTTGTGGGGAAGAGCAATTGTGTGGAGGTTGAGGAATCAGGATTGCCTGGGAGGTTCCTTGGGCCAGCGCCCCTTCCCAGGCCATGGTTTAAAATAATAACCAGATTTATGATTGATGGTATTATATTTATTTTTGTCTAATACCAGGCAAAGCACCATCAGGACAAACAGAATGAGGACACTGACATATTTTTAGGAACTTGATACAATCTCTGAAATACTTATATTAATAGCATTTACCCATATAAATATAACCTAGGGAAGGATAAGCAGTTCTTATTTGACAATGTTTATCATGCAATTGAACATATGAAATAAACCCAATTATTTTTTAACATTTCTCATTTTATGAGGTGCAAAAAGAAAGCCTTTTAGATTTTCCAGGGACCCTCTGGGAAATACCAAACTCAGTTGGAAAGCAAGAAGATTTCACTTAGGATTGGATTTCGGAAAAGTTGATGGAAATACCAAAAGGCTTGAACTCTTCGCTAAATAGAATCATAGGTCACTGTGAAACAATATATAGCTACTTAGTTCACCAAAGTAACAGTAAAAGGTTACCAAAGTAACTCTAGGTGGTAACATGGTAATTAAAAAAAAAAACTTTCAAAAGTGAGAAGACTGTTCTTTTTATATACACAAGGACAAGGTAAAGTCAATATGAACACAGGAGATCATTCTGATGAGACACAGAATCTTTGTTTTCAAAGCAGATTACACAAAAGGTAAAGGAAAACCTCCTACAATCTCTTCTTAAGAGCAGACCAATAGCCCAAGAAAACTTGGTTCTTTTAACAAATAGAAAACCAAACTCTAGTTTTACATCAGTATTGATACTAAAGTTCATACAAAAAAAAAAACCTTATAAATAAGTCCATCCAATCATAGCTGGGTCGACCTTACGAGATAAGGTTCTTTTTTCACAATTTTTCATAGACTTTTCATAGACTTTCTACAATTCAGTTGTGATTTACCAAAAAGTTTCTGGAAATTGTCTTATGACAGATTTTATAAAACAGAAGTGTTGTTGAAAATTCCATACTTAAAACTTTCATTCTGCACATCAGCCACATACACGTGGTAACTCAGAAGACATAGCTTTTTATTAAACCAATAATATTAAGTGACTTATTTATCAAAGAAATACCCAAATTCTGAATTTGCAAAGCATTTGGGTTAGTTTCTCTATTTCTGGGAATTTTAGGAATTATTGAATTTGCATAAGCACTTACTTATCTCAAATCCAATATGTCATTAGAAAAGGGGGAAATTTGGACACAGAGAGACACACATGGGGAAGATGATGTGACTTGACATGGTCACGTGACTGTAGGGACAAAGCTACAGGCCAAAAAATACCAAAGAATGCCTCAAACACCAGAAACTAGAATAGGCAGGGAAGAATTCTTCCTCAGGGCCATGAGATGGAGCGTGGCCATGCCAACCCTTTGATTTGAACTTCTGGCCTCCAAGAACTGAGACCACCACCTGGTTCATGGTACTTTGTCCCAGTAACCCTAGGAAATACATGCAGGTAGGAGGAGAGAAGTGTGGGGTGAATGAACAGAGGAGCAGGTGGAGCAGGTGGAGAAGGAGTAATTAAGGCAATATCCGGAAAAGCAGAGGTGATCTATCTCCGAGAAGCCAAGAGAAGGAAGGCTGATGGAGAACAGTGGAGAGCAATTTCTGTAGAGGGTCTAAGAAGCTAGGGAAGGAGATTTGGGATCTGACAATCAAGAGGTCACTGTGGGCTTCTGGAAGAGCAGTTGTGGGGAAGTTGAGGAATCAGGATTGCCTGGGAGGTTCCTTGGGCCAGCGCCCCTTCCCAGAGACCACCAGCCTTCTAGCAGCTTGTCTTCCAAGGAACTGAAACACACCTGGTTGGCTCAGTTTGCCTGTGAGGACCACACTGATTCACGTCTTGTTTCTGGCTCTTCTTTAATTAAGGATATCTTTAATTAATTAAGGATATGAAAAGCACTTATTACAAAGGGGAAAAAAAAGTGTTTTATAGCAGCTTGGGGAATAGAATTGTTTATTAAGAAGGAGAATAAAGCAAAATAGAGAATAAATGCAATGAAATTGTTCTTAACAGAACAATGCTCTCAAATCAACATATGAAAAAAATGCCCAACATTATTTATAATCAAAGGGCTGCAAAATAAAGCATTGAGATGCTCTTTTCTTTTCATCAATTTGGCAAAGATTTAAAAATTCACATGGTCACACTCTAAGATTGTGAGACTAAATGTATCTGGGCAGTTCAACCCAATGCTGGGAGTGTAATCTTTCTAGATGGTAATTTGATAGGATATTTAAATGTCTTAAAAATATACAGATGCAGATCCAGAATTTCATTTCTAGATTTTTGTTTTTAAGGAAATAATTAAAGCTATATGAAAAACCTTTATTATAAACATTTACATTTCAGTGTTATTTATATTTCCAAAAAAATTGAAAGCAGATGAACATTCCATAATACAGACTGATTAAATAAGTTCTATATTCTATGATTGGACAATGCAAGTAAATAATGATTTAGAAAACATTTGTAGACAACAAAGATATTCAGAATATATTAATTAAGAATCAAAAGGTATCAAAACAATATTCATAGAAGGAATCAATAAAAAAACATTTTAAGTACCTGAAAGAAAACTATACAAAATGATTAACAGTAGTTAATTTGGGGTAGTGGACGATTTAAAATTTTTGTTTATTTTTCTTCCTTGACTTTTTTTTCTTAAAGTGATCATGCATTGATTTTATATTTGAGATGAATAAGTTTTATAAATAAGAATTGAGTCTATTCAGGACTAGGTCTGAGAGAAATGTTTGATTCACTGAACTTTTATTGAAGAGGAAGCAGTGAGGGGCCCACTTTCCCACCCATTGTATTGATGAAGAGATTCAGGTCCACTGAGGCAATGATTCATGAACCGTCTACTTGTCCCACCATACACCCTCAACCATCTGCCTTGATGTATGTCTTATGTTTAGGGTTTCTATTTTGAAGAATTGTCCTTCCTGGCCACATTGAACATCATAGAGCACAGATGCTAAATGCCCCTTGCTAGAACCAAACTTGTCATCACCATTCAGGCTCAGTCAACGAGCCAGATTCCTTCAATCCAGCCAGCTATCCCACATCAAGGCAGTGGAGTCACAAGATGAGCCCTTAAAACATTGAGCAAAGGAGGAAATTTAGAAGTGCCCTACCCATAGCAGTTAATTATGTTACTGATAACATCAAGATCAATAAGAACTGGGAAATGGTTGATGTAAATTTCAAGGATGAGGTAATAATTGAAAGCAGTAGGTAGGTGGGCTGCATGAGAATTACGCCGGTCACTGAGTGGATTGTTAACCAGCCTGTTCTACCTTCTGTTACAAGGAAAACCCCAAAGTGGGAAACAAACACACGATAGAGTAATTACATAGATACTCAATTTGGTTAACATGGAATTAGGTTTGCCACATAATATATAAGTGCTTGACTCATTTCCAACTTGCCACTTTATTTTCTGCAAATGATTGGCTGACTGTAATTCTACTAATGTGACCTTCCCTTTAGATCACTATAATAGAATGTGGGAAAAACTTCAAATCATGTGTTGTTCTTTCAGCAACTATTTAAAAAGTCCACTTTATTCTTTCCATGCCCAAAGGTAGGACTTTGTAAGCTTTGGTGTGGTTTGTGAGATGAATACATTGGATCAAATTAAGGGGAGATTTTTTGCCCCCTAAGATAAAACAAAACACTCAATACTTTGTGGGTTGAAATACGTGTTGTAAATATTAGCATGTACCAAATGATGGGCTGTCTCTCCTTGTTGAGCAGGACTAAAAAAACCACTCTTTTTTAAAAAATAGAAATGATAAATTCTAGGATAAGAAGAGACAGAGACCAATCAAAAGGTCTATTCTTCTCCTTTTAGTTTCTATAAATTTTGGGGCCAAATGATGTCTAGATATTAGCTATGTGTTAATATTATCCATAAGCCTGAAGATGAGAGTCATCTGGTCCAGGGCACCAGAATTGGGCTTTAAGAGAGGATGACAGAGGGGTGCTCATCATCTGCAGCCAGACCTCTGGCCACACAACCAGATGACCACTGTGAGTTGAGGTGTTTGAGCGCTGGTATTGATGCCCTTATGGCAGAAATTATGGGCCACCAGGCACATGCATTTACCACTCTTTTACCCAGGGTTGCTGTATACAGGTGTGTAGGTCGAGCGAGTAGGAGCTGAAATCCAAGCCATGCTCAGCCATTACCTGAAGGAAGAGATCTCTTTTTGCTAATTTGTACAAAAGCACTGTTCACTCATAGCTAAGCCATATGCCCACAGGCTTACATCTTCCCAGAGGGAACAGTTCCTCTAACTCATGCAAATGCAACAAATAAGAAAGTAGTGGCCTTATCTTTATTCCATTTTTAATCCTTTTTATGTTTATATTTTTAAAAATTCAAGTAAAATTTATATACAGTGAAATGCGTAAATATTGAGGATACAGCTTAATGGATTTCATGTTATCACCTCCAGGAAAGTTTCTTATGCCTCCTGCCCATCAATCCCCAAATCCCAGGGGCAGCCACTGCTGATTTTTATCACCATAGCTTAATTTTTCCAACTTCATATATATATATATGAAATTTAAGAATGTTCATGGCAGCATTTTTTCATAATAGCCAAAATTTATAATAACCCAAATGTTCATCTATAGGAAAATATAATAATTGTGGTTTATCATATATTATTCAACAATAAAAAGAATGAATTATATATGTATATATATAAAACTGTATATGATACTTATATATACTATTATATATTTGCATCTATAACTATATATAATAGCTATATATATAAGTATTGGATCAATATTATGATCATGTAAACAAAAGAAGCCAGGAGCCAGGCACATACACACACATATACATAAATAATCAGTGTAATATATAATTTAATATATATGCATATATATGTAATGTATATGTAAGTTTACATAATCACATTATATAGTATATATTATTATATGTAACATCTATATGATGCATGGTGAGATGATGTTACATAGCACTAAATGTATATAACATTGTAACGCTGGGGGGTGTAGCAGAGGTTACTGCCATCACAAAAGATTTGACAGGTGCAGGGTAGTAATTCTAGCACATCTTCATTTAATTCGTCTTTGGCCTGTGTAGAAGATGTGTGGATATGGGAGACTGACAGGGGTTTATCATTAACACAACAAGGTGGAGCTTCCAATCAAAGTGGGTGTTTCAGATATAGTACTGTTATTGGAGCAAATCAATGTATTTCCCCTTCTCTTCCACCCTGCATCTGGTACACAACTTGACCTATTGACCTACAAAAGCTTTATTTTTCTAGCCTTGTCAGTAAAAATAAGTTAATTGCTTTCACATGATGGGGATAGCAGCATACCCTTATGCTTTTACCTCGGACCAGTGTTGACGCTTCTGTTCACTGACCTAGCCATCTGGAGGAATCCTGATTGTCTTGATACACCCCAGAACATCACATTTGTGCTTTACACTGGTGAGATCGGGCTAACAGGATCTGGTGACTAAGAATTAATAGGCACTTTTGATGGGTTAGTATGTTGAGTCTTGAAGTGTGGTCCCTGGCAGCAGCACCGGGGAACTTGATAGAAAAGCCAACTATCAGACTACATCTCAGGACTATTTGAGCCAAATCTCTTGGAGTAGATGTAGCCCTCTGGGTTTTAAGAAGCACTCTTGGTGATTTTAGTGCATGGTAAAGTTTGACCACCACTGCCTTAGTACAACACCCATATGCCAGAGGATGGAAGATAAATCCCATGAAAATTCAGGGATCTGCCACATAAAGTTTCTAGGTTTCAAGTGGTCCAGGGGTGGTTGGTATATATATTTCTTCAAGTGAGAGGTAATTTGCAGCACGTTACATTGCTCACCAGGAAGAAGAAAGAGATACACACTTAATGGGCCTTTTTGGCTTTTGGAGATTATCTATGACACATTTGGGGATGCTTTTCTGACCCATTCACTGGGTAACCCACTTGATTGCCAGTTTCAAGTGGGGGCCCAAGGAGGAGAAGGCTCTGCAGCAGGTCTAGACTGTAATGCTTGGACAGCTGGACCTTATAACCTTGTCTACATCTGCTATTCTAATTATCTGGGGCATATAGGGAAGGTCCGTAGTACTTCTGACGAATCACAATGGAGAAATCACGATGTAGAACTCCTGGAGCTCAAGCAAGGGATGACTCTTGCATGGGGGACCCATGTTTCAGATGGGCAGTTAGACAAGATGGTCTTTTGCATCACAGTTCTGAGTCCATGATGTGAGTCGGGTTGCCTTCTCCACAACATTCAAGATCTACACTGGGAAAATAGGAATGGGTATGGGAATGAGCTGGAGGTGATGGAGAGAGATAAAGTAGAATGGTGGACCTTGGGCCAATTGACTTGAAGGGATAGTGGAAAAATATGCAAATATGGCCATAATGAGGCTATTTCATGGTGTTTGTCCATGACACACATTTGGGGATGGGATCTAGCCAACCAAGTTTCTGTAAGGCCATTGAAAATCTGGGGGGACAGGGAGATGAGTAAAGTGAAGGTGTTAGAAAATCTGCAGATGGGAAATAAATGTGGCAGGCCTTTTAGGTTACATTTTATCTATTTAAAGTCAGCCCAGTGGCATATTGCTGATGAGCTCCTAAGCAATAAGGCTTTAAGACAACTCTTAAAATAATTGGGTATAATTGAGATGCTTTGAATGAGAAGTGAAACTGGTCCTTGGGGTGGTCAATTCTGGTCTACCATCCTGCATTGCCCTTGCTGTTCTTAAGTAGCCTTTGGAGTACAGGGTGAGGTTAAGGCTGAGACACGTAGTGAAAAGATGGAAGTGTGTTGATTCTTCTCCCTTTGCCTCTGGGTTTTTTCCATGCCTGTCTCTGTTCAGCTTTGTGTCCCAGAACGCTGATCCCTCTGGAAGGCAGGGTGATCTCTCGCCTGGTTTCCTGGGTCCCGGGGCTGCTAGTTATATCTGGTGAACGGAAGGCACAGGCAGGGAATGGGAGCGTGGGTGGTGAGATGCGCAGGTGTTCTTCCTTCTCTTTCTGCCCTGCTCTCTTCTCCTCTCTGGCTACTCTTTGGTGACCAACTCAAGATCTCAGCTAGCCTCACATAATGCTCTTCTTCCTCTTGCTTCATTAGGCCCAATAGTGTTGCCCCAACATCCTTGGCTGGTGTCCTAACACTGCCCACACCTCTACAAAGAAGCTCTTCATTAAAGTCTCTTCAAAACCCCAGCAGATCTTGCCTTCTGTCACTGTTAGGATCCTGATGGATGTAGGCAGCACATTTTATCTCAATGACGGAAAAGATCTGGCCTCCATGAAGCATAAAGTCCATCAGGAGGGAGGGGAATATAGTTTCCACATCTGCAGAATATGTGGGCAATATTATGTGTACATACGTGCCTGACCCAAACCAGTGCTTACTAAGCATCTATTCTTTCTGTGGTTAATAAATTAATCAATCAAGAGAGTAAGGGAGGAGGGGCTTGAGGGAGAGAGAGAGAGAGAGAGAGAGAGAATCCCAAGCAGACTCCCCGCAGAGTGTGGAGCCTGGCATGGAGCTCAGTCTCATGACCTTGAGATCATGACCTGAGCTGAAACCAAGAGTCGGTTGCCTAACCGACTGAGCCGCCCAGGCGCCCGTGAGTTTTGTTTTAATTTTCTTCTGAGGCAAAATTCCTTTATGCTTTGTTCCTCTTCTTTCATCTTAAAGAATCAACAGCTGACCTCAGTATGAAAGAGTTGTACCCCTTACTGTTATCATGGACACAAGGGATTTAGGCTCTTGACTTTTTGAGTGGACATAATAGTCTCATAGAGGACGTACGTAACCATGCACATCTCTGGATTTATCCTGTGCCCTTCCTCTGCCTACATCATCCCTGACCCTCCCTGGACACTGTCAGCTTGACTGAGATAGGCAGACAGGAGGCACAGAATGTCAGAGATGGGAGGGGACATAGGACTCACTTACATGGTGTTACCCAAGGTCTGGTGAGGGTGTGGCATACCTGTTGCTACTTGCTAACCAATGGCCAAGCGTGGACTGAAATTTGGCTCTGTCTCTTGCGGGTGTTCTCTATGTCCATACAAGACCTTGTGACTGATTTTGGATGGTCAGATGAT
Organism: Zalophus californianus; assembly: GCF_009762305.2. Classification (NCBI taxonomy): domain Eukaryota; kingdom Metazoa; phylum Chordata; class Mammalia; order Carnivora; family Otariidae; genus Zalophus; species Zalophus californianus. The sequence continues at coordinate 102,821,669 of NC_045604.1, read as the reverse complement.
GTGCATGCGTTGGAAAAGAATCTTGTTCTCAGTACACGAAACAGCGCTTTGTGGAGAACAGGACAGGCATGTTTCAAATCCTGCTCCTCCCCCCTTTAGAAAGTTCTCACGTTTCTTCTGCTCCACAACCAGGTGGCTGGGGACCCTTCTGTGATTCAATTCATTAGTTTGTGGTGGCTCCAAGCTGTAATGTAAGTCTCCAAAGGGACCCGTCTCATCTCCTCTTCATTAAAATGAAATTTTCCCTGGGCATTTCTGTTAGGCACTTCTCCAGGTATGGAGGAGAAGGACCGAGAGGCAGGGGAGGGGGCTCCGGGCTTAAATGCCAGCAATCCAATTAAAGGAATGTTTAACCTTTGTAAATAAAGCCCCTGTTTGGCTTGCTTCTCAGATGGGGGGAGAAAAATGAACTGATTTCATGGGAAGCCCCATACCGCGAGCCGAGGACTGGTGTTTATGACATCCTTCTGGGCAGAGGGAGCTCAGCCTGCTGTCAAAAATTATTCTCTCTAGACTATGGACTCTGAGAAACAGAGGATTCTAGAGGGGAGGGAGGTGGGGGGAGGGGTTAGCCTGGTGATGGGTATTAAGGAGGGCACATACTGCATGGAGCACCGGGTGTTATATGCAAACAAGGAATCATGGAACACTGCATCAAAAACTAATGATGTAATGTATGGTGATTAACATAACATAATAAAATAAAATTCAAAAAAATAAAATAAATAAATAGAATAGAATTCTCAAAAGAAAAAAACTATTCTCTCTAGAAGTCCAGCAGGCAGCAGATGCAGGAAAACATGCAGGTCAATAAAAACCACCTCCTCGGGTGCCCTTCCTGGTGCAGGGGACTGTTTACCTAAGCATTTGGTTCAAAAGAGCCATCGCTGGGGCCTGTCCAGCTGCTTGGCTTCCATTTAGAATACAAGAAAGAAAATTAAGCGTCAAACAGCGAACAGCGGGAAAGCGAGCTGAAAATGAAGTTGACCACGGAACACAGCTGTGGATGGGGAAGACATCCACGGAGTAGAAGCGGTACAAGGGGAGATGAGAAAGAGCCTATGCGTGTGCAGGTAAACATGTTTAAAGGCAAATAAACTGGAAAACACTTGCCGTAAATATGACATCAGAAGACCGTTGTTATTACTTGTAATTAATTAATTCATGGAATATTTATTGGGCTGCTAGAGATACAGGATCAGTCTTAGCATGCTAGGGGCCATCCTGCTGTGGGAGATAGAATTCATCACCCTTACTTCTAACTGCCTGTTTATTCATCTACGATGGTGGTATGTCAAGGGGCTTCTTTGTACATATTCGCCCCTGTGTTAAGAAAAGCACTAGGATATGAAAAGATCAGTGGACAAAGGGCAAGACCTGGCAGCTCACAAAGGAGGAGATACGTTGGGTTAGAAAACAGTCTAATGTAATGAGCACTGGGTGTGCAACTGATGAATCACTAAACTCATAATACACTATGTATTAATTAATTGAATTTAAATTAAAAAAAAGAAAACAGTCTGCAAACATCCTCGTAATGACTGAAGTGCAAATGGAAATCAGGTAGTTCTGGGCTATTAAATTATCAAAATTGTTTTTTTAAATGATAATACACAAAGCCAGCACAAATGTAGAGAAAGAAGTAAAGTCGTGTGCCTGAAAACAAATAAAAGGTCTTTGGGCAGTATTTTGACAATATTTACCGAGAGTCTTCAAAATGTCCATATTATTTGACAGTGATTATGCTTTTAGAAACTTATGCAAAGGAAAGAATCAAAGATGCAGGCAAGGACATATATAAGAATATTCATAACATAGATTCTGAAAAAAATCACTTTTAATGTCCAACAACAGGCAAGTGGGCAATTAAACTGAGACACATCTGTACAAGAGTTTGTTTTGAATAAAAGTCATGATATCATGAGTTTGAAGAATACTTAATGATAATAAATATGCTCATGATATAATAGCAAGTAAAGGAAAGTGGGATGCAAACTATATATGAGTGTTATGGTCCCAGTTTGGTGAGGTGAAGTAAATATTTATTCATGTGTTTGAAAATATTTATTTGATTTATTCCCCTAGTTCCTCTCATGAAAACAATATATGGATGTGATAATAATTTCAGAGAATGCCTGCATGGATCAATGAAACATACACATCTGAATTTTAGAAATGTTAACATCTTATGAAAACAGAAAAATGTGTATTTTGGAATTGGAGAAACGTGGTTTTGGCACAAGCTCTACATAGGGGACAGAGAAAAAGCAAAGAAGGACGTTTGGCAGAATGTTCGTGATCTGCGGGTGGGGCGGGTGTGCTCTGTCCAACAGACACAAAATTCATGGGGTTTTCCTCTCCCCTGGAGTGTGATATCAGCAAATTGCTCATACCTCCTGTTTTCTAGAGGATTCTGTGGGCCCCTTGGCTTCACTGAAGGATTCTCCTTTAGAAAGATTGCCTTTGACTCTGTGACCGGGCTTCTTCCTGAGGAGTGGGAGAAACACTAGAGAATCCAACACTGGTTTCGAGGGTGGAGAAGGACAAGTCCTGAGAGCCATTGGTGTGTGGGAACTAGAGAAGGGAGCTGCAGGGTCTGTGCCCCTGGGTGCCCACATTCAGGGCTCTTGGCCATGGGAAGAACCTTCTTCCTGTTGAAATTGAAATGGTTGCTCAACAACTTTGGTGGCAGGTTCTGCCCTCAATCAGGCACCACGCAGGGGCCACCAGCCCCAACCCACGGATGTGTGCAAGGAGAGGAGATAAGGCAAAGACTTCAGTACAAATTCCTCCTGAGTGTAGAAGTCAGATTCTCCCATTCTGGACAATTTGGGGAGAGAAGCCTTAAGAGGAAAAAGGAGGTGTCCTGCCAGTTAAACGTGAAGAGGCTCAGTTATTCCCTGGGAAAAATAAAAGCAATGGGACCAACCTTACACATCCCATGGTTGTGAAGCGGTCATATCCGTTATTCCACAAAGAGCATAGAATATTTCCTATAAAAAGAATAAACCTCAAGGCACCCCACCTCTCAGCCCAATGGCGAAGCAATGTGGGAGGCAGTCCCAGGGAAGGAGAACAGCCGAGCTGGGATTTAAACCCAACTGGCCGTGCAGGTAACCAGGTGGGCATGTGGGCCCTTCAGAAACGCTTGGGAACGTTTCATCCCTTAGAGGCCCTCCCTTTCCTAATCTGAGAGTGTGTGGCATGTCAGACCCCTCCTCAGAGCTCCACTCTGGGCCTCAGGGGGCATGTCAACGTCGTCTGGGGTGTCACACACCCACTCCTACCTAGAGATACAGAGTTAGAGTGTTTCTGACATCGACAGGCTATCCCTGAGCTTCTGGATGGCTTTGAGCAGAGGAATCTTAATCCCAAAGCAACAGACACCCTTCTGTACCCCAGGCACTGAATAAATCAGTGGCGATCTCAAACTCCATAACTCTAACAGAGCCACGTCTGATGGCTGTGGCAATTTGCTCTCTCGTGGGTTAGCGGCCGGCCTTCTTTGATGAGGAAACTGACAGCCCTTTGTCTTCCTTCACTACATTTGTCATGTGGCAGCTTGCTTATCCTTTATCCATTGCCTGTGACTCTCTGTCTGTCTGTCTCTCTGTCTGTCTCCCTCTCCCTGGGCACTTGTGGAACAGATGGATCGCCTCCTCTCCCTACAGACAAGATCTATAAAGCCATAACATGTTTTTAATGCAATTCAGCTTTTTGAAAAATGCATAATTGGAGAGTTCCAAAATAATTAGTTTATTATAGTGGGTCTGGAAAAATGAACTTGCATCACATTTATGAGCCATTAGATCCCATGTTCTATGAGCCTGATTGCTATTAATACCAGCAGCATGTAATTTAGCATACTTTATTAAAACGTGTCACGATGGAGCATCTCTTATTCCCAGCCCCCACATCTGGGGGCAGGGCTGGGTTGTCGCACTGAGAAATCTTCCCAGAGCCTTATTTATTAATTTTATTGGGGTAAAATATACGTAACATAAAACTCACCATGTTAACCATTTTAAGCATGCAGTTCCTCGGTCTTGAGTGCATTCATACTGTTGTGTAGCCATCACCATCCATCTCCAGACGTCCCTTCTTCTTGCAAAACTGAAACTCTGCACCCATTCAACAGTCACTCCCCAGGACCTGCATGCAGCTTTTGTTCCATTTCTCTTCTCTCCACACCCCTGGTGAGTTCTAATTGTGAGGTGCTCTTCCACGGGGCCATGTGACACTCATTCCGATTCTTTCAGGGGCAGGTAGGCAAAGAGCTAAAGCACTGACTTGATGAGGAGGAAAGAAGAGAAAAGACCCAGAACATGCAAGGTGTGGCACAACCCCGGTATGGTCATTGTTCCGGGAGGTAGGAACAAGTAGGACCTTCCTAGGCACAAACGTGGATTACTGTCAGATAATAGAATGAAAATCAAAATAGTTATTGCATGTCTTCTACACATCTTCTGTGTGCGTGCCTGTGTAGGGCAGGGAGGGATGAAGGAAGAGCTGGTCACATTCCCTCCTAAGGAACGGAAGTTCTGGTGTTAGAGAGGGCATGACTCAATGGATATTCAGACAGCATGTTAACCTGAAAAAGTTAGGTTACCAGCAAAAATGGGTATATTTGAGAATAGCAAAGAACTGCAATCAGAGACGAATAAGCTATGGAAAAACCACAGGCAAGTCCATCCAACAAACAAGAGGTCAGCTTTTTTAAGAAGAAGAGGGGGACATTGAGGAGGCTTGTTAAACAAGTCCATTGGAGGAAACGGGGAGCTCGGGGAGTAGTGGCTTCTCATTGGCTGAGTGGTGACAGTCTGTCATTGGCTGGGCTGTTGCTGGGGGAGGAGAAAGCCTTTCTTCCTCCTGCTGGGGTAGTGAAGTAGCCTCAGCTTGCAAGTAGTCTCCTCCTGTTGGCTTTGCAGTTGACCTTGAGTGGTAGTGCATGGGAGCGCCTCCTGCTGGCCTCCCAGCTCTGTTCTAAATGAGATTTCCCCTCATTAATTTTCACAAGCATGAGAGATTAATATGAATAACTCCATTACAAAAGGGAATTGCAATCAACAACAGGCCTGAAAGGTTGCTTGGCTGTGCTAAGGGGAGGGTAATGAATCTGGGTGTGGGTTGGATCAGATAAGAATAGCTCTTCATCACCCCTTAGCCACACAGATGGTTGCCCTGGGTTGAGGAGGGGGGAGCAGTGTAAGGGGAAGGCTCCCCCAGGTGGAACGCTGGAAAGGGGTAGTGGGCAAGACCTCTGTCCCAGGGCTTGGTGCCTAATATGCATGCCCCCAACCATGACTCAGAGACGCTGAACATCGGATTTACCTGACATCCCTTTCTCTCTTCATGGATGTCATCCGGGAACTGGCTGGAAGGTGGCTGGTGCTGGGGTCGGGGAGGTGGTGGTGTTTAGGCAGAAGCCCGGGAGCCTGGCACACAGAATGAGATAGTGATGCTGCCTCATTTTGGGGGGCTTTTTATTGAAGAAAGAGAGGGCTCCCCGCCCCTTCCTTCTTAAGAGGGCAAATTGAGCTTTGTGACTTGATGCTCTGGGCTTGCTCTAAGGAGTAAACTCTTATCTTAAGAGTCTTCTGTTTTTTGGCTCATAGAAGAACACAGCTGGATTGTCACAAAAATGGAGCCTGAAGAGTGGGGATATCTGAAGTCAGGAACAGAGTGGTTTGTGAGATCAGTGGAAGATGTAAAAGGGGTGTTCCCACGTGACACTTCAAGGTGGAAAGGAGCCTCAAAGCTGTAGCACAGGGATGCTTAGAGACTGATCTCAAACACCAAGGTCACAGGCACCCAAAAGAAGGAGCTGTGAAGCCTGGCACATGGGTATTCTGAGTCTTGGGGCCTCTGTGTTCTGGCCTGAGCAATACCATGTGTATTTGGACCAAGAGTGTCTCAGAGGCAACCACAGTGGACCAGAGCATGCCCCAGAATGTATGGGTGGCTTGATCTCCTGTCCACCCCAATTGCAACCACACAACTCCAGTATGACCCTATGGAAGAGCAGGGGCCTATTAAGAGATGACATCTGACCATGGCAACAGGCCCCTCCCCCAGAAGATCAGCACAAACAGCCAGCAAGCCAAGACCAAGTTTACCGATCAAAGAGAATGGGAGAACTCCAGTGCTAGGGGAATACTGCACATAGAATTCATGGCTTTTTTTACCATGATTCATTAGTTTTTCAAAGCTAAGTTTTTTTGAATTTTTCTTTTTCCCTTTTTCAACCAACATCTTATCAATCCCTTTTAAAAAAAAACATTTTTTATTTTTCATTTTTAGAATCATATTTTATCCCTTCATAGTAGTTACCCTTATTTTTGGCATATATATAAGTTGTTCTCTCTTTAAAATTTTGAGATACAGTTTCTTCTAACAGATCAAAATATACCCTAAATCACTAGTGTATGGCTTTGTTCTAGTCTCCTGCCTGATCACATTCTCTCCCTTCTTTTTTCTTTTTTTTTTAAATCTTCTTTCTTTTTTCAAACAAAACAAAACTTTCCTTTTATAAAATCTTTTATATTTTTCATCTTTACAGTCATCTTCCATCCCTTCATTGTATCAACCCTTGTTTTGTACATATATAAGTCTTTCTTCCTTTAAAATTCTAGCAGGCACTTTCTTCTAACAGACCAGAACACGCCCAAAATCTAGTGTGTGGCACTGATCTATGCACTAGCCTGATCATATCTGATCATATTCTGTTCTTTTTTGTTTTGTTTTGTTCTGTTTTTGTTTGTTTTTATCTTTTTCTTTTTCTTTTTTTTTCTCTTTCTTTATTCTTTCTTGCCCTTTCTTTTCCCCTGGTTTCAGGTCTTTTCTGATTTGTAGAGTATATTTGCTGGGGACGTTGTTAACCTGTTAGCATTTTGTTCTCTCGTTCATCTATTCTCCTCTGGACAAAATGACAAGACGAAAGAAATCACCTCAGCAAAAAGAACAAGAGGTAGTACCGTCAGCCAGGGACCTACTCAATACGGACATTAGTACGATGTCGGACCTCGAGTTCAGAATCATGACCTTAAAGATACTAGCTGGGCTTGAAAAAAGCATGGAAGTTATTACAGAAACCCTTTCTGGAGAAATAAAAGAACTAAAATCTAACCAAGTTGAAATCAAAAAGGCTATTCAAGAGGTGCAATCAAAAATGGGGGCACTAACTGCTAGGATAAATGAGGCAGAAGACAGAATCAGCGATATAGAAGACCAAATGATGGAAAATAAAGAGGCGGAGAAAAAGAGAGAGAAACAACTACAGGATCACGAGGGCAGAATTCGAGAGATAAGCGATACGATAAGATGAAACAACAGTAGAATAATTGGGATCCCAGAAGAAGAAGAAAGAGAGAGAGGGGCAAGAGGTATATTGGAGCAAAATATAGCAGAGAACTTCCCTAATGTGGGGAAGGAAGCAAGCATCAAAATCCAGGAGGCATAGAGAACCCCTCTCAAAATCAATAAAAATAGGTCAACACCCCGACATCTAATAGTAAAACTTACGAGTCTCAGAGACAAAGAGAAAATCCTGAAAGCAGCTCGGGAGAAGAGATATGTAACCTACAATGGTAGAAACATTAGATTGGCAACAGACGAATCCACAGAGACCTGGCAGGCCAGAAAGGACTGGCATGAGATCTTCAGAGCACTAAACGAGAAAAATATGCAGCCAAGAATACTATATCCAGCTAGGCTATCATTGAAAATAGAAGGAGAGATAAAAATCTTCCAGGACAAACAAAAACTAAAGGAATTTGCAAACACAAACCCAGCCCTAAAGGAAATATTGAAAGGGGTCCTCTAGGCAAAGAGACAGCCTAAAAGCAGCATAGATCAGAAAGGAACACAGACAATATACAGTCACAGTCACCTTACAGGCAATACAATGGCACTAAATTCATATCTTTCAATAGTTACCCTGAATGTAAATGGGCTAAATGCCCCAATCAAAAGACACAGGCTATCAGATTGGATTAAAAAACAAGACCCATCGATATGCTGTCTGCAAGAGACTCATTTTAGACCCAAAGACACCCCCAGATTGAAAGTGAGGGGGTGGAAAACCATTTACCATGCTAATGGACACCAAAAGAAAGCTGGGGTGGCAATCCTTATATCAGACAAATTAGATTTTAAAACAAAGACTATAATAAGAGATGAGGAAGGACATTATATCCTACTTAAAGGGTCTATCCAACAAGAAGATCTAACAATTGTAAATATCTATGCCCCGAACATGGGAGCAGCCAATTATATAAGGCAATTAATAACAAAGTGAAGAAACACATTGACAACAATACAATAATAGTGGGGGACTTTAACGACCCCCTGACTGAAATGGACAGATCATCTAAGCAAAAGATCAACAAGGAAATAAAGACTTTAAATGACACACTGGACCAAATGGACTTCACAGACATATTCAGAACATTCCATCCCAAAGTAATGGAATACACATTCTTCTCTAGTGCCCATGGAACATTCTCCAGAATAGATCACATCCTAGGTCACAAATCAGGTCTCAACCGGTACCAAAAGATTGGGATTATTCCCTGCATATTTTCAGACCACAACGCTTTGAAACTAGAACTCAATCACAAGAGGAAAGTCAGAAAGAACTCAAGTACATGGAGGCTAAAGAGTATCCTACTAAAGAATGAATGAGTCAACCAGGAAATTAAAGAAGAATTAAAAAAATTCATGGAAACCAATGAAAATGAAAACACAACTGTTCAAAATCTTTGGGATACAGCAAAGGCAGTCCTAAGAGGAAAGTATATAGCAATACAAGCCTTTCTCAAGAAACAAGAAAGGTCTCAAATACACAACCTAACCCTACACCTAAAGGAGCTGGAGAAAGAACAGCAAATAAAGCCTAAACCCAGCAGGAGAAGAGAAACAATAAGATCAGAGCAGAAATCAATGAAATAGAAACCAAAAGAACAGTAGAACAGATCAACGAAACTAGGAGCTGGTTCTTTGAAAGAATTAACAAGATTGATAAGCCCCTGGCTAAACTTATCAAAAAGAAAAGAGAAATGACCCAAATCAACAAAATCATGAATGAAAGAGGAGCGATCACAATCAACACCAAAGAAATACAAACAATTATAAGAACATACTATGAGCAACTCTCTACCAGCAAATTAGATAACCTGGAAGAAATGGGTGCATTCCTAGAGATGTATCAACTACCAAAACTGAACCAGGAAGAAATAGAAAACCTGAACAGACCTATCACCACTAAGGAAATTGAAGCAGTCATCAAAAATCTCCCAACAAAAAAAGCCCAGGGCCAGATGGCTTCCCAGGGGAATTCTATCAGACATTTAAAGAAGAATTAATACCTGTTCTCCTGAAACTGTTCCAAAAAATAGAAATGGAAGGAAAACTTCCAAACTCATTTTAGGAGGCCACCATTACCTTGATCCCAAAACCAGACAAAGACCCCATCAAAGAGGAGAATTACAGACCAATATCCTTGATGAACATGGATGCAAAAATTCTCATCAAAATACTAGCCAATAGGATCCAACCAGTACATTAAAAGGATTATTCACCATGACCAAGTGGGATTTATCCCTGGGCTGCAAGGTTGGTTCAACATCCACAAATCAATCAACATGATACAATACATTAACAAAAGAAAGAACAAGAATCACATGATCCTCTCAATAGATGAAGAAAAAGCATTTGACCAAGTACAGCATCGTTTCTTGATCAAAACTCTTCAGAGTATAGGGAGAGAGGGTCCATACCTCAATATCATAAAAGCCATCTATGAAAAACCTACAGCGAATATCATTCTCAATGGGGAAAAGCTGAGAGCTTTTCCCCTAAGGTCGGGAACGCGGCAGGGATGTCCACTCTCACCACTGCTATTCAACATAGTATTAGAAGTCCTAGCCACAGCAATCAGACAACAAAAAGAAATCAAAGGCATCCAAATCGGCAAAGAGGAAGTCAAACTCTCACTCTTTGCAGATGATATGATACTGTATGTGGAAAACCCAAAAGACTCCACCCCAAAACTGCTAGAACTCATCCAGGAATTCAGTCAAGTAGCAGGCTATAAAATCAATGCACAGAAATCAGTGGCATTCCTATACACCAACAACAAGACAGAAGAGAGACAAATCAAGGATTCGATCCCCAATAGACATTGGGGAGGGTATGTGCTATGGTGAGCGCTGTGAATTGTGCAAGACTGTTGAATCACAGATCTGTACTTCTGAAACAAATAATGCAATATATGTTAAGAAAAAAAGAAGAAGAAGAAGATAGCAGGAGGGGAAGAATGAAGGGGAGTAAGTCGGAGGGGGAGATGAACCATGAGAGACGATGGACTCTGAAAAACAAACTGAGGGTTCTAGAGGGGAGAGGGGTGGGGGGGATCGGTTAGCCTGGTGATGGGTATTAAATAGCGCACATTCTGCATGGAGCACTGGGTATTATGCACAAACAATGAATCATGGAACACTACATCAAAAACTAATGATAATGTATGGTGGTTAACATAACAATAAAAAAATTAAAAAAAAGATGACAGCTGTGTCTAAGCAATCTTGCCAAGAGTCTTCAAAACCTACCTTAATTTGATTAGGGAAAAAACCAATAATATAAAAGCTTGTGGTTCTGAGCATCGTGCAGTAGAGTCCATTATGTAGGTAATAGAGTCTTGGAAAGGAATATGGCTCATGAGTATCTAGTGGGAGGTGGTGTTTTACAGGACTCACCAGGGAAAAACTCTACAACCCGGTGTCCTATATGGAATATACCTATTATATTTAATTTCTCAGAATTAATATTTAAAATTTCACCAAGTTACTTTTTTTTTAAGATTTCATTTATCTTTCTGGGTGGGGGGGAGAGAGAGCATGAGTGGAGGGAGAGGCAGAGGGACAAGTAGATTCCATGCTGAGCAGGGAGCCTGATGCTGGGGTCGATCCCAGGACCCTAAGATCATGACCTGAGCCAAAGGCAGATGCTTAACCGACTGAGCCACCCAGGCGCCCCCCTAAGTGACTTTTTAAGTAGAAAGACATTAACTCTATCTGGGGAAGTTGGAGTGGCTCTATGCGCCCAGGTCACCTCTGTCTGGTTGCATGGTCCCTTGTGTGGGTGGAAGCATTCTGGAAGGAACTGGGGAGAGGAGATCAGAGGCACAGGAATGCCCCAGCTGGCCCAGAGTCAAAATGCAGGTGTGACTGAATATATATCCAGGCCATGCCGACATCAACGGGGAGGTCCCCTCAGATAAAATCCAAAGGCTCTGACATATTTTGACGGGTCGGCCAATATCGTTTCCCGGAGACTAGAAAGGGCAGCGAGAGGAAACCGCTACTCTGGGCTTGACCCCAACCGACAGCCTAGACTTGGGAAGTGAGACAGAGGAGACAGAGAGTCCTGAGGATAAAGAGGAACAGTGTGTGTTTGTGGCAACCAAGGTGAGGAGGGAGGCAGCACGGGCTCTACTGGGTATCAAAAGGCTCAGAAAAATCATCGGTACGGTTATGAGAGGCTGAATGGCTTCAGCAAGGCGCCTGAGGACTGAACGCACAATTTTCCGAAGCTCCGAAGAGGGGTAGGGAGAACCTTCGTAAGAAAACCATCTGCTGAGCTCAGGTGTAAAACCAGTATGTCCAGAAGAGGGAAATGAGGGCATATGACCCAGGGTGGATCTGCAGGTGAAATGTCATGGAAGCCAAAGCCCCACACATCAGGAGCTGCCAGAGAAGCAGAGGAAAATGCAAGAGGGGTTTTTAGATGATAATTAGAGCAGATGAAGGGTCAAAGACATGCAGGGCCCCTGCTTCAGCAGCGCTGAAGATGGATGGGAGAGAGATAGATGTCGTGGTCCCCATCTGATTTCTGCTTCCTACATCTAGAAGAGAAATTTTGGACTGCCAAGGAAGAACTTGAGGCCCACAGCTGAGGAGAAGCCAGGTTCTCTGAGGGACGGAGCAGGGGGTGCAGGTTATCAGGCTTATGATGGGGTCCTGTGCTTCCATACCTTCCTACATAAAATGGAGACAGTAATCCCTATGAGAGCTTGTCACCCCATAGCAGCAGCAGAATCACCTGGGAACTTGCTACAAATGCAGACTCCCAGGTCCCACGCAGAGCTGAACATCTGAGCCTCCCAGGGCCTGGGGAGCTGTGGTCACTGGCCCTTCAGAGGCCAGGATGGAACCCAGTGTTCGCTGTTTGCACAGGCTGGAACCCAATCTACATCACACAGTTGTCAGAAGGGCCGGAGATGGGAACCCCTGCCCCGCCCTTGCACAATATAAGACATCTTGAAACTCTTCTCTTTCCCTTTCCGTAGATGAGTTCAAATGTCCTGGCTTGGACCAATGGCATCCCCACATCTTGACCAGACGACAGATGAGTTTCCCAGAGTATTATCCTCTGGCAAAGCAAGTTTTGAGAAGAGCAAGTGGGCTACTCGCCAGTCTAACCAGATGGAAAGTTTGCAGGAGAAAGTTATAGGGGAACAATAACCAGAATGGTTCTCTTCCCCTGCAACCCTTCGAGCACCTTCCCTCTTTCGTGTAGTCAGCGTGATCAGTATCTTTGGAAGTGCGCATGGCTCCCGCACACAGGGAAGAGTAAATGATCTCTCCAGCATCAGAGCCCTAATTTGTAACACAGATTAGGTCCGGCTTCGGATTGGGGAGGGATGGCACCTTTAAGATTTGCCACATCATGTAGGGATCACTCACTTTACACATTAGGATGGATTAGAATGTGTCACTATTAATACCAGGCATTTCCCTGTTGTCACATGTTGTTAGGAGAACAATTATTTCACTGTCTGAGTAAAAACCTTACTTGGAGGCAAAGTTAATGTAGCATATGGAAGCATGTGGAAACAGGGCCAGCTTATCTCACGAACACAGGCAATTGCCCGATGCAGTCCTGGTGACCACCTTTCTTCCACTTCATCTGTTTTACTGTACACTGTACATTGTTTTGCATGGAAGTGGCCTCAACCCTTCTGAACTCGGAACGATGTAACACAGACTCACAGTTCAAAGGTTAAAAGAGAATTGATCGGGTAGCTCTCACCCATCCCTTGCTCTGTTCCCTGCTTTTGGAAGGATAAATCTCTTTTTCAGATAAATCCAGATTGCTTTTCCAATAGATTGGCTTTTGGCCTCCCTTGCTGAGTTGTACTTTGACATAACCCGGACAGCCTCCCTATAGCTATGAAGAAATCATTGCTAACATCTGAGGTTAATTCACTCAACAAACCATTGGATTTTCTTCCATGGAAGCAGGAAAAATTGTTTGGATGAGGTCAGAAAAGGCTGGTGAGCTCAGAGAGCATTCCCTGAGGCCCCACCCCTGTGTGAAGCTATACTGGAGATATATATATATATATATATATATTTTTTTTTTTTTTTTCAGTACAAAATGAATCAACAGTAGGGGAGGAAAAAAAAACTCCTTCATATTTGCATTGCCTTTTATGTTTTGAGTGATTTCTCATTCGTTATCCTAAATGCCTGGTCGGATGAGTAGGATGGGTGGAATTAGCCCCATTTAGCAAATGGGTAGACTGAGGCCAGGGAGTGGAACATGGCTGGCCACTCACATACCATTTTTTTTAAAGTAAGATTTTAAGCTTTATTTTGATAAAACATTTCAGATTCCCTCATATCAGAGTGTACCAAAAAGCAAAATATCCACATACTGATTTTATACTACATGTCACATTCCAAATTTCCTATCCTAGGTAAGCAAGGTGAAATACACAAGTGCTGATAATTTAACTGTAAGTCGTGTCTTACAAGGAGGGGTCGCTGGTTTCTTCCACTGGACTGAGGTCCCTTATCATTCAGCCAGTCTGACTCCAGTGCTTGTAGAAGAGAAAGAGAAAGAGATCTCTTTCTTTAAAGAGATGTGTATATCACATTATCCTGGCAAGGGGGATGTGCGAGGACCAGCTGCCAGGACATGATGCTGCACCTCCCTCCAGGCCTCAGGATCCCTGGCATTATCATGTTCCTTACAAACATTTTATCTGGGGAAAGACCTCCAGTTTTCTTGGAGGGGCCAACCAACATCAAAGATTAGCTGATTTGATTAAACTTGTTAACCCCCATTATGACTTGATGGTAGATCAGGCCCCTGAAGATTAGGAGAGAGGGAGGGAAAGTCAAGAGTTGGGGCATATGCAATGGTCCTGGGGTTGGTGGGGGCTGAAGTGGGCATGCTGCCCTAGCAGGTGTCTGAAGGCCCTTGAAATATAAAAGCATATTCTTTGTGTGCAAGAGGGTGGCACGCAAGAGCCAGAAGAATGAGCCTTTCACAGAGAACTCTGTTCCCCTGTTGTGATCCGAAAAGGAACTACAAGACGTAGACAGGTGACTGACCTCAAGAACACAGGACAATGGAGAGAGTGTTAGGCTTATGATAACGACCAAAAGCCAAGTTCAAGCCATCACAGGATGCAAATCTACCAGACTTCTCTGTGCTAACAATATTTGGAGAGACTTCGTTTCCCTTAATCTTCAGTGAACAAATGTGTTATGGGTTGAATGATGTCCTCCCAAAATTCTTATGTTTTGAGTCCTAACCCTCAGCACCTCAGAATGTGACTGTATTTGGACACAGGGTCTTTAAAGGGGGAACCAAGTTAAAAGGAGGTCATTAGGATGGGGTCTAATCCTGTGTGACTGGTGTCCTTATAAAGGGGAGATTTGGACACAGAGAGACACACAGAGAAGGAGCTGATATGAAGACACAGGGTGAGTATGGCCCTTTACAAACCAGGGAGAGAGGCCTGGATCAGATTCTCCTCCCCGCCCTGAAAAGAAACCACCCCTGCTCACATGTGGACTTCCAGCTTGCTGCTTTGCTTTCCAGAGCTGTGAAACCATGCATTTCGTTGACTGGAGCCCCCCACGGTAAGACTGTCTGCAGTGCTTTGTTAAGGCAACCCTAGGAAGCTGATACAATGTATTGACACACAAATGGCAACTACAATATGGATGGGCCTCGAAAACATTACCTCAAATGATAGAGGCCGGAAGCTAAAGGTCCCCTAGTGTGTGATTCCACTTACATGAAATATCCCGGGTCGCTAAACCCATAGAGACAGAAAGCTGATTAGTGGTTGCCAGAGGCCAGCAGAAGATGGGGGAGTGGGGCAGAGTGACAAGTGAGTGATCTGGAGTCTCCTTTGGGGGTGATGGTTGTGCCACAATGTGAATGTGTTACAGATCAATGCATAAAACACTTCATAGTGGTTTGCTGTCTGTGATGTGAATTTCACCTCAGTTTCAGCCTAAGAAGGTGGCGGGTGTCTGTGCTTGGGAGATAAGAGCCATAATCCAGAAGGGTGGTCCTGTGGACAGGGGCCAGTGGGAAGTGATAGGGAGCCCCAGAAACTAGTCCGCTTAAAGTGGCCATGGTGTGGACAGGGACTGCTGAGTGAAGAGAACAGGAAGGCGCCCGACCTGGCCCCCTGTCCTAATTATGCTGTGCCCTCCACGCCATCCACGTGAGTCCCCGGGCTAGGCGTGCGTCCTGGGCTGTGTGCCCCCGATACCGTCCACATGAGTCCCTGGGCTAGATATGCATCCTGGGCTGCCCGGGCATCTTTTGAACACCCTTGTTATGTCAGGATCTTTCCATGCTTTTGAGTCTTGCCTCCCAAGATAGAAGCCAGGACTTCTTTTTTCCCAGTCTCCCTCGCAACTAGGGCACCGTGATGCAGACCAGATGTGATTGCCTAAGAACGCTGGAGCAGGCAGTGACCCAAGGGAGGAGGCTTTTTGCAGAATTGATTCGTGGTGAGGGTGGGAAAGGGTGTCTGGCATTCCGAGGCAGCTGAATAGGGCCTGGGATTGGGGTCCCCAGCATGTAGCGGAGGAGTGGTTTGTAGGTAGCAGGATCTGTTCTAGAATGCCATGTGGACGGTGCTCCTGGCCACAGAGCCTCCAGCCTTGACCCTATGAACCCTGGTGTCCATTCTCAGGCAGCGTTTGATACCAGAACAAAGTGGGTCTTGTCAGTGAGAACCTTGACTCGAGTAGCCTGCTGATCCAGTTCTAGACAACTTGCTTGCCCCAGAGGCAGTCTACCCTGCCTGGGTGGGACCCCTTCGCCCTTGCCCTCCTCTCTGGCTCGTCCTTCCCAGATGAGGGGTGCCCTGTCACCGCTGCCTGGCAGATTGTTTTGTGACTTTCTTCCTGCTTTGGGCTGGACCTCACTTTCGAGGTTGGAAAGGACTGACCCCCTAGCGCGGGAATGGCAAACACACTCACTTGTTCCATGGAGCCGAGAATGTTACCCTGACCTGCTGGATGTGTATGACCTCAGGGCCCTGCCCCCGCTGCCCTCAAGTCTTAGCTTCCACACCTGATGCAATACAAAGGGAAAGGGAAAAGACTTTCATGTTCCCGTGCGGGAGTGTCATGGGGAGGGACCTCCACTCACCCCTCTGAGTACGATTCCAGAACATCTTGCCAGCCTCATTTTACCATGAGCAACACAGACTCTTACAGGAACTACAATGACAAAATTCTCATAATTAGGGAATTTCAAAGAAAGCACACGCACTGTGGACCATGCAGTCCTTGTCAGGAAAGAGAAGGAGCCGGTCCGGGTCCAGGTGGGGTCAACCTGGCACTGGGAGCCCCCAGCAGAAGCCAGGTCAGGACAGGTGTGAGAGGCCAGCTCTGGAGGGCACACGTGGGAGGAGCCTGATAGACAGCAGGGGGGACTTGTACTGTGACACCACGGGCCTGGTTGGCCCCTCTGCTGTCTCCTGGTCACGTCTCCTCTACTCCAGCCTTTGAGCAGAACACAGAAGCCTTGAACTTACTTTGTCTGGAATGGGGAACAAACCCGGATACCATTAGCATTTGGGGCAGGACAAACCTTCATTTCCTATTGCCAGATAAGTAGCGTCCTTGGTCCTGGCCCAGCAAATATCCTTAGGGCTCCTTTTCCCTTCCCCAGCGTTGTTGGGGCAACCGGAAGCCTCCGCTCACATCTCCCAAGAAGACCAACTCAAGGCGAGGATACAGAGAGGTAGCGGGAAAGGGATGTGTCCAAACTCACATCTGCAGAGACAGGAGTGGAACGAGATCCCACCTTAGTCCAGAGCTCTTCACACAGGGGACAGTGTGTGTGTGCACGTGGGTATGTAAGGGAGCATCTATGTGTGACCCATGCCACACCATCAGCCTTGTAAACCCAAGCTCTTTGCAAGAAGTCCATCATGCCCTGCACCATGAGACTAAGCTCACCGACAACGCAAGCTCCCCCACTCCCCCAGGCCCTTTTCTCTTCCCTTCGTAAGATCAGTTTGAATCACAGCCAGGGGCGCGTTTATTGGAAAACGTCTTTGTTGGACAACTGGGTGTGTTTTCAGCTCTGTTTCCATGGCAGTGACAGCTCAGGCCACGAGGCTCACTCAAGACGGTGTCCCTCTGACTTGCACACCTACTCTGAAAATACCTTCTCAACAGCACCCTCCCCCTCAAGAATGTTGTTCAGGAGACAGGAGACACAGTGTGGAAAGGGCTTTGCAGAATGCCTGTCACACAAGCGTGGGATGAATGTCAGCTTGGGGCTGAACTGTCACCTGCAGATTAACGCGGGGGAGGCTGCATGAGGACAGGTGACAAGAGCAAATTGCAGGGGAAGAATTTGTTGTCCTCTGTGGCCGATGCCTTGCGGGGGTTTTGCCCACCCAGGTCCCTCACCCCCAGTTCCCTTGGCCTCTCTGGTGGCTGCCCTTTTGCCGACTCTGAAAATCTGACCTGGACTGAGAGACCAGAGCTCTGATGTTCTCTCTCTCTCTCTCTGTCTCTCGTACACACACAAAGGTAAATTGGTAAATAGAGGAGGTGGTGTCTGTGTTAATTAACTCAGTGGGGGGGGGGGAATCCCTCCCCAGTGTCTATGTGGATCAAATCATCCTGCATATGCACTTGAAATAGTTTACGAGTTTGCTAATTCTACACCAAAAAATAAAAATTAAAAAAGAAAAAAAGGGAAAAGAAAATCTGACCAGCAGGGTGCTTTCAATTTGCAAAGGTGCCTGACAGCTCTCCTAACTGCTCCTGACATTCCGACTCGCTCTTCCCTCCAGCTGTGTGTCCCATGGCTTTGTCCCTTCACGGCCTCACCGAGCAGTTCCTGCGCACTGGGCGAGGGCCTGGGCTGGAGGCAGACTGTCTAGCATTGTGTCCCTGCTGAGGGCACAGAGCTTGGGAAGTCAGACAAGTGTGAAGTACAGTCCAACTCTGCTACTTGAGGGTTCGAGGACTGGAGTTGTGTCTCCAAGCCTCAGTTTTTGTACCTGTGGAATGGGGTTAATACCCATTTCATAGTTCCTTTGCAAGGATTAATTAAACCCCACACGATGACATGTCACGTGCTTACTGACACAGTCTGTAATCCATCCCACTGGATACTTCCTTGAGTCTTAATCTCATTTTATAAGCCTGGAATGATGCTACCAAGGTTGCAGTCTTGAGACGTGATTTACCTGAGACAGAGTAGGCAGAGCATTAAAAACAGCACTGGGCACATTCTCAAGGGCTCAAATGTGAGTTCTTTCCTTTTCTCTGTGAGGCTGAGACCCTCCAGCTCTTCTTCCCCAATTCTGGTATTTTGGGTTGTCTTTTTGGCCTCATGGTGATGTCTTCACTCAATATCACCCTCCCTAAGAACATTCTGGAGAATCCCACTGGGATTCCCCACTGGGTGGGGAGAGAGACAGACTAACGTTTCAATGAATAATTCTTGCAGAAAGCACCAGAAAACGGTCTTTAACAAGGTGCCCAGATAATTGAAAGATTGATCTTGGGAGACAGTTTGCCATGTGAAACGCACTGGACTCCCCCCACCCCTTGGAGATGTTCAATATTTAATGTCTCCTGAACATACTTTTGGTGTCACTGACCATTTTCACTTTACCAAGAGGAAATGTCAGTGGTGAACTCTAGTGTCCCAGGAAATTTTTCCTTTTGCCACCAGGACTTTTTAAGCCTGAGCTCAGCTCTGGGAAGGGTGAAGAGGACACTTCCAGAGGTGGGCTTTTTCCTGAGTAGAGCCTCTGTGTCACAGTTATGCTTGTCACTTGATTTGTGACTGCAAATGATCTCGTCAATGTGGCCTTTACACAAACTCTCCAATTAAAAGGACTGGATATTCTCCAAAGTGGCAAATTCCCTTCTGGCTTTGCAAAGGATGGTAATGAGTGATATTGCGAATATAGTCATAAAACCATTATTTGCATAAGGAAAATGAAGTGGATGTGTAGATAAAATTAAACTTTAAAATGAAATATGGGTAAAACAAAAACGGTTAATGAATTTAGACACATTATCGAACAGGTAAGTATGGCGACTGATGGGAGTAGATAATTTTAATTGGTCTCGTTGAATCAAAATCAATATTGAAAATTGTACTGCATGTCAGAAGCACCTCTATCTCTTCCTTCTGGTAAGATTTGGGTCTTTTCTGCAGGAGTCCCAGGCCCTGTCTACTGGGGCCGGCCACCATTCCTAGTGGGCCAGGAGGGAGCAGGTCAGATCACTCTCTGTTCCTACAGAGGCCAGAGAACCAAGCCTGAAATCCTGGAAGGACTCCATCTGATCTCAAAATGAAGACTCCAGAGATGTAGTGCCAAACCTGAGTGCCAATCTTCACCTGTGCTAACTGCAGCCTCGGGAGGGAGATTAAGGACCCCTCCACCCCCCACCCCGGTTAGAGACTGGAACCAGGGAATCCGTCTTTGTGAGAGGCCTCGGCTTTGTGATCTTAGTGGATGGGAGGCAGAACCACAGCAACGGAGGCACCTGCTTCTATCCCTCCCATAATCCCCACCTTCTGTAATCCTCTGGAAGCTTAGTTCTGTAAGGTTATTCACCCTCTAAGAGTCTTTGGCTGGGACTGGGTCCCCTTAGGTGGTGTGCCTTCCCTGGCATCGCCAGGAGAACACACACTGAATGGCTTAGATTAGGGGTTGGCAAACCACAGTCTGCAGGACCGAATCCAGCTCACTACCTGCTTTTGTATGGTCAGTGAGCTGAGAGAAGTTTTTACATTTTAAATGGTTGGGAAAAAAAACCCAAAAGAATAATATTTTATGGCACATTAAATTATATGAAATGCAAGTGTCAGTGTCCGTAAATAAAGTTCTACTGGATTGCAGACACACCTATGGGTTTATGTATCATTTGTGGCTTTTTGACACTGTGGCGGAGCTGAGAATTTGCAACAGATACCACTGTGGCCCACAAGCCTGAAACATTCTCTTTCTGCTTCCTTGCAGAAAGTTTGTCAACCTTTGCTTCGACTAATTGCTATCCCTGCAGCCCTAGAGCTGGGAGCGGGGGCTGTGTGGATGAGGGCTAGTTACTTTAACAAGATCAAGATTGTTTTGGGAAGAAGAAAAGGTGGAATCAGTGCTATGTAGGAAATTGAGGGTGTTCACTACACTTGAGCAAGTCCCCTGATTTCTCTGAGACTCCATTTCGCCATCTGCGGATGTTGGGTAAAGCAGGCATTTTTGGGGAACATTACAGAGAACTCAGGAAAAGACATAGAGATGACTGATTGACAGGTGAGTGAATGAATGAATGGGCAGTGGTCAAAGGTTAGGCTGGGAAGCTGAGCTGGCCCACATCATGCCAGAGAATTCTGGCTTTATTCTGTGGCCGTAGGGGGCCTTTGAAGTATTTTAAGCAGCGAATGACAAGCGAATGACACTTGCATTGGAAAGAGAGAACATGGTATTTTGTGACCTGCTGGAGCAGAAAGGTCAGTTGGTCAGAGAGCACAAATAACACAATGTTTCCTGAGAGGGGGCAGAGAAACACACCCAGGAAATCATGAACCTTTTCTTTGGGAGAGAGAACAGATGAGGAAAGTCTGACTCCAGGGGCTGAGATATGGGATCACATTGTAACGCACACTCAGAATCAGCCCATTAGAATGGGTGTCATGCAGAAGTCCTGGGGCCAGTGAGGGGATGGGGAGAGCATGGTGCACAAGGCACCTCATGCGAGAAAGCAGAGAATCTATCTCAGAGGCGCGGGTTCTGGTCCTGACCCCACCACCACCTTGCTGTGTGACCTGAGGCAAATGGATCTACCTTTCTGGTTTTCTGTTTTATCATCTGGTTTTCTGTTTTATCATCTGGAAAGAGAGCTCTCCAATAATCTAATTTCTTTGAAAACATGAATGTACTAGCAGGGACAGATCCAGGTTTTGAGAGCCCCGAAGTTGAAACACTAGGGTGCGGGGGTGTCTCGGAAAAGATTACAAAATCAGATGTGACAGTAAAAGCTTTTAAGAAGACAAGAAATCTGACAAATTACACATTGCAAAGCCCTGAAAAACACAACAAAAACCACAAAACCCAGAAATATATCAGTATATTGTCATTAACGAATGGCTTGACAAATCCTTATACATTTTTTTCTACATTTTTTGGCTGCGTACTTTTTGATCACCTCTTCATATTACAGTGCTTTCGTTGTATTTTCCGAAGAGAGGATGGAAAGCTAATTCCCCCTGTCAGATGGAACCTTGTTTTTAATTATTGATAATTGGACTGCAGGAAACACGTGACTCCCACAGCTGCACTTGCTGTTTGCAGTCTCATGACAGGTCTGTGACCTACAAACACACAGATTCGCATGTATTCAATTTGGCATGACTCTCATCAGAAAACATAAGTGTGGGGTGTGTGTGTAATTGTAGGCACAGTATCACTGAGTGAATTCCTAACATGAGAGCATTTCCGCTTTTGATCGGCCATCAATGTGAACTGAATGCTCCACTCATCTTGTTACCTGCCTGATGTAAGAAAAACCTTGCACACATGTGTTCCATACCTTGTTCCTGCTTCTGATGCTGTGTCAAGATCCAGGGGAACTGGCTGTGTGCAGTGGGCATTATTCTTGAAAGCCAGGATGGTTAGAGAAAGTGACTGTAGACCATGTATATATGTCCCATTGAACTAAACCAAATGTGTCTCTATTGTCCCTTCTCCAGACCCAGCCATTCAATAAGTTGTACTGGGACCAATGGCCAGCCCTAAAGGAGACATCATATTACTTCCTCGCCACACATAAATACCTCCAATAAAGTCTATAGAGATGAAAGACCTATGTGGAAAAAAACAAAACCATAAAACCCTTAGAAGAACATCTGGGGGAAATCTTGATGACCTGGGGTAGGGAAGGATATCTTAAATCGGATAGAAAAGGAAAACATCATAAAAGGAGACAATGATAAAATTGGCTTCATCAACATTTTAAATGTCTGTGATAACAGACACCATAAAAATAGCTACTATTTTTCAAATTGTCTCTTTCTGTTCCAAGTGTTTTGCACATATTATCTCATTTAATTCTAATTATTAGAATATAGACATAAACATATATGTTTATATGTGTATATGAATGTAACACAAAGTCTATTATTCTAAAGATGAGGATGCCAAGGCACAGAGAAATCAAATAATTTTCCCAATGCCAAGTGGCTAGTTTATAGGTGACTGGCCCAAGATAAGAGACCAGATAATTTGACTCACAAAGCTGCCCTTCTTAACTAAGTGGCTCATCTCATCTCAGCTTCTTGCCATGTTATTTGTAAGAAGGTACAAAGACATGCCACAGACTGGGAGAAGGTCTTTGCAATTCATAATAGCATGGAAGGATTAGTACTCAGAATATATAAAGAACTCCTACATATCAATTAGAAAAAGACAAACAGCTCTACAGAAAATGGGCAAGGGATAAGAGCAGATCATTCATAAAAAAGGATGCCAGAAATGCCAAGGGACACATGAAAAATGCTCAGTGTCCCTAAAAATTAGGGAGATGCAAATTAGAACAGCAAGAGATTGCATCTTGGGGGGGGTGGGGGTGGGGGAATGCATGCTCAGCCTACATGCAGAGGCTAAGAAGTCTGGTAACACCAAATAATGGGGTGGTCGTAGGGAGTCAGAGTTCTTCTGAATGTGCGAAATGTTACAATTACTTCCAGGAGTAAGCTGACAGTTTCTAACACTCAAAGACATAAATGTCTCAGGATGCAGCAATTTCAAGTCTGCTTGACTCTAGTAGAAATCCTCACATTTGTGCGGTGGGGAGGAAAGTACCAAATTTCCTCTACTGCACTGTTTCAATTACAAAACGTGGGCCTGACCTAACTGGTGCTCAGGTGGGGAATGGAAAAGTTAACCTGTGGCTAATGCTTGTGACGCTCAGCAGCAATGAAAAGGAATGAATTGAATTGACATGTGTCAAACCGGATAAAGCAGAACATCATAAATGTGAATAAAAACAGGCTGCAAAAGTGCATATAACTGATGGAAAAGTGCACAATTTAACATCATTATTGTGCAGTTTTAAAATCCACAAGAGCAAGGTATTTTGGACACTTTTATTGTGAACCGTGCATTGAAAAAAGTGCACAAAATGCATACTTATTTATAATTCAATTGTTATAAAGTGAACCACTGTGTAATCTAAAAGCCAGCACACCAAAAGCACCCATGTATCCCTTTCTAATACAATCCAGCCCCTTCTGTCCTTGTACAGATAACCAGTAGCCTGACTTCCTGTGTATATAACCCTAAAGGAAAAAAAAAAAACTAGTTTTGCTTGCTTATGAACTTTATTTAAATGAAATTAAATTATACATATTCTTTCTAGCCTTGCTTTTCTTGCTTAACATTATATTAGGAGTATTCTTCCATGATCATGTATCTAGCTGCCCCTTGCTCATTTGGATTTCCCTTGTGTGAATATAGTAAAAAGAATCCATTCATTCTACTGAGGCTGGATATCTGGGTTGTTTCCAATTTTACACAGTGTAGTAAAAGCACGTATAAAGGAATTATGCTTCATACGGAAGCTAAGGCGTTTGCTACTTCTAAGAGGAGAAGGGGGGTTGGGGATTTTTAGATGTGAATGCCATGGCTTATTTATTTAGCAAAAAAAACCAAAAACCAAAAAAAAAAAAACTGAATCCAACATGGCAAAATGTTCACACCTGTTTAAGTTCTGTGGCGAGTACAGTGCTGTTCTGGTCATGTTCTGTACTTTGCCATGTGTTGAAGTCACTTATCATTTTTAACAGAAAAACAAACTGTGAAGTGCTTGAGGTGTGAAGTCCTTCTCTGCCACTTTCCTGGCTCTGGAGGCAGATTACAAGATTCCATCCCTGGTCCCAGACAAGCAGAATGAATTGGTCTGATGTGGAGCCTGCAGGGTCCAGCAGAACAGTGAACTGTCTGGCTGCTCTTTGCTTCCATGCTCACTCAGACGGGCTGGGTAAGTGAGCCCCCACACAGCACCAGCGGGCTCCCCGCTCTCCCACAGCCGCTCCAATTATGATCATCCCACATTTGGATTCTCCCTGCAGCTGTGAGGGAACAGACACATCTTCAGATATGCAGCCAGTTGCACAAAGCCAGAGCACAATGAACCTTACTGGGACAGGTAGGGAGTGGGGTTGTGGCTCAGCCAATTGGTCTGGATTGCCTGCCAGGGTGGGTCTGGGCACCAGGAGGGGAAAGAAGGGTAAGTTATGTCTTCAGTCCATTGTGGGGTGGTACAAGGACTTACCTTGACTCAACTGTTTGGGACATGACCGGATGAATCTGTCCCACAGTGTTCCCCTTTTGCCTATAACTGCCCCTCAGATTCCATTATTAGAGGGCCATTTCTTTGAGTTAAGCCATGTGAGTCCTGAGCAGAAAATGAGCTCTAAAAGAGATGGGGGTGGAGAAGGAGTGATCGCTGTTTAATACTTCATAAGAGCCAGGCATTTAGCATATAGCTTTTCATATGCACTCTCTATTTTCCAGATAAGAATACCTGTGAGTGGCTCACAGCCATACACACGGAAAAGTGGTAGGGCCAGAAATCCATGCCGGGTCTGTCAGCTTCTGGAATCTTCAAACCATGCTGCCTCCCAGTGATCGAGTTCTATGGGATTCCAATCCTCTATGCTGTTAGGCACCTCTCTGATGCTGCTGACTTTTTATTTTTTTAAGATTTTATTTACTTATTTGACAGAGACAGAGAGATGGCGAGAGAGGGAACACAAGCAGGGGGAGTGGGAGAGGGAGAAGCAGGCTTCCCGTGGAGCAGGGAGCCCGATGTGGGGCTCGATCCCGGGACCCTGGGATCATGACCTGAGCCGAAGGCAGACACTTAACGACTGAGCCACTCAGGCGCCCCTGATCTGCTGACTTAAGCCCTGGTCTTAGACATGACATCTGGAGTAGGGGAAGTGACTAGCCCAAGGTCAGATGACAAGTTAGTGCTGGATGTGGGGCCAAGTCTTCTGACCTCAACTACATGTGTCCTGAAGTGGTACCACAAAACCTGCCACTCCACCCATCCGGGGTGGGCTGGGGTGTTTGGAGTAATTCTGTACCTACACCCTGGACAGCTAAGGGATTGCATGGAAGGGAAGAGCTCTGGGCAATGAGGCAGGGATCTGGCCCCGCTTTGCCTTAGCTGCTTTCTGCCCCCATATCCAGGAGCCCATGCCTTCATGCCCCTTGACCTACTTGATCCTACAGGGGTAGGATGCTCCATACCTAAGATGGAGGTGATGATACCTACCCTACGGGCCTGTTATGACAGTGAGGTGAGTTTTGGAAAGTATTTGGAAGCAACAAAGTACTGAGCAAATGCCAGTGGTTGTTCTTATGAAATAAGCCCACGGTCCCTTGGCCAGGGTGGGTACTTCTCGATCCTTTGCTCTAACTGCTCTAGCAACATGGTCCAGATTCAGCCTAATTGCTCCTTTAACTGACATGCACAGGCCTTGAGGACAAGAAATGCCTGTTAGCCTCTCTTGGGTCTTACGCATTTGTAAACCCTTAATCTTGCACACACGCATTGGATGTTTAGTAAGAAGTTCATTCATTCATTCATTTACAAAAGTTATGGAGGCCTCCCTGCCATAGGATGAACTCACCCAGTTTCCCAAAGTTCTCTGATCAAATATACAGAATACACCATCATGCATGAAAAGGAAGGTGACAGGTAACTCATGAAGTAATGAACCGCCTAAAACCAATCAGTGCTACTACAATAGAATCCCAGATCTGGTCAGAAACCTGAGAGTCCATCAAGAAATACTGTACCGATCTACTGAACATATAGTCTTAGAGTGTTTTGTTCAATAAAAACGAGAGGATGTGTTCCTTTTGCTTATGAAAGAAAAAAGAAGGAAAGAAAAAAAAAAGAGTTAAAGAGGCACTTAAGGGTTTTTTGTTTTTTGCTTTGCGCTGTTTACACACAAATTTTCCAGTCCCAATTTGGTGACAGCCTTGGGTGATAGCTACCATTTTTTCCAAGTTTGTCATGACATTCTTAAGATAGGATCAAAACAAAAGAGATGCTAATTAACACACGGACTTCTTTTTCTACATTCTCAGAGCGTTTCCTTCTTTAAAAATTAAGAGTTAATTTTTATCAAAGTAATGCACGCGTGTAGTTTTTCAAATACCAAATAGCACTCAAAGGGCTTGTAGAAGTCACTTCAGTCCTCTGCAGGGCTTTATCAACCCCCAATCTTGCTCTCTAGAGGCAATCACTGTCTATTCTTTTAGCTATTTCTTCCAGTATTTATCTCCGTATTTCTGAATAATATGTGTAGCTGGACGATAAATAGATTTTTGCTTTCATCCCCAAATTGCAGCTATGGCTTCAAAGCTGAAAATAACAGGTGCTAAGAACTCCCACAGTCTAAAGAGAATTGACAGGATGGCGAGACCAATCTCCCAAGCTCTTACTAACATGTGGCAGAAATAATCAGAACAGATAATGCTTGTCCCAGGTCCTGTTTTAAACTCCTTAGATCCATTGGCTCATTTAACTATTGTAGCGACCTTAAGAAATCCTGCTGTTTTACAGATGAGGTCACTAAGGATTAGGCAGGGGAAGCCATTCTGACCGACGGCAGAGATGGGTTTCTATCTCAGGTGGTCTGGCTCTTGAGAGGTCTTGACCTCTCATTGGCCTAGCTGTTCCTTTTCCACTCCAGCAATGATGGGCAGAACACCAAAAACTCTCAGAGGCTTTTGCCTTGGCGAAATCATGGTAAGGATGCAGGATTTCTTATAGACCAAAGGGGTGCTGGGGAAGTTAGCCAATCTTGAGCCATTTTGTTGGCACTCTGTTGGAAGGGACGGTTGCAGCAAGAGGCCAGGATGTGTGGTGGGGTCCAAAGAGGTAAACCTGGGGAAGGTTCCTGAAGGCCCTTCAGAAAAGTCACATGGGTGCTCTAGGAGGGAAATCAGCACCAAAAATCTTGCCATGTGGTTGAGTGTTAAGATGAGCCAGGGTTAACTAGGAGGTGATATTAGCAGTATCAGGTCAACATAGAGATGTTTACGCCTTTACTCCGATCCCCACTTCCTGACCAAACAGGAGGGGGCTGAAATGGCCAACATGCGTTGAGTTCCTTGGCTGAGCCTCAGCCCAAGATGGAGAAGAAGGAGAGCATTCAACAGGATCTGAGATTGCAGTGTTGAAATGAAGGAAGGCAGATTGGACATTTCATCCTTTCTTAAAAGGATCAGAAAGCTGTGGGGCCTGGCCAAGAGGTTATTAAGTAAAGGGAAGATGAAATTCAATATAGCGCAGTTGAAGGCAGAGATCAGAGGAGAAAAATAAAAGCATCTTGTGTTTATACCCTCATCATGGACTGAGTGCGCTCCCAGTCGTGGATGGGTGCATTCACTGAATACATGTGTTTTTTTACTGCTTCTTGATGATTTATTAGTTTAAATATATTCTGTTGTTGTTTTTTTAAGTTCTCGTGGTAAATGACGGATTAGCTCCTTTTCATGCTTCCTCGCTGCGCACAAAACTTTCCTTCCCTAGTCTACCGATTCAGCTACCTGTTTAGAAAAATCAATCACAAAATTTATATTTTTATGGCTGTCTAAATATTGTTCACTAGTGGGCCATACTTTTACTATGCTTACGTTTCCTTTCTTAGAAATGTGGGGGAATATTTAACTTTATTTTTCACTTACATTGTTTTCTATATGCATCTTTGAACGTTACCATCAGATCTGTCAATCTCGCCAAAGGCTCGCACATGTGAAATCTCTCGATTGTTTTGCCCCCTTTTGAGTTATCTGTCCGGAAAGTTCAATCTTCAGTGCCCGTTCTCTGAATTGGCTGCATGATGTTATCCCGGAAATTCCCTTGGTGATTTTTTTGCATTGGATTTAGTTTTCCCAGATCCTAAGACTTTTTTTCTTTCCCCCCCTTTCTTGACCGGCTAGAACTCTTTGTTTCTTTGTTTCCTTCCTTCTTTCTTTCTTCCCTCCCTCCTTCTCTTCCTCCCTTCTCCTTTCTTTCTCTTGCCATTGCATGTCTGAAATGTCTTTATTATAGTTTTATATTTTTTGCTCATTGGCTGGGTAAGAGATTCTGGATTTGTATTAGGTTGGATTTTCTCTCAAAGCAGAGGCTGAGACAAAAATATACGTTTAGGTGGTTGAGACTGTTCCAGGCAACAAGAGTGAGGGACAGGGAGAGTGGAATAATGACTCAAGGAAAGACAATATCAAGATATGCTGTTGGGTTGGCCAATGCTATGAGGGACTGGTGCTCCATCTGGCCAGAACCTTGTGTGGAGTTTATACGGAGGACAAAAGGGAGAAACATGAATCCATCCATCAGCTCCCATCTTTCATTGGTCACGGGTGTCCTTGTGGAATTTATTCCTCTTTATTTGCTGGTTGTGCATATGTAAGCAACATGGTTCCCAAAGCCATTTCATGCCATGGCATCAGAGGAGACCGAGGATAGGAAGCGAGGGGTATGCGGTGTGCAGTTGGGGTGAGGGGCTATCCAGGTGCACTGCGGAAGCCCAAGAAGTGGTTGCCCCAGTGGCAGCTGGAACGAGAATTAGGACTGAAAGTTTGGCAATGATGCACCAGAGGTAGTGGATACAGCCTACTCTTGCACCATCCAGATCTATTCAAGCCCTTCATTAAGCCCAATTCATCACGTGATCTTCTTTAAGATGGCAGTTGGCCAGTTCCAAAAAGACATAACACAATTTTTTTATTATTACTCTAATAACTTATAGGTTCCACTGCTGCAGTATTCTGAGGATCATATTTAATGTTTATTATCTTTCTCTTACATCATCCTTTTGAGATTTCCCTCACCATTAGCCAAAATTCCACTTGGTTTAGGTTGACTGCTGTTGGGGTGACCTAGATCATTATTCCTGAGGGGTCTGAGCCCTGAGTTGTTTTGCCTTTCTCGGTTCTGTTATTGATCACTAAACATGTCCTTATCAATTCGCCATGCTCACCGGGCGTGACATCTGTGAGGAATGCCCCAGTGAATCCCTTGAGTTCCAGATAATGCTTCTCCCTCTCTCTGTCTCTCTCTAACTCTAGAGCCTCTCGGTAATTAGGGTTAATTATGGCTTCACAAGGAGTTACTCTTTTGTTTACTAGTCTCTGTGACACAAGGACTCCAAAATGACCTGAGGGTAGTCGTAGTTTCAAGGTCAGTAAGCAAATGGTAAAATTCTTTGTAAAATGTTAATGTTAACAAATATACTTCGTAAGAGATCTTTCTTGCTTTCTGACTGTTCCTTTTTCATAGCTTCCTGTACTCCTTTCCTGACTGCTGTATCTTCTTTTCTCCCTCTGAAGATAGATTTTGGGGACAATTTTTTTGTATTTAGCTTTATTTTCATTTCCTTCAGGTTCTATTTTAATCTGCTTGTGTGCTTTGTTGTCCCTCTTTCATGTTTAATTAATAGTTAGTAGTTTGGAGATCCTTAAAATCCCATGCATATTTAAAAGTGATTTTAAGGAGCTGAATAAAATCCTGTGGTTGGGGGATTCTGAATTGGGGGATCAAGCTGTGATGACTCCTCTCAAATGTTAGTATGTTGACTTCTTATCTCTGAGGCTATTCTGTGTCTCAAGAGAAGAGTCTTCTAATCTTTAGTCTTGAGTGCCATTGGCTAGTTGTTGGGGGGCAGTGAGAAGGCCAGGAAATAGAGGCTTGGTGACCCATATTTATTTTGTAGACTTTCACTTAATTTCCGACTTTTAGTCCTACATTTTTTTCATGTTCTCCACCCTATGTCATGCCCCTAAATTTGGAATGACTCTATTTTGGTTCCTCCAGAGAATAAGCTTTCTGTTTTCTGTTTGGAGAAATAGTTGCTTATCCACAGTAAGTTTGGGAAGGTCCCTGCTCTGTGCACTGAATTTCAACCAACCTGAGTATCATCGGCCCCACAGCTGGTAGCTGCCTTCTTTGCACCTGTTGCTGAGCCCACTCAGAGCTCCAAGGGATGATTAGTCAGCTCATTTTTCCCGGTGTTCTCCTTTGAGGATCCTGAGTTTATTTCATCTTGGTATTTTCATTATTATGCCATCCCTTCCATTCTTCCAGAAAGCTGTTGAACTCCCCTGTCTAGACATGTTTCCTCTAAATTTTCTTTGTCCTTGTTTTTTTTTTTTATTGATTTTTGATTGTGATGAAATATACCTCACATACAACTTGCCATTTTAACCATTTTAATTGTACACCTCAGTATCATTGATGGCATCATAATGTTGTGCAACCATCCCCATCAGTTGTTTTCCAAAAATTTTCATCATCCCGAACAAAAACTCTGTACCCATGAAGCAAGAATTCCTCATGAATTTGCCTATCTTCACAAGTCTGTCCCTATGGGTTTGCCTGTTTTGGTTTTTTTGCAGTAGTGGGAATCATACAATATTTGTCATTTTGTGGCTAGTTTATTTCACTTAGTATAATGTTTTCAGGGTTCATCCCCATTGTAGTGTGCAATAGAACTTTGTTCCTTTCTATGTTGAATGATATTTCATTGTGGATAGACCACTTTTTTGTTCATCCATTCATTCATGTGGCTTCCACTTTTTGACTACTGTGAATAAAGCTGCAATGAGTATTGGCACACAATACCTGTTTGAGTCCCTGTTTGCAATTCTTTTGGATATTATCTAGGAGTGGAATTGCTTTTGACTACTACTGATTCAATCTCTTTTTATAGATCTATTGAAATTCTCTATTTCTTATTAAGTCAGTTTAGATAATTTGTATGTTTCTAGGAATCTGTCCATTTCATCTCAGGTACCCAATTTGTCGATGTATAATTGTTGATAGCATTGTCTATCATACTTCTTATTTCCATAAGATCAATAGTAATGTCTCTTCTTTCATTTTTGGGTTTGGATATTTGCATCTTCTCTCTCTCTTTCTCTTTGTCAGTCTAGCTAAGCATTTGTCAGCTTTGTTAATCTTTTTTGAAAGAATCGACTTTGGGTTTCACCAGTTCTCTCTGTTGTTTCCCTATTCTTGATTTTACTCATCTCTGCTCTATTGATTATTTCCTTCCTTCTGCTAGTGTCGGGTTTATTTTGCTCCTCTTTTTCTAGTTTCTGATGTTGTAAAGTTAGCTTATCGATTTTAAAATGTAGCATTAATAGCTATTTCCCTCTGTGTACTCACTACCTTTACTGCAACCCATTAGTTTTAATATATCGGTTTTTTTTTTTTTTTTTTTTTGGTTTGTTTTCATTCATCTCTAATTCCCAATTTCCCTTGTGATTTGCTCTTAGATCCAGGTGTTAGTTTTCACATATTTGTGAATTTTCAGTTTCTTTCTGCCATTAATTTCTAGTTTCGTTCCTTTATAGTCAGAGAAGGTACTTTGTATGCTTTCAATCTTTTTTAGTTTATTTCGGCTTGTTTTGTGCTTGACACATGGTCGTTCCTGGAGAATGTTCCATGTGCACTTGAGAACTGCGTTCTGCTGTTGGTCCAAAGAGTGGTCTGTAGATGTCAGTTAGGTATGGTTGGTTTATTGTGTGGTTCAAGTCTTCTCTGGCCTAGGTGTTCCCACCATTATTGAAAGTGGCATCAAGAGGTCTCCTCCTATTATTATAGCATCCTTGGATTTGATAACTTTTCTTTCCTTTAGTTTTATTTTAGAGGGATTAGAAAGAGAAATGGTCCAAGTCAATTATTCAGGTTTAATTAGACCCCACTATTAGAATAGTGCTTTATTCTATAAATAACGAAGGCAATTCATATTTTTAAGGATCTACCGTATGGAAAGGACTGCATTAGTTTCTTCCACAATTATCTCGCCAAAATCTTTATGAGACCCTTTGAAATAAGTATCATGACTAGCATTTTACAGACGAAGAAACCAAAAGCCAAGTTTCTTAGGAAACTTGCCCAGGATTACACATTAGTAAATGGCAAAGCCAAAATTCAATCTCTGGTCTGTCTCATTCTAAAGTAATGTTCTTGGCACAACATCATGTTACCTTGAACATTCTTTGGCTTCCACTTTATCTCATGGGAGCCTCAAACATCCTTTGAGTTGGATAAGTCCAATATGTGTTTTTTTGTTTGTTTGTTTGTTTTTTACTATTGCTTCTTGATAAACCAGGAAGCTGAGGCCAAAGGAATTAAATAACATTTGTGAACATATAACGTAGTTTCACCGTAAAGCCAGGGCTATGACTTGAGCTCCCTTAAGTCCGAATCTCATGCTCTTTCTCTGACAATACTTGAATCCTAGGTTCGAGGAAGACCAAAATAGTGATGTTATCTAGTTTTTAAAAATTTGTACAAAAATCCAAAGAGAGGCTTTCTTATCCCAAATAAACAGCCAAAGGTAAATACCTATGGAATGAAATGCTAGCAGAAATTATGTTTTCTTTTTAAAAATGAACATGTGTTTAGGGAGAGGGTGTACACAGCAGGAGCACCAGAGTCCTGTGGGCCCCCAACACATGAACAACAAAGACCATCCTTTAAACAAACCTGCTGTCCCCTCCCCGCCTCCCAGTCAGTGATTTCAGATCTAATAGAGCACCCTGAAACTTCCATGGTAGATCTCTATACTGGCCATGGGCAGCACACTCTTTTTCCCTCGGTTGAAACTGACTTTGGGGGAGTCCCAGTCAGCAGGCAGGAGAAGCCTCCATCCCTGCCCTTCTCCCAGCATGTGCTGTCTGTCGCTCCTAATGGGGAAATGATCAGCTCCTGCTTTCCCTGTCTCTCCTGATTAGAATTTCGGTGTCTTCCACACTGGGGACCAGACTCAGTGTGTTTCTGAGCCAGCCCCAGCCAGGGTGAAAGTTGACCAGCAGTCTCAGGCCTGCCAGGGGGACAGGGGCCTGCTGCCTGCTGTTTCCTGTCCTTCTGGTACTGCCTGACGCTGGCCCGGCTCTGTGGGTTTATGCAGAAAAAAGGGAGAGTTCTGCCTTTCTCCATCTACCCTTCAGTCTGCCCTGGGACTGGAGCTCTAGAGTATGCCCGCCCTGGTCGTAGACTGCCGCTCACTGCAGGGGCTGAAACCTCCTCTCTCTTGTTTCCAGATCCCAGAATGGTCCCACTACGACGGGAGGGACTGCTTTTTGTCCTTGTTTGGCAACCTGCCCAGCCTGCTGGTTCGAAGC
Organism: Zalophus californianus; assembly: GCF_009762305.2. Lineage (NCBI taxonomy): Eukaryota > Metazoa > Chordata > Mammalia > Carnivora > Otariidae > Zalophus > Zalophus californianus. Next base: position 102,788,158 of record NC_045604.1, on the reverse strand, counting down.
CCTTTGTGGAGCTCCTGCCTGAACCATCCTGGAGCTCATTGATCCCTTTGTGCTGCTGTGCATATTGGATAATCCAGGCAGTACTGGTCTTAGACCCTGGCGAGTGGCTTCCGCCCTGTCTCACACATTTTAGAGAGTCCCACTAAGGTGAACCTCCAGCCAGGGCATCCCCTTGGGGCAAGAAACCACCAGGTCAAGGGGATGTGCCCACTTAGAACCCATACCTTTCCCCTCTAGACCTTGCTCCAGATACTTGAGATGCAAGAATTTTTTTTGCCCCACTAGTTACGAACCTGTTTCCAGGGCCTTCATGAGTTTCTCCCCTACGTGCTGCACCTCTCTGGGCTTGAGGCTTAGCCAGAGGTAGTTCTTCATGTGGGGTGTGAGAAGAGTTTGGGCATGTATGAGTGTGCGAGGCCTGTTGCACAGCAGGATACAACTTGGGATGGAAAGAAGGGAGCCAGGGGAGGGGGTTAGGGGGCAAAGGGTTCCACAGTACCACAGTGAGCACGGAACATAGCAAAAGCCAAGAATTCTACATTCCTGTGTGGCTCTTCAGGTTGCTGTGAAGGTCTATTTGTCAAAAAACAAATGTGTGAGAGAACCCATTTTATTATGGAGCACTCTGTTAGCTTAGCTTATAACTTGTTAGTATTTTCTCTGAGTGGCATGAGGCCTCCATTTGTTCTCTTACCCTGGACCCCACAGGGGTCCGAGGTGGGTCTGGGCTTAGCTCTCGTCCCACTCGGTCCCAGTTTCCTCACTGTGACTTGCTTTTGTTCTTGAGAACCAGATATCTCATCCCCAGGACAAGCCACTGTGTGACACAGAATAGCCCCTCAGCATTACAAGAGACAGACAGAAGCAAAATCCATCTAGAAAAATTAGAATGCACTAATAGAAATCACAGGGGCTTTAGAAACCAGGAAGCCTACATCCTAGCTCGGCCAGCAAAGTAATTTGATTTCCTCAAGCTCTAATTTCCTTGCTTGATACATGGGGGAGATATCCTTTACTTTAAGGTTGATGAGGATTGAATAAAACGTGCCACTCCAGCGTATTGCACAATGCCTGGTCCGTAGTCAGCACTCAGTAAACAAGCCTCACTCTCCTGCTAATTTTGAAAGGTTTCATTCTCCTCAAATAAGATGAACCAATATTCACTTATGGGCTTTTCCAGAATGTTGCATGGAAAAGATATTTGCCGCTGGAACCTGACATCTGGCCCAAGAACGATTCTTCCCCTCGCCATCCAATCTATTCTTGGACACCTGCCTTCACCCCTCCTCTCGTCTCCCAAGCTGTCCACTCAGCAGCTTTGGGAGGTTGCTTTCCCAGCTGCACGGGCTTCTTCCATTTTGCTTCACCCTTGTTTGCAATGATCATCCAGGATTTTGTCTTTGTTGCCTTTGGTATGAGATTTTCCCATAAGCAGTTCCAGAGTGTATATTTGAACAAATCCAGATTGACCTTCCCCCTCTTAGGCTCTGGCTGTCATGGCAGGTCTGGGTGTGGGCACCACCCATGGCTGAATTAGGGCCATGAACGAGGCTGGTATGTCCCATCTTCTCAGGACTCGGAAGGCTGAAGATGAGGTAATCGCCTGATTCCAGAAAACTAAGAGGCAACGACAAAGTCCTTTGCAGTGCCCAGAAGAGAAAGCAAGGAGCTTCATGCCTAGCAGACTTCCAGGCAAGCTATGCTGTAACTCCTCCAAGTCTTCATTATAAGTTGGTGTGTTACAGGTTTCTTGGCAAAGTTGAATTTTTAAAATTCTAACTTGGGTTTGTTCAATTGAAAGAGAATACATTTTAGCCTATAAATAGAGTTCTATAACCAAACTGTCAGAAGGAACCTGGCTGCATATATGTAGAGGATATATAAAGAGGTGAACATTTGGCAGGGAGAGAATCTAGGATGACTGGAGTTACTAGAACCTTCTAGCTAGGAAATTCTCTCATAGGCTAGGGTCTCACAAATGGTACTCCATCGACCCAGCTGCCCAAGGAAGAAGGGAACATGGACCCACTCTTGCCTTTGTCTTTCCCATGCCCTCTGCAATCATGAAATCTTAGTCCTCCACCTCCTTGATATTCCTCAACTCCCTTTATCTCCCATCATCCCACTGTTACTGTTTTTTGACAGGCCTTCCCGTAGTCTCCTAAGTCACCTTCTGCCTCCAACCCAGACAGAACCTCTCCTGGTTCCCAGGGGGCACGGAGAGTATGTGCATGATGGTCTCCAGAAGCTTGGGCAGAAGGATGGATCCAAGAGCTGGAGATGAGACAGAAGGGCTATTTCAGGGATAGGTCAGAGCACAGCAGTCAGAGAATGACCATGCATCCCAGGTGCTCCCAAGAGCATGGGGCTGGAGAGAGAGGTGGGCTCTGAGAACTAACAGAAGAACTAATGGGTTCCAAAATGGTTGGACTTTCTGGAAGCCCTAGAATCACACTTGAGAACCAATGCCTTTTAGTTTAGGCACTTCCTGACCTGAGAAACAGATTTGGAGACAAAGGCTTGAGTGCAGGTAGTTTATCTGGGCAGTGTTGGCATGGAATAGGAGTGAGGGACTCATGCAGAAGGGTGGAAAACAAGCTCAAGGTTGAGTGACAGAGTTGGTTGCCACCATGGAAGTTGGTGCTCGATCTCCAGATCTAGGGACAGAAACAGCTGGTACCTGTGCAAATAAATCCTTTATGCAACTCTTCAGATTTCCCAGTTTGAGTTTGTCACCTGTTTCCTGCCTGGATGCCAGTTATTACAGATTGGATTGGTTGGAGCATTTAGGGAGTTCTGATCATCAGGTTTGGGAGCTTAAAATCTTGAGCAGGGAACAATATCATCTGTCTGGGCAAAGGGACTGAAGGGGATTCCTACAGGTGTCCCAAGCTGTGGCCTCAGGTCAGTATCAACCAGGAAGTGAGGGGTACACACTGGTGATGAGAGCAAAGAGCTGTGTCATTGTATCCACTTGAAGCTGGGGGACATCGGCTCAAACAAAAGTGCTCACCAAGGTAGCCACTGGAGGCACAGGTGGGGCTGAGAGAACCTCTGGCAGCATCCAAGGAAGGTCCATTATTTCCAAGCAGTCCTGACAACCTCAGGTTCAATGTGACCAGTCGAGGCTCCAAGTCACATCCAGGTGTGGTGTGGGACTGAGTGTTGCCTGCCTTCCAGTCTCTGCCCCTCTCTCCTCCGCCCTGCTCTCTCTGTGCCCCAGAGGATGACCTGTTTGGATTGTGGCCACAGGCTTTCCTCAGCCTCTGTATTCTGGTTGAGCTCAGCCCTTGGTGGCAGGGGCAGGGGGCTCAGGACTTGAATCTCCTAGCTCCCTTCATGTGAGGTTGCTCACAGCCTGCCCGCATCGCTGCACAAAATGCCCACTCAGTCAGCCCTCTCTCTCTTTCTGGGTTCTGGTAAACCCACTCCTCCTGTCTTTGCAGCCCCTGGGGCGGAGGCGGGGTAAGAGCTTGTACTCTTGTCACTGGCTCTTTTCATGATGCCTCTTTTCCAATTTCCTTGTCTTACATCCATCTAGATCTAGAGCCCCTGCGGACGGGAGGAACTGGGTTCCACACTCAGAAGCAGTCCTGGAGGGGCCGGGAAGGGTCAGACCCAGGAGGCAGCTGGGAACTCGGAGAGGGGCCAGCCAGCCTGGCTGTTTGATACGGGTGAGAAGCTGTAATCCGATGACTCATGGACACCAACACTCAGTTGCCTCCAGAAATTCAGACCCGGGCTTCAGAGCAGCAGATAGTGTCCAGACCCCGCTTTCTAGAGGGGCAGGTACTCCTAATGCCCTCCGCTAGGCCCCAGGGCTCTGGGTGAGCTGCTGGGTCCGGCTGAAGGACCAGGTAGAGAGAGCGCAGAGCACCCATGGGGGTGGAAGGAAGCAGATGCGTTGCTGAGCAAGCATCCTCATGGCTCAGGTGCTTCACCTGGATTCTCATTTGCTCTGCGTAGCTGCCCTTGAGGCTGCTCTGGTCATCCCCGTTCTAGGGTGAGGGACCACAAGGCTTAAGCAGGTTTGATAAGTTCCCCTAAATCACCCAGACAGGATCCACACCAATGCTTATTCCTCTATAGATCCCAACGCACTCCTCCCCTAGGTGGGGCGGCCTCAGCGGGCTGTGTGGGTAACCCTGCTGAATGTTGTTCTCCCTCCGTCCCCAAGCCCCCATCCAGCCAAGCCTCCTAATGTTGATCTGAAGGGTAATTTTCTTGTCAACTCTATAATTAATGGGCCGCGCACTACAGTGTCCCTCTGTTATTCTGCTTCTCGAAGATATATTTCAAAATGAATAGCTGTTTAACCAATCACTTGGCAGACGCATTACCCTTAGGTGTTTCTGTCAGTCAGCGTTTTTACACATTGAGCCTGAAGTAGGCAGAATCAATTTGGGTATCTGCTCTGGGAACGTGAAAGCAGGCACAAATTAGAAATTCCTGGAATATCAGAACTTGTCGCCTATTAGCACTGAACGGAGCATGGATTGCCCTTGCAAACTCCTTGGCCCTGCGCTCCGGTGCTTTGGCATTGTCTGCCACTTTTAATAAAGCGGGAAGAGATCTTTTGTAATGGCTCTAAGATAATGTCTGTACAGCATGTCTGTTCTTTCTCGGCAATCAGAGCATTGACTTTGTAGCTCCCTCCACAAAGGCTTCAGGCGGTAGTTTTACGAAATCTCAAAACTTCTGCTGGCCCGGGAGTGGGAGAATGAAGAAGGCATGCATGTGTTCAAAAACAAAATTGTGACACACTCGAGGGGTGCTCCAGAGATGTCTTTATGGGAAGAGAGTTTTACAAGATGCTCACTGATGTTGGGGGATTATTAATAAAGGATTTGGAAGACACAGTGATTTCTGAGAACCAACCATCCCAATTGATCTGGCCCCTTGCCCTGCCCCCCAGTGTTTGAGGAGGCAGAGATACTCATAGAAACATTGCTGGGGCCCAGTCCTTGGCCCACACTGGAGGTCACTTACCTGGTGGTGGCCCACCATTGGCTAGGTATCTCTGTGCCTGAGAGGGTTCTCCTGCTATAAGACTCTGCTCGGCTCTTGAGTTCATGAACATGCTGGAAGAGTCAGGAGTCCCTAGGAGCAGCTCTCAGCCTATGAGTGAAGGAGGTTGGTGAATACACAGTCCAACTTCCACATCGCTCAATGCGAAAGTTATGAGGTGAATCCACATGGTTTTCCTAAGGGCTCCCATGGGATTGAGCCTGGTTGCCCATAGTAGGAAGACATTGATTGACAACCCCATTTTGCATATGTGAAAGTAGAGGCTCTGAGAAGATCGTTGGTCTTTCTTCTACACTCCATTCACACAGAGTAGATGTGTCTCACCTCACCCCTCTTGGCCCACATTTACTTTAGCCATCGCTGCCAAAATCTAGCTTGACACATAGGTGGTCTGACAACTCCTTGTCTCAACTGAACTCTTTCTGTTTCAGATTTTCTCAGAGTCCATGGAGTGGAATACCTGTGGGAACCTTCCCAGGATCAAACATGCTCAGATTCCAAACGTGAGGGAATTATTGTCCTCTGAGCCAGCCCCTGTTGATGGGAGATAGAAGTCCACTGTTGAGTCAATGCTCCTCTCCTCTGCCCGACTGGTGGACATGCTATGTGACCAAGAGGCTCTCAGAGGGACCAAGGTCCAGGTGCCCTCTGAAGTGACCAGCTCATGAACATACCTCTCTAGCTGCTTTCCCTCCTTTCTTGAGGTACTTTTCCAGTCCTCTACTTCTGAGTCCTTTCAAACCCAAACCAAACCGAACCTTACCTGGACATCAGCCATATGAGGATGTGCTCTCTGGAGGAATGCAGGCACAACTGCTGAGACCAGAAACATCCCTAGAAAGCACACTCTTAGGATGGGATTTGGAAATTGGACCTCTCACTAATCCATCAGATGGCAAGGCGGACCCCACTGCTGGGGAAGTGGGGTGTTAACACCCCTGGTCTGCAAAAGTCTCATGGTGACTGAGATTCCCAGTGATGGTGGATCAAGAGGAGGTGTGTGTGGCAAGTGAAGCATGGGCTTAACTCAAGTAGGGGAGTTTGACATGTGTGGGACAACAGTCAGGACAGAGCTTCTGGAGTTGGCTGCCTCCTGTTAACAGTTTTCAAAGCCTTGAAGAAACAGAATGAAGACTCAGGGCACATTGTGGACGTCAGAAAGTCTCTGTGGAAGCTCCGTGGAGGAACTCTCATGTCTCTTAGTTACAGAACAATCTGTGCTGAAAATGAGGCTCAGGATTCAATTTTCAGGAGAACCAAGATAGAAAAAAACTGGATGCAGAGCCTTGATAAGTCTCTCCCACCAAGTGAGGGCCTTACTAATGAAATATTGGTACCCTGAGAGCAGGGATGGGGACTTTTGTTGGTGGCCTGAGAACCTTGAAACTGGGTTTTCCTGATCTGTCAGGTCAGCAGAAATAGTTCTCTCCCTTGATGGAGAAGAAGAGTTTCTCCTTGTCTGGAGGTCTGCAAAAAGCTCACATGAAGCAATCACCTTGCAAGATGAGGCTTGTTCACCTCATGACCCATCCCTTCATCCTGCCATTGACTCCAGAAAAATAACAAGGGGCAGGCTACAGTAGGGTGCAGCCACCCCCCTCCCAACTCTGAAAGGAAATGACACCCTCACCTGAAGAATTGCAAGACTTGGCATATATGCACTGGGACAAGTCATAAGAGGAGCTGGGCCAAGAAAAGAGATGAATTCTGCAGCAGGACTAGGCTGTGTGGACAGATATCTTGCTGCTAAGGCCGTATCCCCCAGCAGGTCTGATGCTACTAGAGATACCCACAAATCTCAATTGGAGAGTCAGAGTGCAGACCCCTTGGACTCCAAAGGATTCTGAAGTGAGGCCATGCCTTCTGTGGCAGAGAACTGCTTGCTGTTTGAAAAATCATCTCTTGGTATGTTGTGCTTTAGGAGAGACTGAAACACCCATGGGCCGTCATGGGACTATGCAGACAAAGTTGCCCACTGTTAGCTAGGAATCTTCAAATATACTTGAGTCATAATTGAGTAGGCAAAACAACAGCTTATTGTATGATGGAAATGGGACATTTAGAATTGGGTCTGAACAATTCCCAAGGGCACAAATAAGAAACACGAACAGATGGTCTAGACTTGGATGTTAAGTACCTCTCTAGGACTAATGCTTCTCCTTGAACTTATGCTAATGGATTCACGGTGTTCCATCTGATCAGCTGATAGAGGAGAAATTCAGCCATGGTTCAGCGATGGGTTAATATATTTAACATGCTAATGTTATATGTAAGTATATAGTAATTTATATAATATATAGTTGTATGTAATTATATAATTATGACATACTATAACACACTATAACACACTGTATAATTATATAACATGCATATCATAAATTATACACATTATGTATAGTGTATTTCATAGATCAATAATTATAATCAATATAGCTATATAATTATACATAAACATGTATAATTACATATTGTGTTAACATGTATTAATATATGAATGATAATATTGAATACATTCATGATCATGGAAATGGATGGTCACACACCAGAGTATCCCTGAAAGACATAAAGCAGATACTTCCAAGGGGGCAGAGCTGTGACTAGTGCACTTTGTCACTATCCTTGTCCTCCTGGCAGAGGTGAATGGCTTGTCTGGTTGATTAGAGGCATGAAAAGGGACAAGACCGTAAGAGCAGAGAAAAGGAAGTTTAAGGCAGAGACAAGTGGGTAAACTAATTGGAACAAACACAAAGTGGGCTGATTTTTGTGTTTTGTTTTAATGCTCATCAGAGAGCATATTCTTCACAGCCCTCAGTGAGCAGGTAGATAGGATGGTTCACTGATGGAGGTTGGCCATTCTCTCTCCCAGGCTACTTTGCTGTCTGTATAATGGGCTAAAAATGGTGGTCATGGAAGAAAGGATGGAGGTTGTACACTGGCCCAAGACTGATCTAGCTACTGCCATTGCTGAATACCCAACTCACTAGCAGCATAGATTGACTGAGCGTTCATCATGGTGCCATCCCTTAGGAGACCAACCAGCCACTTGGTGGCAGGTTGTTAAGTTGGTCTTCCATCCTACAGATGAAGGCTTTTTGACTTTATTTGAATTGTCACTTATTCCAGATATGGTCTGTCTTCCCTGTGTTTGGTTCCAGTATGGTAGCCAGTGCTACCATAAAAATGGCTGATTTACTGACATGGGATGATCCACCACATGGCTTCAAGGGAGCTATCTTATGACCAAAGGGGTGTGACTAAGAGTGCATAATCACAGGATCTACTGGTCCTATCATAGACCACACCAACACAAAGCAGCCACAATGTAATAAAGGAATGGTGTCTTAAAGTCTCAGTAAGTGAACCAGCTCAGGAGGCAAAAATCATGTGGGGTTGGGGCACTTGTCCTACAGGATGCATGATATGCATTGAACCGATAGCCAATATGTCATATAAACTACAATCCAATTCTTGGTCGGGAACTGAGCAGTGGAAGTAGGTCTGGTTCCTCTCACCACCACAGCTAGTAACACACCTAAAAAAAAAAAAAAGATGTATTCTTATCCCTGAAACCTTAGGCCCTGTTGGAATAGAGGTCCTAGTTTCCAAGGAGGGAAGCCTTCCACCAGGGGACATGGGAAGAATTCCGTTGAACTTGGGACTACAACTTCCACCTGGTCATATTGGCCTCCTCAGTTGTGTGACCCAGTAGACAAAGAAAGGAGTTATTATTTTAGGAGAGATAATTTTCTTGGTTACCATGAGGAATTTGGGATGTGGCTACACAACCAGGGTAGAAAGTAATCAGTAAGGTTCCTCTTGGTGCTTCCATGCCCAAGGATAACTGGGAATGGGCAAGGGCAACAACACAGTTCAGGAAAGGCCAAGCAAATTAGAACCCAGACCCCTTGCAGAAGATCTGGGTCACCCATTTAGTAAGCATCCTACACTTGCTTAAGTGTTGGCCAAAGTGAAGAAGATCTAGAAGAGTAGTAGGTAAGAGATATGAGTATCTATTGTGCCCTCAAGGCCACTTGTGGTAGCAGAGATCTTAGTTTAGTCCATTAATCTGCTATAAGATGTGCTTTGTGGAGATTGCTATCAGCCATTCATCACCTTGAACAATTCTGGCTCAAACTTAATGGTGAGCTTGAGCAGATCATAGTCATGCAAAAATTGAACTCCACCAGGCATCCCGTGTGCCCCACTTCACATCCCTTAAGCCCATATTTTGCTCCAACCATTGTTACAGAAATCCAACTTGCCAAAATATGTAAACATATAGTACCTTGACTCAGGTGCGCCCCGTGTGTCTTGTTTTCTGATCAAGGGCTTCTTTGACGCTGCAGCATGGGACCCATGCAGGGATCCTGTAGATACTGATGCATGTGCAGTCCGAAAGTGAGTACATTAACATCCCATGGAGCAATCCTTGACCATGGAGGAAGTGAACCAGTGACTCTCAGATAAACAGTTCCAAAGATCATTCTACATAGCTCCTCAGTGGGTTCTAGTAGGATTGACCTCCAATTTCCCATAGCAGTAACTGGCTGGATAACTCACCCTTGTCTTGACTTGCCTTTTGTATTAGTTAGCTTTTGCCATATAACAAACCATTCCAAACTTTGCTCATTTAAGATAAAAAACCATTCGTTTGGGAGGGTGCCTGGGTGGCTCAACTGGTTAAGCATCTGCTTTCAGCTCAGGTCATGATCCCAGGGTCCTAGGTTTGAGCCCCACGTTGGGCTCCCTGTTCTTCTTCTCCCTCTCCCTCTGCCTCTCCCCCAAACTTGTGCTCTCTCTCTCCCTCAAATAAATAAATAAAATCTTAAAAAAACAAAACAAAACAAAACCATTCATTTGGCTCTAAATCTATGCATCAGTTGGGTAATTCTGCTTAACTGGGCCAGGCTGGGCTGATCTCAGCTGGGCTTGCTTACACATCTGGGATATTCTAGAGTGGCCTTTGCTGGGATGTCATCGTGGTTTTTTGTCCTCCAGCCGGCCAGCCTGGGCTTCTTCACATGGAGGTTATGGATTACCAAAGAGAACAGAAGCAAGAGTACAAAACCTGTTGATGTCTAGGCTGGAACTGGTACAATGTCACTTCTCACACGTTCAGTTGGTCAAACCCAATCCTGAGGTTAGTCCAGATTCAAGGGATGGCAAAAATACACTCAAGCCCTTTGATGAGAGGAGCAACAACGTCTCATTGCAGAAGAACATAGATACAGTGAAAGAAATAATGGAGAATATTTTTTGCAAACATTCTGCCATAACTTCTGTGATTTTTAGTCTTCCGTGCCAACTTGGCTAGGTTATGATACCCCATTATGTAATCAAACATTAATCTAGGTGTTGCTGTGGAAGTATTTTGTGGATGTGGCTAACATCTATACTTAGTTGACTTTAAGTAAAAACAGTAAAAACAGTTGCCCTTGGTCATGTGGGTGGGCCTCATCTGATTGGTTGAAATTGGTTTCCCAAAGAAAAAGTTCTGCCTCAAAACTGCAGTAGCAAATCCTGTCCAACTCTCCAGCCTGTTGGCCTGTCTTATGGGTTTCAGACTTGCCAGCCCCACAATTGCACCAGCCAATTCCTTAAAATAAATCTCTTGACAGATAGATAGATAAGCAATAGGTGGATTCTATTTCTCCGGAGAACCCTGACGGATACCACTTCCTTCTCTGACTTTTCCAAGATTCCACTCCTGTTCCCCGGGATCACGTCCCCAAAATAAACTGCTGGCGACCAGCCCCCATCTCAGGCTTTGCTTTCTTGAGAGAACCCAGCCTACGACAGCAGGCCTCTGAAAAGATAGTCTCTTTTACATTGTTTCAGTAAAATTCAGTGATAAGCCATTTGTCGTCTGATAGTGGGCTCTTGTTATTGGTAGAGAAGTTCAAAATACTGAAACCGAACCTGACTAATGTGCAGGCACTTGAAGGTTGATTGGAAAGTTAGAAATTCAAGCGAAAGATGTCAGGGCTGTGAATTCAGGACTGAATCACCAACATCCGTAGGATGGGGAATGACATTAATCTGGGAGGTTATTTGGATTCTCAGTCATATGAGTGGTAGGTAGGACTTACAGCGGCAAATCCTGCCCAGTGTCCCACCCCCTGCCTTCCCCAGTAGAATCGAGAATCTGACCATTTATCACCACCTGCAAAGCTATTACCTTGGTAACTTGGTTTCTTACCTGGATTATCACAGACTCCTAACTGGCCTCCCCATTTCTCCTTTTACTCCCCTCCCATCTATTCTCATTCCACAAGTCAGATGGATCCTGGGAAAACATGAAGTCAGATCACACAATTCCTGTGCTCATGATCCAATCAAACCTCCCATTTTGCTCAGGGTGAAAACCAACATACAATAGCTTTCAAGGCTCAACGTGATCTGGCCTTGATCCCTGATCTCATCTCTTGTTCTTTCCCTCGTTCACTCCAGCCACTCTGGCCTCTTCACTTTTCCTCAAGTGCATCAGACACACCCATGTCTTGTGACCTTGCTCCATCCCCCTCCTGGTATGCTCTGCCCCTCAAAGTCTCCCTGGCTCACTGCCCATGGCCACCTCCTTCACTGCTCCAGGGGACACCAACTACCTGTAGCACAGACACCTGATGCATCAGGGGTCCATTGGCCAAACCCATAATGTTCAAATTGAGAAAACTGAGGAACAGAGAGGTTAAGTGACTTCCTTAGGATCCACGTCTTAGGAGACTGGCAAAAGAAGCCCTGTCTCACATCTCTCCATTCTAAGAGATGTTTCTCAGAATAATTGTATTTAAAGAAAGGGGTTTGGTAACTGATCATCCAGAGAACATTTTCATCCATGTTTCTAGGCATAACCCGGTGTTATTAAAACTGTGATGAGTGCAATGATGGATGTGTATTGAATCCCACCCTGTGTGGGAAGTGGGCCTGGAAACTTCCATGTTCCCCCTCCTCGCTTTCATCCTTGGCAAACCCTGGAGCTCAGCAGTAGCAATCCCCATGTGAGATAGCCCGGAGGAGAAGCCCATCCTGGTTTTGTATTTTTCACTGTTTCATATTCAATATTCCCTGGCAGGTGCAGAGAATGACTCCTTCCCCCTACTCCTCTGAAAATGTCCCTTTCATGTTTCATAAACAACAGCATTGCTATGCCATTGTCTCTGTTAGTTATTTTCATAATTCATAATTATCTTAGTTCTTAAAACGTAGACGTACATTTAAAAGCATGATCCAATCATGCTTGATTGCTGCCACATTGTGTTCAAAGTAATTACCATTCATTTGGCTTTTGAGGCTGTTGAATGAATTTTCCACATGAGATTCCTTAATTTGTACATATTTTATTGCTATAAAATAGGTATTGGCAAGCTGCCTAAACTGTAGTGAAGGCCTTTAATTCCTATCACTATGTGATAAAACAAATTGAGTGCGAACTGAGAGGCTTAAGATAGAACACTTGAAATGGATCCCACTCGATTTTTTTTTTTTTTTCCTAAACCAAGCTCCCCCAGGTGTGAGTCACAAGTAAGATGAAGGTAGTTTAGTTCAGGCTGAGAGCTCAGAACTGTTTTAGCATTTGTATAAAAATGATAATGTCCCTCCAAGATGGCAAACCTCTCTCTTACCAGGATCTATTATTCCTTGGGGAAAGGATGTTTGGCGAGAGAAGGTTATAAGCATTTTTCATGCATAGCAAGAGAAATGGAGTACTCACAAAACATAGCCAGGGAAGTCTTGGTCAAGGGAGAGAGAGAGCTGTGGGTTGGGTGCCAGAAGACCTGGGTCCAGGGGGCAGCTCTGCCAGCTGTGTGGCCTTTGGGAGCCCTTGTGAAAGCCAGCTCACTTGTAAAATTAAACTGTTGGAAGAAATGATTCCTAAATTTGATTTGTAATTTGTTTTTCCGAGGTTATTGGGATTGTAGCTTTAGCCAGGAGATCTTCCTCCTGAGGCTTTCTCTAGAGTTTTAAGAGTTACATCTCTCCTTTTTCTGTTGTCCACATTCTAGAAATAGTGAGATGAGAGGAGAGGAAGTTGTAGAAGGGATTCAAGTGTTAGGGTAGATGAACTTCAAGATCTCTCCTAATCCAGGCATTCTTTGCTTTAAACTCCCGGGCTGGAGGAAAATTATCAAAGGTCAACTATCAAAGGTCTTTTATTCAGACTTCTCTTTCTCAGTTACAATATTAACCTTATTTTGTCATTTTCCAGTGTCTCCTTTCCTAGTGTCAAGGCTCCTTCACTGCCATAATTCCAGCTGATAGATGATCCTTTCTACTCAAGGAGGTTCATCTATGTTGACTGTGTTGGATTCAGTTGCCTCCCCTTTCTTAACTCCCCTATACATTCCCCAACTGACCAATATTGACCCACAGGTAGGACATCTCTACGCCCCTATTCAACAGGAAGATGTTACAGAAAATGAGACCTTCCACCTTCAACAACCTTAAAGATTTAAGGGTCAAAATTGTTAAGGGGGGAAATGATGAGGGAACAGAAGGCAAGCTGAGGACAGAGCAGAAGCTGACACCCCACAACAACCCCCCCGCCACGGGATATATATGACATTCCTCATGCACTCCTGGCTGCCCTAAAGCTAAGGAAAGGAAAAACAAAACTTATAGAGACCACAATCCTACAAGACCTGAGTCTCCCTCAGTTTACAAATGTCTTAGCAATCTACAAGAACAAAGCATTTCTATCAATAACCTGCTTCCAGAAGGAAATGTCCTTATAACCTGCAGACCATTGACAGATAGTGGAAGCAGGCAGAGTGTAATGTTCCTCCAGGAAGCTCCCAACTATCTTAATGTTAATGCCTTGCTAGAGGGAAAAACAACCTTAAATTGACAATGGCGAGGCCTCCAGTATCCTTGAGCATCTTCTTTAACATATGAAAATCCTTTTGGAAACCTCCCTTTTCCTTACCTCCCCCAACCCCATAGTACATAATCAGCCACCCGTCACAAGCCCGGTGCAGCAGCTCTTTCTGCCCACGGGTCCTGTCCCAGCGCTTTAATAAACCACCATTTTACACCAAAGCCATCTCAAGAATTCCTTCTTGGTCGTCGGCTCTGGACCCCACCCCACCAAACCTCACTATATTTCAAAACCCCCTCAACTCCATCTGGTCAGTGGAAGCTCTTCCAGCTTCTTTAGTCCGATTTCCTCCCACCCAAATCCTTCCCACCAGCTCCGCGCCTCTCCGCAAAACTACCATATGCATGGCTATGCTTGCGCATTTCTTGTCCTGGAAATGCCTCTTACTTTTCTCTGCTTTCCCAAACTTGCTCTTTGACCCAGACTTAGGGTAATTGGCATGACTTCCATGTAACTATTTCCAATTGCCCCTCCCCACAGCGACAGGTGTCTTTACTAACACCCATTTTCCACTTAGTTCCATAGTACCTTGGATTGTTTTTTGGTGTTTGCTACCTATTTCTCTTCTTGCTACAACTAACTATATATTCGTTGAGAAGAGAGTTGATCTCATTTTCTTCTTTGGTGTCACTCATGTTGTGAAGTGTAGCTGTTATTTAATAGAGAGTCACTGATGGATAGGTCCACCATTATTCGTTTATTTACAAACATTTAATTGGCATATTTCTTCACTCCCTCTGGAGCCTGTGAATTGACTTAGTCTGGTCTCCTCTGTTGAAAGCTCTCATTTTTTATCTTTGACATCCACCCCCCTCACCACCACCATAGTGTTCTTGGTAAAGGCACATAATTTAGATTGTCTCTAAACTAGACACGTGGCCCCTCTTGGTGTTTCTTTTGGGTTTTCACTGTTAGTAGTCAAGAAGAAATAGATTTAAAGAAAGATATTTAAGATAATCCCAAACTTACATTTACAAGAGACATAAAATTTCCTAGTCACCATTGCCCCTAATGTAAAAGGAATAGTTTCCTGGGGCTCCAGGTTGGCTCAGTCAGTGAAGCGTCCGACTCTTGATTTTGGCTCAGGTCATGATCTTAGGGTCAAGAGATCGAGCTCTGCACTGGGCATGAAGCCGGTTTAAGATTATCCCTCTGCCCCTCCTCCCTCCTCTACCCCTCCCTCAAAAATAAGTAAATCAAATCAGAGCTCCTCTAAGTCTTACCTGTGCAGTCATATTAATTATGTAGGCTCCCCTCTCTCTCTTTCTTGTAGGAGTCAACTGAATGAGGACCATTCATTTATTCTTTCAGCAAACTTTTTTTCCTCCTGAACTGGATACTAAAGACATTTTATGTATTAAGATTGAAGTGTTCTGCTCTCATGGAGTATGGTGAGGGAGACAGGCAATTCAAAGTGAATTAAACATGACAAAATTCTGGTAAGTGTTGTGAAAGAAATGATGTGGGGATATAAGAAGACAGGGGAAACAGGGAAGGTCTGATGGCCTGAAGGGTGAGAAGAAGCCAGCCATGCGAAAGGAAGATGTATCCATCCAAGAAAAGGGGGCAGCAAGTGCAAAGGCCCTGAGGTGGAAGGAAATTGGGTGAGAGGCATGCCCTTTTCTTGTTCACTCTACTTAGGAATACATTTTAATAAGGAGAAAGAGAGATAAGGAGCCTTTGAACAGAGGATCTACCTCTATGTTGAACAGAAGTGAGATTGTTGCCACAATGTATCTATTATGAGTGACTGAACAGCAAAGAGGTTTGGTGGATGGTGCAAGGAGATAGGGCAGGAGGAAAAACAAATGGATTTCTTACACACTCTGCTTTTAGAACAATTTAATGTGCATCGGGCAACTGGGGAGCGAAAGTCTTTTGCCACTGAAGCAGTTTTTGCTTCCTCCATTTTGTGGGTTGGACTTTAGTAAATACCTGTTATAATTTTGATTCCTTTTCCAATTTTCTCTGACCCAAATTATCTTCAGTGTTTCTCCTCACTCGCTTCCATAGATTTTCATGTTAGTATGTATTTCTGATTTTATTGTGTCTTTAAACAAGTCGTTCCCTTCCACTGAGGTCTTTAAGCCCAGAACTTTCTCTCCACAAACCTAGGATGTCTGCAAGGTGCTATTTACCACACAGTGCTACAGTTTTATTTATTTTTACTTTTTAAAAAGATTTTATTTACTTGACAGAGAACACAAGCAGGAGGAGCTGCGGGGGGAGGGAGAGGGAGAAGCAGTCTTCCCACTGAGCAGGGAGCCTGACTCGGGGCTCGATCCCAGGACCCTGGGATCATGACCTGAGCCAAGGGCAGATGCTTGACTGACTGAGCCACCCAGGCGCCCCTCAGTGTTATAGTTTTAAATGCACTCTGCTCACTGCCACGTCCCGGATGTTGGTTTGTAGAAGTGCAATGAGTCAGGGCAGCTCTCCTTTTGCAGCAGAGTATTTTGTAGCTGTTGCTTTTTGCTTCTCAAACTTTCTTCTGCTGACACTTACGTTTACGGGACCATGAGCAACTCTGTGTGCTTGATGCACACCAGAATCTGATGATGTACTCCCCCTACCCAAGGAAGGAAACAGTACTTTAGATTTTCATGTTTTGTGATGATATTCGTAAACACATGCCTCACGGTGAGTAATGAAGTCAAAGATGGAATAAATTGTTATTTTAGGGGCAGCAAAGACATATGGCCAACCTAATTTTGCAAATATTGTATTTTATCTTTTCATAGGAGTTGTCATTTTTTTTTAAACTTCTATTTCTTTGGTAAAAATGGGATCAGATATAGTTTATTAGAAAGAAGCAAGAAGAGACCATATTTAATCTCTAAATTATATAATTTAATGATATTTAGCATCCATCTCATATGTATTTGTTATTGCAGATTGTAGTTGCTTTATACATGATCATCTTGACTTTGGCAATCTTTGCCGTTCCGTCATTCCTAATAGAAATGTTTGTGGCATCAATCTTACGTCTGTGCAACAGAGAGGCAGATCCTCTGTTCAAAAGTTCCTCATCTCTCCTCGTCCTTATTAAAATTTATTCTCCAGGAGAGTGAATGAGGAAAGGAAAATGCCTATGAAATCACAACTTGGCATGACAACAGCTTGTGATGGCCACAAGTGCCATCTAGGTACAAGGATGACAAGGGGCAGAGGCAGAGATAAATTGGGAGACAGGGGAGGCTTAAACAGATCCAGCAAATCAGTTGCAAGCCTCCCCTGTCTTGTCATCCACTATGGGCTTCAAGAGAAATATGAGGGACGGGGAATACTGTTATGAAATTCACTCTAATGTATACAGTCAGACCATTCTTAAATCTCAGTAGTTAGGTAGGCTTAGTAAGATTTTGTTTGTAAAATATCACACAAGCAATAATTATTGAGATGCATTGCTGAATGCATGTTTTTACAAGTTTTTACAAGTCGCTGAATCCCTTCCAAACATAGGCTTTGGGACCTATATTATACCCGGACTCCTGGCACTTGCTGACCCTAGATTTTACCCCAAACCTTGGAAAGAAAACCAAATCTTTATGGACATGCCCACATGGATTTTGACAATGAATGGGAAGAGCTTTAGCCCTGACCCCTGTATACTGCTGATCTTAGCAAAACAAAATGTTGAGAAAGCATTTTCTATAGCCCTTAAATGGAATTCAATACTAATACATCACAGGTCGTAAGTATCTCTGGCCTTATCCCAACTGTAAATAACTCATTTGTAATTATTTATTAGTGTCTGTTATTGTAATTGTAAATAACATGCTAACAGGGACATCTTTTGTGTTCACTGTTTTTAACTTGTTCTGCAAAAACTCAAACATACAAGAGTAAAAGAATAGCAACGAACCTCAAATATCCATTCCCCAGCTTCAGTGATCATTAGTTTATGGCCAATCATTTTTCATTTATATTGCCCTTCCCAGATACCTATAAATATGTCAGTATATATGTGTATTTTAAAAAATACGTAACCATAATGCCAATGTGGCATCTTACGAAATTAACAGTTGTTCTTTAAGGTTATCAAATATCCTTTCAATGAATAAACTCCAATTTTCTCATAAATATCTTTTCTACAGTTGGCTTGTTGAGCGAGATCTACTCAAGGGCCATAGATTGTGTTTGATTGATAGGTCTTTGAAACTTTTTTCATCTATAGTTTCCCTCTTTCCCTCTTTCTGCAATTTATTCTATGGCTAAACCAAGTCATTTGCCCTCTAGAGTTTTCTACATTCCAGACTTTTCTGACTGCATCCCAGTGGTGTTGTTAAAGTTGTTCTGTCTCCTCAATGTCTTGCAAACTGGTAGCTATTTCTGAGGCTGGGTGTGATTCAAGTTGGAGTTTGGGCAAGAATTTGTCAGAGGTGGTGGTGTTATCATTTTACTTCCATCTCCTAGCATGAAGGTTGATATGGGTGGGGGGTGACTCGTGAATAGTTGTTGAATGCCTGCCTGATCTCTTACCCCATCATGTTCTTATTTGAATCCCTTGGCAATTTCCATGTCAAGACGTTGTTCCATTTTCTTATGATGGGATGGCTGGCATAGCCAATGCAGTGTTGGCCTTGTACTTGACTCTACTGACATGTGGATGAATGGCCTCCCCCAGAGAACTCACCACCTGGAGGATAGGTGGAGGCATGATGCCAATGGAATCTACAGGATGCTGTGGAATACAGTACAAGCTTACTAACAGTCTTAGGGGGAACACAAAGTCTTCCTAGGGGGATGAATACCAGGTTTATTTTTATTATTATTATTTTTTTAATCTTTAAATTTTTATTGTTATGTTAATCACCATACATTACATCATTAGTTCTTGATGTAGTGTTCCACGATTCATTGTTTGTGCATCACACCCAGTGCTCCACGCAGAATGTGCCCTCTTTAATACCCATCACCAGGCTAACCCATTCCCCCCACTCTCCTCCCCTCTAGAACCCTCAGTTTGTTTTTCAGAGTCCATCGTCTCTCATGGTTCGTCTCCCCCTCCGACTTACTCCCCTTCATTCTTCCTCTCCTGCTATCTTCTTCTTTTTTTTTCTTAACATATGTTGCATTATTTGTTTCAGAAGTACAGATCTGTGATTCAACAGTCTTGCACAATTCACAGCGCTCACCATAGCACATACCCTCCCCAATGTCTGTCACCCAGCCACCCCATCCCTCCCACCCCCCCACCACTGCAGCAACCCTCAGTTTGTTTCCTGAGATTAAGAATTCCTCCTATCAGTGAGGTCATATGATCCATGTCTTTCTCTGATGGACTTATGTCACTCAGCATAACACCCTCCAGTTCCATCCACGTCGTTGCAAATGGCAAGATCTCATTCCTTTGGATGGCTGCGCAATGGAATACCAGGTTTAAAGGGATAACCAGGAGTTAACCAGAGCAATGAAGTTGGAGATGCCAGTCCAAGGATGACCTGGAATGCCAGCTAGGGAATTCTGATTCCCTTTTGAAGGGAAGAATGAGTTTAAGTAGGGGAGTGATACTATAGCAAAAAATCACTCCGGCGGTGGTTTGGTTGTGGAATTAGAACATGGTGAGACTGTATTTTAACCACAGGTAAAAATGTAGACAATGTGGAAGGGCCTGAGCTCTGGCAGGGGCTACAGGGATCCAGCGGTAAGCATGCATTTCAGGCACATATTAAAAGTAGAATCCACTGGAATCTGTAATGACTTAAGTGTGGAGAAGAAGGGATAGGACTTGGGGTAAAGTGTCCCCAAGTTGCTGGGATGGCAACTTGATGACATTTGCTTTCCGTCACCTGTATCTTTTATCTTTATCATACAAGCACGGATATTTTGGCAAATACCAGAAAACTACTGGCCCTTTTCTGGATCTGTGAACATCTCCAAAGCACAGGCTGTACAGAGCAAATGGAGGGAAAACAAAACAAGCCCCAAATCTTTAACTTTTGAGTCCAAGGGCTCTCACTTTAAAATGAGCAAACTGGAACCACAATGAGATTCCCCCCCCCCCCCCCCCGCCCCAGGGAACACAACGAGAGCCTGGAGTAGGGTTAGAACACTAATAGGGCTGAGGATTTTCCTGGCAGAGTTAGCCCAGCGCCCTGGGTTGGCTGCACTTCGTATTTGGGGATGGTCTTGGAGTTAGTAAGTCCGGGGCTGCGGGATTTAAGATTTGTTACTTCACTTCCTGGGAGCAGATAGAGCACCCAGCCAAGTCCACTGTCTCATGGAGAAGCTTTGGGAAAGCTGCCCCCAACCCCAGTCTCTGCATGTATAAATGGCCTTGTTAGTGGCTGCCTCCCTACGGTGGGTGGAGGATTTCTGAGAGAATAAAGCATGTCCAGGGGTGGGAAGTCCTAGAAAACCTATAACTGAAGTTGTAATTGGCTGGCTTGGGCCCTGAGAATCCCAGAACTCTGCTTGTTGTCCAGACTTCGCTATTATCCATGTGAGTGCCTGGACAGGTGACTCAAACTGGGGACGTGGCTGAAGGGGCTGAGTCTTTTCTTCATCTGCCCGATGGGTACTTGGGACAGATGACTTCTACTGCCCCTTCGTTATCTAACACTGAATGACACCATAAACCAAAAATCATGAAGGATTATTGCTTCAATTTCAGTACCAAATCCCCTCCTAATCAGCCATTCTCAATGTTTTTCTCTAAGGTGGGAAGAGTGCTATCACGTAGCTCCTGGTCACATAGATTGAACCACACTACCCCCCCACCGTCCCCAGGGGAACTCATGTCACCCATGGAGACCATTCTCACAATGTGGTCGACAGCAGCCCAGCCTCCCTGCATCTGAATTACCAACAGATCAAGCGGACCAGAATCCTTGCACAAAGGAAGGGCAAGGAGAAGTTGCAAATGAGCAGGGATCTGTAGTATTTAAAAAAATTATTTAAAAAAATTTGGAAATAACTTTAGATGCACAGAAAGTTGCAAAGATAGTACAGCACGCTCTGTGTACCCTTCGCCCTGATAACTCTTGCTCTTCATAACTGTGATAGTTATTAAGTAATCCTTTAATATGTGAATAATTTAAATAATTACTAAATCAATAATGATAGTGCAGTATCAAGCCCAAATGCTTGTACAGTGCATGTGGATAGTCCTCTGTCACTTTTTCACACTTGTAGATTTCTGCAGCTACTGTGGCAATACATGTCATGGTTAATTCTATGTCTCAACTTGGTAGGGTCATACTGCCCAGACATGGGGTCAAACGTTCTTCTGGATGTTTCTGAGGGTGCTTTTGGATGAGATTAAATCAGGGCACTTTGAGTAAAGCAGTGTGACCTCCTAATGTGGGTGGGCATCATCCAATCAAGGGAAGCCTTTACCAGAATGAAGACTGACCTCCCCCGAGCAGGAGGGGATTCTGCCAGCAGACGGCCTTTGGACTTGAACCACAACATCTGCTCTTCTCTGGTTTTCAGCCTGGTGACTGGCCCTGCAGATTTTGGACTTATCAACTTCCCTAATTGCATGAGCGTATTCCTTAAAATAAATCTCTTTCTGTATGTATGCACATCCTGTTAGTTCTGTTTGTCTGGAGAACCCTGGCTCAACAATGCAGAGCTAAGGAGTCTGTCCTTAAACCAGCTACCCAGGAAATTGCCAGACCCTCTGAAGTGTGAGGAGCACTGTCCCTAACAATACCACTCTCAGCCAGACAAGCAATGCAATGAAGATCCTGATGGTTAATGCAACATTGCCTGGAAGACCTTTTCACAGTGAAGAGGGAAGTTTGCCCTGGTTGGCCCAAGGGTCAGGAAACTTTTGGTCCGCCGTCCAGCTCCATTACTTGGTGCCCATGGCATGCTTCTCACATGTCCATATGCATGACTGGGTGGGAATCTGAGGTTCTGTGTCTCTAGCAAACTCCTACATGAGGTTCGTGCTTCTGGTCCAGGGGACCCACTCCTGGGAATCAGATGAGCTGGAGCTGGACCCTGGCTCTGTGACCCTGGGAATTATGTCTAGCCCATATTTCTTTATTTACAAGTTGGGAGTACTAAGACGTGATTCCCAAAAGCACCATGAAAGTAGGTGACATTGTGCCTTCGAGTGCCTGGCATGGGTGTGGTACACAGTTGTCTCTCATTAAATATTACTTTTCTTCTTAGTCCTACGTGGAGATGACTTTTCCATGGGATAATGACAAAAGTTCAGCTTGAACATACACAGAAAAAACAGGGCTTGTGGGGCTGCCTTCCCAGTTCTGAGCTGGCCTTCTCCCCTTCCCTTTCCTGAACTTACTAAGAGATTAAACCTGTCCATTCTGCATTGACTTTGGTTGGGCAACAGTCATTTTTGCTTTGGAGTCTGTGTTTTGTCATTTTCCCCCTGGTCCAAACTGACTGTTGGTGTATAACTGCTTGAAAAATGAGTGTTCTTAGGGAATAATTCCCTACAAAAGGGCAGCTCCACCTCATTCCCTATCATCCTGGGGACTGGGATCCCAGAGCCTCCCTCAGAATAATCCGTCCGGCCATGCACTTCTCTCCTAGGGAGAGAGGTCCTGAAATGCAATTTATTGTAAAACACACAGTGGTTACAAGCTACCACAGTCAATGATATTCCTTTTATTACCACTCAGATGAGAACAGAAAATGACATTGGAAAGCAGTGAACTCACCAGAAGGGCACAGAAAGTCATTAAATTCAACATGCATCATATTTCATAATCAGAACCCTGCAGTCAGCACTGACACCACAGAATGAGTTTGTTGCAGTCATGATAATATAAAACCCATTGCATCTGCTTCCTCTGGCTCTTTCTTTTTGGACCCTAGCTGGGGCCAGGCCATTAATCACTGGAGGCGGGGGACGGTGCCGACCACCGCACTCTGGACTGCATAAATTGAAAATACATCAGTGTTAGTGGGGAGCACTGCCTTTAGTTTATCTCTGTTTGGGACAGTGGTTTCTGAAGAGCTGGGATGTTTTTACAGTTAAACCACCTCATCAGAGCACTTTCCCTTGCTTGGAGGGGGAGGGGGATGTGTGGCCCCTCAAGCCTTTCTTCCAACCAGCAGAGTCTACACTTAGAGGTTGTCAGGGAGCAGATAGATGGCTTTTCCTACCTGCTGTCCCAAAAGGCATCTAAGAGTCAGTGTGGTCCCAGAGGGGCCGCTAGAGGTAACATCTACTTGCATAGATTCCAGGCATACCTTAGAATTTTATTTTGATTTTGCATTCTCTACTGTAGTGTATGTTTGTTTTAATTTAAAATGGTATTTTCCTCCCAACCACCTCCCCTCTGGCCACTGCCAGTTTGTTCTCTGTATTTAAGAGTCTGATTGTTTTGTTTGTTTGCCTCTTTTTTTCTTTGTTCTTTTGTTTTGTTTCTTAAATTCCACATATGAGTGAGATCATGTGGTATTTGTCTTTCTCTGGCTGACTTTTTTCACTTAGCCTTATACCCTCTAACTCCATCCATGTGATTACAAATGGCAAGATCTCGTTATTCTTTTTTTTTTTTTTAAAGATTTATTTATTTATTTATTTGAGAGAGAGAATGAGATAGAGAGAGAGAACATGAGAGGGGGGACGGTCAGAGGGAGAAGCAGACTCCCTGCTCAGCAGGGAGCCCGATGCGGGACTCAATCCCGGGACTCCAGGATCATGACCTGAGCCCAAGGCAGTTGCTTAACCAACTGAGCCACCCAGGCGCCCAAGATCTCGTTATGCTTAATGACCAAGTAATATTCCATAGCGTGTGTGTATACACCACACCACATCTTCTTTATCCATTCATCTATGGATGGACACTTGTGTTGCTTCTGTCTCCTGGCTATGGTATGTAGTAATGCTGCAATAAATATAGGGGTACATATATTTTTTCGAATTAGTGTTCTCATTTTCTTTGGGTAAATGCTCAGTAAGGGTGAAATAGATAAAGAGGATTAAGAAGACACTGATTTCGATGAGCACCAAATAATGTATAGAATTGGTGAATCACTATATTGTACACCTGAAACTCATATAACACTGTGTGTTAATTATACTTTAATGGAAAAAGAATATATATTTTAAAAAGTGGTTAGGTCTTCTGATACTACTGTCAATAGAATTTTAAACTCTTTCATTGTCCAATGGTTTGCTGCTAGTATATAGAAATACCTACTTTTCTGTATATCACCCTGTGTTCCTGTGGCTTTGCTGAATAGTTCTAGTAGTTTTTATTTAGTATTCTTTAGGTTATTCCATGTAAACAATTGTGTTTTCTACAAATAAAGACAGTTTTGGGGTGGCTGGCTGGCTCAGTCGGAAGTGCATGCAGCTCTTGATCTTGGCGTCACGAGTTTGAGCCCCACATTGGGTGTAGAGATTACTTAAATAAACCTAAATAAAAGACAGTTTCATTTCTTCCTTTCTAAAAAATAAAATAATAAAATAAAGTACATTAAATTAGATAGTGTTTCCCTTACATGAATTAATATTGACCATCCAGGGAAGTGTGGCAAGGATCTCCTGAGGTTTCATGTTCCCCATGCACTATGCCCTAGTTCTGGGAGTGTGTACTTAAGAAGCACATGTCTGCAGGATAGTATCCTGGATACCCCATTCAAGCATACAAGTGTGTCATGATCTAACACCACCCCCATTTTTTTTTTAGAGAGGGAAGTGGAGGGGAAGAGGGAGATGGAAAGAGAGAGAACCCCAAGCCTGCTCCATGCCCAGTGCAGAGCCCAACGTGGGGCTCAATCTCACAACCCTGAGATCATGACCTGAGCCAAAATCAAGAGTCAGAGGCTTAACTGACTGAGCAACTCAGGCACCCCATGATTTAACCCCTTTTGACCTCATGTCTTAGCACACAAACCCAGCCACCCCCACTTCCATCACATTGAACCTGTGTATGGTTCCTCCCCACCTCTGGCCCTTTAAATGCAACCTGCCAGTTTCTTCCTGCTATGATGGGACATATTCCACTGAATTCACAATTATCTGGTTTATCTTTGACCTGTGATTATAAGGTCACACACTCTTCAAGTGGCAGTCGGGATTCAGATCCAAGTAATCCTAACCTGTAAAATAGACCTCTCAGTTATAATTCAAGAAGTGCTTTAAATGTTCGGAAATCTACTAGAGGCATTAATATACAGAATCAATCTATGATGAAAACTGCAATAACCCAAATCAGATCATTATTGAAGCAGTAAAAGATGGAACTGATGTGGCAGAAAATCATATTAGCCATATAAAAGTCAGAGGCAAGAAAAAGACATTATATAAAAAATTAACAGAAAAAGAATGGAAAGTGATGGGGGTAGCAGATAGAACAGGGAACTCCAACCTGTCACAGAGAGAATTATAAAAAGAGAAGAAGACAAAGCAAATGGGGCAGAATTAAAATCAAGGATATAAACAAAGAATGTTCCAAAATTAAAAAAGAGAGAGATTAAAAATAGTTACTCAACTCCAGGTAAATTTAATAAGCAGACAACATCACCAAGATATGGGTTTTTAACTCCATTCTTTTAATTCAAAAAGTAATTAAAGTTTACTTCATTGTGGAGGGGGTATGCTTCAGTGGGGTGTAAAGATGAAACTGTTTCTAATCAACCATGACCTGTCAAATCACCCATTCTTGTCCTTCAAGGGCATCTCAGGCAAATCCAATAACTTCTTAGTCAGTTTTGATTATGGAACATCCAGTCTACTTCAAAACTTCAACCTCAAACTTGATTTTAATTCTAAATTCTCCCCTTTTGCCTCTAATGGTTCGGAGGGGGCAGAAACTGGAGAAGAATAGTCTAGCCACCTCCCCCATTTTCCCTTATGAACCACGTCCCCTGCTTGGTTAAGGGAAGGAAAAGAAGATTGAGGAAGTAATTAGTAGATTTCAGACTTTTTCTGGTTACAACTGCTGGTGTAACCAGTAGTCTCATAAATGGCGTTCTCTTGAGGCCATGTTCAGCTTCACCTGAAGACAGATTTCACCATGGACTCCCAAATGGGCATCTCCTTTAGCCCTCCAGCCATCTGAGCATCCAACCTCTTCGACAACATATTGTCTTGCTGTCCTGGCAACCACAGGGCAGTCCTACCACTTCTGTCCTCTCCTCCAACCATGGGGCTCCTTTGTGAGGTGATGCAGGATCCAGGGAGGTCTTCTGAATCCTCCCAAGAATGGGATAGCTGGAGTGTGGGTGACTCTCTCTATCTGCCCACCCTTTTCCCCCAGGTACACTGTTCTACAGTTTTCTTTTGTGCTTGTGAGTCTCTTGCCCTGAGAAATCTCTGGAAGAGGAATGTCTTCATTTTACATGGCCCCCCAAAATCTAGGGACTCATGACAAGCTCTCCAAGGACTCCTCACCATGCTTCTCTTTGTTCTGATGAGAGCACCTGAATGACATGTGAGTTCTTCAGCTCAACATGCACATGGCTGGAACATGAGATGCCAAGATCCAATTTTAGAGGGCACCCAGCAGCTCTGGGAGTTCCTCCACTGGAGTAATCCCAGGGAAAGAAGGAAAAGCTTCTTGGCATAACTACTGCTTCTCTCAAGATGCCAACTTTCCCCACTCTCCTCCTTATTTAAACTATATTCGAGTGGATTCTGGATGACTAGGGTGGCAAGATGGTACTTGGGTACAGTTCTCTTTAGAATATGGGAATGTTAAAGCCACTTTGACTATAACTTTGATCCTTGATTATTCATTCTGGGGTCACAGAAAAAATCCAATTCAATATCCTGTTATCCTTATAACAATGTTCAATATTATGTAAGGGTCAGAACGTATCCATTGCAATTTCAAAAATAGGAAATCATTCCCTTCATACATTTCTGAAGTTTACATTTGGCACTTTAGCAAATGACCTTGAAACTATTTCCAGATTAACTTTTTCATTTTTTCTCCTGTGTACATGGGAAGAAAGCAGACCCTCTTCCATTGAGATGAGATCATGTGACTAAGTTCTTGTCAATGGGATGTGTGCACAAGTGATGGAGGTCACTTCCAGGCCGGTCATCAAATATCTCACGCCATCTTCCACCCACATAGTGGAAGCAGAGGACTCTAAGATGGTAGAGCCACAACTTAGAGATAGACTGAGTTCCTGAATTCACATCTTTAAAGAGAATCACCTGTGCTGTGACCTAGAAATTAGACTTGTCATACTTATGGTTCCTCCTTGGATGGATTCCAGAACCATTTTGAATTCTTGGCTATTTTATACAATGGTACAATGAATACCTTTGTGTGCATGAAAGCATATTCACATGCAGAAGTAGAATTGCTGGACCAAAGGGTGTGTACAGTTTTTACTTTGATAGTACCAAAATCTCTCCCTCCAAAATTATCCTGACATAGAACTTTTATTTAATAGTATATGGCAGCACCTGATTCCTTAGACCTGATTCATATTTTATTTCCTATGAGTAGATCATAGGCTCTGGCCATTTTTGTACTGGGTTCTATGCATTTCTTCCTTACAGACTTGTAACATTTTTATATATTACATTATATTATATTATATTATATTATATTATATTATATTATATTATATTATATTATATTATATTATTCAAGAAATATTTATTGACACCTCACATATGCCAGGAACTATCTTAGGCACTGGGTAAATCATGGTGAATGAAGACACATATGGTTTCTGAAGAAGACAAATAAGCATAGGTCTGATTAGTAAGAGTTGCCCGGACAAGGAAAACAGGAAAGAGGGTTCTAGGTAGAGGAAAATCAAGTCCAGAGGTCCTCAAAGAAAGATAACTAAGCGAATCAAACAAAGACACCTTGCAATTGAGTTTGAGACTATGGAACAGGGAAAACAGGGCCATGGCCATGCAGAAAAGGCTAAGGCAGAGGTACATCTACTTAGTTGAGGTTAGGTTAAAAAGTGTCTGGTTGAGAAAATAGATAGTAACCTTAATATCTTCTTCTAGAACTTGGGTATAGGAACTTGAACATAGCTCTGTTTGGAGCAGTGGGTATATTGAAGTAGGAACCATTGCAGGAAACCCTACTGAGCTCAGTTCTTAGAAATCCGGACTACTTGGACATGTCAGAATACTGTAGTGGTGAGGGTGATGGACACTGGCTGTCCACAGATGCTTAGTAAGGATTATAGTCCCCTTTCCCTAAGCCAAGTCCACTCCTTCTTTGAGGATGTCATCAACAGTTTTAATCATATTTCTATATCAAGATGGTAGATTCAGCTCCTGAGTTTATCTTCTTTTCCTTCCCCAGATCTATTTCAACTATATTAAAGATATGTGATGCTGTGAATGTTAATCGTTTGTGTATTATATGCTGCCTATTATATGCTTTCTCCAAATCTGTTCTTTGAGTTTTGGGTGTCTTTCCTAGGGGATTTTTAATTCTTATATAGAAAAATACATCAGATTTTCCTTTGTGATTTTTTAATTTATCTTTGATTTTTGTGCCGGGTGTCACCTGTACTGGGAATACACAACAATATTATACTACCTATTTAAATTATTTTTTAATGTTTTTGTCTTCAATCTACTCAGAATATTTTTTTAAGTGTGTGTGGTATATGGGGGAGGTTTCAACATTTTTTTAAATCCCCCCAAATCATTCATTGAATATTTTTTTCTTTCTCCATAATGTACATTTACTTAATTCCTCCATACACATGGGTCTGTCTGTGAACTGTCTTTCCCAGTTCACTGACCTATTTGTCTATTCTTGAAACATTACCCTCTACTTCATGTACCTTTTAGGATATGTTGATCCCTGGAAGGGAAATTCTTGTCTTGATTAATTTCCATCTTTGAGCTTTTCTTTACATTCACTTTTCCAGATTGACTTTAGAATGTACCTGTTAAGTTTCCAAAAATTACCTTGTTGGCAAGTTAACTGAAATCATGTTGAATTTATGGTAATCGATGGTAGACACAAATAAAGCTTCTCAGAACTTAAAGAAAGAAACAAGCCTGGAGAGTTTTTAGAAGCTTACTTTTTTTCTAGTTAAAGTTAATAAGTGAAAACCATCAAAACATTTAAACTTCTTGGGGAACAATTTTCCAAGCAGGGGGAAGGGTAAGAGGTAAATTCTCCGCTCCAGTCAATTGCAAAAGTCACTGGGTTGACATCTTGAGTATTCTGAAGGGATCAGGGTATGACCTCGACTGCGGTATCCAGTCAAGCTGTCATTCATTTGTGAAAGCTGCACAAAGACATTCTGAGATCTAAAAACTCTAGTATTTTTTCACCAAGAGCCATTTCTGTTGAAAGGCCCGGAGGGCATAAATCAGAACACCATCGACTAGATAGGAGGGAGAACTCTTGAAAAGGAATGTTACTTTTGAAAAGTACATGTGACAGCAAGTAAAACTGACTAACCATTAGAGAGATAAGTCACTCAAAATACCAAGGGTGTGTGTGTTGGAAGGGGGAGGAATAGTAGCTGAAAAGAAGAATGTGTGTGTGTGCACATAGGTGAGTTGCTAAGTCTAGCTCCCTACTCATAATTATTAGAGAAAAAAGACCCAAGACTATAAAGCAAATCAACATTGCTTTTTCTTTGGGAGACAATGTTTGAGTTAGACTGATGATAATGTGAGGCTCACTATTTCCTCTCTAAAAATTAGTGAATTGGGGGTGCCTGGGTGGCTCAGTCGGTTAAGCATCTGCCTTCGGCTCGGGTCATGATCCCGGGGTCCTGGGATCGAGCCCCGCATCGGGCTCCCTGCTCGGCGGGGAGCCTGCTTCTCCCTCTCTCACTCTCCCTGCTTGTGTTCCTGCTCTCGCTGTTTCTGTAGGGTAAATAAATAAAATCTAAATCTTGGTTTTGGCTCACGTCGTAATTCACGTCGTAATCTCATGGGTTGTGGGGACCAGCCTCACATCGGGCTCTGCGCTCAGTGGGGAGTCTGCTTAGGAATTCTCTCCTTCTGCTCCTCCTCCCACTATTTCTCTATTTAGACAGATAAATCTTTTAAAAAAATTAGTGACTTGGCATTCGGGTTTCATGTAACAGTCTCTGAATTCTGTTGATATCCCTTTTTCAAAAAGTTAATATAGTAATTCCTGTTCAACTGCAGAGTTAGGGTCCTAGAAATTGTGGTAGAAAAATTCATGATCAAATAAACATATCCTTTCAGGAAATTAAGGATATAGGAAAAAGGACCTCAATGAGCCTTTGTAAAATGGTTTCCTTTACCAAACTAAAACACATTGACCAGTTAATAAGAATAGCATTAATAAAAAAATTTTTACCAATATTTAGTAATAATGAGATACTGTATTATTAATGCCTATTTCCCATATCTCTAGAAGCCTTTCAGGACTTCTCTCTGTATCATTTCAGTGATGCACCTGAAATTTACTTATTGAATCTACATTTGGAAATAAGGCTTTCAAGTAAAATAGTACAGGGGCTATAAAGAGTCATTAGGTGAATTGTAGTTACATCATTAGGTATTGTTTCTTTTTGATAAGTGACTAAGGGAGAGGGGCGCCTGGGTGGCTCAGTCGTTAAGCGTCTGCCTTCGGCTCAGGTCATGATCCCTGGGGTCGTGGGATCGAGCCCCGCATTGGGCTCCCTGCTCGGCGGGAAGCCTGCTTCTCCCCCTCCCCCTCCCCACTCCCACTGCTTGTGTTCCCTCTCTCGCTGTATCTCTTTCCGTCAAATAAATAAATAAACTCTTTAAAAAAAAAGTGACTAAGGGTGAGTGGCTGAAAAAGAAGGAACCATCATGGTGCCTGGGCTGTGAAATTAAGACCGACCACTGGTAGATTAACAGTGACAGAAATGTCAACCATAAAACTAATCACTTCTGTGTGTGCTGGGCTCCATACTTACACGCATCATCTGCTTTAGTCCTCAATAGGAAGCATTAAAGTCATTTACAGCTCAGGAGACAGGAGCTCAGAGACTTCTAATAAGCTGTCCAAGACTGCAACAAGTATAACTTAAATTTTCCTAATTCATATATTCACTTAGCACATTCATTGACCACATATGAGGTGCCACTTGGGACTCATCAGTGAACAAACCAAATATACCCTGTTGTATTAGTGAGAGTTCTCTAGAGAAACAGAACTAATAATAAGGTACTAATAAGTGTGTGTATTTTATATCTATCTTCTATCTAAAAATTGATCGATATTTTTCAATAGATTTAATATCTCCTATTGTAATCTCCTATTTGTTCTGTTTCTCTGGAGTTGAACCCTAACACTGCAAGCATTAATTGATCAGCATTAGATGATGAGCTTTGGGTTGAGCATATAAAATGTGCAGGACCCAGTTCTTACCTTCAAAAGAGGTCTCCCAAAGAAAGAAACGGCCATATCCCTAAGTGGCTATGATGAGAAGTGTATATTAGAGTGGCATGAGAAGACCTGCATAAGCCTGGAGGGAACGATGACTGAGGGCAGGAGAGAGGGAAGGCTTCAGACAAATGAGATGCCTCAGTCGTGTTCCAAAGGATGAATATCAAGTGGACAGAAGGCAGAAGCAATAGCAAGTGCGATGATTTAACAATAAAGTGATGCCATGTTTCACAAAATAATAGTTACTTTTGCTCCACTCTATGCACTTAATTTTTAAAAAAATTTTCTTTCTATTCTTCCATTAAAAAAAAAAAAAAACCTGCTGGCAACCTACTGTGATTTGGAGTCTCACTGTTAAGTCATGACCCACCATTTGAAAACCACTGCTGTCAGTGATGGGGTGTCATTGAAGTGTGTTAGACAGAGTGAGGACATAATCAGTTGACCTTTGTGATCTCATTCTTTGTGAAGTCTTGGACCAGAGTGATGCATCTCCCCCCTGAAATCACTTAGTGAGACCTTTGAAGAAATGTTGTCCTGACCCCACACCCAGAGATCCTTATTTAATTGATCTGGAGCAGGGCCCAGCACAGAGCCCAGGTGAGAAACTGAAGTGTGCTTTTTAAGACTCTTGTCTGCAGACCTCATGTTTCCAGATATAATAGGATACTTGATAAAATGTGGGTTTCTAAACCCACCACAGGCCTAATGAATCATATTTTCCAGTATGGAATCCAGACATCAACAGTTTAATGAGCTACTATGAACTGAATCGTGTCCCCCACTCCACCCCAAAATTCATGTTAAAGTCCTGATCTCTAATAGGATGGTATTTGGAAGTGGGGCCTTTGAGAGATATTAGGGTTAGATGAGATCATAAGGGTGGAGCCCCATCATGAGATTAGTGCCCTCATAAGAAGAGACAAGTAAGGACACAGAAGGTGGCTGACTTCAAGCCAGGAAGAGAGTTCTCATCAGAAACTGACCATGCTGGTACCTTGATTTTAGACTTTTAGCCTGCAGAAATGTGAGTAATATGTTCCTGTTGTCTAAGCCACTTGGCTCACGGTTATGGCAGCCCAAACTAAGACACAAGCTTTCTGGGTGGTTCTTCTTTACCTCAGTTTGAGAACTGCTGCCTTGATGGAGGGACAGGTGCACCAAGAGGAGAGGGTGAGGTGTTGGAGGCAGCCGTGTGGGTTGGAAGGTGATGCATTACGAGGTCCAGGTGAAGGATGAAGGAAGACTGAGCCAGGGCAGCTCCAGAGGGCCTGGAGAGGAGAGAAAAGATCTAAGGTATTTAGGAGGTCCGATAACAAGCCTGATTTTATAAAGAGGATAAAAAAGAATGGAAAAAGAGGAGCACCCCCAAATTTCAGGATCGTGTGATTGTGTGAGAAGATGAAGCCATTTGGCCAAGATGGAACAATTGGGCATCCATCGTATGGACCCCCGCTGACCTAGAGTTCCACTCATTCTGCATAAAACCCCCACCCTTCCCAAAATACCGCAGGCCTTATGCCACCTCTCCAGCAAAGCTTGACCATAAAACCGATTTTGTGCTTCATTGCACATATTTTCCCCACCACCATACTTTATCAGAACTCAAAAGAGGCCAGTCATTTCCCTCTTTCATGTTAAGAGAAGCTAATTAGCAGCAATCAGTCTATTTCATAGAATATTTACAAAGATGATTTCCTGAATTCATGCATGTTGCTGAGAAAATAAACCACATCAGTAAATAACAGGTGCTGGCCTAATTAAGGGCATATTCCATAGGGCAGGTTTCTAATTCTTGAGTGCCGGCTCCTATAATATAAATTTTATTGCACACTCGCCTGTATATAAAGTCGCCTGTAGACCCAGAGGCACATGGGGTTAGACTATAGAATGGACAGGGGACCGCATGTTTTGGTGTCAGGAGCAGGACAACAAGGGCTCCAGAGCCCTTATCTTTATCCCAAATACTCTCCCATCTCAAGATCCTTAACTTAATCACATATACAAAGACCCTTTTCCCAAACGCAGTGTTGGGTGTGTTTTTAGACTACCTTGGGGGAGGGAGTAGGAGAAAGAATAGTCCTAATGATTCTGTTGCTGGTGCTCTCTGTAGAGCGGATGACCGAACTCTGCTTCTTTCTCAGAAAGAATTTATTTGAGAACCTCTAACACTGGACTCCCTCCTGGTTCAGGCCATGCTCTCTGGGAGCATCAGATGCATCTGTCTGGCTCCTGTTCTCATGATATACTCATGTGGTCTCTCTCTGAGGGGGCCCCACTTCCTCTACCAGGCAGACCTCCTGGGATGCTCAGAGTCTCTAGGGTGTGGCTCAACCTGGCTATTTTTTAAGACTCCCCAGATCTGACTGGGGTTGAAGGGTCTACTTTCAAGGTGGCTCACTCACATGACTGACAAGCTAGTGATGCCAGTGGCAGGTGGGCTTGATTCTTTTCTATGTGGGTTTCTTCATAGATCTACTTGACTCTCTTTGCAACATGGTTGCTGGCTTTCTCTGGGGTGAGTGGCCCAATAGGCCAGGTTAGAGGCCACAATGCCTCTTATGACCTAGCCTTAGAAGTCACAAACTGTCATTCTTCCATACTCTATTGATCACACAAACTATGAGACAATGAAGAAGAGACTACACCAGTGCACAAATACTAGCAGGCAGATTCACCGGATCCATCTTAGTAGCTGGTCACCATACACAGCAGTGTATATGTTTCCAAATGGAAAAACAGGACCCAGAATAGTATTTTTGCATGCTCACAGTAAGACAAGCAAATGTTCACTGACACAACCTGGAAGGACATTAAGAGATTTGAGAAGTTGCTGTAAATGGTCTTTAGGTCCCCCCAGCCTCCCAATAGTGTGGTTCAAACCAACATACAAATACCAGAATCAGATGAGTTCTGGTCCTCAGTGAGACTATAATCTTTTTGGGAGTCATCCAATAACTCCAAGGAAGTAATTTAGGTAAAACATTTTGTACACTCCTTGGCACATACTAAATATTAATAAACAGTAGCTGTTATGTCAAGGCATTGCAGGGGGTAGATTTCTGGTGGCAGATGTATAAAGAGGGTTATATCAGATAGAGGGAACAAAATAATAAGACTTGACCTAGAGTTATAGGTCCAAATATCGAGATAAGGGTTTGTCTACACCCCTAAAATAATTTTGTGAAAACTTATTTGCTCTTTGTTCTCCTGAAAGAAACAAAATCCACTGACAAACAAAATACATTGACTCTCTGGCACACATAAGACATTCTTCTTGACATAGAGTGGACAGGGAGTGGATAGTGAACAAAAGGAAGGGGGGGGACACATACAGATGATTTTTTAAAAAAGCAAAGGTCTATACCCTTATGAAGGTAATAGGAAAAACTGGGAATGTTTTCAAATACCTATATGATAGATTAGATTTTCTAAAAATAGCAACAATATTTCCCTTCTCACATGTTCTCCTATACTCTGACTTTGCCATTTTCTCAACAGTAAGTGGAGTCTAATTCTTCTCCCCTTAGATTTAGGCTGGTTATAGTGACTTGCTTGACCAAAGAAATGCAACCAATATGACATTCTAGGACTTCAAAGGCTTGGAGAGTTTGCCTGGGTCTCCTGGAAAATTTGCACTGCTCACATTTTTACCTTTGTACACATTTCTCCTCCCAGAATGTCCTTCTCCCCTTCATCTTATTATCTTCTAATCAGACCTTAGAGCTCCTCTCAATTATTTCCCTTCTGAGGACACTTGATTTCATATTTTCATGTTTTCAAAATAAACACCTTTGCTTTCTGAAAAATTTCCCCCTTTAAAATCGAGAAAGTGATTAATTCTGTAACTGAATTTGGAAACTGTTATGTAGTTCACTGAGAAGTGCTTCCCTAAGTGTAAAGTTATATGTTTGGGATGCACTTGAGAGGAAATATCTGCAATTCTAATGTTAAGAACATCATATTTCTTATTTTTTATTGTTATGTTAATCACCATACATTACATCATTAGTTTTGGATGTAGGGTTCCATGATTCATTGTTTGTGCAAAACACCCAGTGCTCCACGCAGAACGTGCCCTCTTTAATACTCATCACCAGGCTAACCCATCCCCCCACACCCCTCCCCTCTAGAAACCTCAGTTTGTTTTTCAGAGTCCATCGTCTCTCATGGTTCGTCTCCCCCTCCGACTTCCTCCCCTTCATTCTTCCCCTCCTGCTATCTTCTTCTTTTTCTTTTTTCTTAACATATGTTTCATTATTTGTTTCAGAGGTACAGATCTTTGATTCAACAGTCTTGCACAATTCACAGCACTCACCATAGCACATACCTCCCCACTGTCTATCACCCAGCCACCCCATCCCTCCCACCCCCCACCACTCCAGCAACCCTCAGTTTGTTTCCTGAGATTAAGAACTCCTCATATCAGTGAGGTCATATGATACATGTCTTTCTCTGATTGACTTATTTCACTCAGCATAACACCCTCCAGTTCCAACCACGTTGTTGCAAATGGCAAGATCTCATTCCTTTTGATGGCTGCATAATATTCCATTGTGTATATATACCACCTCTTCTTTATCCATTCATCTGTCGATGGACATCTTGGCTCTTTCCACAGTTTGGCTATTGTGGACATTGCTGCTATCAACATTGGGGTGCACATACCCTTTCGGATCCCTACATTTGTATCTTTGTGGTAAATACCCAGTAGTGCAATGGCTGGATCATATGGTAGCTCTATTTTCAACTGTTTGAGGAACTCCATACTGTTTTCCAGAGTGGTTGCACCAGCTGGCATTCCCCCCAACAGTGTAGGAGGGTTCCACTTTCTCCGCATCCCCACCAACATCTGTCGTTTCCTGACTTGTTCATTTTAGCCATTCTGACTGGTGTGAGGTGGTATCTCATTGAGGTTTTGATTTGGATTTCCCTGATGCCGAGCGATGTTGAGCACTTTTTCATGTGTCTGTTGGTCATTTGGATGTCTTCTTTGGAAAAATGTCTGCTCATGTCTTCTGCCCATTTCTTGATTGGATTATTTGTTCTTTGGGTGTTAAGTTTGATAAGTCCTTTATAGATTTTGGATACTAGCCCTTTATCTGATACGTCATTTGCAAATATTTTCTGCCATTCTGTCGGTTGTCTTTTGGTTTTGTGGACTGTTTCTTTTGCTGTGCAAAAGCTTTTTATCTTGATGAAATCCCAATAGTTCATTTTTGCCCTGGCTTTGCTTGCCTTTGGCAATGCTTCTAGGAAGAAGTTGCTGCAGCTGAGGTCGAAGAGGTTGCTACCTGTGTTCTCCTTTAGGATTTTGATGGACTCCTGTCTCACGTTTAGGTCTTTCAACCATTATTTTTGTGTGTGGTGTAAGGAAATGGTCCAGTTTCATTCTTCTGCATGTGGCTGTCCAATTTTCCCAACACCATTTGTTGAAGAGACTGTCTTTTTGTCATTGGACATTCTTTCCTGCTTTGTCAAAGATCAGTTGACCATAGAATTGAGGGTCCATTTCTGGGCTCTCGATTCTGTTCCATTGATCTATGTGTCTGTTTTTGTGCCAGTACCATACTGTCTCGATGATGACAGCTTTGTAATAGAGCTGGAAGTCCGGAATTGTGATGCCGCCAGCTTTGCTTTTCTTTGTCAATATTCCTCTGGCTATTCGGGGTCTCTTCTGGTTCCATACAAATTTTAGGATTATTTGTTCCATTTCTTTGAAAAAAGTGGATGGTATTTTGATGGGGATTGCATGGAATGTGTAGATTGCTCTAGGTAGCTTTGACATCTTCACAAAGTTTGTTCTTCCAATCCATGAGCATGGAACGTTTTTCCATTTCTTTGTGTCTTCTTCAATTTCTTTCACGAGTATTCTATAGTTTTCTGAGTACAGATCCTTTGCCTCTTTGGTTAAATTTATTCCTAGGTATCTTATGGTTTTGGGTGCAATTGTAAATGGGATCGACTCCTTGATTGGTCTCTCTTCTGTCTTGTTGTTGGTGTATAGGAATGCCACTGATTTCTGGGCATTAATTTTATATCCTGTTACGTTATTGAATTCCTGTATGAGTTCTAGCAGTATTGGGGTGGAGTCTTTTGGGTTTTCCACATACAGTATCATATCATCTGCAAAGAGTGAGAGTTTGACTTCCTCTTTGCTGATTTGGATGCCTTTGATTTCTTTTTGTTGTCTGATTGCTGTGGCTAGGACTTCTAATACTATGTTGAATAGCAGTGGTGAGAGTGGACATCCCTGCCACGTTCCCGACCTTAGGGGAAAAGCTCTCAGCTTTTCCCATTGAGAATGATATTCGCTGTAGGTTTTTCATAGATGGCTTTTATGATATTGAGGTATGTACCCTCTATCCCTATACTCTGAAGAGTTTTGATCAAGAAAGGACGCTGTACTTTGTCAAATGCTTTTTCTGCATCTATTGAGAGGATCATATGATTCTTGTTCTTTCTTTTGTTAATGTATTGTATCACATTGATTGATTCGCGGATGTTGAACCAACCTTGCAGCCCAGGGATAAATCCCACTTGGTCATGGTGAATAATCCCTTTAATGTACCGCTGGATCCTGTTGGCTAGTATTTTGGTGAGAATTTTTGCATCCATGTTCATCAAGGATATTGGTCTGTAATTCTCCTTTTTGGTGGGGTCTTTGTCTGATTTTGGGATCAAGGAAATGGTGGCCTCCTAAAATGAGTTTGGAAGTTTTCCTTCCATTTCTATTTTTTGGAACAGTTTCAGGAGAATAGGTATTAATTCTTCTTTAAATGTCTGATAGAATTCCCCAGGGAAGCCATCTGGCCCTGGGCTTTTGTTTGTTGGGAGATTTTTGATGACTGCTTCAATTTCCTTAGGGGTTATAGGTCTGTTTAGGTCTTCTCTTTCTTCCTGCTTCAATTTTGGTGGTTGATACATCTCTAGGAATGCACCCATTTCTTCCAGGTTATCTAATTTGCTGGCAGAGAGTTGCTCATAATATGTTCTTATAATTGTTTGTATTTCTTTGGTGTTGATTGTGATCGCTCCTCTTTCATTCATGATTTTGTTGATTTGGGTCATTTCTCTTTTCTTTTTGATTAGTTTGCCAGGGGTTTATCAATCTTGTTAATTCTTTTAAAGAACCAGCTCCTAGTTTCGTTGATCTGTTCTACTGCTCTTTGGGTTTCTAGTTCATTGATTTCTGCTCTGATCTTTATTATTTCTCTTTTCCTGCTGGGTTTAGGCTTTATTTGCTGTTCTTTCTCCAGCTCCTTTAAGTGTAGGGTTAGGTTGTGTATTTGAGACCTTTCTTGTTTCTTGAGAAAGGCTTGTATTGCTCTATACTTTCCTCTCAGGACTGCCTTTGCTCTAACCCAAAGATTTTAAACAGTTGTGTTTTCATTTTCATTGGTTTCCATGAATTTTTTAATTCTTCTTTAATTTCCTGGTTGACCCATTCATTCTTCAGTAGGATGCTCTTTAGCCTCCATGTATTTCAGTTCTTTCCGACTTTCCTCTTGTGATTGAGTTCTAGTTTCAAAGCATTGTGGTCTGAAAATATGCAGGGAATGATCCCAATCTTTTGGTACCGGTTGAGACCTGATTTGTGACCTAGGATGTGATCAATTCTGGAGAATGTTCCATGGGGACTAGAGAAGAATGTGTATTCCTTTGCTTTGGGATGGAATGTTCTGAATATGTCTGTGAAGTCCATTTGGTCCAGTGTGTCATTTAAAGTCTTTATTTCCTTGTTGATCTTTTGCTTAGATGATCTGTCCATTTCAGTCAAGGGGGTGTTAAAGTCCCCCACTATTACTGTATTGTTGTCAATATGTTTCTTTGCTTTTATTATTAATTGCCTTATATAATTGGCTGCTCCCATGTTCGGGGCATAGATATTTACAATTGTTAGATCTTCTTGTTGGATAGACCCTTTAAGTAGGATATAGTGTCCTTCTTCATCTCTTATTGCAGTCTTTGTTTTAAAATCTAATTTGTCTGATATAAGGATTGCCACCCCAGCTTTCTTTTGGTGTCCATTAGCATGGTAAATTGTTTTCCACCCCCTCACTTCCAATCTGGGGGTGTCTTTGGGTCTAAAATGAGTCTCTTGCAGACCGCATATCGATGGGTCTTGTTTTTTAATCCAATCTGATAGCCTGTGTCTTTTGATTGGGGCATTTAGCCCATTTACATTCAGGGTAACTATTGAAAGATATGAATTTAGTGCCACTGTATTGCCTGTAAGGTGACTGTGACTGTACATTGTCTGTGTTCTTTTCTGATCTATGCTGCTTTTAGGCTCTCTCTTTGCTTAAAGGACCCCTTTCAAGATTTCTTGGAGGGCTGGTTTCGTGTTTGCAAATTCCTTTGATTTTTGTTTGTCCTGGAAGCTTTTTATCTCTCCATCTATTTTCAATGACAGCCTAGCTGGATATAGTATTCTTGGCTGTATATTTTTCTCATTTAGTGCTCTGAAGATCTCATGCCAGTCCTTTCTGGCCTGCCAGGTCTCTGTGGATAGGTCTGTTGCCAGTCTAATATTTCTACCATTGTAGGTTACATATCTCTTCTCCCGAGCTGCTTTCAGGATTTTCTCTTTGTCTCTGAGGCTCGTAAGTTTTACTCTTAGATGTCGGGGTGTTGACCTATTTTTATTGATTTTGAGAGGGGTTCTCTGTGCCTCCTGGATTTTGATGCCTGTTTCCTTCCCCACATTAGGGAAGTTCTCTGCTATTATTTGTTCCAATATACCTTCTGCCCCTCTCTCTCTTTCTTCTTCTGGCATCCCAATTATTCTAATGTTGTTTCATCTTATCGTATCGCTTATCTCTCGAATTCTGCCCTCGTGATCCTGTAGTTGTTTCTCTCTTTTTCTCAGCCTCTTTATTTTCCATCATTTGGTCTTCTATATTGCTGATTCTCTCTTCTGCCTCATTTATCCTAGCAGTTAGTGCCCCCATTTTTGATTGCACCTCATGAATAACCTTTTTGATTTCGACTTGGTTAGGTTTTAGTTCTTTTGTTTCTCCAGAAAGGGTTTCTCTAATAACTTCCACGCTTTTTTCAAGCCCAGCTAGTATCTTTAAAGTCATGATTCTGAACTCGCGGTCCAACATCATACTAATGTCCGTATTGAGTAGGTCCCTGGCTGACTGTACTACCTCTTGTTCTTTTTGTTGAGGTGATTTTTTTCATCTTGTCATTTTTTCCAGAGGAGAATAGATGAATGAAAAACAAAATGTTAATAGGTTAACAACGTCCCCAGGAAATATACTCTCTACAAATCAGAAAAGACCTGAAACCAGGGGAAAAGAAAGGGAAAGAAAGAATAAAGAAAGAGGGGGAAAAAAAAAAGAAAAAGATAAAAATAAAAACAGAACAATTGAAAAAAAACAGAATATGATCAGATATGATCAGGCTAGTGCATAGATCAGTGCCACACACTAGATTTTGGGTGTATTTTGGTCTGTTAGAAAAAAGTGTCTCCTAAAATTTTAAAGGAAGAAAGACATATATGTACAAAATAAGGGTTGATACAATGAAGGGATGGAAGATGACTGTAAAGGTGAAAATTATAAAGGATTTTATAAAAGGAATTGATAAGATAAGAAATTGTTCGAAAAAAGAAAGACGATTTAAAAAAAAAAAGAGAGAGTATGTGATCAGGCAGGAGACCTGAACCAAGTCATACACTAGTGATTTAGGGTATATTTTGATCTGTTAGAAGAAAGTGTATCTCAAAATTTTAAAGAGAGCACTTATATATATATGGTAAAAATAAGGGTAACTACTATGAAGGGATAAAATATGACTCTAAAAATGAAAAACGTTTTTTTTAAAAAGGGATTGATAAGATGTTGGTTGAAAAAGGGAAAAAGAAAAATTTAAAAAAAAGTTAAAAAATTAACTTTGAAAAACTAATGAATCATGGTAAAAAAAAGCCATGAATTCTATGTGCAGTATTCTCCCAGCGCTGGAGTTCTCCCGTTCTCCTTGATCGGTAAAGTTGGTCTTGGCTTGCTGGCTGTTCGCGCTGATCTTCTGGGGGAGGGGCCTGTTGCCGTGGTTCCCAAATGTCTTTGCCGGAGGCGGAATTGCCCCACCCTTGTGGGTCCTGGCTAAGCAAGCTGCTTAGGTTTGCTCTCAGGAGCTTTTGTTCCCTGCACGCTCTCGGTACAGCTTTGGAGGACCAGGGTGAAAATGGTGGCCTCCCAATCTCTGCCTGGAGGAGCCGAGAACTTGGGGCACCGCTCCTCAGTGCGCCCCCAGAGAAAAGCAGTCACTCCCGTCTCCCCGGTCTCCGGCCGCACTCCGTGCTCACCCGGCCTGTGACCGAGCGTTTCTATCTCTGGCCCCTGACCCCGTGTGGAGTCTCCGAACCCAGCAGATCCCTGCGGTGCGTTCCCGCGCCGCTCCTCCCGGGGGAGGAAGGGGAGTCTCCCCGGATCTGCCGCCTGTTGGGTCCCTGCTGGAGGAGCAGAACCCGACTTGGCCGCGGATCACAGTTTATGGCAACCCCGAGCTGAGAGCCCGCGCCTCGGCTCCGTCTCTGCAGCCGGCTTCCCTGCTCTGATACCTGGGAGCTCTGCCGCACTCAGGCACCCCTGGTCTTTCTGTGACCCTGAGGGCCCTGAGACCACACTGTCCTGCGAGGGTTCCACCCCCCGCTTAGCCACTGGAGCGACGTCCCTCAGCGGAGCCGACTTCTAAAAGTTCCGATTTTGTGCTCCGCGGCTCTAGCACTTGCCAGAAGCGGCCAAGGGAGGCCCCCTCCCCCGCCGTCTATCCTCCCGAATATCGCCTCGGATTCACTTCTCCGCACGTCCTACCTTCCAGTAAGTGGTCGCTTCTCTGTTCAGAGAGTTGTTGCTACTCTCTTCTTCAATCTCCTGTTGGGTTCATAGGTGTCAGAATGGTTTGATCCCTATTCAGCTGAATTCCTGAGACCAGATGAAATCCAGGTCTCCTACTCCTCTGCCATGTTGCTCTGCCCCCTAAGAACATCATATTTCTTCAACATGAGTGTTGAGGCTTTGGTGAAGGTTTCTGCTCTGCTGTTTGTGGGAGCATTTGCCCTTCTGGTATAATTTGGCACAGAGTCACTGTGCAAGAAACAATTTGATAAAAAAAAAAAAACCAAAAGCCAAAAAAAACCCCGCAACACCCACTAGCTCTTCCTCAGATTCTCAGGGTCTGAAATAAGGTTAATTGGATTTGTTCACAAATCCAAGAATCAGCCTACAACAGTGTTTCCCAAAGGGTATTCCATAAGACACTGGTTCTAAGAGGTGGTAAGTATCATTTGAAAAAAGCCTTCTGTGATACAAATAAATTGAGGAAATACAGAATTAAACAAATTAGGTGATTTTTTTTTCCTTTGCAGGAAGTCTCAGAGGCTTCTCTATGCTAATGCACATTGATTATCTCCTGCAAGAGTCTATGATATGCAGAGCATCTAGCTTATTTGACCATGAATCCTTTCTATAAGAAACCACCTTGTACCTCTCATGGTCTCTGGAATACATTTTGGGAAAAGGTGCTTTGCAGGACTAAGTGTATGGCTTATGAGATGGCAGAGATTGCTCCAGATACCTGTGGGTAGAGACTGAGATTTAAGAAAAAAATAGCTTTAGCTTTCACAAGTGGAGGAGGAAACACACACCCCCTTCATCACCCTTTGCCTCAAAATCTTTGTCTTCTCAGAGAGCCATCATGGCTGAAATCCTACTGGATGGCTGGATATAATTTACTGTTCACCATGTTTGCCCGTGAGTCAAAATACATGACACCAAGGATGAAT
This sequence comes from Zalophus californianus, assembly GCF_009762305.2. Classification (NCBI taxonomy): domain Eukaryota; kingdom Metazoa; phylum Chordata; class Mammalia; order Carnivora; family Otariidae; genus Zalophus; species Zalophus californianus. The sequence continues at coordinate 102,745,188 of NC_045604.1, read as the reverse complement.
CTTGTGTCAAGGTGCGCACATTCTCTTGCTCTCCTTTGCCAGTTTTGCTGGAGGGGTGAAGAGAGAGAGGTGTGTGGATGCTACTGAGATACTTAGCATATGGAGTGTGGTCAATGGATCATGAGAGAGAATGTGGGTGGATGGATGATTGGACAGGGCCCAGGGGGTATGATGAAACCACATCTAAAATGTCTCACTGGGCACACGTGTTTACTGGAAAGGTCTGGAAAATTCTAAGGCCAAACAGAGTAAAAATTTTAAAACAAAAGAAAACTTTCCTCCCTTTTATTGTTGCCTCAGCCCTACCCAGAGTTAGCCTATAAAAGAGGAGCTTTTCTTAAAATTAGAAACAGAAGGAAAAAGCCACATACAATCATACTTTATACTATGCACATGCATTTTCTCTTTTACCCAAGATGCGCACAAAAACCCGGAAAGCTTAGATGCCCAGGCAAAAAGTTTGAACTAAGACAATTTCTCCATGCATTTGACATTGGAATATGCGGTTATAGGGCTCCTGGGAAGTTGCTCAGCACACTTTGGGGACCAGTGACAAAGCAGAGGAAGTTTACAATTCCATTTAGTAGGGGCTCCCCCATACTAAGTGTTTTATATATGCTTTGACATTTGTAGCTCACACAGTAAAGCCAAAGCAACCATTGCCCTCAATCTAGGGTGCCCACATTGTGTCATTTTGTGAGATTGTCTTGGCCAGGAAAATGCTACAAATAAGGGTCCTGCTTCTTCAGAAAAGACACTCATTTTGGGAAACCTTCAATACTTATTAACAAAAACATCTCCTTCTATTTAGATAATGTTTCATAGCCTACAGAGTACTTTTTATCGTATTATTATATCATGTTCTTCCCACGACTATACCATAAGGTTTAAGAAAATCACCAAGTACACATTATTATACTAATTATAGCATTTTTGGGTACAGGAGGGCCTTAAAGATCATTCATTTGATAACTCAATAAATTTTTATTGATGGTCACCATATGGTGGGTGCTGTGCTAGGCTCTGGGCATTTCACAGTCTAGAAGGTGTACGTACAGTTAGAGGAATGAAGAAGAAAACAAACTCATAAACATGGAAAATATAATTTTTACATAGTGATAAGAAATATGAAGGCAATAAAATGTTGTAGTGGCCAAAGAAGTTGAGGGAGAAGTCAGGGCAACCTTAGATGGATGGGTGAGTGGAGTCGGCCAATGGAGACTTAGATGGGTGGGCCAGTGGAGACTTCCCTAAAGAGATCTGAGACTAAAATAAGGAGACAGAACTAACCATGTTAGCCAGAGGGACACTGTGAAAAAGAACTTTTTTTTTCTTTTTTGCAAGAGCATTTTTGTACGCTGATGACTTGCACCAGAGTAGTGGGAAGTGGTCAGATTCTGAATATATTTTGAAGACAGATGTGAGGAGGTTTGCTGATGGGTTAGTTTTGGGGTAGGAGAGGTCGCAGAACCAAAGATGATGTCCTAGGTTTTTAGTCCAAGCATCTGAAGTGGATTTGCCACTTACTGAAATAGGGCAAATGAGGAGTTTGGCTTGAGATGTCAATTAGAGACCTAAATGGGAGTGTTGAGAAGGTAGATACAGGCAACTGGAATTCCAGGCTGGAGTTATATACCACGCAGATGGTATATACCCCACCAGACTGGATAAGACCACTGAGGGAGTAAATATAATTGGAGAAGAAAAGAAGTTGAAGGACTGAGCCTTGGGGCTCTCCATTGTTTAGAAGTTATACATGGGAAAGTGTTTTGAGGAGGAGGGGGTGACCAATTCTATTAAATCCTGATGATGGTCAAGTCAGAAAATGACAGAATTAGTCTATGTGGTTCGTAACATGGAGGTCATTGGTGATGTTGACAAAAGAAGGGTCTGTGAGATGGTGGGAGTGAACAGCTGGTTGGCAGGCAGGGTTTAGGATGAGGAAAAATTGCAGACTGTGAGTAGGGACTGCTATTTCCAGGTGTCTTGCTATAAGAGGAACGTTGATACATTTGTTCTTCCAATAACTATTAGGTAAGAAGTGGTGGTGAAGTCATTTCTTGGCCAGATTTCAAGCAGCAAAGAAAGCCTGGAATGGATTGCTTCTGTGATATCCTGGTCTCATGGTCAGTATAAGAAAGTCATAGGGAGATAAAATTCCATATACAAACCAAGGACTATAAACAAGATTAAGGGAGTGGTAAGAGCTAATGAGACACCCAGAGAATAGCAATACTGAGACAGCCTTTGACCAGACCTGAGGGGCAAAAGTAGAAAATCTAGTGAGATTAGGAGCTGGGGCTTTTTCGTCCAGGGTCCAGGCAGGAACACCCTCTACAGACATTCTAAGGAGCATTTAATGAGGTGATTATTTACAGAGTCAAGAGGAGAGTTGGGAGAACCAGTAAGGGGTGCTAAAGCATTCTAGAACTAACTTCTTGGTGAGGGTGGTACTCAACACCCTTTGAGAGAATTTCTGAAAAACTAAGCTGGAACTTGTGATTTTGGATCAAGGCCCAAGTTGGGTCTCTCCCAGTGCCTTGGTTCCTATTCTGACCTTCAGGATAATGAAATACACTACAGTAGGCATGAGAGTAAGAATCAGAATTCCTTGTTGGGGGCTGGCTTAGAGCTTGTTAAGGACATATCCTTGTAGTAATTCTGAACCTGGCTTCATAGAAGAAAAGAAAAATCAGAGAAAGTACACCTAAGGGCAGAAGAAAGATGGATGACTGAGTTTACCCAGGGCCAGGTGGGGAGTGAGGGACAAGTCCAGGCATAACTTCTGTATCTGTTGGATTTTAAACGTATTTATTCTGCCTGATAAACATGATCCAGCAGAGTTCTGGAACTTGGCCTCGGGCTTAAGGTTGAACAAGATTTCACCATTTTCTTACATTTACATACCATGTTAAGATTTTATTTTATTTATTTATTTTTAAAGGGTTTATTTATCTGTGAGAGAGAGAGATGGGGGGGAAGAGGCAGAGGGAGAGGGACAAGCAGGTTCCATACCGAGCACAAAGACCAAGGCAGGGCTTGATCCCATGACCCTGAGATTATGACCTGAACCAAAATCAAGAGTTGGATGTTTACCCAACAGCCACCAGGCAACTTCCCCTTACCCCAATGTTAAGATTTTTAAAGAGACAACTGCAGTGATGATGAGCCCCATAACTGGAAAGCAGTGAGAAAAGGACATGTCATCCCATTTCACATATAAAGACTCATTCATTCAAAAGAAATCCACTGAGCTCCTATTAAGTGCCTGATACTCTCTTAGGTACTGTAGATACTGTCAAAAACAGAAAAATCACTGCCCTGAATGGATTAAAACTATGATCCTACTATATGCTATCTATGAGAGACATACTTTATTATTTTTTTTAAATTTCAGCTTTATTGAGGTATAATTGACAAATAAAATTGTAAGATATTCTAAGTGTACAGGGTGGCAATTTGATTTGCTTATACATTGTGAAATGACTCCCCTCATCTAGTTAATTAAAACATCTCTCTCTCTCTTTCTTTCTTTTTTTCAGAACATTTAAATTCTACTCCCAGCAATTTTCAATTATACAATAAAATGTTATCAACAATAATCACCATGTTTTATATTAGATCTTCAGACCTTATTCATTTTATAGCTGAAAGTTTGTACCCTTTTACCAACCTCCCCCTATTTCTCCTACTCCTCAGCCCCTGGTAGCAACTTACCCACTGTCAAGAAACACATTTTAGATTCAAAGATACAAATAGGTTGAAAGCAAAAGGATGGAAAAAGATATACCACATAAACAGTAACCAAAGAGGGCTGGGATGGATATACTGATATCAGATAAAACAGATTTTAAGACAAAAATTGTTGCTAGAGACAAACAAGGACGTTTTATAATTATTAAAAGTTCAACCCATCAGGAAGATATAGCACTTATAAACATTCATTCACCCAACAATAGAACCCCAAATACATGAAGCCAGAACTGAGAGAATTAGAGGGAAAAATAGACACTTTAACAATCAGAGTGGGAGATCTGAATACCCCACTTTTGATAATGGATAAAACAACTAGACAGAAGATCAACAAAGAAAGAGAAAACCTGAACAATCATCTCAGCCATCTAGAACTTTCTACCTAACAACACCAGAATAATTCTTCTCAAGGCATAGAGAACATTCTCAGTATAAGCCATATGTTAGGGCATAAAACAAGTCTAAACAATTTTTAAGGGGTTGGAATCATACAAAGAATGTTCTCCAACCACAATAAATGAAATTAGAAATCAACAACAGAAGGAAATTTGAGAAATTCACAAATATGTGGAAATTAAATAACTAAGTAACCAAACATATTAAAGAAGTCACAGGGGGACATCAGAAGATACTTTGAGATAAATGAAAATGATAGTACAACATATCGGAAATTGTAGCTTGTGTCAAAAGCAGTGACTAGAGGAAAATTTATAGCTGTAAATGCTTACATAAAAAACCAATACAGGGATGCCTAGGTGGCTCAGTCAGTTAAGTGTCTGTTTTTGATCTCAGCTCAGGCCTTGATTTCAGGGTCGTGAGTTCAAGCCCTGCACTGGGCTCCACACTGTGTGGAGTCTACTTAAAAAAAAAAAAAAAAGGCAATACAGATATCTAATCAATAATCTACAGCAGAAGTAAATGAAATAAAGAATAGAAAAATAATAGAGAAAGGAACAAAATAAAAAGTTGGTTCTTTGAAAAGATCAGCAAAATGGACAAACATTTAGCTGGATTGACTAAAATAAAAAAGGGAAAGCTCAAATTACTAAAATTGGTAATGAGATGGGGACATCATTACCAACCTTAAAGAAATAAAAAAGGCCTATAAGGTAATATGATGAACAATTGTGTGCTAATCAATTATATGACCTAGAGGAAAGGGACAAATTCCTGGAAAGGCCAGGTACCAAAACTGACTCAAGAAGAAATAGAAACTCAGGACATTTGAATAGACCTGTAATAAGCAAAGAGACTGAGACCGTAATAAGAAAAACTTCCTGCAAAGAAAAGTCAAGGACCAGATGGTGAACTCTACTAAACATTACAAATAAAAACAAAACAAAACAAAAAAATCACCAATTTTCCATAAACTTTTCCAAAGAAAAGAAGAAGAGGGCTCTCTTCCTGACTCTTTCTGTGAGGCCGCTATTACCCTGACAGCAAAACCAGACAAAGACATCACAAGAAAAGAGAACAACAGACCAATACTCTTATTAATATGGATGCAAAAATCTCCCCAAAATTTAGCAAGCTAAATCTGTATATACATAAATAATTATACATTATGACCAAGTGGGATTTATCCCAAGTAGCAACATTGTTTTAACTTCCAAAATTATGTAATGTACCATATAATGTAATATATTATATAATGCAATATACCATATGTATAAAGTCTTAAAAACCCATATGATCATCTCAGTAGATGCAGAAAAGTCATTTGACAAAATCTACCATCCTTTTATCATTGAAAACATTCAACAAAGCAGGAATGGAAGAGAACTTGCTGCACCTGATAAAGGACATCTGTAAAAACCCCAAAGGTAACATTCTACCTAAAGGGGAAAGATTGGATGTTTTCCCTCTAAGATCAGTAAAAGACAAGGATGTTCTGCTCTTGCCACTCTGCTCAACATTGCACTAGAAGTTGTAGCCAGGATAATTAGACAAGAAAAAGTAAAAGACACCCCACTTTGAAAAAGAAGAAGTAAAACTCTCTCTATTTGCAGATGATATAATCTTTTATATAGAAAATCCTAGAGAATCCACTCAAAAACTATGACAACTAATAAATGAGTTCGTGAGTATATTGTAGGATATAAGACCAATGTGTAAAAATCATTTTATTTTTCTATGCTAGCAGTGAAATATCTGAAAATGAAATTAGAAAACAATTGCATTTATAATAACATACAATATATTTAGGAATCAATTGGACCAATGAAGTTGTGAGCACTCTGCAGAGGCTGGATGGGTCCCCCATCCAAAATCTGGTTCAGATGCTAAGACTGATGATGCCACATAGGCACCAGAGATTATGCAAAGTTTCACACAATGAAGCTTTCCAGGAAGAACAAAGCAAGTTACCCAAGCTGGTCTGAAAATGGCTTTAGAGCTGGGAAAGGGGTGTGGGTTGAATTTTCATAGTGCTTAGGAGTAGAAGTAGGGTGACTATTCCTGCACATGGTTTGAGCTTTCCACCAGAGCTAAAGGGAATATGCAGCCTTTCTCATCAGCTTGATCAGATGTGGGACAGAAGGGAGAGAGGGCAGCGTAAGGTTTATAAGCTGTCAATGGTCAAACATCAAAAAAATGGAGTCAGATTCTTTATTACAGAGGTGCAAGACTTGTTCACTGAAAATAACAGAACATAGTTGGAAGAAATTTAACAGGACCTAAATAAGTAGAAAGAAATCCCATGCCCATGGATTGAAAGATGTAATATTACTAAGATGACCATACTCCCCAAACTGATCTACAGATTCAAAATAATTCCTAACAAAATTCCAGCTTCCCTGTCTGCATAGACTAACGGCCTGAACCTAAAGTTCATATGGAAATGCAAGGGACCCATTATAGAATAAAACAAAACAAATCTCCAAGAAGAAGATCAAAGTTGGAGGCCTCACTTCCTTATTTCAAAGCTACTATAAATTTATATCAATAAGAAATACAGTACTGGCATAAAAACATAGATGAATGGAGTAGAACTGAACATTCAAAAATAAACTCACCAAGGGTGCCAAGACCATTCAACAGGGGGAATAATCATTTTTTCAACAAATGGTGGTGGGAAAATTGGATGTCCATTTATGAAACAATGAAGCTAGGTCTCTACACTATGTACAAAAATTAGTGGGAGGGAATATAGACTTAAATATAAGAGATTATACTAAAATCTCTCAAAGAAAACATAGGACTAAATTTTTGTGACCTTGGGTTAGGCAATGATTTCTTTTTTTTTTTAAGATTTTATTTATTTATTTGAGAAAGAGAATGAGATAGAGAGAGAGCATGAGAGGGGAGAGGGTCAGAGGGAGAAGCAGACTCCCTGCTGAGCAGGGAGCCCAATGCGGGACCCGATCCCAGGACTCCAGGATCATGACCTGAGCCGAAGGCAGTCGCTTAACCAACTGAGTCACCCAGGCGCCCGGCAATGATTTCTTAGATATAACACCAAAAACAACAAAAGAAAACATTTGTGCTTCAAAGGACACCATCAGGAAGGTGAAAAGACAGCCACACAATGGAAAAAAGAATTGTAAGTTATACATTTGATAAAGGATTTATATTCAAAATACATAAAGAACTCTTACAATTCCACAATAAAGACAAATAACACAATTAAAATTTGGACAAAGAACTTGAATAGACATTTCTTCAAAGAAGATATACATTAGCCAATAAGCCCATGAAGAGATGCTCAACATCGTTAGTTATTTGAAAAAGGAAATGGCAGAAAATAACAAGTGTTGGGCAGGATGTGGAGAAATTGGAACCCTTATACATTGCTGGTGGGAATGTGAAATGGTACAGCTGCTAGAGAAAACAGCTTGGCAGTTCCTCAAAAAGCTACACATAGAATTAACATATGACCCAGCAATTCTACTCCTGGGTCTATACCCAAGAGAAATGAAGACATATGTTCACACAAAAACTTGTTCACGAATATTCAGAGCAGCATTATTCATAATGGCTCAAAAGTGAAAACAACACAACTGTCCATCAACTGATTAATGGATAAACAAAATGTGGTCTGTCCATAGAGTAGATTAATTCAGCCATTTAAAAGAATGAAGTACTGGTATGTGTTATAATGTGGACGACCCTTGAAAACATTATACTAAGTGAAAGAGGCCAGCACACAAAAGAGCACTTATGTATAATTCCATTTATCTGAAATGACCCATATGGGCCAATTCATCGAGACAGGGAGGGAGAGGTTGTCAGACTTTGGAGAGGGGTGGGGAGTGATAGCTAATGGGTATGTGGTTTCTTTTAGGGTAGATGAAATTGATCTACAATGAGACCGTGGTGATGGTTGCCCCAGTCTGTTCACATACTAAAAACCCCTGGATTGCATACTCTAAAAGGATGAATATTATGGTATGTGAATTACATCATAATAAAATTGTTATAAAAAAAAACCACTGCCTTCAGAGGAGAAAAGACTGAAGAAGGGCAAGTGCAGAAGCAGGGAGGCTATTGCCCTGTCCAAGCTCAGAGAAGTTAACTTACCCAATATATCGAGAGGGAATCTGTGGCACCCAGTTTCCAAAGATGGCAGCTCCTGGTGGCCACACCCTAGTGCGGTCCCCTCCTGTATTGAATTGACACTGACTGATGGCTTGTTTCACCAACTGAAGGCAGTAGAAGTCATGTTCTATGATATCTGAGCTCAGGCAACTTCTGTATCTGCAATTTTGGGGATCTCTGAACTGCCATATTGAAGTTTAGCTACCTTAAAGAGTTCAGACCATTAGGAGAGCTCTGTGGAAAGGAAGGGCTATCCCAGTCAAGCCCCCAGATGATTCCAAGCCTAGTGACCATCTGACGGCAATCACATAAGAGAGTACAAGCCAGACCAGCAGAAGAACTTCCCAGTGAACCCGCACAATTGAAAGATATTAAGTGATCGTTAATGCTTTAAGCCACTAAATTTTAGGGTGGTTTATTTGTAGGCATAGGCAACTGAAACAGAAATACCAACACATAGCATCAAATAATTGACTTTAGTGATAGTGCTCATAAATTGGCCTACTAGGAACCACATACAATCACCTGGAGGGCCCCTTGTTTCCTGATAGGGGAACTGAGATTTGCAGTGCTTTTACTGGGCAATTTTCCCAAATCTTTGATTCCAGAATGACTATAAACATTATTTGCCCCTTATGCATTGTTTAAAAAACTGGTTCTACTAACATGATTTATGGGCAAACTTCCCTTTTCATCTTGTATACCATATTTCCTGCCTTCTGCTTGGTGTTCATTAAACAGATGCTCCGTTCTATATAAAGGATAAAATGAACTGGGCTTAAAAGCCATTTTAAAGGGGCTTATTATGTTTTTATTTGTTGTTTTGAAACCGCAGACACATGGGCACTGAGTTCATAATGCTGAGAAACAAACCAGTGGATTCCTCAGAAAAAAAAAAATGGTACCTTGAATGCACGCATATTATTTTACTCCATCTTGAATCTCCACTTAAACTACATGGTATAGGATGAATTGTATGTCCCTCAGATTCATACACTGATGTATGATGTACCCAGTATATCAGAATGTAATCATATTTGGAGAGAAGGTCTGTAAAGAGGTGAATAAGTTAAAATAAAACCACTAGGGGAAGGTCCTTATCTAATCTAATTGATGTCCAAATAAGGAGAGGGAATTTCTACACATGGAAACATACCAGGGGTGGGGACCTGGGTGGCTCAGTCAGTTGAGCATCCAACTCTTGGTTTTGGCTCAGGTCATGATCTCACCATCATGGGATGGAGCCTTGTGTCAGGCTCTGTGCTCAGCACAGAGTCTGCTTCAGGTTCTTTCTTGCTCTCCCTTTGCCCCTCCCCACTCACACTTTCTCTCTCTAAAATGAAAGAAATGAAGTCTTAGGGGCGCCTGGGTGGCTCAGTCGGTTGAGCCTTCGGCTCAGGTCATGATCCCGGGGTCCTGGGATCGAGCCCTGCATCGGGCTCCCTGCTCCGCAGGAGGCCTGCTTCTCCCTCTCCCACTCCCCCTGCTTGTGTTCCTGCTCTCACTGTGTCTCTCTCTGTCAAATAAATAAATAAAATCTTAAAAAAAATGAAATCTTAAAAAAAGAAAGGAAAGATACCGGGGGTGAATGTGTATACAGAGAAAAAGACCAGGTGAGGACATATCAAGAAGATGGCTATCGGCAAGCCAAGGAGGGAAGCCTCAGGAGAAACCAAGCCCACCAACACCTTGACATTGGCCTTTAGCCTCCAGAGCTGTGAGAAAGAAATTTCTGTGTTTAAACTACCCAGTCTGTGGTGTTTCATTACGGCAGCCCTAGCAAAAGAATACGACACAGAAAAGGACTTTTGAGAAGGCATTGTTCTTGTCTATTGCTGAGAAACAAACTTACCCCAAACCTTGGAAGAGATATTCTCTTTTACTCTTCTAATAGTTGCCCTAGAGATTAGGTACTTTTACTTCCTCCCTGGACCATGGGAAGATACATGAATTCCATTTACCTTGCTTCTGAGTTACATGGCATTGTTCTTGTGCTTCACCCTAAAGTCAGTGATCACCAAATTCCAGGACTGAGATACACTTGTCCCCCCCTTATCCCTGGGGGTTATGTTCTAAGACCCCCAGTGGATGCCTGAAACCCAAGATAGTACCAAACCTGCATATATATACTCTGTTTTTTCCTATATGTACACACTTAGGATAAAGCTTCACTTATATATCAGGCAAAGTAAGATCAACAAAAACTACCAATAGAATAGAGCAATTATAACAATATACTGTCATAAAATTTACGTGAACATGGTCTCTTTCTCAAAGTATCTTGTGGTATGTACCTGCCTTTCTTGTAATGATGTGAGATGATAAAACACGTGATGAGGTGAAGTGAGGTGAGTGACGTAGGCATCATCATGTAGGGTGAGGCTACTGTTGACCCCCTTATGGTAGTCAGGAGGATCATCTGACTCTGGACCATGGGTGACTGTGGGTAACTCAAAGCCTAGAAAGCAAAACTGTGGATAAGGGGGACTACTGTAAATTCATTTGAGGATGTCAAACCAAAATGAGCCATTCAGTGCCCCAGGGCAGGGAGAAGGGAGGGGGTCCTATACTCTAATCCCTGTCCCTTGTGCCTGGAGTCTCTCAAAAGCACAGTGTATCTTCTCAGCTTTCCTTTAGGAATTGACAAAGATGCTCAAGGGAAAAGTAGCCCCAAATGCAAAGTCTGTCTCCCGTTGGCCAGGAAATTCTTTGCTCTCTAGCACTTTCAAAAAAAATGTTGTTATCCAACTTGCAAAATTTACCATAACCAAAAGTTCGTCTACCATTCCCAGTAGCAGTACTATTTTCATTGCAATGTGGCTCTGCAAACTTGACTTCCTGACCTACTTTCTTTGAGCCAGATGTGGAAGGCAGTAAAAGGAACACAATGTCCAGAGTGAGAAGCAGGGCACTAGGACTGAGTTATAATCAATCTCATCAAGAACCCCCGAGTATTCCTGGACCCTTAAGACAAAGCTCATTGACCTTTTATTTTTTTAAGATTTTATTTATTTATTTGAGAGTGAGAGAGAGAAAGTGAGAGGGAGAGCATGCACAGGCAAGGGGGAGGGGCAGAGGGACAAAGAGAAGCAGACTCCCCGCGGAGCAGGGAGCCTGATGAGGGACTCGGTCCCAGGACCCTGGGATCATGACCTGAGCCAAAGGCAGATGCTTTACTGACTGAGCCACCCAGGTGCCCTCACTGGCCCTCTAAATCTTGGCATTAATTATTGGGAGTCAGACAACCTTTAGTTCAAGCCTAAATCCGAGGAAGAGACTTTCACAAAGTTTTCAAAGCAAAAATAAGATAAACTTCATTCTCTTCTTGTCACATGAACCTTATAGAAAAGCCCTGTTAGAGGTTTCTTTTGTGACCACCTTCAGGAGCCTTGGCTCTATCCTGAAAATGCATAAAACTGTAGGTGAACTTGGCATGTGCCTTAAAAAAAGTAAGTCAGATGAAGCTTTTAAGTCTCTGGCACAGGGTCTTATCTGGGGAATTGCTGCAGATAGAAGGACAATTCGAGCAATAAAAGGACAAAAAAGAAACTATTACATAGATGTTGGGCCAGTCAAAGCCACCTTAGCTTAAGATAATGCCTCTTCCCTAGCAGTGAATGGAAGAGAGAAAAAGTTGAAAGTTTTTGTCCCACCCACTGCTAGCTCTATTTTAATATTAGAGCCCCCTGTGATTAATATTACATCTTGGGAGGCTTTCTTCCAAGTATCCTCTATTTGTGTGTAACAAGGGCCAGGATACTCATTGCTAGCTTTGACCCACATTGAGCTGTGGACCACCACCTGGGTCAGGCAGCAGTTCAGAGCAGAAGTCAGGACATACAGATGCAAAGACACAGAGAGGAATTTATGAAAAGAGCATATTTAGGATGAAGAAGACATGCTTTGAAGAGGACTTGAAACAGTTCCTCCTTGGGGTGGATAACTGACTTTTTGCGGTTGACATTTTGCCCTGTTCTGTTTAGTTTTTCTAAATACATTTCCATTGTGAGTCTTACAAGGGGATAGAATCCTGTTTCTCTTTGTGGATGCCATAGAGGGTGGATCAGAAACTTTCCGTCCTCCTACTGTCCCACTGGGAGCCAGGGCAAGACATGTGACTGTCATGGGAAAATGCACATCCATTGTTATCCTGCTCTGGTGACAAAAATTCCATTAGCCTGACAGTCTTGTCTTGGTCCCTCTGCATCCCCTCACTTTACAGCTCAATCCTACCCTCTCTCTCCTCACCAAGGGAGGAGGCATGTTTAGCCTAACAGCTTTGTTAGTAATAAAGAAAAATATTTTGATCTTCAGCTGCCTAATTTTTGGGTTTGGCTCTCAATTGGTTCTAGAATCTGGAAGGGGAAAAAACAAAGAAAAATCCCTTCCAAAATGATACTGATCATGGGCTTTCAAAAAAACCCAATACCTAAGTCATGGGACTAAGACATTTGTGAAATAAATAGGAGTATGGTAAATGGAGTGAGTATTCAGCTTGACTAGAGTTGAGGGCTTTCCACCTTAGTCTGGAGCAAGCAGGGCTAATGTGGAGGGAATTGACCTTGCAGCTCATTGTATGCTGTGTTCAGAGGAAAATGACTGATGTTATTATATAGGCAGAGCAAACCTTAAGAAATGCAGACCCCTTGCACCCATCAAAGCTGATCCATGGAGGCCATGATATACATGTTGATGCACTTTGACTTTGATCTACTGCAGACAAGGCTGAGGCAAGGGTTGCATCATTTTAGAAGCTGGTAGTTTGGAAATATCTGGTGGTTATTACTTTTCTCAGACAGCACTCTAAACTGGTGACTGCATTGTGAATTAGTGAGCTTCACTCCAACCCAAGCGAGAGTACCATTTCACTTGTGCCAATGTCTGTTCTTTTCTAGCTATTTTGAGCGGCATGTAGGGCCAAGAGAGAATTCTCACTGTGGAAGGGCTAATCTCTGTGTCTTAGTCAGCTTGGGGTGCTATAACAAAAATACCACAGACTGAGTGGTTTATGTAAAAAAATTTATTTCTCGCTGTCTGGAGGCTGTCCAAGATCAGGGTGCCAGCATGGTTAGGTTCTGGTGAGAGTTCTTTCTGCTTACAGTTGACAGCTGCCTTCCTTCTGTGTCCTCACATGGAGAAGAGAGAATGGACCCTGTGTCTCTTGCTCTTCTTAGAGGGCACTCATCTTATCATGAGATATATGTTATCCAAGACATCAAAGAAGATCTCAATAAATAGAGACATACTGGGCACCTGGGTGGCTCAATTGGTTAAGCGACTGCCTTCGGCTCAGGTAATGATCCTGGAGTCCCGGGATCGAGTTCCTCATCGGGCTCCCCACTCAGCGGGGAGTCTGCTTCTCCCTCTGACCCTCCCCCCCTCATGCTCTCTCTCTCTCTCTCTCATTCTCTCTCTCAAATAAATAAATAAAATCTTTAGAAAAAATAAATAGAGACATACATTTCCTATATGATACAGTGGTCCCACTACCAGGTATTGACGCTAGAGAAATCCAAGTGTGTCTTTGCACAAAATTTGTCCTCTGATGTTTATAGCAGCCATATTCATAATCACCAGAATCCAGAAACAACCCAAATAAGCTTCAGTGGGTTTATGGAGAAACAAACTGTGACCAATCCATGCGCTGGAGTATTACTCGGTAATGAAAATGAATGAACTATTGATAAATGCAACAATGTAGGTAAATCTCAAAGACATCATGCTTACCCAAAGAAGCCAATCTCTAATGCTCCATACTATACAATTTCATTGAAATGACAGCCTAGACAAGGCAAACTATAGCAAGAGAGAGAGCAGATCAGTCATTGGGGTGGGGTGGGGTGGGTAATGGTGGTGGGTAGGCATGAGTGTGAAGGGACAGCATGACAGTGAACTCTACGTTTTTGGGTGTTGGAACTGTTCTATGTCCTGGATGTGGTAGTTACACAAATATAGACATAAAAAAAAATTCATAGCACTGAAGGAGTTTGGCTACACAATGTCAGTTTTACTACAGATTTAATTTAAAACACACATACGCAAATGTCCAGGATGAAGAGCAAAGGTAAAGGAATGAAAAGGGCATTTGGATTCATTAAACCAAGCTCACTCTATGTACATTAGAGGGAGAAAAAGCAAATTTTAGACACGTTAAATTGTTAGAAATTCAGCTGAGCTTTCTAAGAGTTAATGAGAGCAGCTGAAAAAAAAATCCCTAGATTTTTTACAAGACTAGTAAATATTACTCAAGGCCTGTGATGTTCTGTTTCCTCCCTCCCTCCCTTCTTTCCTTCCTTCCTTCCTTCCTTCCTTCCTTCCTTCCTTCCTTCCTTCCTTCCTCCTCTCTCCCTTTGAAGACTCCAGGAGAGAGAAATGGCACTCACCCAGCCCTAGTGGTATAGACTTCAGCTTAAGTTCAAAGACCCCTGAGTGGGATTTTGTAGCTAAGAAATGTGGGAACAGGGGCAGATATTTCTGAAGAGGCAGATTCATTTGTCCCAAGCAATTCCATATTAAGAGGCAGTGACAATGGCTAGCGTAGCACAGGATAGAAAAAAATCCTGCTCACAAGAAACCACTAAACAAAGCCTATGCTAATTTCAGTACTGAGATGCTTGGAGCACAAGTCTTAGCAAAGAGATTGAAACCAAGAGCTTTTGTGTATAAAACTGGAGAAGAAAGCCATTTTCATTGAGATCTGGTGGTATGGTTGCCAATGCCAATTTTTAAAACTTGCAAGAAGCCTGGGGTATTGTCAATGCCAGTGTCTGAGAAAGTAGACAGCAAACATAAGGACTCTACTCCCAGGTATGTTGAAATATAGAGTGGTAACTAACCTCTTAAAGAGAAATCTTTGCCCACTTGCGTATTCCAAATATGAACTCTGGAAAACTGACACAGATTATGGTAAAATGAGACCCAGAAGAGATCTTTACCACCTCTTTTCCTTTCTTCATAAACCACCTACTCTCTGCCCTGCCCCCCTTTAAAAAATAATTATTGTATTATATTCCTGGAAATTAGTTGTATTTTCTAATCTTTGCAGGACTGGAGCTGTATTCATCTTGAGTTGTTAATTATTAAATTCTTTGTTGGCGGGCAGGTAGAAGACTTGGAATGTTCACATTCTGTGGGGCAGGGTGGGGGTGGGGAATGTAAAATGGGACCACCCCTGTGGGAAATAGGTAGTTCCTTACAAATTCAAACATTTATTTAAAACTTTTGGGGATGATGGATATACTCATTATCTGGATTGTAGTGATGGTTTTATCGTATTTCAAAACTTATCAAATTGTACACTTTGGATATGTACAGTTTGTCACATGTCAATTATACATCAGTGAATCTGATAAAAATGATTGCGTGTGGCTACCTGAAACCAAGTGTCCATCAGGGGTCAGGATTTGGGGAGTAGTGAATTTTTCAAAGGCAATAGAGGAAGCATGAAGGATTCAAAAGTTTCAAGATAGTGGCTGCTTCTAATATCACAAAATAAAGAAAGAATAATAATACCAGATTCCTAAATTCTCTACTCAAGTTGTGGGCTGAACACCTAGTTTTTGTGATTATCATGTCCAAAGAATCCCTTATCTTTTGCAACCATCAGGTTAGACTCTCAGAAAACTGCACTCAGTGTTTGATCCTAAAAGTCTGTCCTCACCGGAACTCTCATGTGGCCCTGGTCAGGAGCAGCAGACAGTCCCCATGGCTACTCATTGCAGGAAGTCAAGTTTCCCATACCTTACATTCCCAGAAAGTTCTTAGGGGTCCACTACAAAATCAAAATCAGGAGGACAAGCCTTACACAACAAATAGAATTTTGCTAATTAGTAGTGGCAAAATATGTGAGCTCTGAGGGCCATCAACCAAGGTGGGGTCATATTTTCAGATTAGGCTGAATTTATGTTAAGTGTCCTTAGTGATTCCATATTCAATGTAGCAGGTTGAGCATCTGGGAGTAAGTCTAGTACTTTGCTTACCTAAATCTAAATTTAGCCTATCATAGATAGTTAAGACACAGGGAATGACTTGGTACAGTGCAGAAATATATTTCTTTGGGAGAAATACATGCTGGAAGGTATTCATGATGTGAGATTTAGTCTTTCACTTCCGGTCATAATTTTTAAGAAGACCCACAATAAAGCCTCTTCGTTAAGATCTTCTGACATACATTGGTAAGGGGAATCCTAACAATTTTGAAAAACAGTTTAGTAGGTTGAGGATGCTGGGGTGAAATGCTACAATTAAATTGAACTTCCTGATCCAACAGGGAATGGGGGGATGGAGGATCTAGGGTTGGGGTAGACCAGCAACAGCACTTAACGTCCAGAGGCAAAATGGCCGTGGTTATTGTACCAGACAATAGGGCTTTGCGGCATTCAGAAAGGTCTGATGGCAGAGGTCTTCGTCAGTGGGCAACTGAAGAGAAAACCAGCCAAGGGACTTAATCTGTATTGCCAAAAGACAAAAAAGAAATACTCCTCCAGCTTTCTTGAGCAGAAGCTTGACTTAAGTCACCACGATAGGGTTACAATAAAATCTCCTACTAACTTCTCACACGGGGGTCAGTCCAGAGAGGCAGAGTCCCTTGAAATAGGGGCAGATGCCCTTGAAATCCATGGGGTAACCTAACAAGTAAATACTGTGAATTTGTATTTCAGCATTTTGCAAAGTAATTAATGGTTATTCCTAAGGCCGTGGTGACCTGAGGAAATGAACATATCCCTTTCCAGCGGGGATTACTGGATGCTTTTCTGAGGACTCAGAATACCATCTTATACCAATCCAACACCAACCTACCAGAACTGTGTCATCAGTAGAGATTTTACCCAAATCTACTCCACAGATGAAATTTGTGGGATCCCAAACTCATTCCATGGTTAATTTCTCAGTTTCTGAATATGTAGTTAGAAGAGAGGCTCAAGAGTTACCAGAATTCCTTTATTATCTTGTGGGTCTTTGATGAAAAGACTTTTGTGGTAGGAACGCCAAGTAAAAGTCCCAAAATCTCACTCTGCATGCTAAAAGAGTTTATTTATTTTTAAAGATTTTATTTATTTATTTGAGAGAGAGGATGAGTGGAGGAAGGAGCAGAGGGACAGGGAGAAGCAGACTCCCCATTGAGTGCAGAGCCCAACATGGGGCTCAATCCCAGGACCCTGATATCATGAACTGAGTCGAAGTCAGACACTTAATGACTGAGTCACCCAGGTGCCCCTAAAAGAGGTTAGCACAAAACATTGTTATGAGTATCATGGAGATCGGTGTCACTATCAAAAGTCTATAAGATGCAAAGGAACTATTCATTTGGTGTATCTATGTAATTTTCTATTCCATGTGGGCTTTTGGTGAGGGCTTGTAGAGAATGATGCTAGACTATCTTAAATGTAATCAGTGTGACTCCAATGAAAGCTGCTAATTTATATATGGTTTCTTTCCTGGAACAAATTAATATAGCTCCTGGAAATCAATGTGAATCTGTATTTGATGATTTTGTTCTTAATAAGGAAGGAAGTTGTCTTAATTTGGCAGTGACAGCCATACACCTTCACCGTCTTAACCTCGACATCGTCTTATGTAAGAATTTTATTGAGTCTCATGATTTTATCTTATTTTATTCTTTTTTAAAGCTTTTACTTACTTATTTAGAGAGAGCATGAGCGGGGGGGGCAGAGGGAGAGGGAGAGAGAGAGAATCTCAAGCAGACTCCATGCTGAGCACAGAGCCCATCCCGGGGCTCCATCTCACGACCTTGAGATCATGACCTAAGCCGAAACCAGGTTGGACGCTTAACCATCTGCGCCACCCAGGTGTCCTGAGTCTCATGATTTTAAATACTATCTACATGCTAACTATCCCAAATCTAACTGAGCAATCTCCCCAAAATCCAGTCTGGTATATCCAACTGTCCACTTGGTATCTCTACTTGGATGTCTTATAAGGATCTCAAATTTCATATGTTCAGAAGTACGTTTTTGACTCACCCTCCTTCCCCAACTCAGCTAGTGGCAACCTTATCATTCTAATTCTACAAGACCAAAAAAGAATAAAAATAAAACAAACAGAAAAACCTCCCTAAAACAAAGCCATTCTTTTTCAATATGTTGATGAATGGAACCAGAGCATGGGAAAGAGCAAATACACTAGCTACTTTAGGGAAAGAGTAGAGTAGAGTGAGTGCCGATTGGAATGCCACCACCCACACTTGAACCTCAGTGTGGGAATTTGGCAAGTTACCTTAAGCTCCCTGATCCTCAGTTTCCTCATCTGTAAAATGGCTATCACCACAGACAGGTCCTCAATGGACTTTTGCAATGCTTGAAGGAGTTAATATACGTAGTTAGAACTGTGTCTGGGGGTGCCTGGGTGGCTCAGATGGTTAAGCCTCTGCCTTCTGTTCAGGTCATGATCCCAGGGTCCTGAGATTGAGCCCCGCATCACGCTCCCTGCTTGGTGGGGAGCCTATTTCTCCCTCTCCCTCTACTGTTCCCCCTGCTTGTGCTCTCTCGCTCTCTCTTACCAAATAAACAAAATCTTAAAAAAAAAAAAAGAACTGTGTCTGACACATAAACAGGGCAAAATAAATTATTATGTCTGGGTTAAGACATGTATTTCGCAAGATGTGAGATAAATCTACAGAAATATTGGAGCTTGCCACTGGCCAGAAATTTGGGTGGTTTATGGTGAGCCACTTCCTGCTGAGAGAGAGAGAGAATGCTATATTTGAGTGTGCAGGTCCTGCCTTTTACCACTCAGTCCCCAAAGTTACAGGGTTTAAAATGGGATTCAGAACAAGAGAATGTTTTCTTGGATGAAGTGCGAACAGCCGTCTTTGTTCGTTTATAACCTTGAAGGTCCTTATACAGTCTGTGGCAATTAGATAAGAGAAACCAGAGGAGGCTATGTCCTTTCCATCAATTAACATTTGGAGAGAACAGTTCTTAACTTGTTAATGGTTCTTGAGTGGACACTGAATTCTTGCCCATGAGGCTTTGAGCGATGATGTGACCTCAATTGCCCATAATGAACTGGGTATTAACTAATCCACTTAGCCACAAATTAGGCATGTTCAGAAGTGCTCTGCCCAGATGCTTCCCTCTTCTTCTTCTTTTTTTTTTTTTTTTTTTTTGAGCATCAAGTAGATTATATTCAACAGCACTTTTTAGTTAGGTTAGAGCCATGTAGTGGGTGGAAGCAATGTGCGCAGTAAGATGTAACATATCACATTCCATGTGTGTATTTCTGTTGTCGATGGGGCTGAGAGTAAAGGACTCCAACATGGGTTGTGCTGTAAATGGGAGGTGCCCAGATCAGTGTGACACTAATGGGAAGAGAGGCATCCAACCCACTTCATACTGGAATGTGAATGAGAAATACACTATTGTTGCATAAAACTACTATTTGGGGGGTGTTTGCAATAGCAGCTAGCACTGATTATCTTGATTGGTTAAAGAGCATTCTCCATTCAGTGGTATTTGAAGACCAAGCCCAAGTAGGTCCTAAAGGCAAAGGTCAGTTGCATGAGCATATAGTTCACGTTCCTGGGACACCTGCTCCTGTCACACTGTCAGCCCCTCGCCTCCACAACACTGGAGGCTTCCTGAGGTCTTCATTGTGGGAACACTAAACAGCTTTCCAATTAATTCCTTTCTGCTTAAATTAGCCTGTGTCCTGGAATCAAGATACTATCATCTTCTTCAAATTTTGGAGGGAGACAGGAGGTTCTGCAAACCACAGGCAAAACCTAAGGAGTCTAAATTCTACCTAGAAAATCAACTTGGTCCTCTGCCCATTCTGAAAACAGGAATCATAAGGAATTATACATATATATGTATAATATATATATGTATATATATGGGGTTATACATAGAAAATAAGCACAGATTCAACATGTTAGGAAGAGTCCATGTACTCTAATCTGATTGTAGAGGGGGAAAGAGGTACAGATATTGTCAGTCAAGTTCTCAAGGTCACATAGCCAGACAATGGCAAATCCAAGACAAAAATCTGGCTCTCTTGAGTCTCATTTTCTTGCAGTGTTTACTGCCAAGGGCTGCTGGGGAAGGGGTGGGCTCAGGGAGGGCATCTTCTGAAGCCACACTGTGTCTCCAGGACAACACAGTAGTGATGCTTCCATGAGGCACCTTTTGAAATAGCAAGACTGAAATGATAAGGAAGGAGAGAGATTGTATAAAGAAGCTCTGTGGGGACAATCATATCCTTAATCAAGCCATAATATTTGAATGTTATCACTTTTATTTGAAAGTGTGCCCGCAAGGAAAACACATTATGTTGAAAATTCCATGGTCTTGTTCCAGAAAGTCACCTGTGGCTCCATGAAAACTACATAGTGTATGCCCAGCTACCATTAGAATGAAATGCCTCCCAACCAGCTCATGTGCCAATGGGTGAATAGGCTGGTACATCTAAATGCCCTGAATTGAAAATCGTGGAACAGTCTATACACACATAGAATACAGAGCGGCTGAGTGACTTAATAAGATCCTAGAATTTCAGGGGTGCACAAAACATTAGATGAAATCTTGCCCAATCTCATCATTTCACGTGTCAGGAACTGAGGCTCAAGGAGGGTCAATGAATTGGTCAAACCTGCATAACTGATTAGCATTAGATTCATTGCTAGGTTTCAGGTATTCTTGCTCAGTTGAGAGTCTGCACTGGGGCAAAGTTCAGTGCTCCTCAAATTTTTAGGTGCTTAGAACAATCTGCGGGATGCCTGGGTGGCTCAGCTGGTTAAGTGTCAACTCTTGATTTCAGCTCAGTCATGATCTCAGGATCGTGGGATCGAACCCCACGTTGGGCTCAGCATGGAGTCTGCTTGTCCTTCTTCCTCTTCTCCTCCCCCTGCTCATGGTCTCTATCTCTAAAATAAATAAATAAAATCTTAAAAAAAAAAAAAGAACCACCTGAGGATGTGGTTAAATGCAGATTTTGTTTCAGTAGAAATGAGGTGTGGCCCAGGATTCTGGATCTAACATGCTTAATAACAAAAAACAGTTGATATTGATGTTCACATACCACTCAAACTTGGTGCACATTGGAATCACCTGGGGAGCTTTACCGCTAGCTATACCTGAAGCCCACCTGAAGATTCTGATAACTTGCTCTGGGCTGTGACCTGGACCTTTCTTTCTTTCTTCCTTTCTTTCTTTCTTCCTTCCTTCCTTCCTTCCTTCGTTCCTTCATTCGTTCGTTCGTTCCTTCCTTCCTTCCTTCCTCCCTCCCTCCCTCCCTTCCTTTCTTTTCTTTTTTAAGATTTTATTTACTATTTGAGAGAGAGAGAGAAAGTGAGCACGAGTAGGGGGAGGGCGAAGGGACAAGCAGATTCCCTGCTAAGCATGGAGCCTGACCCAGGACTCTTTCCAGGACCCTGAGATCGTGACCTGAGCCGTAGTCAGACACTTAACCGACTGAACCACCCAGGCGCCCTTGACTTTGTTTTCTTAAATCCTCCCCAGATGATTTTAATATACAACAGAGTCTGAGAACCACCATAAAATAGTCACTTTATTTTACATGTAAAATAATTATTTGCAAGGACGATGGCCTTTTGCCATTCTCTAATTTTTAGAAAATTTGCACCATTGTTCTTACTGGTAGAGTTAATTAGAGCTAGGTCAGCGAGGTCATGGTTGGTAAATTAATTATCACAAGGCTGATGAGCAGATTGACCCCTTATGGTAAATACAGTTTACAACTTCGAGAGAACAGACAATTATCTCAACAAATGAAGTCGCCTACAACGAACATTCATACGCCGATAAAGGCCATAAATCAAAAGTCTTTGGGAATATTAAAACCAACATTTTAATATTACAGGAAAATCCTACTCTTCTTAACCAACAGATTTACATGCTCACCTTTATGGTGACATGATAGAGAATAGGTAGAGGTTTAAGGTAAACTTTATGGTGAATGTTATGTAAATATGCACCAAATCTCTGTAATGTATCTAACAAGTTATTAAGTCAGTGCTTGGATTTCTTTAAAGCTCTCACAATCCAAAGCTTATTAAATTTCATTAAAACGTTTGCCAAAAAAATTCTCAGAGCTTCTGACTTCAAGTTGAATAATGAAAGCTGAATCCAAGCTAATCAGAGATTTATTTCCATCCTCCTGATGTACTCTTTTTTTACAACATTATACTATCTCCCTGCACATAAACTTGCCCTTAATCTTGAGTGTGTGGGATGAAGTTCTGCATTTATTTTTATAAAAAGGTCTATTTATTTATTTGAGAGAGTGCATGTGTGCCCGTGTGAGTGAGTGGAGGGGCAGAGGGAGAGGGAGAGAGAGACAATCTCCAAGCAGACTCCCCACTAAGCACGGAGCCTGATGCGGGGCTAGATCTCAGGACCCTGAGATCATGATCTCAGCCGAAATCAAGAGTCATGTGCTTAACCCACTGAGCCACCCAGGCACTGCCTAAGTTCTGCATTTAAAGGCCATCTCTTCTCTTTGTTAAGTTACCTTGCCTGAGCTGGGCACCTCTGCCTGCCAGGTCTACCTGCCAGCCAATTGGCACCCATCCTAGAGAAGAAAGAGAAATCCAAATTTCTAATTCCAATATTAGTATTGCTAACATGTTTTCTGGTATCTTAGTAAAGATTAAATTACAGGTTTTTTTCTCTTGGAATTCACTGGTACCGTTAAAGCGAATTGATAGCAAATCGAAAAGGAAATCATTCAATTGGTCAGATGCAGGGTTGTTTTGGATTAGAAGTGAAGATGTTTGCTGGTAAGTAAGAACCTTTGGGATGTCATTTTCTCCATTCTTCTGCCTTGGCTGGAGAACACTGACCCTGGTGGGCAAATCAAAATTGAGTTCCCATAAAACTGCATCGCTTTGGAGCCATCTCTTTGGAGTTACAGATGGCTGATGTTTGGGATGGCTTTGTACATGGAAATAAACTGTTTATTCAGCAAAACTGGTAGGACTGAGTTTGTGGCTAACCAGTTATTGTGTCCCTGGTTTATAGCATGTAAAAAGAGCTGGCTTAGAGAGTCCTTCTAAGGACGTTTTCTCAAAAAGCACACTGCCATGCAGATTTTTTAAGACCTTGGCAGTAATTAGCCAACTAACAACTTTAGAGGCAAAACATGTGCCCCATGAAAGGCAAAATGAATCGATTTCCCTAGAACTGGGAGATCTCTGGAACATGACCCAGAGAGACGAAAATTCCTTTTCTGAGATACAGCAGGTGCAGTATGCAGAATAATACCCCCCTCCCCCCGGAAGATGTCTATATCCAAATCCCCAGAACCTGCGACTATGTTAGGTTGCATGGCAAAGGGTGCAGATGGAATTAAGGTTGCCAACTGGTTGACCTCAAGCTGCAGAGATTCTCTTGGGTTATCTGGGTGGGTCCAATGTAATCATTGGCCTGATGTTGCCTTCTTTGACGATGGGAGAAGGGCTATGAGCCAAAGAATATGAACAGCCTCAAGAACTGGAAAAAACAAGGGGATGGGTCCTCCCCTAAAGCCTCCAGAAAGGAATGCACCCCTGAGGACACTGTGACTTTAGCCCAGGGAGACCCATGTTAGATTCCTGACCTCAAGACTGGTCAGAAAATAAATTCATATTGTTGTATGTCACTAGGTTGGTGATGATTTGTTATGGCCGTGATAGGAAGCTAATCAGCAGGAGGACTGAATTCTGCCACTTCTTTTTTTTTTTTTTTTTCCAGAGAATTTAAGGAAAATCATTCTCAGGAATGTTTAGGTAGTTGTATGTCATAGAAAACCCTTCTTGGTGTGACCCGGCCTGCCTTCAGTTGGCATCTCCTGCCCCCCCCCCCCTTAGTTTCCACCTGCTGCTATCATTAGGTGTCCCATACTTGCTGTATTTCTTCTCTCTCCGTGCATCTTCTCGTTATCTTCCCTCCTCCTCGACTGTGCCACCTTCTGAAAGCTCACTGTTGAACACTTGCTCATCCTCTGAACCCAGCCTTCTTCGGTGGTTTTAATGGGTCATCCTCTCCTTCGAGACACCCCCGTTCTTAGCACATGCATTTATGAGTGCACTCAGTCCACTGAGGCCAAATTACTTCCTTCCTGTCTTTCTTTCTTACTCTCTTGGGAAAGAGATAGCCAGGGTCCAGCACACTCGTGATCATTCTGCCTTTTACATTTGACACATTGTGTTGAATACCCACAATGCACCAAACACATGGCAGATGTTCAATGAGTGTTTGCTGTAGATAAATTAAGGTAAAATATCTGGGCATTTTAGGTAGGACTGTGATTGGCTTTATTCTTGGTGGTGTTCCATGTCCCTTATATAAGGACTCATGACCCATTTAACTCAGGGTCAAGTTAGAAGAATCTTGTCTTGCCCATGGAAGTGGCATAACAGCATGATTAAGAGGATGGTCCAGCCATTACACTGGAGTTAGCCTGAGTAATCTAAGAGCCACCACTTACTAGTTCTATGGTCTTGGGAAAACTACATAATTTAGTTCTCAGTTTCTTTATCTGTAAAATGGGGATCTTAATTACATGGAGTGTAAAGATCTTATGAGAAGTAAATAAGATAATCCAAAAAGAGCTGAGGGGCGCCTGGGTACCCCAGTTGTTGAGCGTCCGGCTCTTGATTTTGGCTTAGGTCGTGATCTCAGGTTTGTGAGATCTAGCCCCACGTTGGGCTCCACGCTCAGTGGGGAGTGTGTTTCTCTCTCTGTGTCTGCCCCTCCACTCTCTCTCAAATAAATAATCTTCAAAAAGAACTGAAATACTACTTTGGGCTATAGTTATTATTATAACTCTTTGTTCTTTCCCCTTTGGCCTTAATTCCTGGAACTGAAATCTGTCACTTGTGATCAGTTCTTGTGATTTTTCTGATGCTATATATCTGTCCTTATGATTTAATCCCTACCCCATTTCTTTTGTCAAGTTAGGTTTTTCTTTATTTTTTAATTTAAGAATTACTTTGTGTTTTATTTGTATTAAAACCTTTATTTTGTCCCCTCCAAGTGTGTTCTGTATGCAGCAGAATATAAATGGTTCATATGAGAAATATCTATAAAACTGGAATATTAGTACTATTTTCCTCATAGCCATCTTGTGAAGATAAAATGAGAGGAAGGGTATTGAAGTTTGTTTTGGAGATAAACCTTTTCAAAACGCCCCAAGTGCAATGAACATTTATATCAAGTTCATGCATTAAAGAACATGGTGTTTATATTAGTTTGCAAGGGGGTTGCTGTAACAAAGTACCACCAACTGAGTGGCTTAGAAAAGAGACATTTGTAGTCTTATAGTTCTGGAGGCTGGAAGTCTAAGGTCAAAGTGTCCACAGGGTTGTTTCTTTCTGAGGGCAGTGAGGGAGAGTCTGTTCCATGTCTGTCTCCTAGGTTCTGGTGGTTTGCTGACTATCTTTGGCATTCCTTGATTCATTGACACATCGCCCTGTCTCTGCCTTCATGTTCACATGTCCTTCTCTATGCGTGTGTGCCTGTCTCTGTGGCCAGTCTCCCATTTTTATAAGGACACCAGTCGTCGAGATTAGGGCTCATCCTAATGACCTCATCTCAACTTGATCACTTCTATAAAGACCCTGTCTCCAGGTAACATGACATCCTAAGGGACTGGGGTTAAGGACTCCAACATATCTTTTTGGGGAGACAGCATTGAACCCCAAACAGTGTCCCTGGATTAGAAATATTAGTAAAGGATGAATATTTGGCTTCTGGTAAGTTAGCTTTGTATTCATTTCTGTTGTGGAAAGAGGGATAGGTTAGTCTTTTGACTCTTGTACTCTCAAACAAGTAACTGCCACCCTGGGCTCAATTTCCTCTAGTGTAACCACTATGTTCTGGATGAGATGGTCTATGAGCACCTCTCCTGCTCTGACATATGATGTCTCTATGTACAGCTTCAATAGTAACTCACTTTTATGAAGTGCTCTACAGCTTACTAAGCACTCTTGGGGTATTTAATTCCTAGAAGAACCATGTGAGGTGCCTATTATTATCCCCTCTATTTTGGAGGGATGGAAAAATAAGTCACTTGTCTATGCTTTCACTGCTGGGGACTGTCATCTCCTAACATCGAATGTTGAGCTCCTTCTTCTATAACACAGCTCTGAACTTTGTGAAGCGAAAGCCTTAAACTGTTTCAAGAAATTAACATCTGCATCTTGTTACAATAATTAATGCCGTGATTTCAATTTTATTCGGAGTGCCAGAATATGGCATTTGACCCATGGCTTGACACAGAAGAACACTTGAAAAAATAAAACCATTCTGTTATCTTAGTCCTGGGTTTGCAAAAACTGAAATATCACCTACTACCCCCTTCCAGACATTGTACAGAAGTGAATCACTTAGGGTTATCAGCAATTATCTCCACTATGAATATCACTCCTTGGAGAAAAGAAATTTATTAGGGTCAGTGGATTTAAGCCTTCAGCAAATTTATTTTCAAGGCTAGAGGAACCCACTAGTTTATTTCTACGTTAAAAAAAAAATAAAAGGTATAAAAACCTCAGGCAACTGCAAGTGCTTGAGAAGCCTGTTGAGAGGGAAAGGGGAACGCCTGCCCAATTTTTGATTTTATGAAATCTGTTCTTGTTGGTTTTAGTGGATTCTATTTAGGATAAAAGTAGTAAACTGCTTCTGGCTAACTGAATGCATAACTCAAGGCATCGCATTTTGGCTCTAAAATTACACAACAGTGTCTGCCATAAAATGACTAGGGTCTCTGAGCTGCAGGGTCCATGTCAGGCACAATGTGAAGTGCAAACATGGGTGATGCAGGGTCTTGAGTCAAGGGGTTAGCGGTCATGGTGGAAGTCAAGTCCCCAGAGAGTGAAATGGGGTATGGGAGCCATCCACTCAGCTTTGGGTGGCTGCAATTAACTCTCAAGAAGGGAGTTTCCTGTGTGCTTTTGGGGTGGGGATGGACGTTTCATTTCATGAGATGCCAATTGAGTGGCTCTTAGAAGATGGTGGGATTTTAGGATGAGGAGTGGTAACAAAATTTATTGAGCTTTTACTATGTGCTAGGCATTGTACTAAGGATTTGGTATATTATAGGAATGGATCTCACATAGCTCAGAACCCAGAATGTGCTGGGGGAGGCTATGCCTGGGAAACTGGCTTCTGCTTCACTCACCCTCAATAATTACTCAAGATCTGGGGAGGAAAGGCTTCAATTACTTGCATAAGGGGGGCAGGCAGCCTAATAGGTGCATATCTGCCACTGTTAGGTGATCAGGTGGGAAGGAGTTCAGGAGTTCAGGAGAGCATAGAAAGTTCTTCCCAACTGGGAGTCCTCCCACAGAGCAAGTTGTATGACCTACAGGTCTGATTCTCGTGGGAATGATGGGGTATGGGGCACTCTGTCTCCATCTGGGAACAAGCAGTGCATACATCTCTGTACACCCCCATATCTTTGTCACTCAAGAAACTTTAAATCTCTAACTGACTGTGTGCATGGACTCCTAATCAATCACCTTACCATCCCATTGTGACAATCACACCTTACTCTGATTTATTTTATTCCATTTGAGCAAGAATAACCTTACCTACTGGTGTTGGCCAATAGCCAAAGACAACCAGGAATGTCCCTGCAGGGAACAAAGCTAGATTTATCACTTGTCACAGCAAGAGAGCCAGCACATGGTGGTGGGGAGGCTTCTCAAAGGGAGATGTTTAGGAAGGGACAGCCAACCATCTCATCTTTCGAACCCGGGAACCCACACAGAGCTGCTGTCCGTGGCCCTATTCTGGAACATGTAGATCTGAGTGAATAAGTGTTCAAAGGATTTAAGTTGGGATAGTTTGTGACAAACACCCTGCTTGGGATTTGGTACAGTTTTATTCACCTACTCACTCTGATATTTGGGCTTGGAGAGGTTAAGCGCTAGCCGGGGGCATGTTGAGCCTCCATCTGGCAAGGGCATGGCAGCTACTGTGAGTTGGTGGGAAGGTCAGAAGGGAAGTGAGCCCAGCAAGGTGTTGGGTCTTGATGGAGGATAGCTTTGAGTGTCATGCTTGGGAGCCTTCATCATATTCCACAGGCAATACCCAACCACTGAGGGTGTTTGAGCAGGGCTGAGGCATGGTTGGATGCTGGATGTCAAAGCCATTGGTGTGGTCCCAGGGGACCAGAGAGTCCAGAGAGCAGGTGGACAGGCTCTTAGAAAACCAATAACCGCACTTGTAAGACATTCGATGAGATAGTTCAACTCTATCCTAAGGAACAAAAAAAAAAGGACGATCCAATACAGAAGCTGGTAATGAAAGAAACATTATCCTGTCTTCTACATTATTGTTTCTGGTGGTAAATTCTTGTCCTTTTCAGTGAAAGTAGCCTGTGATTCTTAATGCTGGTGTGGTGGTTCTCAAAGTGGCTTCCCTAAGACCAGCAGCCTCAGCATCACCTGGGAACTTGCAAGAAATGCAGCTTCTCAGGCCCCACCCAGACCTCCTGAGTCAAATATTCTGGGGGCAGGGCCCAGAGATCTGCATTTTTATGAGTTTTTCCAGGTGCTCTGATGCACGCTTGTTCAGAGAACCCCAAATCCAGCAGATGTTGGGTATACATAGATCTTAGAAAGTGTTAAGCTGTTTAAATAAAATAAAATCCTCTCACATCCTAAAACCTCAGTAGCAATCATGGCTGGGATGTTAGTATGATCCTTGCAATCCAACTTGGCCTTGTTTGGGATTAAAATATCTCTTCTGTGTCTTTGGAAATACTGAAAGGCCCTATGGATAATTAGAAAATATCGTTTTATAAAATTACAAATCACAGTAAGCTTGTTTGGTTTTGTTTTTTTTCCTTTTCTTTGAGACATGAGGCACGGAGAAGGAAGGCATCTGGGGAAATTTTGTGCATGTTAATTGCAGCCTGTAGGTTTCCACTGACAATGTTTTATTTTGCAACCCTTTCCGACTCTTATTAGAAACAGGACATTTTTGTTACTGTGTGCTGCCCCGGGAGTTTTAAAAGAACTGATTTTCTGTCACAAAAGATTGGAATCAATTGCAGTCTTTCTTTCTAGATAGTGCTAAAACATTTATTTAAGACTTTAGCGGCTCGCCTGGCCTTATCTGTATTCTGAACTGCTTGTCCAACAAAATAAAATTCATTCATGCCTTTGCTCCTTGTGTTATTGACAAAGCACACACTTTATGTGACTCAAAGCCAGGATCCTGTCTTCTGGGAAAGCTTCTCTCTAAACTTGTCTCAAAGAATTGTTTTATTACACTTCTATTTTATTTTATTATTATTATTTTTTTTGGTGCCAACTCCAGAACACCTGAATGAGGAAACAGAAGGA
This sequence comes from Zalophus californianus, assembly GCF_009762305.2. NCBI lineage: Eukaryota > Metazoa > Chordata > Mammalia > Carnivora > Otariidae > Zalophus > Zalophus californianus. The sequence continues at coordinate 102,715,589 of NC_045604.1, read as the reverse complement.
TCTGCACTGGCGATTTGGAAAACCAAAGGGCAAAGATAAGGGGGGCTTCTTTGCCCAACTTGGGTTCTTCCTCTGACTATTGGGGTTGACCTCTGTGTCTTGCCACTGCTAGAACACTTAGCTGCTCATTTGCATTTATAGATACGATGGCATTTTGAGTAGATCAACATAAAAGGGCAGAGCTTTCTTTCTTCAAGACATTTGTTTCTCATCAGATGAGAACAGTCTTAGCTTCATTTGTTGTACATTTACTGTGTGCCAAGAACTTTACCATTTCAAATCTGGGAAGCCCCATCACACAGCAAATATTCCCATTTCATAGATTAGGGAACTGAGGGATGCTTGAGATAAAAGGGGGTGCAGGGTTTGACCCTGACTCTGCCTGGCTCCGAGTGGGTTCTGTCTAACGCACCACCCTGATTAAACACCATCCCCATGTCTGTAAAGGAAAGCCGGTCCCCACTCTCCTGCAGGTACCTGGAGCCTGCTCCTGCCTTAGTCATCATGTGGAAGGATCTCAGGACTCCCTGCAGGGACTCCCTGCATGGGAGGGAGTGGAGGACTCACAGGTTCTATGTGAAGTCCCTGACTCCTCAGTGGGGACATTCCTAATATGAAAGAAAACAACCTAAAGGTTGGGGGTGCTTGGGGTGGTAAATATGCCAGTATTCTTGAGCAACCTGGATTTTGCCAAGGGTTGAGCTTATCCTGCTGTAGCATCAGACAGCAAATGACAAAGAGGGAGTGTCGTCATTGACCTGCATGCCTTATCTAGCACATTTGTCAAAGTTGTCTGACTCCCTATGTATCAGCAAATATCTTGTGTAGTGAATACAGAAAAAGTTTTAAGAAAATATCACATTTGTAAATGGCTGGACTGATTGTGAGCAGAGAAACTCATTGAGATCTATAGCCAAGAAGCATTCAAGGCATTCCTTATTGGTGCATGTACTGAAATCATCAGAGCCCTTTAATTTACCTTTTTATGTTTTTTAGAGGGAGAGAGAACATGAGCAGGGGCGGGGGTGGCAGAAGGAGAGGGAAAGAGAATCTTAAGCAGGCTCCATGCTCAGCAAGAGCCTGATGCGAGGCTCGATCTCACGACCCTGGGATCATGACCTGAGCCTAAATCAAGAGTTGGGCACTTAACCGACTGAGCCACCCAATCCCTGAGGTTGTCAAAGCCCTTTTAAAGCTAAAAACTGCATCTCAATGCTTCAAAAATATTCTCTCTATTACTATTAGTGACACCATGGAGTTACTCCTACTCTTACTTCTTAGATGAGGAAGTCAAACTCGGCATGTAAGGGACTTGCCCAAAGTTGTGCAGCTCCCAAGTGGCCAAATTCTGATCAAACTTCAGCTGTCTGGTGCACAGTTGATAGGACTCACTTGCCTTCCTGGAGAAGAACATGTAGGGCTTGAGGAAGAGGTGATTACCTAGAAGAAGGGAAGCTCAAGGTTATCATACTCATACAGCTGGACCTTGAGAGAAGTATCTGATTCCAGACATAGAGCAAGGAAAGTACAGGAGGAACTCCTGGCACAAGAGAGTAAGGGAAAAAAAAAAAGAAATTTCTCCAAAAACGACACATAAGAGGACATAGGTGCCAACCAGAAGGAACTCCCCCTGGCCGAATCTGGGACAGAATGAGCATCAAATTGAATAAAATCAGAATTCACCAACCCACAATGATAATAAACAAACAAGATAAAGCTCTTTCTTACAGTACAAACCCAACTAATACATATAGAAAGAATGAGATAGGAAATCATTGGAATAAAACTTGTTTAGTTACAAATTAATGGATGCTAAAAGTAAGCTGAAAGTTTGATGAGGAAACGAGATATTTACAAAGTCTCAAAGTATCCCTTATCGCCTATGAATTAATTAACCAGGAAAAATAATTCACTTTATAGAAAGTGGAGAAACCTGATGGGTACCACCTTAAATCAAATGCTTGAAGTTAATACTGATAATAAAGGACAAACTGACCTTACCAGTGGGGTTAGGAGGCACAAATCTATGAGGGGAACGAGGTTTGTACTTTGGGGGACACTTACATTTGCCAAAGGTCATACAGCCAGAAGGTAATAATATAAGATTTAAATTCCGATCTGATTTCAAAGCCCTTGTTAGGTCTCCCACATCCTGGGTCTGAAGAGTGTTACTGGTCCATAACTGGTGCTATAAATCAGCAGAGAGGAGGTGATTGGGCAGGATGCACAGCGAAACAAGATGAGATTGGTAGAGGTCACTGAAATGCCTGGCAGAGCAAGGAGCTTCCACACGGACTGACAGGTGGCACAGTGGAATGGGTCCCTGGGATACGGAGATGCTCTCTTCCACTATCTTCATTTCCTGATGACTTTCTGATTTTGAAGGAAATGCAAAAGGAGCATCATGAGAACTCCTTGCTTACTGTACAATGCACTGTTATAATGAGGATTTATCAGAAGACACATTTAGTAACAAACCAGACGCAGCAAAAAGAATGGGTAGTTAATTATATGGTCAATTGCTCATCCATATTTACACGGCACTATTATGGGATTATTTTCACCTTGCAAAACAAATCCATTTGGATAAATCAATATTATTTCCCAATGCAGTTCCCTAATCTCCACTCAGGGAAAAAAGTACCGAGAGGCAAATCTAATACTCTTCTCAAAATAATTGGACAAAATCATATCCAAGAATAGCCCTTCAAGAAAAAGTCTGGTTAATAAGTATTTGACAGCAATCAGAAGATGCTGCTAAAGATGTTAGAGGGTCCCTGGAGGGGGTATATTAATATCCTTAAGAGAATGTGATTTTTGCTATATGGAGAGTTCTTTTTGATAAAAATGTTTACATTTTTTTCTAGTTACAAATTAAGTCATTCTTTGGATTTGGGATAAACTTGGCTGAAATGTCTAGAGAAAATAAATATCCTCCATGTGGGGCAAAGCCAACAACTTTATAATTTTTCAAATACTTGGTGCCTGTGTATGTTTTCTTCCAACCACAGAAACAACTCATTTAGATCAGGTAGCCATGGAAAGAGGTATTCCACGCAACTGATTTAGATAAATAAAGTCCGAATCAAAAAAAGAAAATCATTTTATTTTTTTTTTAATTTTTTATTGTTATGTTAATCACCATATATTACATCATTAGTTTTTGGTGCAGTGTTCCATGATTCATTGTTTGTTCATAACACCCAGTGCTCCATGCAGAACGTGCCCTCCTCAATACCCATCACCAGGCTAACCCATCCCCCTACCCCCCTCCCCTCTAGAACCCTCAGTTTGTTTTTCAGAGTCCATCATGTCTCATGGTTCGTCTCCCCCTCTGACATACTCCCTTTTTCTTCCTCTCCTGTTATCTTCTTCTTTTTCTTTTTTCTTAAAATATGTTGCGTTATTTGTTTCAGAAGTACAGAACTGTGATTCAACAGTCTTGCACAATTCACAGCGCTCACCGTAGCACATACCCTCCCCAATGTCTATCACCCAGTCACCCCATCCCTCCCACCCCCAACCACTCCAGTAACACTCAGTTTCTTTCCTGAGATTAAGAATTCCTCATATCAGTGAGGTCATGTGATACATGTCTTTCTCTGATTGACTTATTTCACTCAGCATAACACCCTCCAGTTCCATCCACGTCGTTGCAAATGGCAAGATCTCATTCCTTTTGATGGCTGCATAATATTCCATTGTGTATATATACCACCTCTTCTTTATCCATTCATCTGTCGATGGACATCTTGGCTCTTTCCACAGTTTGGCTATGGTGGACATTGCTGCTATAAACATTGGGGTACACGTACCCCTTCGGGTCCCTACATTTGTATCTTTGTGGTAAATACCCAGTAGTGCAATTGCTGGATCGAACGGTAGCTCTAATTTCAACTGTTTGAGGAACCTCCATACTGTTTTCCAGAGGGGTTGCACCAGCTTGCATTCCCACCAACAGTGTAGGAGGGTTCCCCTTTCTCCACATCCCCGCCAACATCTGTCGTTCCCTGACTTGTTAATTTTAGCCATTCTGACTGGTGTGAGGTGGTATCTCATTGAGGTTTTGATTTGGATTTCCCTGATGCCGAGCGATGTTGAGCACTTTTTCATGTGTCTGTTGGCCATTTGGATGTCTTCTTTGGAGAAATGTCTGTTCATGTCTTCTGCCCATTTCTTGATTGGATTATTTGTTCTTTGGGTGTTGAGTTTGATAAGTTCTTTATAGATTTTGGATACTAGCCCTTTATCTGATATGTCGTTTGCAAATATTTTCTCCCATTCTGTCGGTTGTCTTTTGGTTTTGTGGACTGTTTCTTTTGCTGTGCAAAAGCTTTTTATCTTGATGAAATCCCAATAGTTCATTTTTGCCCTGGCTTCCCGTGCCTTTGGCGATGTTTCTAGGAAGAAGTTGCTGCGGCTAAGGTCGAAAAGGTTGCTACCTGTGTTCTCCTTTAGGATTTGGATGGACTCCTGTCTCACGTTTAGGTCTTTCAACCATTTGGAGTCTATTTTTGTGTGTGGTGTAAGGAAATGGTCCAGTTTCATTCTTCTGCATGTGGCTGTCCAATTTTCCCAACACCATTTGTGGAAGAGACTGTCTTTTTGCCATTGGACATTCTTTCCTGCTTTGTCAAAAATAAGTTGACCATAGAGTTGAGGGTCCATTTCTGGGCTCTCGATTCTGTTCCATTGATCTATGTGTCTGTTTTTGTGCCAGTACCATACTGTCTTGATGATGACAGCTTTGTAATAGAGCTGGAAGTCCGGAATTGTGATGCCGCCAGCTTTGCTTTTCTTTTTCAGTATTCTTCTGGCTATTCTGGGTCTCTTCTGGTTCCATACAAATTTTAGGATTATTTGTTCCATTTCTTTGAAAAAAGTGGATGGTATTTTGATGGGGATTGCATGGAATGTGTAGATTGCTCTAGGTAGCATTGACATCTTCACAATGTTGATTCTCCCAATCCATGAGCATGGAACGTTTTTCCATTTCTTTGTGTCTTCTTCAATTTCTTTCATGAGTATTTTATAGTTTTCTGAGTACAGATCCTTTGCCTCTTTGGTTAGATTTATTCCTAGGTATCTAATGGTTTTGGGTGCACTTGTAAATGGGATCGACTCCTTGATTTGTCTCTCTTCTGTCTTGTTGTTGGTGTATAGGAATGCCACTGATTTCTGTGCATTGATTTTATATCCTGCTACTTTACTGAATTCCTGTATGAGTTCTAGCAGTTTTGGGGTGGAGACTTTTGGGTTTTCGACATACAGTATCATGTCATCTGCAAAGAGTGAGAGTTTGACTTCCTCTTTGCCGATTTGGATGCCTTTGATTTCTTTTTGTTGTCTGATTGCTGTGGCTAGGACTTCTAATACTATGTTGAATAGCAGTGGTGAGAGTGGACATCCCTGCCGCGTTCCTGACCTTAGGGGAAAAGCTCTCAGCCTTTCCCCATTGAGAATGATATTCGCTGTAGGTTTTTCATAGATGGCTTTTATGATATTGAGGTATGTACCCTCTATCCCTATACTCTGAAGAGTTTTGATCAAGAAAGGATGTTGTACTTTGTCAAATGCTTTTTCTGCATCTATTGAGAGGATCATATGATTCTTGCTCTTTCTTTTGTTAATGTATTGTATCACATTGATTGATTTGCGGATGTTGAACCAGCCTTGCAGCCCAGGAATAAATCCCACTTGGTCGTGGTGAATAATCCTTTTAATATACTGTTGGATCCTATTGGCTAGTATTTTGGTGAGAATTTTTGCATCCATGTTCATCAAGGATATTGGTCTGTAATTCTCTTTTTTGATGGGGTCTTTGTCTGGTTTTGGGATCAAGGTAATGCTGGCCTCATAAAATGAGTTTGGAAGTTTCCCTTCCATTTCTATTTTTTGGAACAGTTTCAGGAGAATAGGTATTAATTCTTCTTTAAATGTCTGATAGAATTCCCCTGGGAAGCCATCTGGCCCTGGGCTTTTGTTTCTTGGGAGATTTTTGATGACTGCTTCAATTTCCTTAGTGGTTATAGGTCTGTTCAGGTGTTCTATTTCTTCCTGGTTCAATTTTGGTAGTTGATACATCTCTAGGAATGCACCCATTTCTTCCAGGTTATCTAATTTGCTGGCATAGAGTTGCTCATAATATGTTCTTAGAATTGTTTGTATTTCTTTGGTGTTGGTTGTGATCTCTCCTCTTTCATTCATGATTTTGTTGATTTGGGTCATTTCTCTTTTCTTTTTGATCAGTCTGGCCAGGGGTTTATCAATCTTGTTAATTCTTTCAAAGAATCAGCTCCTAGTTTCGTTGATCTGTTCTACTGTTCTTTTGGTTTCTAGTTCATTGATTTCTGCTCTGATCTTAATGATTTCTCTTCTCCTGCTAGGTTTAGGCTTTATTTGCTGTTCTTTCTCCAGCTCCTTTAGGTGTAGGGTTAGGTTGTGTATTTGAGACCTTTCTTGTTTCTTGAGAAAGGCTTGTATTGCTATATACTTTCCTCTCAGGACTGCCTTTGCTGTATCCCAAAGATTTTGAACAGTTGTGTTTTCATTTTCATTGGTTTCCATGAATTTTTTTAATTCTTCTTTAATTTCTTGGTTGACCCATTCATTCTTTAGTAGGATGCTCTTTAGCCTCCATGTATTTGAGTTCTTTCCGACTTTCCTCTTGTGGTTGAGTTCTAGTTTCAAAGCATTGTGGTCTGAAAATATGCAGGGAATGATCCCAATCTTTTGGTACCGATTGAGACCTGATTTGTGACCTAGGATGTGATCAATTCTGGAGAAAGTTCCATGGGCACTAGAGAAGAATGTGTATTCCGTTGCTTTGGGATGGAATGTTCTGAATATGTCTGTGAAGTCCATTTGGTCCAGTGTGTCATTTAAAGTCTTTATTTCCTTGTTGATCTTTTGCTTAGATGATCTGTCCATTTCAGTCAGGGGGGTGTTAAAGTCCCCCACTATTAGTGTATTGTTGTCAATGTGTTTCTTTGCCTTTGTTATGAATTGCCTTATATAATTGGCTGCTCCCATGTTCGGGGCATAGATATTTACAATTGTTAGATCTTCTTGTTGGATAGACCCTTTAAGTAGGATATAGTGTCCTTCCTCATCTCTTATTACAGTCTTTGTTTTAAAATCTAGTTTGTCTGATATAAGGATTGCCACCCCAGCTTTCTTTTGGTGTCCATTAGCATGGTAAATGGTTTTCCACCCCCTCACTTTCAATCTGGGGGTGTCTTTGGGTCTAAAATGAGTCTCTTGCAGACAGCATATCGATGGGTCTTGTTTTTTAATCCAATCTGATAGCCTGTGTCTTTTGATTGGGGCATTTAGCCCATTTACATTCAGGGTAACTATTGAAAGGTATGAGTTTAGTGCCATTGTATTACCTGTAAGGTGACTGTTAACTGTCTGTTGTCTGTGTTCGTTTCTGCTCTTTGCTGCTTTTAGGTTCTCTCTTTGCTTAGAGGACCCCTCTCAATATTTCTTGGAGGGCTGGTTTCGTGTTTGCAATTCCTTTAGTTTTTGTTTGTTCTGGAAGCTTTTTATCTCTCCTTCTATTTTCAATGATAGCCTAGCTGGATATAGTATTCTTGGCTGCATATTTTTCTCGTTTAGTGCTCTGAAGATATCTTGCCAGTCCTTTCTGGCCTGCCAGGTCTCTGTGGATAGGTCTGTTGCCAATCTAATGTTTCTACCATTGTAGGTTACATATCTCTTCTCCCGAGCTGCTTTCAGGATTTTCTCTTTGTCTCTGAGACTCGTAAGTTTTGCTATTAGATGTCGGGGTGTTGACCTATTATTATTGATTTTGAGAGGGGTTCTCTGTGCCTCCTGGATTTTAATGCCTGTTTCCTTCCTCACATTAGGGAAGTTCTCTGCTATAATTTGCTCCAATATACCTTCTGCCCCTCTCTCTCTCTCTTCTTCTTCTGGGATCCCAATTATTCTAATGTTGTTTCGTCTTATCGTATCACTTATCTCTCGAATTCTGCCCTCGTGATCCTGTAGTTGTTTCTCTCTCTTTTTCTCAGCCTCTTTATTTTCCATCATTTGGTCTTCTATATCGCTGATTCTCTCTTCCGCCTCATTTATCCTAGCATTTAGTGCCCCCATTTTTGATTGCACCTCATCAATAGCCTTTTTGATTTCGATTTGGTTAGATTTTAGTTCTTTTATTTCTCCAGAAAGGGTTTCTCTAATAACTTCCACGCTTTTTTCAAGCCCAGCTAGTATCTTTAAAGTTATGATTCTGAACTCTAGGTCCGACATCGTACTAATGTCCATATTGAGTAGGTAGGTCCCTGGCTGACGGTACTACCTCTTGTTCTTTTTGCTGAGGTGATTTCTTTCGTCTTGTCATTTTGTCCAGAGGAGAAGAGATGAATGAGAGAACAAAATGCTAACAGGTTTACAATGTCCCCAGCAAATATACTCTATACAAATCAGAAAAGACCTGAAACCAGGGGAAAAGAAAGGGAAAGAAAGAAAAAAGAAAGAGAAAAAGAAAAAAAAAAGATAAAAAAAGATAAAAACAAAAACAAAACAATACAAAAAAGGCAGAATATGATCAAATATGATCAGGCTAGTGCATAGATCAGTGCCACACACTAGATTTTGGGCGTATTTTGGTCTGTTAGAAAAAAGTGCCTCCTAAAATTTTAAAGGAAGGAAGACATATATGTACAAAATAAGGGTTGATACAATGAAGGGATGGAAGGTGACTGTAAAGATGAAAATTATAAAAGATTTTATAAAAGGACGTGGTAAGATAAGTTGTTTGAAAAAAGAAAGAAGATTTAAGAAAAAAAAAAAAGGAAAAGGGAGAGACTGTGATCAGGCAGGAGACTAGAACAAAGCCATACACTAGTGATTTAGGGTATATTTTGATCTGTTAGAAGAAACTGTACCTCAAAATTTTAAAGAGAGAACAACTTATATGTATATGCCAAAAATAAGGGTAACTACTATGAAGGGATAAAATATGACTCTAAAAATGAAAAATAAAAAATGTTTTGTTTTTTTTTTAAAAAAGGGATTTATAAGATGTTGGTTGAAAAAGGGAAAAAGAAAAATAAAAAAAACAGTCAACAAAAATTAACTTTGATGAAATAATGAATCATGGTAAAAAAAAAAAAAAAAAGCCATGAATCTATGTGCAGTATTCCCCTAGCGCTGGAGTTCTCCTATTCTCCTTGATCGATCAACTTGGTCTTGGCTTGCTGGCTGTTTGTGCTGATCTTCTGGGGGAGGGGCCTGTTGCTGTGGTTTCCAAATGTCTTTGCCGGAGGCGGAATTGCCCCGCCCTTGTCGGTCCGGGCTAAGGAAGCTGCTCGGGTTTGCTCTCAGGAGCTTCCGTTCCCTGCAAGCTCTCGGTACAGCTTTGGAGGACCAGGGCAGAAATGGTGGCCTCCCAATCTCTGCCTGGAGGAGCTGAGAACTCGGGGCCCCACTCCTCAGTGCGCCCCCAGAGAAAAGCAGTCACTCCCGTGTCCCCGGTCTCCGGCCGCACTCCGTGCTCACCCGGCCTGTGACCGAGCGTTTCTATCTCTGGCACCTGACCCCGCGCGGAGTCTCCAAACCCAGCAGATCCCTGCAGTGCGTTCCCGCACTGCTCCTCCCCGGGAAGGAAGGGGAGTCTCCCCGGATCTGCTGCTTGTTGGGTCCCTGCTGGGGGAGCCGTGCCCCGACTGGGCCGCGGATCACAGTTTATGGCAACCCCAAGCTGAGAGCCCGCGCCTCGGCTCCGTATCTGCAGCCGGCTTCCCCGCCCCGACACCTGGGAGCTCTGCCGCACTCAGGTACCCCCAGTCTTTCTGTGACCCCGAGGGTCCTGAGACCACACTGTCCCGTGAGGGTTCCACCCCCGCTTAGCCACTGCAGCGACGTCCCTCAGCGGAGCCGACTTCTAAAAGGTCCGATTTTGTGCTCCGCGGCTCTGTCACTTGCCAGAAGCGGCCGACGGAGGCCCCCTCCCCCGCTGTCTATCCTCCCGAATATCGCCTCGGAGTCACTTCTCCGCACGCCCTATCTTCCAGTAAGTGGTCGCTTCTCTGTTCAGAGAGTTGTTGCTACTCTCCTGTTCGATCTCCTGTTGAGTTCGTAGGTGTTCAGAATGGTTTGATCCCTATTCAGCTGAATTCCTGAGACCAGACGAAATCTAGGTCTCCCACTCCTCCGCCATCTTGCTCCGCCCCCAAGAAAATCATTTTAAATATGAATCGTCCTAAAATGTGTCATGTATGCCCTCTACATTCTTCCGTGGAGTTTGCCAATTGAGATTTGACTTTTGTCTTTCTTTTTTTGGTGACTCTGGGTTCAACACCTGGTGTTAGAACAGACTGTCTTTGTGGAGAAGACTTGGATTAGAGGTGTGGTTTTGGGCCAGGGTAGGTGCCTGAGCCAAGCCAAAGACTGAGTAAGAGCAGAGAAGCCCTGGAAGGAGGCCATGGACAGATGGGATGCAAGGCATAGTGATGTAAGGAGGAACAGCAGGATGGCCCAGTGGCTCAGCTGGAGGTTGGGCCATTACCCCCACCGTGCTCACATGTAGAACCCAGGCAGCTCCTGGCACATGAATGCTCTGTTCTCCCAGCAGAAAAGGCATTTCACACAACTCCATCATCCTGCTTATCTAGACTCCAGGATTGTAATGGGTAAATATGGATGCTAATGAGGTACAACCAGAGAGACACATAATCAATGTTGGATGGGCATTACAGGCACACCGTTCTTGAGGTTCCCACTGCATGGTTCATTTCTTTGCATTCTGGTATTAGTTCTTTCTTTAACCTTCTCCATGTGCCTGACATTTTAGGGCTTGGATAACTCACTTGCAGGCCCTGTCATGCCCTTAACGTACCTCACAATGCAGATTCTTGCCACCTCCACCTTGCCCTGAGGATTAGCATTTAGCCCTGTCCTCCACCTTGTTCCACTCCTCAGGCACCTGTTCCCGAGTCTGGCCTCAGGAATATCCCGGTCCCCCTGGTCCTAGCTTATTTCCTTGATCTACAACCTGCTGCTCCCCATTTTCCACATTTCTTTCTGATGGCACTGATGTAGAAAGCTAGCCTTAGATAACACTATCATGGGATGATACGTTTTGAAATCCTGTCTTGGTAAATCTGGTATTATCCTTTTCAACTTGACGCCATTAACGCTAGACCATAAAGCCAGAGAAAAAGAGGAGGAGGGAAGGATGTAAGGGAACACCCAGCTGGATAGGAAGGGAAAGCAGAAAGTGATTCTACCAAGGAAGAGAAAGAGGAAGAAAAAGGCAAGCATTCATTACCCAACCCCCCTACTCCCCAGAATTACCTCTTGTCTCCTCTCGTAGTTGAAACACTGGCGAGAAGGGAGACAGGAGGTAGAAACAATCAGAGAAGCTTGTGGAGGTCCTTAAGTAAGGAGATTTGCTCCTTGCTTCCTTGGAGGTAGCCTGATGGAATTTCAAGGCCTTCAACCAGTCCTCTTTCCCCAACTACCATTAATCACTGTCCATTAGCTGCCATCCTTATTGTGCTGGAATCATGTGTCATGACAGAAGGGGCTCGCTTGAAATGCTGAAGGATGGTTTCTAGAGTGTCAAGTCTGAGGACAGTTCCTTAGAACACCTCAACCCCCTCAGCAAGGTGTCTAGGAGGTCCTCAAGAGTCCCTAGGGCCCCATGAGGGAGGTGGAATTGCTCAGAGAACCAGTAGACAAGTAGAAGCCAAGACAAGGAAGCCCCAACATGAGAGGACATGGAGGCGAAGCCCAAGGCTATTGTAGGGGCCACAGATGTCTCCCGACCAGCAGGAAATGGCCAGGATAACCAGGGAGAGGGAAATGAGCTGAGGAAGAATCACAAGATGTCACATAGAGCGTGCATTGCCCACACTGGGGAGCTGTGCATTGCGGGGAGTACAGAGGGCCTTCCAGTGAAACCACACCTATGTTCTGTGAGAAAGCCAACGATTGGACTCCTGCTCCATGGATGACATCACAACCTAGCCACCAATGGCCAAGGAAGGACTAGACCTAGGCATAGAGATCTTTGCTCCTTTCCCACACATCTCCACCCACACCACCTCCAATCCCACCCAAACCACAGAAGAGCCTGAAGACAGAGTGGGAAGGTGAGGAGGAGAGAACTAGCAGGTCATGCTGTGGGGGAAGGTGAGAAGCTTTGAAGTGGATATGAGATTGAAATTTTATTTTACTTATTTAGTTTTTAATCTTAAAAATATATTTTTTATTTTATTATGTTATGCTCATCACCATACATCACATCATTAGTTTTTGATGTAGTGTTCCATGATTCGTTGTGTGCGTATAACACCCAGTGCTCCACGCAATACATGTCCTCCTTAATACCCACCACTGGGCTCACCCATCTTCCCACCCCCCCAAACCCTCAGTTTGTTTCCTGGAGTCCACAGTCTCTCATCGTTCATCTCCCCCTCTGATCCCCCCCTTCATTTTTCCCTTCCTTCTCCTAATGTCCTCCCTGCTATTCCTTACGTTCCACAAATAAGTGAAACCATATGACAATTGTCTTTCTCTGCTTGACTTATTTCACTTGGCATAATCCTCTCCAGTTCCATCCATGTCAGTGCAAATGGTAGGTATTCATCCTTTCTGATGGCTGAGTCATATTCCATTGTACATATGGACCACATTTTCTTTATCCATTTGTCTGTTGAAGGGCATCTCAGCTCCTTCCATAGTTTGGCTATTGTGGACATTGCCGCTATGAACATTGGGGTGCATTGCTCATTCTTTTCACTACATCTGTATCTTTGGGGGTAAATGACACTACAGATAAAGAGCTGGTATCCATGATCTATAAAGAACTTCTCAAACTCAACAGCCAAAAAACAAATAATCAAGTCAAAAAATGGGCAGAAGACATGAACAGACACTTCTCCAAAGAAGACATATGAATGGCCAACAGACACATGAAAAAATGTTCAATATCATTAGCCATCAGGGAAATTCAAATCAAAACCACATTGAGATACCACCTTACACCAGTTAGAATGGCAAAAATGGACAAGGCAAGAAGCATCAAATGTTGGAGAGGATGTGGAGAAAGGGGAACCCTCTTACACTGTTGGTGGGAATGCAAGTTGGTACAGCCACTGTGGAAAACAGTGTGGAGGTTCCTCAACAGTGAAAAATAGAGCTACCTTATGACCCAACAATTGCACTACTGGGTATTTACCCCAGAGACTGAAATTTTAAATAAGACTTAACTGGGTTGAGTGTGAAGCCCGACCCCGGGCTTGATGCCAGGATCCTGAGATCATGACCTGAGCCAAAATCAAGGGTTGGATGCTCAACCAACTGAGTCACCCAGATGCCCCTCTAGCAGGTAGTTTTTTTTTTTAAATAATTTTTCCTCCTTCTGATATGATGCCAAATACATTGTGCATAAATCCAAATTGACATGCGTAAAGTACCATTTTGCCAAGCCACTCAAAGCTCAGAACTTCGTGCAGTTTCCTAGTAATGATGAATAAAATCCAAATAATTCCTTAGTGCGGTTCTGATGCTAAGTTTCTGATGTACTTTCCTTTTGCACTTACGGACCTTCCTCTTATTCAGTAAGGGCTGTCTGTTGCTTAAAACAAGAGCCATCAAATTTTTTTCTGTAAAAGGCTAGATAGTACATATGTTAGGCTCTGTAGGCCCTGTGGCTACTGTTGCGAGTACTTAACTGTATCATCATTATGTGAAGGAGGACGTAGATGATATGTAAATGAGCGAGCTGCTGTGTTCACACAGAATTTTACGGACACTGAAATTGCAATTCATATAATTTTTATGTGTCACAAAACATTCTTCTTCTTTCAATTTTTACAGCCATTTAAAAAATACAAAAAATACTCAGCTTGTGGGCCATACAAAAATGTGATAAGCATGAGTTGGCTTGTCAGCTCTTGGCCTTGAAGATGGAGAGGAGGGTGCGGAGGAGAGCCAGACACCCAGCTCCGGAGTCCCATATAGACGAGGAGACAGTGTAAGAAACGGCCCAGTCCCGGAGGAAGGAGCATCGCGCCTGCGCACTGGGGAGCCGGTGGGGGCCCCGTCACTACCGTCCACTTCAGCGAGCTCTAACCACTGACCACAAATCCACATTAGCTGCCCTGCTCATTGGCCTTCAGTAGGTCAGCCATCAACAGCTGCACATCACTCACAGATTGGCCGGCAGGAATGATACCTCTTTGTGCCTCTGGACATTGCTCAGCCCACCCCGACAGCCCAGGGTGCACACCATGCTCTGTAACTGCCTAGGACACACATCAGCTCCCAAGCAGACAGCCTGTTCGGATGGCACCGGGTGGCAGCGAACTTTCTCCAAGCTGGGGCAACATGGGACATCAGCTCCGTTTGCCTTCCCCATTCCTTCCTGCTTCAACGCTGCATTCTTGGAAAACGTGTTCACTCACCATCCCCTCTGTACCACTTTGCACTTCTGTTCATGCCTGGAATATATCCCTCTCTCCTCCCAAAGCATCCCAGTCTTCAGCCACACCCTCACTCATATCTGCCAGGAAACAATCCTTGGAACCCTCCCTGTTTTGGTAACAGACAGCCCTTACTACAGTCACTGTGCAGGTGGAAGTCAATTATCCACTGTCTACCTTCAACATCTGGCTTGTCGTTTTGAACGTACATAAATCTCTTGATAACCACCTCGTGTATGCGTAGCTTCTTCCTGAACCTTGTTCTCGAAGAAACCTCAAATTTGCTTTGATTTCTCACGTTTCCCGTGCTGCCCACGGGCAAGTTCAGTTCTTTCAAAATCTATCTTTAATTCATCCATTTCTCTCCAGCTCCCCTGTAATCCAAGCCGCTAAAATCTCTTTTATGGCCCAGTCTTACTTGCTGATCTCCCTGCCTCTACCATCTGTTCTCCTCCAGCAGCCTGAGTATAATCTCCTTAATATATAAAGCACAACAGATTGATCTGGGTCCTACCTTCCTCTCCAGCTTGTCCTCATTCCCCTCTCTTCTCTTGCTCATGATGCCCTGGCCATATGGCCTCCTTTAGGTCCTCAAACAGGCCAACTTTTTGTACCTTCTGGGCCTCTTGTGTGTGTTGCTTGCTCTGCCTGGAACAGTCTCCCTTCACCCTCCCCACCTTCTACCTGGCAGGTGTCCAAATTAAACAGCTCCTCCCAGCAAGACCTTCCCTGTGGGTTTTATCTAAAGCAACCCTCCGTCCTAATATATTTCCCTCTATTTGTTTTCTATTACCACTTATCAGAATTTCCCATTAGGGATTAATTTATTTATATATGTATCTCCTTGCAGTGTGTTCCCCATGCCTTTCCTACTAGTCCTAAGCTCTAGAAGACAGAACACTGTTAGTCCCGCTTGTGTCCTCTCAACCTAAATCAGTTCCTAACTAGGGCAGGGGCGCAACAAACATTTGCTGAATGAGCAAAAGAGCTAGATACCAATGTCCTTCAGATCAGGAATTGTGTCCTTGACTCCCTTGCCTGCCTAGCACCCTGGAGGTCCTCTACAGATGCTGCTTTATTGGATTTGTAGTAAAATGATTGAATGTAGCGATGTGACTTCCTCTCTTCACACCCCCTGATTGCCTCCTTCCCCTACAGATCAAGCAGTTTCACAGAGGCCCTGAAATCTCTGGGAAACTCCATTTTTGTCGTGCAAAGGAGTTCACTCTATTTCCTAATACCTTCTACTTTTTGAAATCATGTCTAGGCACCTCTCAGAGAGATCCCTCCTGGTCCCTGTGTCTGCACATAGACAGGTTTCATGGAATATTTATAACTCCTGGAAGGAAGACTTGAAACTTCAGAGGACCACACAGACCTGCCAGTTACTTTCTAGGGCAGGTGCTGGAGGACAAAGAAATGGAGTTATAAATGTTGGTGCTAAAAGGACTCATTTGGCTAACGTCTTCATTTGATGGAGGAAGGAACTGGAGCCCAGGATGGATATGGTCTGAGGCCTTAGTCAAAGGTGTCTGTTCTGATCCTCTGCCTAAATCAGCTCAGTTGTCTCTTTGCCAGGAGCAGGGAGACACCCCCCCTCCTCAAGCCCACTCATGGCCATGGTCTTGTGCCCTCACACTCTGTTCTTGCCCAAATCCAGCGGTGTGTTCTTTGACCTCATTTTTTCTAGTTCTCTGCTCATCTGTTCAACTTGGCAAAGTTCATTATCTCCAGTTTCACCTTTTGTGTTCCAAGTAGATGACCTTTTGGTTTTCTTATCCCAAAGAACTTTGAAAAACCCTTGTGGGAGACGGCTGCCAGGGGTTAGGAATTGCCGGCTCCCCAGATGTGCCAGCTAGGAAGCTGCTGGGTCTCAGCAATAAGCTCTACCTTCTAAACTCTGCTTTTGATGCTTGCAATCAGCCTCTGCAAGCCACACTTGTTCTCAAGCTGACTCTCTGTGAAGCACTGCTCACGAGGAGCTCTAGAGAGCTGCCCCCCACCCCCTCAGTCCCCCAGCCCCCAAGATACCAGCAACGGCTGAGCAGCATCCTTTCTCCAGGGGCTAAGACCTGACTCCATAGGTCTTTCCCTCAAGATTCTAAGTCTGAATAATTCCGACCTCCTCTTTGGGCTCCTCCAGCCTGAGTGATGGTGATAGTTTTGTATTTACTTGCACTGCCAAAACCTGTAATGTTCTTCTTGCTCTTTTGGTTGCCAATTCAAAGCTAGCACTCAGCTCTCTCTGCCAGATGACTGGCATGGTTCTTTCTCCTGACCAGATCGTGAGTGATACACTGTAGACCCCACTTAGGCAGCTGGACATGAGATGGGGCTGCAGGTATTCACCACCTGAGTAGTACGGAGTTGGGGGGCAGTGAGCATGACAGTAAAGCTCAGGTTTCTGTTCTGGAAGTAGCATCAAAGGCTCATATGTGCCCTGTCCTCTGTGGCATTCACAGCAAGTTCTCAGCTTCTGCAAACAGTTCCTCACAAGGTTGAGCGCGGTGGTGCTCGGGGCCCTGTCAGGAGCCAGTTAAGCCCCTAAGGCAGGAACACGGTCTCACTGAGAGTCAAGAGTTTTCCCCACATTGCCTTCATGGCTGGATGGCCTAGAATGCTTGATATTTCTATCTATCTATCTATCTATCTATCTATCTATCTTCTTTATATCCTTTACATTCCCATTTCTCTAACCTAAGAAAGCAAATTAAAAATAGTACTTATCAAAGACAATGTGTAGCTTTAGGCTGACAATTGTTCGGAGGTAAAAATGTCATAAAGAGCGTTCTTATGAGTATGAAGACCCACCTTTCAGATGGTCTTTGAGAATATTCAATACAGGATTATGTAAGGAATGAAAATTTCTGGTTACAAATATGACACCCATTGGAGTAGACCACCAGGGGATTCAGAGTACTGAAGAGTACTCTGCTCGGCTCTGTGGGGCAGAGATGATGGGTAGGAACTCTTGTAGTTGACCACTACTTGGAGTGTGTCCTGCATGGAGAAGGTGAAGCAGCCTCAAACAAGAGGGGAGAGGGGACACCACCGTGGGGAAATGGTCCCTCCTGTCTAAGACTGGTTGGTAAGTCATGTTAGTGTTCCAACTCAGAGGCGTGTCTGATCATATCGTTCACAAAGGGAAGCAGCTTATGGTCTAGTGGAAGAAGCCGGCTTCATGCAAGGGAAGCAGCCAATGATTCTTGACTGTATGAGAAAGTGCTGAGTCATGCAGCATGGATGGCAAAGAGGAGGGTTCATGAGTCAGGAGGAAAGAGAACTTGGGCTGGCTGTGTATTCAGCAGGAAGTGGGAATTCAAAAGGCCTTGGCTGGGGTGGGGGCAGAAGGCAAGTGCGCAAGAGAAGCAGGGAAGTTACAGAAACCAGCCAAGGAAAGTTCTCTGTAAGAACTAAAAATCAATCGATAAGTCTTTATTGAGTTTATATTTATACCATCTTCTCAGCACTGTCCTAAAGGCTGTGGATGGTCAAGAAGCCTTCAAAGAACTTCCACCAGCTAGGGACTCAATCAGGGCTGGGGTTAAAAAGAGGTAAGAGTAGATATTCTGACAGGCAGTGAAGTCCCTGCCCAGTTCAGAATGGCTTGACTGGCATGGTTTTGAGACCTGGTCTAAGGCACAATATAGAACAAGTTGTCTGGACCTCTGTCTTAAGAGGAAGTGAGTTTCCACAGAAGAGTACTTAGAATGAGAAGAAACTGTCTGGGTTAGCGGAGCCACGGCACATGCTGGAGAACTCCAGACTTGACCAGAAGTCAAAGGACCTGCGTTTTCATTCCAGTTATTACCTGTGTAACCTGTCCTGTGACTGTGGCCTGGTGTCATCTCCCTATGGCCACTGATGTCCTATTGGGAAATTATCATCTGAGGGTCTTCCCAGTGCCTTCCTGTCAGTACAAGTCTGTGAGCTATTGCTGCGTCCAGTACACAGTTCCTTGTTTCTTATTATGGGTGCATTGCCCTCATTGTTTTTCACTCTTATTGGCTTTAATTGCCTCTGGCTTTGTCTTATAAAACAGACAGAAAATGAGCTACTGTGATGGAAAGAGGTAAGGCAGTCAGTATGAATGAGATGTAGGAAAAGAAAGAAAAAGAAAGAAACAGCAAAAGAGCCAGAGAAATTGACTTTAAACTGAGCAGGGATAGCAATGAAGGAAATGAGAAGAAAGAAGAGGACAAATAAGTAATGTTTGTGCATAAATAGAACACATTTTTGAGTGAAATCAACTGACTTTATGATACCATAAAGGAAGAGAATGAAGCATGACGACAAGTGTGTGATGGGAAGTGAAGGGGGTAAGGGAGGGACATTTCCTCTGGGGATAATTAAAGGGGTTGGAAGGGTGGGGTCCCACAGACCATTTCCTCTGCTGACCATCCTTGCCCATGTATTAGTCAAAATACAAACCAAGCAGTTGTAACAAAGAAGCCCAGAACTACCATGACTTCAAGAAGAGAGAAATGAGGTTTTTTTTGTTTCTCAAATAACAGTCCTGAAGTAAGTGGGTAGGAGAGGGAGAGCAAGGAGCTCTCCCTCGTGAAGTCATACAGGGTCTTTAGCTCCTTCTCTCTTGTGCTCGGCAATCCCCTCAAATATGGTGCTCACCAGCGTGACCAAAGTTGGGTCACCATGTTCCAGTCCCTGGAAGGGGAGAGTCTGTGAAGGACAATGCTTTCTTTTTCAGGTGGTGATGTGGCACTTCAGGTCATGTTTCATTGATGATTTTTAAAAAGATATTTTATTTATTTATTTTAGAGAGAGCACTTGCAAGTGGAGGGGGACGAGCAGAAGGGGAGGGAGGGACGGGAAAGAATTTCAAGCAGACTCTGTGCTGAGTGTGGAGCCTGACGTGGGGCTCGACCTCACGACCCTGAAATCATGACCTGAACCGAAACCAAGAGTTGGACCATCAACCAACAGAGCCACTCAGGTGCCCCCACTGGTGATAACTGAGTAACAGCTGGGAAATGTGTAGCTGGGCAGCCATCAGCGCATGATAACTTCAAGTTTCTGTTACCAGGAGAAGAAGGGAAGTACACATTCGGAGGCCGGGTAGCCTTTGTTCCAGCTCAGTTCTGCTTATGATAGCTGATAAGGTCAGGAGTGACCTTGGGCAGACATTGATTCATCAACTGGGCGTCTACCTGTAGTGAGAGTGTACTCACTTAAGAACGTATGTGTCCATCACAAAACTTTTTAAAAAGCTATCCTTTATTCATTGCCTCATATGTGCAAGGCACTGGCTGAGAGCTTTCTATAACTATTTTATTTATTTTTCATTAAAATGTA
Source organism: Zalophus californianus (assembly GCF_009762305.2). Lineage (NCBI taxonomy): Eukaryota > Metazoa > Chordata > Mammalia > Carnivora > Otariidae > Zalophus > Zalophus californianus. The sequence goes on along the minus strand of NC_045604.1, from coordinate 102,695,820 downwards.
ATTATACCATAGGGAATATAGTCAATAATATTGTAATAACTTTGCATGGTGACAGATGGTAACTAGACTTACCGTGGGGATCATTTCATAATGTGTAAAAATATCAAGTCACTGTGATATACACCTGAAGCTAATAGAATATTGTATGTCAATTATACCTTAATAAAAAAAAATCACATTCTTATCATCATAATCGGAGCTCAGAAACATGGTCCTTCCTTGTGTCTCACAGTGAGCACATTGCAGAGCTCAATGGGCCAGAGTCTTAGGACTGGGTTGTCCATGGCGGTGGGTAGAGAAGTCCTGCCCATAATCTAGCTTCATCACCTACAACAGCGCTATGGGATAGGAACTGGTAACATCTCCATTTTACATTAGCAAAGTAAGACCAAGGGGCAGAGGTGAGATCTGCACCTGGCTCCCAGGTGTACAGCTGATCCTCTTACGACCACTTGAATAGCTCCATCGTAGTCAACCACCGAGAGGTGGATGGTTGGGGGCAGCGCCCTGCATCACATATACCATGTGGACAGGTGTTAGATGTAGGGTGGCTCTACCTCTTGCCGAAGGGGTTCACAGGTGGGATCATGCAGGGCCAATTTCAGACAGCAACTAATTCCAATTTGTTATTAATGAAAACAGTTCAAAAAACATTTGGTGAAAGACTGCGGGATCCAGTGCTATTTATGAGAAGAGTTTAATGGGAGAACGCACAGCTGCAGCAGATGGATGTCGACGGGGCCTCTCCAGAGTGTTCCACTCTGTTTTCCTTTGTCTTTGAATAAATTCGGAGGGTGCCACGTGCAAGCCTGGATGGATGGTTTTGAACCACAGCTAATTAAAAACAGGCGCTTCCCTGAGGGTTAATGATGAAGGAAAGTGAAATCACCCAGACAAATATCCCTCTGGTCTGGGCTGTTACTTTCTGGAACAGAAGGGCCTTTGGCCGGGGTGCAAATGTAGCTACTAAGCCCTTAGGTATTGAGCCAGCAGTGGAAACAAGACACAGGGCATCTTGATCCCTCCATCTCCAGCTTGGTCTGCCGAAGAACCTTGGAAGGGGTTGGCGCAGGTGTTGACTTGGCTGCTCTCCTGGCCGTGAACCTTAGCATCCCTGGGGAAAGGTTAGCTCATGGCCAGAGGAGCCCTCAAGGAGCCAGTGATCCTCCAGCTCCAGACCACGAGTCTGCAGCTGATGGGCTTGGATGGCTCCGGACCTCCGGGAAGATACAGCCCTCTAGTGACCAGCCTTTAAGAACCTAAGAAAGCCTCCGTTAACTGGCAAGCCTCTGGGAAACATATCCTTTTTTCTCCTCCATGAAGCCAGCCCAATCCTCAGCACCTTCCTTTTGCATATGAAAGCCCTGGTAATTACTACTTTCATCCTTAAAGCATGCAAGTGACATACAAAATTAGCACTTGAGAGGATCCACTTTTAGACCTTGTTGTAAAGCAAAACTTATTATTTGAAGATAAATCAATTTCTGTTGCCTGTATTTGCGGTTTCCCCCAGATGGCTAATTACTAAAGATAAATGTGTATAAACACAAGCCTTACCCTTCTCCATCCATCTTCCCTGCCTGCCTGTTTATCCAGAGGTTAATAATTGCAATCCTGTAGTGTATTGCCATAGTAATGGCTTTGATGGGCCCGACAAGTTTATGACCTTTTATTACAAACAGAAGGACATGCGTTTCAAGAAAGGAAGGTCGTTTTAGAGATAAATGTACAGATAACTAGACTTGATGAAACAGAGCCAAAAGGAAAAAGAAAACAGAAAACAAAATATAAAGGGGGGGCGGAGCCCCACACAACTGCACAGAACAAACAGCATAAATGTCACGGAAATCGGCTTACAGCAAAATTAAATAAGGTTCCTGCAAGCATTAATTTTCATATTTTCTGTTTATGCACCGTTAGAATTCTTCCCTGGCTTTGATTTACAAGAGAGGGAGACCGAGCACTATCATTCAGACACTCGCCAAATTCATTTAAGGGCTGAAACTTCCATTCAGATGGGACAAACTTCCTCTCTGGTCAAGAGGGCAGGTGGAAAGTGATATGTCTTCATAGAGTAGCTGAGGATTGACGTTCAAATGTGTTCTGTCCTCCCTCCTGCCCTCTCTTCCTTCCTTCCTTCCTTCCTCCCTTCCTTATCATAATATATACTCATTATAACAATGATACAACACAGAGGAATAAAGTTTGCCCCTTCCCCACCTCCCATACCACTTTTTGGAAAAGACCAGTGCTGAGAAGTGGCTAATTAAAAATATAACTCTGATATGTGCAAGACAATGTTCTAATATTTACAAATATTAACTCATCTTCTCCTCATAAAAACCCTACAGAGGTACTATCACCACATCTGTTTTACAGGTGAGAAAACAGAAACCCAGAGAGATAAGTAACATGCCAAAAGCCTGAGGGGACAGTAAGAGGAAGAGAAGCATCTTTGTCCACTTGGGCTGCCCTAAAAAAGTACCACGGTCTGGGAGCTTATAATCAATGGAAATTTATTTCTCATGGTTCTGGAGGCTGGAAGTCGTAAGTCAAAGTACCAGCAGATTTGGTGTCTGCTGAGAACCCCCTTCTTGGTTTGTAAATGGCTGTCTTCTCATTGGCAAAAGGGTCAAGGGAGCTCACTGGGGTCTCTTTTATAAGGGAACTAATGCAATTTATGAGGACTCCACCCTCATGACCTAATCACCTTCCAAGGTCCCCACCTCCTAATACCATCATGATGGGAATTAGGACTTCAACATATGAATTTGGGGGAGGCACAACACTCAGACCGTAGCAAGGAGGGAATCAGATCCCCATTTGTAGGTCTCCAAGGCTTTAGCTCATCTCTTAGCCGAGATGCCATCCTGCATCTCAAGCCAGCTACTCTCTTGTGCTTGTCAGTTGTTGAGGGGTCCATGCCAACACTGACCACATATGATTTCCTGGCCAATGCCCAATACTCTGGGTTGCATCAAAGAAAAACTATACTGGCCAGAGTTAAATAGGCAGAGAAGACTTTATTCAAGACTATTGCAATAGGGAGAGAGATTGAACCTAGCACCAAATATGGTAAGGGCAGCTGGGGACTTATGACAGGCAGCCTGTGGAAAATGACTAGGAGGAACTTGGTTAGTAACAAGGGCGTGGGGATTCTGGCTGAACTCGGCTCAGTGGGCCAAGGAAGGTAGGCCAAGGAAAAGAGAGATCAAAGGAACTCCCCAAAAATTTGGTCAAGGAGGGAGTCCACAGTTGCCTTCTTGAATCTCAGAAATAAATACACAGTCAGAAATATATCTGGGCATATGGCTCTATTCCATGCTTTCTGCAAATGGCATCTTGTATGTGCGGTGTTTGCCCGAGTATGTCTCAGGGTGGTTCTCATTCAGAACATTCTCAAAACCTCTGAGTTTCAAGAACCAGTATGAATCTGTTCTGAACATTTAATCCAACAGTACAGAATAATTTAACTCAAGTTATTCTAACTTTTTTTTTCTTCCTCTCTGAATGCTCCTTACCCAATTATATCCCAATTCAAGTCAAACCCCAAACTAACCTCCCAATTAAGTTCCATTTCTGTGAGATTTAAAGATTAAATTAGAACCACACTGTACATGATTAGAAGTTTGATTTGTGTTCATTCATTCATTTCTTTGTTCATCCTTTTTTTTTTTTTTTTTTTTAGCAAACCTGAATTTCTTGTTGTATTAGAGTTTTCAGGAGAAACAGAATCTATCCTATCCAATAGGATAGATAGATGATTGATAGATAGATAGATAGTTAGAATAAGGCATTGGCTCATGTGATTATGGAAGCTGACAAGTCCCAATATCTGTAGTCGGCCAACTAGAGGCCCAAGAGAGTAGACAGTGTACTTCTAGTCTGTCTTGATCTTAAGCCAGTATCTGCCCTGGGTCAAGACCCAGAAAGAGCCAATATTTCAGTTTGAGTCAGAAGGCAGGGAAGAACCAATGTCTCAGGTCAAGGCAGTCAAGCAAGGAGGAGTTCTTTCTTTCTTGTGGATGGTCAGCTTTTTTGTTCGCTTAAGTCCTCAACTGCTTAGATGAGGCCCACCCACATTGGGGAGGCCTGTCTGCTTTTCTCAAAATCCCCTGATTCAAGTGTTCATCTCAACCAGAAACACCCTCCCAGACATGCCCAGAATAATGCTGATCAAATGTCTAGGCATCCCGAGGCCCAGCCAAGTTGATGCCTAAAATTAACTAATACACCTGTCTACATAGATCTGTGCTGGGATCCGGGCTGGGGGAAGGGGACATGACACAGACAGGCTATTATCTCCACTTTAGAGGAACCCATGGTCTGGCCAACATGAGCTTGCAAACAATGTGCCAATTACTCCAAATGAGTCAAGGGGAAACCTGAAGAATCACTAATGCGCAGGGAGGCTCGACTGAGGATTACACATCCTGCATGTTTATATTATGGAGAGTTGGCTGCTTCTTTTCCACTGAGCCTCAGGCTCCAGGAAGCCTTCTTCTTCTTATAACTTTCTCTCTGGGACTGCTGAGGGCTTTTGAATTACTTAGACCTCTTCCTTCTGTCCTGAGCATAGACTGGCAACCTGCCTTCTCCTCTCATCCTGTCTCTGAAAAGCCTGATAGTTGGACAGAAGAGAGTTAATTACAGTTGCTAAGAAGCAGGGGGCAGAGAAGCCTGCCCTGCCTGCACCCCAATTTCTTTCTTTTTCTTTTTTCCTAGTAATGAACCCCACCTTCTTTAAGGGCTAAGTTAAAGTCTTGTTAACAGAGTGGACTTGACCTCACCCCCTGCTTTTTCCTAACTTAAAGAGAAGATGGCCTGGAGAGAGCTGCCATTTCTAGAAAGTTTGCTTGCTTATTTGTTTTTTCATTTACAACACCTTAGAATTGGGACCTAGTAAAAAAGCGACCCCTCTCCCCATTTGAGAAGAAAGGTTTCTGTAATTTAGATGCTCATTTTGTTTGAACACATAGATGCTATTCATGAAGGAGAGAACACATATGGTTTTAAGGTGGCATGAGAGTTTGGAGCTCAAGTCATGTTGTAGAGGGTAAGATCCCAAAGCCCCCAGGAAGATCACAGTACAGGATGAGATCCTTGGAGAGAGACATCAAGGCTTCCCCTGCAATCGTATTCTGCTTCCCTTGCTAGTATCCTACTTTATTCCAAGATGGGGTTTCCAGGGTGACCTGCGTACACAATGAGAATGAAGCATTTTTTCCAATTATCTATTGTTATGTAACCAACCATCCCAAGACTCAGGGAATGAAACAATAACAACATTTGTTTTGCTCTTGAATCTGCTATCTATGCCAGGCTTGGCAGGGACAGCTTGTGGCTGTCCCTGTTGGTGTCCCCCATCCCCTGGGGGGGGGGTGGGGAGCGGCAGGAGGGTTGGGGCTGGGATCATCAAGAGGCTGCTCACTCACCTGCTGGTGGCTGGTGATGGCTGTGGGCTGAGCACACCTATACGTGGCCTCGAAATATGGCCCAGACTTCCTCAAAACATGGTGGCTGGGTTTCAAGGATAAATATCCTCAGAGAAAGAGAGAGAGACAGGTAGAAACTATATTGACTTTTTGAATCTAGCCTGGGAAGTCACGTAGTGTCAGCTGTGTGTTTTCTGTGCCAGACATATACAATCCATATTCAGGGGGAGGGAAATCAGAAGACCATGGAAGAGTTGGCAGACATCTTTTTAAAACCACCTCAAACATCATCCATAGGAACTTGGTGAATGTTTCCTCCTCTGATCGGAGTCAGGCTGAAGATGTTGCACCGTCTGTTTCCACGCTTCCAAATGGCACCAGAGAAATGTGAACGATTCCATAGAGAGTGTGAGCCGGGCTGGTTGTGGTCTTCGTTAGGTGACCCTGACATGCTAACGAGGTTCCGAATATTAACGGGGTATCCCTGGTACCTGCATGCTTATCTCTTGATGCTCCTTCTCTCCAAGCATAGGTGCAGAGGGGAATCCAGCTTCTCTGGTCTACCTTCTTTTCGGGCCCTAGAAACAGGCTCTTTTTGATCCAGTGGTTTTGCAGTCATCACTATGAGAATCAGGGGAGACATAAATGATACACAGGCTCTAGACTATCAGTGCACCCAGGCTGCTCCAGTACCCATGGGGATATCTGAGCCTCACCAGTCCCCTTTCAAAAACCAGTCTGGGTTCAAATATGCTTGCTTGGAGCCTGAGGCATTTATCTGGCTCTTATCTCTCCACTCACTCCAGAATTTTAAGCCTTTGTCTTCTGTCACTCCAGGCATTTGGCTTCAAAATCTGACTCCCTGGCCTTTGCAACTTTTTGTATCGTCAACGCCTTAAAACTCCTTTGCCAGCCCACTCGCCAGATCAGTGCCCCTTGGATCCCTGTGCCAGCTGAATGGTATCTGAATTCATCTGTATGTCTCAGTTTACACATCTGTAAAATGGGGAAATGATATCCAATTTTGATAAGGTTGAAACGACTTCATTCACATAAAGTAGTTAAGACATATACAAACTGCTTCATCAATGTTAGATATTTCTATTACAATTATTGTTTATATTGCTCACTCGCTCCAGATTCCTGCCCAACATTGCCAACTCTCCAGAACCCGAGCCTACAATTCAAACTGATTCCCACTGTTCCAAGCTTTCGCCTGTCTTGAGTTCCTCTTCATCTTCCTTGGGTTCCCACTGATGGTTGGGTGCCTGCAGATCTCAAGACCGTGCTGGCTCGAATTTCAACTAAACAGGGCTTCTGTGTCCCCATGCTGTCCCCTCCCAGCTTCTCTCCCTGCCGCAAAGCTGGGGATGCTCTTGGAAGGGCAGCCCCGAGTTCATGTGAGGATGATGGACTACACGAGATGATGGAGATGACATCGTTAATGACAGAAATCAACTGCTCCAGCCAGAGCCAGAATCTAAAGGAGGAATCGATAGTGAGGCCCTGTGAATATATGGTCCTGCCCGAAGCCCTGCCAGAAATCAGTCTCTGCTGGAAAATTAAGCTGTGATTATTACAAAGAGTCAGAATGATGGCTTTAGTCACGACACTTCAGGAGCTCCATAAAGAGCAGCCCAAACAGTTTCGACACTAAGTGTTTGGAGAGAGAAGGATGGTTTGTGAGGGAGGATCTTGTTATTCCCCGAAAAGCTCCTATGAAGACGTCAGGCGTATGGAAATAACAGATAAGAAAGGCGTGCTGGGGTCATTACTCCGAATGCTGAGTGCTGTTATTGACAAGCACGACCCACGTCACCAGGAAAATAGATGTGCCAGGATTGGGAGGGAGACGCACAGAGAAGGGAAAGCAGAAACCAGATATTTCAGAACATCAGGGGGTGGAGAGAATTGCATTAGGAGTATGGCACTCTTCAAAGTAAAATCAAGAAAAAGCATAAAGTTTTGGGCAAGAACGTGAGCAAGGAAGATCCCATTGAAAGTTAATTAACTGACGGATTTGTTTCTGTTTGCATGGAACATAGTAGTTCCTGATGTTGGGGGGATCACAACACATCACAAATTCTGATGACAACTGCGGGCTCTCTTTCTAAAAAATGCCCTTATAATGCACAGTTTTGGTAAACAGCATGAGGAACATCAATGGGGCCGAAAATTTAAGGGGTTCCCAAATGGTGATTCAAACAGCAGTCTTTTCTCTGGTGGAAAGGAAAGATGGAGAGGAGACCAGCAGTCAGAACCTGGACCTCCTACCCAGCAGATTTCCAGAAGGGACATCGACATGGGGCCCTCTGCTGTGGCCACAGTACCACCGCCCCACACTCTGATAAGGTGTGCTGATGGGGTCAGAGTCTTCCTTGAATCCATCCTGCTTGAGCACTTGACTAGAGTCAGGCTAAGTGACCTCTTTACCTCTTATCTTTTCTCTGTGAATCAGTGGGAATACTATTAGAATTCAGGGTGGGGCATTTTTTCTTGGGATGAGACTGTCCCACACATTACGTTGTGCTTTGCCCCTCACGTCTAAGCACTACCACTGGTAGGCACCCTTTTATGGTTATGGCCCATTTTTAAATGCAATTTTAGAGTCTGTAGAATATGTAGTTGGTGTGAAACCAATGTTCTGCCATCTACCCTTCATCTCAGGAGTTGACAATTGTCACGGTGAAAATAGTCATGGGGAGAAGGACCAAAGGACAAGCATTTCAGCCTGAAGCTGACAGTAGCAAGTCAAAACCTTCTCCTTCACTCTCAAGTCCTTGGCCTTTGCCCCAGAGCCTGGTCCAGGCCCTGCTGAGCCTTCCAAACTAGGAACCACCCCAGCCGCTCCAACCAAAGGCCACCGCTCGCCTTTGAACAGTAGGAACAAGAGAGTTTCAAGAGAAAGAACCATGAAAAGGACACACAGTCCAAACAAGGCAGAGCCCAGAGGACACTCCCATACATGGCCCCAAGACTTTTCAACTTCTCTGTTTCTCCTTCCAGAGTCTACATATCCTGGTGCCAGTGCTCAGTTGAAGGTTAATGGCCTATGTCCACATTGCTCTTCTCAAGTAGTAGGTGAGAAAGGGAATCTCAAGTTCTACCCCCACCCCCCTTTACCCTGCAGAGAGGGGAGTTTTCCAAAAGGTAAATCTGCACCTTGGTAAGTCCCAGGGAGACACGGAGAGCTTGAAACACACTTATTTGAACGAGGTCATGCAGATTTCTTTGCTGAAGGCCTTCTCAAAACTGGTAATAATTCTGAGCCAGGCATCTTGCTGAGGATTTCATGTCAGTGAGCACATTTGCTGGTCCAGCCTGCTCTAGGAGGTGCCTACTATAAATACCAGGAGTTTTTAGATAAGTAAACTAAAGCTTGGATATGTTGAGTAACTTTCCCAAAGACACACAGCTTGTAGGGGTCATAGTTCAGGTTCAACGTTAGTTCCATCTGTTGCTGGAGCTCTCACACTTTGTAAACAATATGTCCTTTGGATATGCCAATATATGTTAGGGAGATGCATCAGGCAGTATATTCCAAATTTATTTGACATGTAACAGATAAGGTTCTTCTAGAAGCAGCCTCTGATGCTCTGAGACGTGTGTACAGAAAGTCTAAAGAACTCTAAAGAGGTGGGCTCTTCAGATCAATGCTTGTTGAGCCAAACAAGACCAGTTGATGAAGAAATTGAATTTGGCCAATCCTACAGGGAGCTCTGGAGGTGAGAAGGTCCTTCAGATTAGTCCCAGAATGGGACAAGGCAGCTGGGCCTTTATTAACACCACTGCCACCCACCAGAGCCACCCCATATTGAGCTTTAGAAGACGCAGGATGCCTTAAATGCCTTAGAAGATGCAGGATGCCTTCTTAGAAGAAGCATAGCCTCGAGTGGGGCATCTCTCTTCAGCAGAGGGCAAGTTCTGGAGAGGGAGAAGCTGAGGGATAAGTACTTCAGTTCATGAGTGGGGCATGTGGGCAGCTCATGACAACATCCACTACACCCTAGAGCCCTGCTTTGATATGTGGGGCGTCTGCCCAGGCAGCTCACGACACCACAGAGCTTTGCTTGGGAGGACCTGCCTGTGAATCTAGTGCTCCAGGGAACACACACACTTTGGGAAAGCTGTCCCAGAGACCGGAGCTTTAGAGATGAGCAATTGCTGGTTAGAAGCCACAGGATCTTTTCCCATTCTTCTCTTGGAGCTTCGAATAGAAACCTGTGATACTACTTGAGTCTACTCAGTCGGGGCGCTTTTAGGCATGTTGAAGAGCAGTGTGGGCATGGTATCTGGAAGGTAAGTAAGAAAATCTACATATAGGATCTAGAGTAAATGATGTTGAGTGGACTACTATTGACTTCAGCTAGTGGCAGAACTGAGACTTGCAGAGGCTTCCTTGCTCGTAGTTAATTGTTCTTGCCATCACACCTGCCAGTCCTTGGTTCTGGGGGCAGGGATGTAAAAACATTCCATTCTGAAATCCCTTAGCCAAAAGGGCAGACAACCTTATGATCTGAAATTTTTATTTGGAGACCATTTAAAAGAGAGACGTTTCAGTTCATTGCTCATTTGTCATTCACCGGGACTGGGATGTCCCTGGGCAATGCTAAGCTAACATTCAGCAGCTTCTACAAGATGACACACCACGTGCTGAAAGGTAGCCTTTGACGGCATTAGAAGAGGGTAATACAACCTCCCAGGAGTCATAAGAGCAGGAACAAATGTGAACTGAAGATCAAACATCAGCCTGCTACACAAGACAGGACCAAGACGGGACACAGGGCAGCCTCAGAGGGGAAGAGACGGTCCACGGAATCAGTGCTCCGAAACGGGAATATGACTGATCTCCCAAATAAACAGATGGACAGATCACAGCCTCATTTAGATGCTATTTTGAGATGACTGCCCCTGGGGTTTTGGTTTCTCTTCTATAAGTGGCTCCTCGGTTTGCCAGAATATAAATAGACTACATTGAGACTTACAGCTTAAAGGGGCCTAAAAGACTCGATCACCTAATTTCATTTCTTTCTTTATCAGAAAACCAAAGCCCAGAGAAGTCCATTGACTGGCCCGAGGTGACACAGGTAGTCACAGAACAGATGGGAACTCAGCTTTTTTTTTTTTTTTGCACTTGATCAATCATTTATTCTGCAGACATTGAACACTTCATGGGTGCTGTCCTTGGGCTTGAACCCAATGGAATATAGAGTTGAGTGGGGCCCACTGCTTTTTCTAAGAGGTTCTCAGCCAACTGGGCAGAGAGCCCCATGAACAATTCAGGAGGGAACACAATAGTGAGAACAATATGGAAGCATTTCCATGATCATAAATGACACGTACAAAATGCTGAGAGCCCGTAGCTACTCCTGGGGTGTTGAAGAATGGGTGGAGGTGTTGTCCTGTATGCCAGTCACCCCTGTACCAGAACATCCCCGAAGGAGGGGTGGGGTCTTTAATTTTCAGCCTCAGCCCTGCCCACATCCAGAGCCGGTCCTCATCCTCAATGGGGCCATGGGTGTATTAACTCTTTTAGATCCAAAGCAGATACAGTCTGGAATTACTTCTGTCAACATGGGTCCCGTGTTCTGTGTGCCTGAGTATTTGCCTTTGGCACGACTTTAAATGACCCAAGTGCAAAAGAATGTATCAGAAAGAGAGAAGGGGATCTCTCAGCACTCCCTGAAGGAAGTATCCCCTGATTTCGTCCCGGTCCCTCTGCTTTCTCCCTGTCTGCATTTCAGGCTATGATACAGGCTTGTCTTTGTGTATCTACCTCATTCTTCCGCCTTCTTTGGCTTGCTTTTTTTTTTTTTTTAGCTTATTTGTCATCATGCATATGTTCCAGTTCAATTAGCTACTACTCCTGAGAGTCTATGACCATGGAACTCCAGTGTCTACTGCTGTTTGGTTTGCCTATAGGTTCTGTGCTCCAGAGAGAGAGAGAGTAAATCCAATGGGCTCAACTGGAACCAGCTGCCCACCCCTCTTCCAGTCATCTTTGGTCAGGGGAGTGTGTTCAACTCTTGTAGCCAAGACCCTTAGGCTTTCTCCATCATCAATGCTTGTGGATCATCAATTAGCCCTGCAATGGCAAGCTCTGGGCAGGCACTCTGAACATGTCTACTCATCATTAACAGCACACCATGGCCTTTTAGGGACACCTTCCAGATTTGAGAAGACTTCTGCCTCAGATTTTTGTTTTCACTCAAGTGTTCCACCAGTTGACCTCAGCTCCATTGATCATTCAGTATGTTAGTCTGCTCAAGCTACCATGACAGTATCTCAGACTTGGTGGCTCAAACAACATTAATATATTTTATCATCATTCTGAAGGCTAGAAGTCTAAGATCAAAGTGCCAACAGAGTTGGTTTCTGGTGAAAGCTCTCTTCTTGATTTATAGATGTCTGTCTTGTCACTGTGTCCTCATGTCACCTTTTCTCCATATATATTCTCTTGGTCTCTTCCTCTTCTTATAAGAACACCAATCCTATTGGACTGGGAACCACCCCCCCCATGACCTCATGTAGCCTTAAGGCCCTATCTCCAAATACAGTCACACTAGGAGTTAAGGCTTTAACATATGAATTAGGAGGTGGGGTGGAGGGTGGGGTGGGACACAATTCCACCTTAACACCCAGCAGTCCCCTTCTAAATGTGAATCCTCCCAGTAGCTGGATTTCCCTCTCCTAGAGTTTCAATTCATGTCCTGCCTCGCTTGCTACTAATAGATCACAAAAGCCATGTGAAAATCGACCAATTCTAAAACAGGCAAAAATTAATCCAAGCTGTTGGGATGGTGGTTATCTTTGGGAATTAGAAACGAAAAGAAGCAGTGAAAAGGGATTCTGAGAAAGTGTTTCTTGATCTGAGTGTTGGCTACATGGCTGTGTTCAGATTGTGAAAATTCATCAGCCTACATACTGATGGCATGTGTATTTCTTCTCTGTGTCTGTTCCAGGTACCTGGTGCTGTGTAACAAACCACCCCCAAACATGGTGGTTTAAAGCAATCAACAGCATTATTTTTTTCTCACAAATCTGTAATTTGTCAGGGTTTGATAGGGATAATATATCTTTGCCCCAGTTTGTGTCAGCTGGGGCACATCCCAGGGTAGGCACTAGGATCACCTGAAGGCTTGCTTGCTCCCATGTCTTGCTGTTGGGTGAAAGCTTCATTGGGACTTGGCTGGAACACACACATGGGGCCTCCCTAGGTGGTCCGGGCTTCTCACAACATGGTGACTGTGTTCCAAGGGTGAAAAGAGGCAGGTGGAAGCCATACTACCTTTCATGACCTAGTAATGTAACTCACCCTGCATTTTGTTCATCAAAGTAGCCACCAAGTATTATCCAGTTTTAAGGTGAGGAGCAATAGACTCCATCTCTGGATGGGGAATGGCAATGTTCTGAAAGAGTATTTGGACCAGATATATTGTGGTAAATTTTGAGAAGAAAAAATTGCATCCCGCTACAATGTTGTACTTTAACAAAAAGTTAAAAAAAAATCTTTAGGTACAATTAAAATGAGAAAAAAATAACAATTTGGGACAAACAAGTCGAGCCAAAGTCACCATCAAGCAGTCTAAAGTAATGTCCCACATCTCAATCCATTTTTGATCTTCCAAGAGCCTCTGTAGTCATAAAAATCTTTGACATACAACCATTGTACATGGAGAAAAGGAATAAACAAAAAATCAACAGCAACCCACGTTGTGGAGGTAGGCAGGTTATTACACAGGGCTGGTTGAGGTTTGTGTATTTTTTTCCCAGTCATTTGTAATCACAATGGAAAAAAAGAACATTATCTACAAAATAGGAGGTTGCAATGTGCAGGAAATGGAGCATGAAAGAGATTTGTGCTGTGATGTAGAGATTAGGAAGAACAACCCATGTGAATTAATAAATGGGATGCAAATATAGCACATTCAAGTGTAACTTCAGTGCAACTTCGAATGTTTTTTCATGTGAAGAACTACAAATTCTCTGAAGCGATATTAAATATGGATTGTCTCCCCCCCACCCCCTAGAATGGAACATGATTGTATTGGGATGATTTCAAAAGCTTTTCAATTCTAAGAGATGTCAGAGTTCATTCCCATCAAAACTCTCTGATGTTGTTTCTGTAGCCATTACTTTCTTTGCTCTATCATGGGCCATTCCCAAAAGTATGTTTGTCCTTCCTTACCCCATGACCTCACCTGAAACCAATCCATCTACCTATGTGTTTTAGCTTAAAACTTCTGGCCATTCCATCCCTGTTCTCAGAAAATTTCTCAGACGCTCCCTGTTCCATTTCCAGCTTATTTGTGCTCCAGGCATATATTACCTTATCTGATGTTCATCCCATCGCTCATGTCCTGCTTCACCCCCCGCCCTTGATCTTGAGGGCAGACTTAGTTTCCTCCATTTTGTCTCTCTGAGAAAAGGTCTTTGTTGCCCTAGGCTTCCTGATCCCTGGACATTTTAAATAATTCTTCCATGTATTCAAGGACTGGTCTTGGATCCCATCCCGACCTTAGGCTGGGAGGTCAACAACACGAGTATAGGAGATCAGGCAACATTTGGGGTTACAGCTGCCAAGACTGATCACAGTGGGGGTGTAGGATTCGGCTCAAAGAATGTGGGAGCCACTCAAGATAACAGCACCATCAGCATCTTCACAGGCACTGCAGGATACTATTAAAGATAGAAAATTTGAAATTGAATTGTAATGATTTTCATAAAAGAGTAGGATGCAGATCACCAAAGGCATTGCATGATCATCTCAAGCTTCCTACCTAGCTGCTCTCCCAAGAGATAGAGCTTCTTCTAATTCAACACAGGTGTTAAATCAGGTGTATCTTACCCAAAATATTCACTGCAACATCTTAAAGCACAGTGTCTGGATTCTCAGTTAGTATTTATTAAGTGAATGAAAAACTGTCTATCTCCTTTATTATGAAATTACTCAGACCACAAAGTTGGATACTCTCAGGAAAGTGTCCAAATGGATTTATGGTTTGAGTGTATTTCTCTTTCCAGCAATGGCTCAAGGCACCATTTGGCGCTATCAGCATGAATGAAAATGGGGCAGGGCTTCATGGGCAGAATGATAAGGCACATGAGCACACCATCCAGAACGATTCCATCTGGGTCCTTTGCCCTCACCCCCTCCACAGCACCTCCTCTTCTTAACCCCCTGCGAAAGGAGGCAGAAATAATTGTGGTTGAGGGAATGAAAGATGCTTTCTCCTTTCTCAAGCCAGCTGTTTCCTTAATATTCAGAGGCCAGTGAATTCTCATTGTGTCCTCATCCCAAGACAAGTGCACCCAAGCTCAGAACTGGTCTTTTTCTAGAGAAGAGCAAGCATTTGCTGCTTGACTTTCTATTTTCTTCTTTTGGAGGAGGTCAAAATTGTCCATCAGTTGCTACTTGGCCAGCATTTCACATTACCGTGTTGACCTCTCTCTTTTTTTTTTTAAGATTTTATTTATTTATTTAATTGACAGAGAGAGAGAGAGAGAGAGAGACAGTGAGAGAGGGAACACAAGCAGGGGGAGTGGGAGAGGGAGAAGCCGGCTTCCCGCCGAGCAGGGAGCCTGATGCGGAGCTCAATCCCAGGACCCTGGGATCATGACCTGAGCTGAAGGCAGTCGCTTAACCAACTGAGCCACCCAGGCGCCCCTGTGTTGACCTCTCTTTAAGAGTCTTTCCGCTCCAAAAACAGAGAGATATATTTGACAATGGGGTTATGAGAGGCCCTTCAATGGATATATAATAAAGCACCATTAATAAATGTCAGCAGAAAATCCAAACATTTTTTATCTTTGAGTCCTTGGGGGAACTTTGAGAAGCCATATCTGAATAAACAGTGCAAAACCAATTAGTTCCTCAGATATTCATTGAGATCATGGGAAGGGTAAGACACTTGGGGTCTTGATCCTGTCTCGCTCAGTTGCGGAAGGTGCAAAATGACCGTTAACCTCGTCTGGGTGAGGTTTAAACAGATGACAAGGAGAAAAGACCTGGCACAGAGTAGGTGCTTAGTAATAGCTCAGGTGTTCCTCTCCTGGAGCTTCAAGAAGATTCCAGTCTAGCAAGGAGACTAAAAATCAACTGTGACATAAGATAAAATATGGGAACTCCCATAATAGAGGGCCAAACACTGCATTATGGGAGAGCAAAAGTAAAGGGGGGCTCTCTGGGCATCAGAGACCCCTTCGTGGCTGTGGTAGCATTTGCTCTGAGAGTTGAAGGGGGAGAATTTCCATACGCAGGCAGGTGCTTGGATCACATATGCAGGTTTCCAGCCTGCACCCATGAAGCAGGGATTTCCCCAGGAGCTCACTGATATAGCCTGAGCTGCCTGAGCATGACAGTGATGGTGGAATCCAATGGACTCTAGGGACTGAGGAGTTCCTGGGTGACATTTTACCCCAGGAGTGGGAAGGGTGGGGCATGGTGAGCCCTAACCATCCAAGTGGAGCAATGATGTGGTCACAACCACATGGGAAGAAAGATGAATCCGTGGCACCTGAAAGACATATGGTGGGGGGTGTAGACTGAGGGTTGTGAAAGTGGTAAAGAAGCAACTGAGGAAGTCCAGGTCATGGGTAGCGAGGACTTCAATTAAGGCTGTAGTTGAGGGACACAGAGGGAGGGCATGAGTGGCTGCACAATTTCTATGTAGGAGGCACCTGGGGCTGGTAGTCAGCTCAGAGGAGAGATCTAGAAGACTTAGCTGGAAATGGTTCTGCATAGGCAGCTCAAAGCTCTATCTCAGATTGTATCTTGTCTATTTCCAGCAGCTGGATGAGTGTTGGGGACGCTGATGGAAAGACTGGGAGGGGGACATAGAAGCACACTGAGGTACACTTAAGCACCTTCACTAGAAGAGAGGGTGGCTGTGTTTGAAACCAAAATTGTTATCACCTTCAATCTGTCTTAATTAGGTCTCAGGCTTCTCTTTTTATCTCTTTAAATGACAAGAATTGACCAGATGTTATCCAGCGTTATTGTCAATGTTATGATTCTCTGGATTTTATGCTCCTTCCTTTGAAGAATCTTGCCAAGTTTTGGGGTCTGCATGGTTACCACCAGAAGCTCCATGGGGCGCCTGGGTGGCTCAGTTGGTTAAGCATCTGACTCTTGATTTCAGTTCAGGTCATGATCTCAGGGTCATGTGATTGATCCCCAAGTGGGGCTCTGCTCTCAGCATGGAGTCTGCTTGAGAGCCTCTCCCTCCCCCTTGCCCCTCCCTGGCTCATGCTCTAAATAAATAAATAAATAAATAAATAAATAAATAAATAAATAAATCTTAAAAAAGAAGAAGAAGAAGCTTCAGGAAGCCAAAGGATGATTGTAGCTGTGGTCTTGAGGTGTACCTCCTGAGCACCCCTTACTGGGCTATAGCACCATAACCTCTGCTTACTCACAATTTCTTGTATTTCCTGAAAATTCCTGCTATCTTTGTGATACACACAATCTGTCAAGTACTCCAAATGGAATTAGAGTTGTTTCCTCTTGGAATACACACAGCCCATTTCAATAGTATTTAGTCCAAATTTTTCCCTGGTGAATAATGTACAAGACAAAAGAGGCATGTGCTTTATGCTGACCCTCTGGAAATACCCAGTGACAAATTCTACATACTGGTTCCTGTTGCGTTAGACATCTGCTTCTTTCCTCACCTGTCAAATTGTACCCTATTTGCAAAGTCAGGCAGCCTCTAAACATCAGATGGAAGTTAAGAGGGGCCATTGTAAGACTCCTTAATTCCTACTAGGAACCTGTTCAAGGCAAGTGCCAGACCTTAGACTTCTGTCTGTCTCGGGGGAGGTAGGGAAAAATGTCTAAATTTACTGTTTTCCCCCAATATTTTACTAGGGAAATCACTCAAACATATGGACAGACTGAAAGCATTGTACAGTGAATAGTCATATGGCCACCAGCTTAGTCTACTGGTAACATTTTATTATATTTGCTTTATCACATCCCTATCCATCTATTTGTCCATCATTCTATAATATTTTTCTATATAATATAAGTAAGCCACAGATAGCCATAAGCTTACCCTTAAACACTTCCAACTTGCTGGTTTTAATAATTTAATAATATCAATTGGTAGCGTTTATTGAGCACTTCCTATATTCTGGGCACTTAAGTAAACACTTAATACAGTTCCTCTTCACAATGACCCACAAAAGTAGGATCATCTCCACTCACCTATAATCTGCATTTAACAGATAAGGCTTGAACTCAGATGTATATGACTCAAAAGTACTTCAATAAACAAAAGAAATCAGGCCAAATATTGGACAGCATCACATGGCATAATTAGGTCACAAAACCCCAAATCAGATATAAGAGTAGTCTTGATTCCAGGCTGATAATAGGCTGATCACCAAGATCTGGATGGATACAGCCAAGATACCGGTTGGAAGTGAGACAAAGAGGAAAGGGAATGAAGGCAGAGTAAGAGCCAGAGTTCCAGGGAAACTGAGGCTGTGGTGAGCAGGGACTGATGCAGAGCACAGGCTAGGAAATTATGTTGTATGTTGGAAGTGTAGATGAGAGACAGTCTCCCAGTAACCTTTTTGCTCTCTCCTCCACTCATCTCAAAGTTCCAATAATCTATGCCATGAATCTAAAACTGACATGCTTAAAGTGGGACAAGTGTTGCCATAATTATTATCAATAACCATGGACCAAATTCAAAATGCCAGATCAGAAAGGCACAGGTCAGCTATCTATCCTTTAACACTGAGTCTTCTATGGAAAGAAAATTGCACATGGTAGAGAACAGTTGTCTACATACCCATAGGCCTCCCTTAGGGCCCCTTGCATTTTCCTGTTCTCTTTGCAGTCAGGTGTATTTGTGCAGCACTGGTTTTGGGAAATGGGCTGTGAGTGGAAGCGATGTGTCATTTCCAGACTAAACTGCTTAAGAGTTAGCACAAGACTAGCCATCAGATTCTGTCTCAGCCACATCTCTTATAGAAGTCCTGAGATAGCAGGACCAAAAGAAGAAAGAGCCAGAATCTCTGAGTTACTGTTTAAAGTTGACTGCCTAAATAACAATATAAATAAAAAATGAACTCTTACATTTAAGCCACTGTGATTTGGAGGTTTGCTTGTTACTGCAGCAAAGATTAGATCATCCTAACTAATGCACTGTAACAAAACAATACACAGTGCAAGCCAAGAGGTAAGGGAGAGCTCTGGAGTAGAGAGGGAAACTTTATAATAAGCTAGAGAATTGAAAGATAAGAAGGGTTTAGACAAATAAGTGGAAAGAAGGAGAAAATTTCAGCTAGGAGAATGGTGGGAGAAAAGGCACAGGGACTGTAACATTACTTAGTGTTTTCTGTGGGCCACCAGGCTGGACCTACAGTTGAATATCATGGAGCCTCACATGAAGGTGCTTATCTACTACGAAAAATCTAGAGAGTAACTCTGATATCTGTCTGGGTGCTGATTTACTCATCCTCAAACTTCAACATTCAAAATTCGTACTTTAAACTCAATCTGTCCTGTTGCAACATAAGGTCTTCTTGTTCTTGGAATAAAAAACACAGTTGCTCGCTATCACCCATAAAATATTGCTTCATTAACTTGAAGACTGTAATTAACTACATATCAGCATTCTGGCTCCAGGCAAATATCCATAATTCCTTTAGTCTTCCCTCACAGTCTGTTGCTAACCTGTTAATCATTTTCCCTGCCCTTTTGCCATCATCAGTAGAAGGGAAAAAAGCCCTTTAAATAGAAGCTAATCACCCATAGCACTCCGTTAGGCACTTTACAGATGCCCTTACATTAGACTAAATCAGATACGCAGATAAGTACATACACATGCACACGTATGTACACATGCACACGCACACCGTATGTGTATGTGTGTGTGCTTGTGTGTATGAACAGATTTTTTTTTTAAAAAGGTAGATTAATGGTCTAGAAGAGCAGGAAAAAGAGAAGATTATTTCACAAAAGATTTCACATGTGATCATTTTAAATAATGAACTCCCCTAGGTGCCTTTAAAAATGAGATTTCATTTATCCCCCTCTAAAAATGCTTAGTTCTTTATTTTACCAAGATGCTGGCTGCAAGTCTGTTTGCACATTGAGTTCTCTGCCCTCTGAAAGCACTTTTATGGAATATAACTGTAGCAAAATGAACAAATACAAACACGAGAAGGTCAAAAGGAGGACTACGCTTCAATTTGCTGTGTGATGAGATTTGTCTAAGGACAGGAGATGAAAGCTGCCTCCAGGGAAAGGGAGGTGACCTGATGACCAGGGGGAGGGGTTTACTCCCCTTAAGGAGAGGGGGACAAGGGAATAACAGGTGGAGGCAGGTGGAAGGAGAGAAGGGTACTCGATACCATCGGATGGCCATCACCATATATTGCCAGGTATAGGGCGCTAGTCAATACAAGCTAGTCAGTGCTGCAGTTAACAAGCTCCTAGCAGGCAGGAGTCCATGTGCTGGATCCAAGGGCTCTCAATACCCTAGCATAGTGTACTTAAGAATCAACTGGTAAGCTTATTACCACCCCAGTGACTTGGATCTGTAGGTTCGGACCTACAGATGGTTTAACAAAACTCCCAGTGACTCCCTTGCTGTACTCTGATAAGCAAGAGCTAGAACCAACAAGAGGATTGGGTCTGTGGCTGCAGTGCTTTTCCTAAGGATGAATGAAGGGCCTCCATATCACTGGGACAATTGTACCTGGGAGGGCTGTGGTGGTTCCAGCAGTGACAGTAGTAAAGGAATGAAGTCTTAGGGAGCAAATGGAGGCAAAGCTTTCTAGAAATGGCACCCACATGGGAACGGTGGCTTCCTTATAGACTGTAAACTCCAATGGGGTGAAAGATGGGACAGGCCCGGGTCATGATGATTTCCCAACATCTATCACATAGTAGGTGCCCAATAAACATTGCTGAACTTCAATTCAAAGTAGAAAATGACTCAGAGACCTGGAAGTTGGGGGCAAATGTGGGAATGAGGAGGAAATGGTAGAAGGAATTAGCAGGGGATGGATGTCCCAACCATTCTGTGAGTAGAACAAGCTGTCAAATAACTGTTTCACTTTTGTTGTGTCCTTGCTTCTATCAGTAAGCCTAGAATGGCCCAGAGAAATACTATTTCACAAGGGCCAGAAAGACCAGGTCATGTGCTGACTTTAGGGGAAAAGTTGGAAACGCATGTTTTGCCATATTGCTTGAATGACTAATTCATCTGGCATAGACTCAATGCCGAGTACCTTAATTCTCCTGGGTCCTGATCAACTCTGGGCTCCAAAGACCTTCACCTTCCATCAGCGATTTGGCTCTAGACTGGCCTTTTTTTCATCGTTATTTACACCAAAGAACTTGGCCACCCAGACCCCAAACGCCTGACGAGGAAGTGGGTAAA
This sequence comes from Zalophus californianus, assembly GCF_009762305.2. Taxonomy (NCBI): domain Eukaryota; kingdom Metazoa; phylum Chordata; class Mammalia; order Carnivora; family Otariidae; genus Zalophus; species Zalophus californianus. Next base: position 102,674,984 of record NC_045604.1, on the reverse strand, counting down.
TTGTAGTCCCCTAGTGGCCATGAGCTTAGAACCAAAGATACTCCTGAATCTGACTGTTTAACCTGAACATTCCATCTGTTATCTGGTGCATTGCTCTATGTACCTGCAAGAGCTGAGTACATAGTGCTGAGGTTCTGTGACTGCCTTCGCAGGGACAGTTTTTGCTTTTACGGCCCTGACATTTGTGAAAGTGGAGGTCATCCATTTTGCTGAATACATAATGCACAGAAAATAGTAAGGTTGAATGCAAAAAGGCAAGGCCATCCACTCTTAAACCACACATAAATCTTAGCCTTAGGCTCACACAATTACTTATTCCTTTCATTTGAGCTTGTTAAGTAATTACCACGTAAATTATTAGGATAATGTAATATGCATGACTTTAAGGAATGACAAATTGTAGCTAACTTTCTTAATTTGTTGCCATAGCTACATTTCTAGAAATTCTAAATTGTTCCTCTTCTCATGTATAAATTACTGCCATCCCACTATTTGTTTAGCTTTGATTGGCTCAACCCTAAGCCCGTGCCAGTAAAATGACTCCACATCCAGTCTTGAAAGCCTTGCCTTGGGTCCAAGTGGCCTCCTTCAGAGGGTGAGGAGACCTTGAAATGCAAACCAGGATTGGGCAGCCCATCCTCATGGAACACTACCTTCTTTCTTCTTGGCTCCCCAGTTGAGTTTTACTAAGCAGAAACAAGGGACTAAAGTGGAAACTAGTCATCATTTGTGCTCATAAAAACTAAAGAAAGGCGCACTCTGACTCACTGGCTTAGGTCTTAAGAGAAGGTGTGACTATCCTTTCTCGTTTTCCATAAAACATTAAAGGACACGTTAGTCACATCTGTGCCTAGAAGGCAGACCTGCCAGAAGACAAGGGGATGTTCTAGAATGGGGTTTTCTGACTATCCATCTGGGTGGCATGACTAATTTTTATCACCACACCTCTTTTAAAGGATGAACAAAGATACATTGGGCATTGTGGATCAGCCAACAAAATAAAAACAAGAGTGAGGAAAGTAATTTGAAATAGTAGAGCTCAAAGTAAAAATGCCCTGGAAACTGTAGCACTTAAGACAAAATACATCAGGTAATATAAATATTAAATTAAATAATATAAATAATAAAAATTACTTTAAATAACATAAACCATTTTGTTTCGGTAATAGGTATAAAATTCAAGGGTACCAAAATGTATAAAAAAAGACAACTATTAGAAATAGAAAAAAATGTACCAGAAAAATCTGTGTGAGAGAAAACACAATTTCTTAAGCATCTGTGTGTTTTAATGGTTAAACATTTGACTAGGAAAATAATTAAGACTGGATTCATGAATATCTATTCATCTATCTACTTCTACCACATCTCTATGTATCTATAAAGCTCTTCAATCTACAGAGAATCTACCTCCTTATTAAGCATTTATGAAAGAATTGGCCATATACCAGGTCTTGAGGAAAACTTAATAAATTTCAAAAAGCAGAAATTACAGGGTTCATATTTTCTGATCACAAAGCAAATAATAATAATGATAATTATAAATGCTTAAAATACCCACTTACTTGGAAACTAAAACAAAAACTGTAATAAGTTGTTGAGTCGAAGAGGAAATCACAACCATAATTATAAGCCATTTTAAAAATAATGACAACGAAATAATGCCTATCAACTTTGATGGAAGGCAGTTAAAGTAGAAGTGAGAGATAAATGGGCACTTGCACATACTTCCATTTTTAAACCAAGGAGGATGTACATAAACAAACTCGTGTTTCAACTCCAGAAACGTTCAAACCTTGGAGTCAAGGAATCAGAAACACCCCTCTGGGCAAGGAGGCTTGCAGGAAGGTAGGGTGGGGAGACATGGAAAGGGCTGGAGTGCTGAGCTGTAACTCACCTGCTTTCTATCCTTAGCCTACTATGTCCACAATGATGGGGGTCGGGGTAAGGTGGGGAATTACAAGTCATTTACATAAATGCCCCTGTCCTCTGTTTGCCCAACAAAACTGTTCTTTTTCCTCCCTTTTTTGTTCATCTGGAACTTTCTTTCTGCCTCCCTTCCTGCACACATTTGCATATGACATGCCAGTCTAAGGTGTGATTATTCAGAGGGGGCTTACAATCTGATTGGCTGCCCAGTGTGCGTGCACTTGTGTTCCATAACAACCTATAAGTACATCTTACAGCAGACACTGATTCGAGGCACAATTAATTCAAGCAAAGAGGCGCATCTAGCCGATGAGACTTTCTTAAGATGACAAATGGATTTAAATGAAATAATGCTTGTAGAGTGCACTGCCTAGTTGGCACATTTCAAATGCTCAATAAATATTAACTATTAGACCATTTTATTCCATTGCATATATTTGTGTATATAGAAAAACTGTCAACCTATTACTCTATTATTAATAGAGTTCAGAAAAGCAACTGAATAAAAGGCAAATAAAAATAAATATATTTACTATATTCTATCAACATGCTTAAAAATATGTAAGAAAATCCTATCCAGGGAAGTTGCAAAATGAACAAAAACTAGTACCAAATATGATAAAAAACGTGCAAGACTTATCTGAAAGGTAATATATAATTTCACTAAGAAAAATATTAATGAATAATGGAGAGAGATACTATATCCCTTGATTGGAAGACTGCATATTTTAAAAATGTAAATTATTCTCAACTTAAGGTATATTTAAACATAATCCAAGAAAAATATTATTGGAATTTTGGTGGGGGGGAAACTTTGGATCATGATTTTAAAGATCATCTGGAAAAATAAAAAGAGTATTCAACATTAGGAAATGCAAATTAAAAGCACAACGAATGATCTCTATACACCTGTTAGAATAGCTGAAATAAAATGTAATTATAGTAACTGCAGAGGCACTGGATCTCTCACACATTGCTGGTGGTTATATAAAGTAGAACAGTCACTGTGGGAAATTGTTTGGCAATTTTTTTTAAAGATTTTATTAATTTATTTGAGAGAGAGAGTGAGAGAGAGCATGAGAGGAGAGAGGGTCAGAGGGAGAAGCAGACTCCCCGCTGAGCAGGGAGCCCGATGGGGGTGGGACTCGATCCAGGGACTCTGGGATCATGACCTGAGCCGAAGGCAGTCACTTAACCAACTGAGCCACCCAGGTGCCCTGTATGGCAATTTTTAAATAAAATTTAATGTACACTTATCATATGATCTAGCAATTACACTCTGGGGCTTTATCTCAGATAAATGAAAACTTATGTTCACACAAAAACCTGAATGCAAATGTTCAACTGTTCATAGCAGCTTTATTTGAAACAACCCTAAACTGGAAATAATCCAAATGTCCATCAGTGGGTGAATGGTTAAACCAGCTCTGGCACAATGAAACACTACTCAGCAATAAAGTAAATAAATAATGAATTGTTGATATACAGAAAATCCTGGATGGATCTCAAGGCTTTACACTTAGTGAAAAAATGCCAGCCTTAAAAGTTTATATACTGTATGCTTCCATTTATATAATATTCTTCAAATGTCAAAACTATAGAGATGGGGAAAAGATTGGTGGTTGTTGGGGACAGGGATGCAATTATAAAGAGAGGGAAGATGTGCAAAGGGGAACTCTTGTACACTGTTGGTAGAAATGCAAGCTGGTGCAGCCCCTCTGGAAAACAGTATGGAGTTTCCTCAAGATGCTGAAAATACAGCTACCCTACGACCCAGCAATTGCACTACTAGGGATTTACCCAAAGGATACAATGGTAGTGATCCAAAGGGGCACAAGCACCCCAACGTTCATAGCATGTGTGGGCACATGCACCACAATAGCCAAACTGTGGAATGAGCCCACATGTCCATCAACAGATGAACGGATAAAGAAGATGTGGTCCATATATACAATGGAATATTACTCGGCCATCAGAAAGGATGAATACCTACCATTTACATCGATATGGATGGAATTGGAGGGTATTATCCTGAGCAAAAAAGTCAATCAGACAAAGACAATTATCATATGGTTTCATTTACATGTGGAATATAAGAAACAGGGCAGAGGACCGTAGGGTAAGGGAGGGAAAACAGGATGGGAAGTCATCAGAGAGGGAGAAAAACCATGAAAGACTCTTAACTATAGGAAACGAACTGAGGGTTGCTGGAGGGGAAGTGGGGGATGGGGTAACTGGGTGATGGACGTTAAGGAGGGCACGTGTTGTGATGGGCACTGGGGGTTATATGTAACTGATAAATTATTGAACAACATATCTGAAACCATCGTTTGGAGATTTAGATGTACTATATTTAAATTAAATTTAAATAAAAAAAGGGAGGATGTGAAGTAAAGGGGGTACCATGAAGGATCACCCTTGTGGTGATGGAGCAGCCCTGTATCTTGACTGCACTGCTGTTTGCACAAAACTATGCATGGGATAAAATTAGAACTGTGTGTTGTATGTAGAAATGGTGCATCCATGATGCAAAAATGTTGATAGTCTAGTTAATGGTACAAATGGTACAAATGTCAATGTTCTGGTTTTGACATCGTATTATAGTTATGTAAAATGTCCCTGGTGCAGAAAGATGGGTAAAGGGTACCCAGAACTTGACATACTATATTTTGCAACTTCATGGAGGTCTACGATTCTTTCAAATAAAAAGCTTTAAAACGATCAGGAAGGGGGTGCCTGGGTGGCTCACTCGGTTAAGCATCCAACTCTTGATTTTGGCTCAGGTCATGATCTCAGGATGGTGGGATTGAGCCCTGTGTCTGACTCTGTGCTGAGTTTGGAGCCTGCTTGAGATTTTCTCTCTCCCTCTCTCTCTCTGCCTCTCCCTCCTGCTCATGCACTGTCCCTCTCTCTCTCTCTCAAAAAAAAAATCAGAAAAAAAGGTTAAGAATTATGAAGAACTATGAAATTTATAAAAATTACAAAATTTAAAGTAAGAAGAGAGTTGTGATCCGATTTTCCCTGGCATATACAGAGCATACCCTGAAGCTATAAAATGAAAATATGTTAGGAGTCGTGAGTCAACAGACAGATCAGTGAAATAGAAAACAGCATCAAATCAGGAGCTGGAACGTGTGATAAAGAAGTGAAGGGCTCATGACTGAACAACTCATGTTAGAAATTTGACTTAATTCCTTTGAAACAAAAATTGTGTTAAGTCCTCATTTTATCCTATACTCCAAAATAAATTCCAGATGTATTAAAGCGTCAAGGAAGAAAAGTTAATTGTTTGATATCTAGGAAAAAACTTTCTAATCATAAAATCTATGGGTCAAATCATAAATATCTCAAACTTCTATTCATCTAAAACATCATAGACCATGACAACAGGCAAAGAAAGTTAAGGGGAAATGATTATTATCATGACTTTACTGAAAAAGATCCTTTGGATTTATAAAAACAGGATCTCAGTGGAGAAATGTAAAAAGATCAATAGACATTAACAAATAAAAATGATTAAAATTATTCAGCCTAATGAATAATTAAAGGAAAGAAAAAGCAATAGTACAGTTTGGCAGTTTCTTAAAAAATTATATACTCAAATACCATATGACTTGCATGCCTGGCCATTTATCCTAAAGAAATGAAAACTTATGCTCACACAAAAACCTGTACACAAATGTTTATAGCAGCTCTATCCAAAGATCCGAAACTGGGAACAACCCAGATGTCCTTCAATGGGTGGACAGTTTCACAAACTGTGGTACATCCATACCAAGGAATACTACTCAGCAATAAAAAGGAAAAAACACTTGATACAACAATTTGGATAAATGTCTAGAGAATTGGGCTGAATGGAAAAAGCCAATCGCCACAAGGTTACATACTCTATGCTCCCACTTACATAAAACACTTGAAATGACAAAATTAATGAAATAGAGAACATGTTAGTGATTTCCAGGAATTAAGGACACAGAGGTGGGAGGGGTGGGGAGTGAGTGTGGTAATAATACAAGGGCAACATTACGGATCTTTGTGGTGATGAAAACGTTCTGCGTCTTGATTATATCCACAGCAGTGGTGATATTGAACAATAGTTTTGTAAGATGTTATCCCTGGGTAGCATGGGGAGAAAAGGGTATAAGGGATCTCCGTACTATTTCTTACAACTGTATGCGAATCTACAGTGATTTCAAAAGAAAAAAATTAATAAAAAAAGAAAACGATAAAGCAACACAAAGGAGCACTCTTTTGCCTATCAAATGGATGAAGAAATAAATTATAGATAATAATGCTGGGCTGCCTATGGTAAGATCAGAATTCTCCAAACAACTAATGGGAATATAAATCGATACCAATTCTGAAAAAAACTTTCTAACAATACATATGACGATCTTTTAAATTGTTTATATCCTTGACACGGTGATTTGATACAGAGGCACCGGTCTTGAGAAAATAACCGGAGGGGTGGACAAAGATGTATGAATGAGGCTATTCACATTTCTGTATTATTAATAAGCTAGTAGAGAAAATTCACAGGAAACGAAATGTTCAACTGTAGAACAGTTGGTTAAACTGAGGCATGTTCGTACACTAAGAATCAGATTTTTAATGAATGGTGAGACGGAGAGATGTTCACCATGCATGTGCATGATGGAAAGACGATAAAATGGCAAATGAGGATACACACAGAGACGCGAACCCATACACACTTACACGTGTATACATACACGTCTATACACACACACACACAAAGCTTGAAAAGGAAGATGCCAGAATATTTAGAGTGGGTGATTGCTCCATGGCAGTGATTTGCAATTTCTTTTTTGCACTTTTTAGTACTTTGCTAGTATTATATGACGAGCATGATCACCCTCACGATCAGAAAGAGAAGCAAGCATTTTTTAAATGTTGGAGAAGAGGCCAAAGCAGATTACAAGATGGAGGGGTCAGATGTAGCCTAAAATTAATTAAAAATAGATGCAAACTGCATTTATTGATCACTTTCTGCATGTCAGCCTCTCGGCTAGGGACTCTTTCCTAATGTTGTCCATTTAACATTCTGACCTCAAGGAAGGCATTTCCTCCATTTTACAGGAGATTAAAAACAGTTCAGAGAGATTGAGTGGATAGCTCAGAGACACCCAGCACATAGACCACAGAGCAGGAACCCGACCCTCCCATGCTAATTCTGTTGCTCTCCCTGCTAAGGCATCACTCTTTACTTGGGTATTTGTTCAGGTAGACATGGTCAGGTTCTAGCTAGTGTGACTCAGCCCAGAGGACAGGAGTGAAATTATTAGCTCAATTAAAAAGAAAAGATGGTTTGATGAAAACTTTATTAATAGGAATAAACAAAGTGTTCAGAGCCCGGTCTCACAAGCATACATGAACTTGGAAGCTACCAGTGGCATTGATTTTGCCACAAATTAATGATTTGTGAAGGCAGCATCAATTTGAACCTCTTACTGTACAGCGGCTTCGACCTTTGAAAACAAAGCCGAAGTGCTGAGCATGGCTGCCCAGGAGTCCGGACGTGGGGTGGAGTCAGGCCAGCTGCAAAATCCTGCCCTCCTCGTGCTTTGGCAACGGGGGAATGTTGGGGCAGGGAGAAGGAAGAATGGAGAAGGGAAAGAGGGCATTGGCCATATCTTCTTGAGCCCCAATCAATCATCCTTCTATCATCCTTCTCTCCTGTTTTCTACCTCTACCCCGAACCCCAATGCCTTCTAGCTGCATTTCTTCCTTGTTCAACTCTGTCCTAAACCTGTCTCTTGTTGGCCTCCAAGGAGAGAGAGAGAGAGAGAGAGAGAGAGAGAGAGAGAGACACACGCCCTACTAAGGGCTTGGCTAATAAAAGAACAAAGGCACAACAAAGCATCAATAGGAACTTCTCTCAGGCGTTAACACTTGGAGGCGATAACCCAGCAGAACATCTTGGTCCATGGGATCAAAAGCTGGTTTGAAAATACATCTGTAAATTCTGTGACGTGCCCCCAATCAAGAGGGAGAGTTTGCATGCCCTCCCCTTGAAACCGGGCAGGCTTTTGTGATTGTCTTTAAATAGAAGGTGGTAGAAGGGATGTACTTGATTTAAAAGGCAGAGTTAGAGAAGGCCAAGGTTGGGCATCTTCTGCCCTGTTCTCTTGTGATACTTGCTTTGATGTCCTGAGTTGTTACACCAGGGCAGGGCTACTCGGAAGCTACCATGGTGGAGAGACCATGCAAAATGATGAGAGAGAAAGAGGGAGAGAGAGAGAGAGACAAGGAACTCTTGTCTTTTCCCAGCTCTGAATCTTCCCAAGCTTGGGCACCCGACATGTGAGTGGGGCATCCTTCAGAAGACCCAGCCTGGCCACAGTCTGATGGCAACCTCGGGAGAGACCCTGGGTGAGGACCACCTAGCTGAGCCCAGTCCATCCCCAGAGACATGAGAGACAATAATAAACTGATTGCCATTGTTTTATTTGGCTAAGGTTTGGGGTTACTTGTTAGGAAGCAAGAGATAACTGAAAACACCTGGATTTGGCCACCAATAGACACCAGGATACCTGAATCATGTTGCCTCTTTACCAACTCAGTTTCTTTATCCATAAGATGCAAGTTGTGATGTTAGCTCTCATCAAACATTTTTGCTGGTTGCATAAGAGAGAACGTGTATAAAATGTTTGGTAAACTGTCAGAATATCTACTAATGTTGACAGTTACCAGAGGCAGCACCTACTCTTGTGGAAACATATCCCCAGTGACGGAGTTCCCTTGCCTCCCAAGGAACATGAAGGTACGTGGACATCGTTTGAAATATTTGACACTAAACATGTTCCAAGACTTTATAGAACAATAGAGTTTGCTCTTCTTTGCTTAGGACAGTACTTGACCTAATATAGTTGCTTGAATAAATATGTTGAAGCCCCTGGAGACAGGAACTGGAGGTCATATACGCAGCGTTCAAAACCTGGTTCTATCACCTACTAGCTGTGTGATCCTGGGCAAATTACTTAACCCCTCTGTGCTTCAGTTGTCTTATAAGGAAAAAGTGGGAAACAATAAATATATCATAAGGTGTCATGAAGATGAAAAGGATTCATATACATAAATGATGAAAGAAGCAATGCTGGCTTAAGGTAAGTACAAACTCTACACACAAGGTAGTCCATTCAGTGGCTTCACCATGTCCCTGGTTCTAGAATGTTCCTTCTGGGTCAGCCAAAGCCAACTCTCTCTACCTCCCCCATGGGCCCTAGTTCTTCCCCCTTGGAGCTACACTGAATAAGTCTTCCCTGTTCTTTCACAAAAATCCTCCTCAGATGTCTGAACAAACCCATATGATTCACTGAGATTGGTGTCTTAACCCTCAGCCCCTCAGAATGTGACCTTATTTGGAAAAGTGGTCATTGCTGCTGTACTTAGTTAAGATGAGGTCATACTGCGGTAGGTGGGCCATTGATCCAATGCCTGGTGTCCTTACAGAACAGGGATGATGATGTTCAAGAGACATGGGGAGAAGGTCATGTGAAGGCGCGTGCAGAGACTGGAGTGATGCATGAGCCGAGGACTGTCTGGGGAAAAGGAGTCGCCTAAAGCCTGTGGAGGGAGCCTGGCCCTGCCAAAACTCTGATTTTGAACTTCCAGCCTCTAGAACTGTGACAGAATAGATTTGTGTTGTTTAAAGCCACATGGTTTGTGGTGCTTGGTTACAGCAGCCCCGGGGAATGAACACACCCAGTCTGCTTGTCCCAACCATTATTTTCGGGGTGCTCTGAAACCCAGCAGCGGCCTCTGGAAGGTGTCTCCCAGCCAAGACCTGGGGATGGGAGAGGGCTGCAGAATGGGACCCACAGGCCCCTGAGCCACGTGGCCGTCCCAGCCTAGACCACAGATGCACAGAAGAACGTTCTAGGGCGTGGCTCTGTGCTTCGTGGGTTCTGGGAAAGCCATAAGGGGACTAGCAGAGATACGGTGCAGTCGAGGAGGATGGTCAGGGGTGGAGATGGAAGGGGAATTGGGAGCCATACCAGCTGGAGATTGTCATTTTACCTTATTATTAATAATATTATTATTTTTAGCACTCTCTGTTTAAAGAAGAACCACAGGAAGCCCGATTGTAACTTAGCCAGGGAAGGAAACAGAGAGCAGGACCAGAGTGTCACCACTGTGTTAAAAAAGAAACTAGCCCCAAAAGGAGTCATTTGCCTGCCATGATTTATTTCAGGAATGTGACCTTTTAAAAAGTCAATCAGATATTTTCTGATCAGCACCAGTGAGGTCATTTGCATGATAAAAGACCCCTGCTGTTCCCTCCCTCCGGGTTCCTCCCACCCCCACCAGCCAAAGACATCCTGTCCTGAAACAATCTTTTCTTTCACTAGTAACTTCCTTGCTTCACCCTCCTGCCTATAATACCCTCCATTTTGTACACTCCTGGGAGCATCTCTCTACTGGTTAGGTGGGATGCTGTCCGATTCTGCCTCAGGAATCGTTTAAAAAAGCCAGTTAGATCTTAACCTGGTTGAATTTGTAGGGGTTTTTTTTTGTTGTTGTTGTTGTTTATTTGTTTGTTTGTTTACAGCTGTTAGGAAGAGATATTTGAGACCCAAGGTTAAAGTATTTGCTTCCCTGTCCGTATTCGTTTTCCTATGGTTGCTGTAGCATGGACTCCTTATGAATTACAGCATGGACCTTACTGAATTACAGCAACACAAATGTATTATCTTGCATCTCTGGAGATCAGAAGTCGGCAGTGGGTCTCACTGGGTAAAGATCAAGGTGTGGGTAGGGCTGTGTTCCTCGTGGAGGCTCTAGGGAGGATACTGTTTTCTTACGTTTTCTCCAGCTTCTAGAGGCTGCCCACAGTTACCGGTTCATGGCCCCTGCTCCCATCTTCAGAGCCGGCAATGGCTGACTGAATCTTCTCCCATCATGGCACCCTGATGCCGATTCTTCTGCCTCCCTCTTCTACATCTAAAGCCCTTGTGATTACACTGGGCCCACTTGGATACTTCAAGATACTCTTAATTTGAAGCTTTAATTCTATTTCCTTCCCTTAATTTCCCTTTGCCATGTCATGTCCCATATCCACAGCGGCCAGGGATCAGGATGTGGATATGATTGGAAGGGGGACATTATTCTGTCCCCCGACGTGCCCTGTGCAGTAAGCTTCCTTCCGTGCCTCTAGACCATCATCATCCAATATGGTGGCCAATAGTTAATACAAAGTGCTGAATCCTAGAAATGGCGCTGGTCCAAATTGAGATGTCCCAACAATGCAAAATACACACTGGATTTTGAAAGCTTAAGACAAATACGGAATGTATGTATCTCATTAATAATTTTTTTAACAGTTGGTTACATGTTGCAAAGAATGTCATCAGCTAGACCCCAAGACCTGAACTTTATGGATCCACCTGCTTGTACTCACCAGCCTTTGTCCCACATTTTTCCTTAAACTCTTCTTCCCGGCTTATCTCTTAACTCAGGCAAATGAAACCTGAAACCAGCCCTTAGGTGATAGGTATATACAGTATGTATACTGCCCGGACCAGACCTCCCACAGGCCCAGACCACCCAGACCAGTTTGAGCTTAATCCCTGATCCTCACCTGCACAGATGGACCACAGAGTGACCTCTGGAATGACTCACAATCATCTTTACCTCATTATAGGGCTAAAATCTCCACCCAGGGAGGATCCTCAGCCCGGTGTTTCAGCAAACACTTCTTGTGAGCCTGAAGCCTTGGGCCAGGCCTGTCAGGTTTTCCTTCAAGCCTATAACCCGGCCTTTGTCCATGAATCTGCTTCTAATTTTTAGGGTCAATCCCCAGTTGCCTCAGCTGTATGGACACTCCAGTGACTGACTGAGTCCCTGTTCTGCTCCATTCCACCTCTCAATGGATGCTGACATGTACACAGGGAACTCTGGGGAGCCAGTGTGGCTTAACTTGAACTTAGGCCTACCCAAGGCTTCGGCAAACTCTTAGCCTTGAAAGGCAAGACCCCGACCCATGGTTGCGGGGACAGGCCCATGACTTTACCACTAACCCTCTTTATCCTTACAAATCAGTGTGATGTAAAGGCCTTATCTCTCCGCCTGGCTCCCCCCTTCCAGGCCCTGTCCTAAAAACCTGGCTGGCTTCAGATCAACTGGCTAATTACTTGTGCTGTAATGATCAACCTGCTTAATTTATCACTTCTTTGAACATTTAATTAGCCAGCAGTGCAAGACAATTAGGTTCTGAATTAGGATAAATTAAACTGCTAGCTTAGCAGCTCTAAGGACATGGAAACTATAACCAATTACATCTACAAAAAGATTTGACAGAACCGTCAAAGAGCAAGAGCCTGTCATGGGCTACCAGCCCGATGGGCCAAATATTCTGGAGAATCTAGGGGGGCCAGTTGTTTTAGTTTGGAAAACAGAGCCCGGAGGTGTGCACCATTGTAAGAGCAAAACATTTGCCGGGGCCAGGGTTTGGAGTCTTTACCCGCCAGCTAGAAAATGCTTACAGCATCTGTGACAATGGACCGTATGATTATTTTCAAGATTTTATTTTTAAGTAATCTCTGCACCCCACGTGGGGCTTGAACACATGACCCTGAGATCAAGAGTCATATGCTCTACCGACTGAGCCAGCCAGGCACCCCTATTTTAAAAGATCAAGTAGAATTAGAAATTTGCGAAGTAGCATGCCCAATGGCCATGCTTAAGATCATGTTTTGGTAGTCCAAAAACTATGGATGGTACCCCAGTATAGGTATATACAGTAGAAATTCTTTACAGAAAGAAAGTCATTTCTCATCTATCTATTTTAGCCCAGTTACTCTTGAATCTTCACACCACAATGGTGTATGCACTCCCCAGGCAGACACTGAGCTGCGGACAGCTGGGGACAGACGCCCTTCTAGCCTGAGGTTCATTCAACGTTTGCTTTCACAGTAAGAACGAGTGATTGACTGACAGATGTGGGGCTTCCCCTCCAGACAGGGTGATGAGAACCAAAGAGAAGGGGAAAGAAGAAGGTGGGACAGCAGGAGCCTTCTTGATCTTACCCTTTCTCTGGGATTTTCCATGAATGCAGAAGGACTTCTCAGGCTCAGGGAGCTAACTGTCTCACAAAGCAGGCTGTCAGCTTCGTGTGACTGTTCTATTCCTTGTTTGTGATTGAACACCTCTTGTGAAGCCTTGTACACATGGTTCGGGTCTGGCTCACAGCTGCGCTATGAATTATTACTCATGGGGACTTTGTGTGTGGGGTTGGGTTTTGTTGTCCAGGAGATGGCTGCGCCTTCACTTTCCAAGCACAGTGCCATCAGCAGTTATGCAAGAGATCCACAAGGAAAAAGGAAACTTCATCAATAAAAAGTATCACCAAGTTTCCTGGCTTGACTTGCCATCTCCCACTTTTCCTACCTTTCTTATCCAGAACTCATGTCTACAGCCCAGACGTGAGTGTGATCACTGTAGACCCCAAAACACTCTGGCCAGTAGAATGGGGAAAACATACTGTAGGGATGTGTGCATGATTGAAGGCAGCCTTCCAGAGTCCTGGGCCAAGACACAGGCTTGGGGAAGGCGTGGTCACACTTCCAAATGCCTAAGAATAGGGGCAATGGGGACACCAGAGAAAGATGTTTTCAGCATGATCAAAGGGCAATTTGATCACTTCAGGAAGAGAAGTGGTTGGCATGCTGTGAATGTTTGGAGGAAAGTGGCAAGTGCCTATACAGGAAAGCACCCAGTGAGCAAAAATTTCCTTATAATCAAGAAACCTCCAAGCCGGAGGCAGCTTACCGCAGAGTCAGGACTGAGTGGTCCAGTTGACCAGCTCCATGAGTCAGCTCTCCATACCTCCCCAACTCTTTGGATTTTTTTTTTAATTTTATTTATTAATTTGTTAGAGAGAGAGCACAAGCAGGGGGAACGGCAGGCAGAGGGAGAAGCAGGCTTCCTGCTGAGCGGGGATCCCAATATGGGACTCGATCCCAGGATCCCGGGATCATGACCCGAGCCGAAGGCAGATGCTTAACCGGCTGAGCCACCCAGACATCCCCATACCTTCCCAACTCTTAAGGTTTTGTTTGTTTGGCTTCGTTTACAACAGGGAAATTGGCAAGACTCATTCATGAACAGGCTTTGGCATCACATTTTCTAGACTAAGGGTATTCCTTGTCCCACCTCTCTCAAATCTCATCCCAGACATTAAGCTAACCACAGTCAAGGAATTTGCTAAATCCTTATTATAAAAGAGGATCATAGTCATTTGAAACGTCTAGGGAAATCAAGAGCAAACAGCAGGTTTAGCCTTAGAAATTTTGCAGGGAGCATAGGTTCCTACGAAAGCTCTGAAGCAAATGTCATAAACCCTCCACATCATCTTAGAGAGTGTTTGCAGGTATGCATTTCACTGACATATTTAGAGCAAATTAGTCTCTTCTGCATTGTTTCTCCAAATTGCATCATATTATCGCTTCATTAAAAATGCTCCAATTAAGGGAAAGAATGAAGTTCCTGAAGGGTAGCTCTCCGTACAGATTAGTCTGAGGCTTTCACATTAGAGACCCAATCACAGGTCTCTGTTACCATGAGAACCACAGCATTTCTCTGGCTGTTAAAATTATTAACTCAAAGAACATGCATCTTCTTAAACTCTGCCTGTTATTTATCTACTGTTCCATGGGCTTGTCTGTGCCTAGAGTGAACTCTATTAATCACCAGTGCAAGAGAGAGCAGCCACGACTTTCTTCCTGTCGGGAGTGGTGAGCAGTGGCAATTCATTTCCCCCGTCTCTCTATCCTTCTTGGAGGAGAGAGAAGAGGAAGGACGGAGACACTCTGGAGTGAAGGCAGTCTGAAGGAGCCTGAGATGATGCAGAGATGAGAGAGACTGACTGTCAGTGACTTTCAAACCCTCTCTGCCACTGCAGGCACGGGGGACACTGAGTGGACCAGAGGCTCCCGTCCCCTTGCCAGGTGACTGGGTCCTGGGCCAACTCCCCGTCTCAAAGCAATGACTAGTAATTGTGAAGTACAGTGTGTACATCACCTTATACTGTACAGACTGCTTTCCAAGCCATTCATTCTTTTCATCTCCCACGAACAATGCATTACTAGCCCCATCTTACAGAGAAGGAAACTGAGGCTACGAGAAATTCCACAACTTGCTCAAAAATCCAAGCCAGCAGGTGGGGAAACTGGGCTGCAAAGTGAGATGCTCTGTTTTTAAATCCCACGTCCCCCACACAAAAACCTACACAAGGGTGTTTAACAGCAGCTTTATTTGTAATTGCTCAAACTTGAAATCAACCAAGATGTTCCACAGCAGGTGAATGAATAAGCAAACTGTGGCACATCCAGACAGTGGACTATTAGTGGGCACTAAAAACAAATGAGCTAATAAGCCACAAGAAGACATAAAGGAATCTTAAATGCTTAATACTCAGTCAAAGTACGCAATCTGAAGAGGCTACCTGCTGTATGATTGCAACTATGTGACATTCTAGAAAAGTCACAACAATGTAAAAAGATCAGTGGTTGCCAGGGATTAGCAGGGAGGGAAGGATAAATGGGCAGAACACTGAAGATGTTTAGGGCAGTGAATACACTCTGTAGGACATGATCATGGTGGGTGCACGTTTATCCAAATCCATAGAATGCATAACTCCAAGAGTGACCTGTAATGTGAACTGTGGACTCTGGGTGTTTATGATGTGTCAGTGCAGGTTCATTGATTTGTAGAAATGTATCACACTGGTGGGGGATGTCCATAATGGGGAAGGCTCCACAGGTATAAAGACCAGGGATATATGGGAAATCTCTGTACCTTCCTCTCAATTTTGCTGTAAACCTAAAACAGCTCTAAAAAAGGGCGGGAAAAAGCCTTAAAAAAATCTCATGCCCCTTCCTTGTTATTCACCAGGCAGGAGAAGTGAACCCATTGCCATTTAAAAGGTCAGAAGAAGGTGGATGCTGTGATTGGACACTGTCATGGGAAAATGGAGCAGGAGAAATGAATGTTGGAAGTCGGTGGGGCTCTACAGCAACCAGGGTCCAAGGCTGCAGGGGCACAGAGCCTCTTCAGCAAAGGCTCTGGCTGGGCTGCCACCCCCTTGCTCAGCTTCACTATGCTCATTCATTTCTCAGTGCCACGGTGCCTAGTCACATGCTCTGCCTGTGGCTGACTCGTTCTCTTAAGGAATTTGTTTATTGAAGTCTACCATGTGCAGTGCGATATGGTCTCACAAAGCAAACACACCAAGCTCCCCGATTCAGAAATCTTAACCCACATCTTGGTCACTACTTTGACTCTGATTTCTAATACCATATATTAATGTTGCCTGTTCTGGGGCTTTCTATGGATGGAATCCCATCACATGTCCTCTTTTCAGCCTTCCTTTCATTAAGCATTATGCTTGTTATCTCCATGCACTGTGTGGTTGTGGTATAGTTTGTCCCTTTTCTCTGCTGTATAGTACTCCTGTGGAGGAATCAACCATGATGCACTTTTTTCTTCTGCTTTTGTGCATTTGAGTAGTTTCCAGTTTGGGACCGTCATGAATTGCGCAGGTGCATACATTCTTCTCTGTGTTTGGGGGAGGGGGGAATATGTGCATATTTTTTTGGAGTATACCCCAGGAGGGGAGTTGCAGGAGCATGGAAATGTATGTGTTCAGTTTTAGTAGTTTATGGTAGAAAGCTTGGGGCTTTGCCTTATATTTGTGTAAATTAGTAGACGTTTGTAAATATTTTTGTAAGTATTTTTGTAAATTATTCTGTGGTTTTGTGTATCACGGGCTACTAAAATGGGACTGTTTCAATTTTAGATGAAGCCCCAAAAGACAGAAAGCATACCATTTGGGAAAGGTCTAGAATTCCAAAGGTGGCTGACAACAGACCCTGTGCCTCCTAGCTCAATACCCACATGGGGATCTCATGGGGTGAAAGTGGGGGAGTCCAGGACAGAGTTGGTGGCTGTGTCTTGCCCCCAGTTTCAAAGGGCTTCAGAGAGGCTGCCCAGGATGCTCCTACGGGTCTCCTGGAATGCAATTTCTCAGATGGCTGAATGTGGAGAGCAGTGAGCATGCTGGGAGCTGATATACCTGCTCTGATTGCAGGGCAAGGATGCACGTTTCCCTGAAACAGTAGGAGGCCCCTGGGAAGCAGAAGCTCCTAAAGAGAGGGGCAATTTCAGTAGAAAGACGTGGGAGTTGGGGTGGCTGTATTAGCCGGCCAAAAGGGGCTTTGCCCTGTTAAGGGAGCAGAATGAGGTGGCTTGCCAGTGAGGAACTCCAAAGGACCCACAAAATGATCCTTAAGCAGGAGGTGGCAGTAAATTCCTGCTTATGGGCAGAGGAGACCACCAGGCCACACAGGAGTCCTGCCCCTTCCCTCTCCTGGTGTCTGACTCCTTTTCCTAAGCAGGAGGCACCAAAGTCAGTCTTTACAAGACAGAGAGAGAGGATGGCGGCACTTGACAGGGAAGCGGAGAAGAATTCACCAGTTGGTGCCTTGTTCCAGCCCTTCTGCCTTTCCATCCTGTAGCAAGTACAGCTGGGCTGGGAATGGTTTAGCTTTAGATGCAGCTTGGGGTTTGGAGTGGACGTCCTTCAGGCATATGAACTATTGAGATGAAATTACTCTTGGGACTAACAGCAGCGATAGGATCTTTAGTTTACAAGAGTGATCTGAGCAATTTGGGACATACTGCTCAGTGGGGCCACTGGGATTACACTGAGGCTAGGGATGAGATAGGGACTGGTATGTCAAGGCAGATGTGTCATGACACAGGGAGATGTCAGAGGCTTTGGAATGGGAAAACGGTTAGGAGTCATCAGTGAGTACAGACAGCCCTCACCCTCAGGTCAGGTGTAAAGTCTGGTTCACCCCAAGGCTCTTATTCTCCATTTGGGAAGGAAGCATCCTTCCACACCATGCAGAGCATGCATGCCTTCACCAGTGGGGTTCTTAATACCTTGGGGCCCCTCAATTTGAATGTTCTAGGGCTGCAGGAGAGACAGTATAAATGACCCAGGAGAGTCTATTACAAGCAAGAAACTGACTCCCAGGCAGGCATATTCAGGAATCCCACCATGGCTGAGTTCCTTGGCCAAACCCAAGAGGGACTCTCCATTTTGAACCCTGAACTTCAGAAAGACGAACAAGAGTAATAATTTCCAACCCATGGGTCACAAACCACTGGGGTGGGTGACAGAGCAGGAATAGGGCTATGCTCAGAATTAGAGGAAGAAGTCCAACTATCTCTTGCCCTCTTACCATCCTGAGACCACGCACTGCCAGTAAACCAACTTAGTGAATATGGTATCATGGATGGTATTCAACAGGAGTGTAATAAGACACACACTCTTCAAATGCATTACTGGGTTTTTCATAACACTGAGCTATTATGCAATTCTTCATCACAAATATTATTATGGGAGGACCTGACGCTTTCTTATTTTTTGTTCCCTTAAAGAGATGTCCTTATGCCAGATGAGAGGAAAGAGATACACAGGATCGTGATGCCATTGCATTAACACTAAAATGCCATTTAGCCAGCATGCGGGCTGCCAGATAACACTGTGAGGTACTAGAGGGATGAATTGAAAATTGTCATTCCGTCAAACCTAGTGACAACATTATCTGCAGATCTTAGAAAAATCAGCTCAGAAAAATCCCTGGTTGGTAGTGATCCTCTCAGATAGATTGAAATCTTTCTAGGCTATTCCTCAGGGCTCATCAATCAAGAGTAGTTGTCATGGTGAACAGTTGAATGGATGGTTTCCATTTAATTATCTTCAGCCCTCTAGATATTGAAGGCACGTGGGGACAGCAGGCTCTGCCGGCCCCTGTCTCCTCAGCTAAAATAACTGTTGCTCTTTCTCCACCCACCTTAACCTGGAGGCATTCATTCATTCATTTGTTCGACAATGCATACCAGGTGCCTACTATGTGTCAGGCACATGTACCTGCCCAAGATTCCTCTGTGAAAATGTCAGGTGCCATCTATGACTTTGAATACTTCAAGCTGGATCCACAGACAACCACAGCAGCTGTGAGTCTGTGCTTTGTGTGCTCAGAGGAAGGTGCTGATGCCTGGGAAGGTACTACGAGGTGTTGCCAAATGGCCAGGAGCTAGGAGTTGGGTCCCAAAGAAACAATAGCTCAGATAAAAGGGAGGAGGTCCCGGGGCAATTCCTTCCAGAGAACTGGAGATAAAAGGGGAAGCAATGACATAGGGACAGCAAGCAAAGCAGGAGGGAGGAAGCTGGTGATGAGGAATCAATGGGTAAAAGGAAGGAATCAGAAAAGAATTAACAAAGAATTAAGAAGTGTCCTGGGCCTGTTCCTTGGATAATGTCGCGGTTTCTGTATCTCCCATTCATTAGATGTCAAATTTATGACGTCAGAGTCAAGGCTTGTCTTAAGGAAGCAAATTTAGGTGGAAACCACCCAGACAATTGACATGGCCATCCATCCAACCATCCGTCCGTCCATCCATCCATCCATCTATCCATCCATCCATCCATCCATTTATCCATCCATCCATCCATCCATCCATCCATCCATCCATCCGTCCATCCAACCATCCATCCATTTATCCATCCATCCATCCATCCGTCCGTCCAACCATCCATCCATTTATCCATCCATCCATCCATCCATCCGTCCGTCCATCCATCCATCCATTTATCCATCCATCCATCCATCCGTCCATCCATCCATCCATCCATCCATCCATCCATCCATCCATCTATCCATCCATCCATCCATCCAATTATCCATCCATCCATCCATCCATCCATCCATCCATCCATCCGTCCGTCCATCCATCCATCCATCCATCCATCCATCCGTCCGTCCATCCATCCATCCATCCATCCATCCATCCATCCATCCATCCATCTATCCATCCATCCATCCATCCATCCATCCAACCATCCGTCCGTCCATCCATCCATCCATCTATCCATCCATCCATCCATCCATTTATCCATCCATCCATCCATCCATCCATCCATCCATCCATCCATCCATCCGTCCATCCAACCATCCATCCATTTATCCATCCATCCATCCATCCGTCCGTCCAACCATCCATCCATTTATCCATCCATCCATCCATCCATCCGTCCGTCCATCCATCCATCCATTTATCCATCCATCCATCCATCCGTCCATCCATCCATCCATCCATCCATCCATCCATCCATCCATCCATCCATTTGTTCATCTAGCAAATGTTTCCTGAGTGTCTACCGTGCACCTGTTGTCTGTTAGTGAAACATATGGAGCAGATAATTACACACATGCTTATTTAGTCACAAGTGTAAGTCATGCTGTAAAGTCCATGATCAGAGAGAGTGTCATGGAAGGCTTCCCTGGGGGCAGTGATATTCAGCTGAGAACTGGAGGGTGAGGAGGAACTAGTAAGAAGAGGCCAGATATGGGGTAAATTTTCCAGGCAGGGGGAAAACACGGATGAGGACTTTACAGAGATGTGAGTACACAGTGAACAAGGGTGGACACTGGCCACATCATAAAGGGCCACTGGGACGTGGCCCTATAAGCAACAACATTTAAAGAGGTGGAGAGATATGAATGGGGCCACCTTTTTTTTTTTAAGATTTTATTTATTTATCTGACACACAGAGAGAGAGAGAGAGAGAGACAGCAAGAGAGGGAACAAAAGCAGGAACAGAGGGAGAGCGTGAGGGAGAAGCAATCTTCCCACGGAGCAGGGAGACCAATGCGGGGCTTGATCCCAGGACCCCAGGATCATGAACTGAGCTGAAGGCAGATGCTTAACGACTGAGCCACCCGGACTCCCCTTGGGCCGCCTTTTTAAAGGCTCACTCTATACTGTGGGCAGAAGGTGGTAGATGAGGGCAAGAGTGGAGGGATGGGAAACTATTAGGAAATGAATATGGCAGCCCAGGCAAGAGCTGTTAGAGGCTTGGCTTTGAGTAGTGTGCATGGAGGTAGAGAGCAGCAGTCATCCTCACTCTGGTGTCAGGGTTTATAGCTCTTCTACCATCTCCTACACATGGCAATATGTACCTTCATTGTACCTACTAATGCACACTTAGCAGAGGGAGCTACTGCAAAACTAACAGTAGCCCCCCTTGCACATCTTCACATCCACCCATAAAGCTAATGGGTTCCATTAGGGAGCATGGTTTGGCTTGAAATGAATGGAGAATCTCTGAATTGGTGGCTTATCTGACAATGACCTCAAATCCAGGACCAGGCCAAGGGGGCTCAGGGTCCCTGCAGTATCAGAAGGAAATAGAACTGACCCTGAAAAAGAAAGAGTTTGAGTTATCTCAACACTTAGGGAACCAGCCCAAGGGTAGGGGTCTGCTACTGATGGGCTTTGGGGATCGTATCGATGCTGCTTTCTAGGTTGATAAGAAAGAGAGGAAGCAAAACAAACCTTTTAGCATTCTTCCCTCCAGAGTCATGAGGAAACTCTGGCCTGTTATCAGAGGGAACAGGGAAGAGAGAGACTAGGTTTTGTTCATTTTTGAAGTTTATCTTCAAATTTTCCCCCTCCAGCAACAGGGCAAGTTCTCTATAATTGCTCCAAGTATGGAGATGGCTTGTAGAAACATATCGGGTGCCATATTGGCAGCCAAGAGATATAGTGTTGGTGACAATGGACCACAGAGGTGCAGCAGTGCCTCAAGAAGGGTGTTGACACTGGCAGTGATGTGTCAATGCCAAAAGTAGGGTCCTTGGAAAACATCTAATCAAGCTCCCAATTTGTACATTTAATGTGTTATTACACAACTGAACTGGCATCTGGAGATCAGGTGATGACCATCCCCACCCTTAATTAGAATTTCTCTGGCTCTGTATCAACTCTTTTAGCGGAAAGTAGACACCACCTTCTGTCCTGAGGCTTGGTTTCAGGACTCTCAGGGGTTGTGTTAATGTGTGTCTTGAGAAGCAGTTTCTTGGCTCCTTGTGTGGTTGGCATTTTCCATAGAATTGCTGTGTCATCAATGATGAGTGCTGATGGCATACTGTTGCACATCACCACCAATGTCCACACCCTTCACCCCAATACACTGCTGTCCTCCATGATTGGTGCCATCTATTGGCACCAACACTACATCCTTTGGCTGCCAAGATGGCACCTGATGTGTTTCTACCAACCATCTCCATGCCTATAGAAATTATAAAGAATTGCCCTGTGGCTTGTTTTGTTTTATAATCTCTTCATCCCGATACACAGTTACCAGAAACTGAGTCACAAGCTGAGGAGTAAGCCCTTTGCTGGACCTGAAACTACACCGTCCATACACAATGGCAGTTCTTGAGCCAAACTTGGGCACCATCAGTCTCTTCGTTTTTCCTCCATATCAGTTCAAATCTCCAGAGAAATAGAAGTCAAGGAGTTGGACACGAATAAGATTTACTGGGGGAAATTTCTCTGAAGAATGAAGGGAAGAAGGAGGAGTGTTGGCAGAGAGAGCCTTCAGGTCACAATGCAGTGACACCGTATGTAAGGAGACACCATATCCCAGGAGACACCAGTGTAAGGAGAGAGGGAAGGAAAGGGGACCAGGTAGGAAGAGCATTGAACTGTACCACATCTCTGACTCTGAGAGTCTTGGCTAGGTCACAGGAAGTGCCCGAATTAGTTAGATATTACTGTGTTTACAAATTACCCAACACTTAATGCCTTGAAATAACAACAAACTTTCCTCATCTCAGGGTTTCTGTGGGGTAGGAATTCTGGAGCAGCTTAGCCGGGTGGTTGTAGCTCACAGCCTCTCGTGAGGTCGCAGTCAAGATGTTGGCTGTGGTTCCTTAAAGACTTGATTTGGGCAGGAGATTGTAGTTTCAAGGTGGTTCGCTCACATGGCTGGCTGTTAGCAGGAGGCTATTCTCTTGCCAAATGGACATCTCCAAAGGACTGCTTCCCCCAGAGTGAACAATCCTAGGGAATATAACAAGATGTAAACTACAATGCCTTTTATCATCTTGGGAAGTCACATGCTATCAGTTCTGTGGACTCCTTCTGGATGCAAGATCAGCCCATTGTGGGGAGGGTCTGCATAGGGTGTGAATACCCAGTGTTTCTTGAGGGCCCAGTGGGGCTATCTTGGAGACTGGCTATCACACCTCACAAACAATGATTATCTGTTAGAGGACCCCACGGTGGGAGAAAATAGCCTGGTTCTAGAACACTTGCTGTGCCCAGCCATCATATGGGAGCAGCAGGGAGCGAAATGTGACTTTCATGTGAACGCTGTGGAGAACCCATGGAGGATTCATGAAAGATGGGGAAGAGGGAGGCACTGGGGGCTGATCACTCATTATGCTCCTCATGGTAGGTTCCCTGGAAGGGAGATCTGAGTGGTACACCCCCATGGCTGCCCAGCTCCCATTCCTTTATGTAAGCAGACCCTGAGGATATCCATTTATCAGCCCCCTTGTTCCAGGCTTCTCTGAGTTCAAGGATAAGTACATCTTCAGGTTGAGCTGGGAACAAGAGGAAGCACAGAGAGAGATGAAATAACCCAAGGTCTTCCCCAAGATGACAGAAACAGGGTTCCAGTGAAGGATTCTCCATTCCAAGCCCAGTGCTCTTTGCTTGGTGCCCTGAGATCCCCATAAATCCTGCCATCTGTGTGAGGGATGGGCTTGCAAGGGCATTCCTGGCTGCTAAATATGCCATTAGCTATGAGGCACATTCCTATTTTTACTCTTCTGGCTGCTACGGCAACAGATTCAACTCCCTAATTATGTTTTGCTTGGGCTAATGTAAAAATTAATTTTTGTTCCCTGAACAGCCATCAACCACTGGTAAGAGGAGATAACTGAGATTAATAAATTCACCCGACACCAGCGGAACCCACTAGCAGGAGCAAGGAGCTGTCACTTGTTATATACACGTTCTGTGCTATACTCTGTACATGATGCTTTCTTTCTCCCAACCCTGTGAGATAGATTTTAATGTTTCCCATTTTAAAGTTGAAAAAAAATGGAGGTTAAGCAACTTGTTCAGAATTACATGCAGAATAAGTGGCAAGAGAGAACTTAAGTCATATCTGTCGGAGTCCACATTTAGTTCTCTTTCTCCTAGGTGGGACTGCTTTCAGTTTTAATATTCACTTTGATTCCTAGTGGCAAATAGGAGATAGGAACAAGAGGGAACAGAAAGGAAAGGCACACAACTGTTCAGAAGGGTCTGGTCTGACCAGAAGGATCTGGTCTTGTTGGAGTTTCTGCTGTTCAGAGTGTAGTTCTTGGCTTTGGTTCTGCTGCCTAATTGTTTCAGGTCACAGGAGGGTATATGAATCTCAGGGGGAATGGATTCATATTGATTAAACTCACAAGAGACTGATGTATAAATCTGAATGACACTGTTCCCTTGCAAAGGAATGACCAGAATTTCCATGTCCATCCTCCAGGTCTTCCTCTTCCCAGAAGCTTCATCGGTTGGATTACTGAGCAGAAGGCTGCTTGGTAAGTATAGAATCAGAACCATAGTATCTGGGAGGTAGCTCTGAAGAACTCTACATCCAACTCGTGGATGACTCTTGGCCACCTCTCTTAAGTGATGGGAATGTTCTGGTGTCTCTCTTCTTTAAACATACCTAAGGAAGTACTGTTGTGTCTTGCTCATCACTTTTGTTTTACCAGACTTTTCCTGCTATCTTTCCTTTGAGGAAGTATATATATATTTTTTTCAAATGTTTTATTATAATTATAATTAGTTAGATCACAAATTTCTTTGCTATGCTGCCATATTTAATTTCAGGCCCTCTTCCTACCATTTTGGCTTGCAGATTCTCTGTCCCTGCTAGTATGGCTTCACAAATGTTTAACATTATGCATTATATGTGATTTTCCTTACGATGGTATGAGATAAGTCAATCTAGTGCCTAAGGGCCCCACCCTCTTCGAGAGTTATAGGCACTGCCTAAAACCCGCTCTGAGCTGAAGGCAAATCAGAGCCAAAGGAACCAGGTGTGGGGCCCTAACTTGAAAGTAGCCCATCTGTAGACTCATCAGGTATAAAAAAAGAACTAGACCAAATAGATTCTTCCCCTAAAGAATCTGATTTGAGAAACATAAGTAAAAAAAACCCCAGGTTGTTAGCAGAAAGAGTGTGCCATGAGAGGTCATGAAGCAGAAGGATGCCTCTTGTGTTAGTCTCCTAGGGCTACTGGAACAAAGTACCACACGCTGGGCCACTTAAACAACAGGAATTTATGGCCTCACAGCTCTGGAGCCTGGAAGTCTGAAGTCAAGGTGTCATTAGGGTTGGGTCCTCTGAGGGCTGTGAAGGACAATTTGTTCCCGGCTTCTCTCCCAGCATCTGGTAGCCCTAAGGCGTTCCCCGGCTTGTAGATGACATCCTCTGTGTGTCTTCACATTGTCTCTTTCTACATGCAGCTTTTTCTCTTTCCCCATTTTCCTTCTTTATATTGGGTTACGACACACCCTAATGACTTCGTTTTAACTTGCTTACCTTTACAGAGACCCTATTCTCAAATAAGGTTTACATTTTGGTAGGGGGCTTAGGATTTCAACTTCTCTTTCTGGGGGGGTGGGGAATGCAATGCAACCCATAGAGCCAAACCCACAAAACAAGGCCAGGAAGGATCCAAGTCAAGTTACTGTGGAGCCATGGGCTTCAATGAGGAGGCCCGTCGTGGGCTCACGATTGGGCCTGGCTGCCCCCCGCCCTGTCCCAGTGTGGCCTCACTGTGGTGGCCACAGCAGCTGTCATGGGAGAGGCCTCAACAGAGCCAAGAGAAGGGACAGCAAGGCACAGCTGGGAGAGAGGGACCCTGCAGAGTGCTGTGCCTATGGCCTTCGCGACATCATCCCCTTTCTTGCTTACGGTGACTAGTGATTGCATGTGGCCCACCTCTAGGACCTGGGGTCACCACAGTGACCTCTTAATGGTCACCAAACACACTGTCCAGGCATCGAGGCGAGGAATATACGTCCTGAGCAGGGAGTTAGATTACAGTCCCAAAGTACCCACTGCCGCACACTGGCTGGGGGACCCTGGGCTTCCGTCCCCTCATGTCAAATAAAGGCTCTTTCTAGCTATAAAATCCTATGATTTTTATTGTAATCAATCAATTAAACCCAAAGAGTCCCTCCAACAGAAAGCCTTAAAGACGCATTTTAGAAAACGCCCCGAGTGAGTAAATCATGTGTCCCTAGGTGAGTGTTTATTACCTAACTCCCTGGGAAGCAGACCAGAATTTCTTCCCAAATGTGAGCTTTACTTAAAGCTTAAGTTATTTCCTCCTAGTTCTGAGTCTTAGATAAATACACAAGAGTAATAACAAC
Source organism: Zalophus californianus (assembly GCF_009762305.2). Taxonomy (NCBI): domain Eukaryota; kingdom Metazoa; phylum Chordata; class Mammalia; order Carnivora; family Otariidae; genus Zalophus; species Zalophus californianus. The sequence continues at coordinate 102,648,744 of NC_045604.1, read as the reverse complement.
CCTTGCAGAAAGGTATTGAACGTCAGACAGTTCCAGAAGGCGAATATTATTTGTTCCAAGGAACCCATGTCACTGGGGCTTTTGATTCTGCGTGTAAGCTGCCAGAAAAGGCAATTACTGTTCTTTTTCTATTTTCGGTCTTGAAATACCTTAGAATTCTCTCTGTTGTGGGCCAACTGTCAGGAGGAGCACCTCAGCACCATTGTAGGAAAGGCTCCGTATTAGACTTCTTCAAAGAAATACAAACTCCGGGCGTGTCAGGCGGGCACAGGATAGCAGAAGGATGTCGGATACGCTTGCATCCTGCAGACCGTTACCAGTCACCTGCTGTGTGGTGGTGGTGGGGGGGGTGCTGGGATGCACAGCCCCTCCCTTCCAAGCCTTCACAGACTAAAGTGGGGACACCCGGGTAGTCAAATGTTCCCTGCTGTGTATGGTTTCTGTGAAGTACACGTCCAACAGCAGAGGGATGACTGAGTCCATTACAGCACGTCCACACAAGTGAATATCCTGCAGCCACAAATGCCATGTTAATAAGAATACTTAATATGGCTTGCTTTTTTACTCACCATTGAATGTTAAGTGAAAAAGGCAGGATACAATGTTCTATATATTTTTTTAAGATGTATTTGTTTATTTGAGATAGAGAGCTCTCACGTCTGCATGCACAAGGTGGGGGAGGGGTTGAGGGAGAGGGAGAGAGAATCTCAAGCAGACTGCTCGCTGAATGTGGAGCCGGCTGTGGGACTCGATCTCACCACCCTGAGATCATGACTTGAGGTGAAACCAAGAGTCGCAGGCTTAAATGACTGAGACACCCAGGTGTCCCAGATCTTACATTTTTTTATGTGAAATAGATAATATAGGAAAGAGTAGCTATACCATGTGCACAGTGTCAACAATAAAAATAAACCTAATTTCAGTGTGCCCACCTCCCTGCTTAGGATATAACACAGCGAAGATCTTTATGCTGTCCTTAATGGCAGGTCCTGCCCTACTCCTTAGAAGTAACTACGATTCTGACAGTTGTGTTAATAATTCTCTTGCTTATCTTTATTATTTTTTTTATGATGGCTTAAAAAACACAAAACAGGAGCTCTATCCTCTTAACAAATTTTTTTAATGTAGAGGACAGTACTGTTAACTAAAAGGACAATGTTGTACAGCAAATCTCTAGGTTAATAATTTTTATATATTTTAATAATTATTTAATATGTATTTATATTATTTATTTTAAAAATATAAATAACAATATTTATGTTATATATACTGAATATGTATATATACACACACACACACATATATATATATAATTTTGCTTCTATATCTTGGCTATTGTGAATAATGCAATGAACATGGAGTATAAATAACTCTTGGAGATGCTGATTTCAATTCTTTTGAATAACTACTCAGAAGTAGGGTTGCTGGGTGATATAGTCATTTTATTTTGATTTTTTTGAGGAACTTTCATACTTTTTTTCATAGCAGCTACACCATTTTACAATCCCATTACCAGTGCACAAGCTTTCAATTTGTATTTCTCTGAGGATTAGTGATGTTAAGTATCTTTTCATACACTTGTTGGCCATTTGAATGTCTTTGGAGAAATTACTTAAGTATCTTATCCATTTAGATTTTTTTATTTTATTTTAGAGAGAGAGAGTGCAAGCCAAGCTGGGGAGGGGCAGAGATACGGGAGCGTGGAGAGAAACCTCAAGCAGACTCACCACTGAGCATGGAACCCCATGCGGGGCTCAGTCCCACAACCCTGAGATTGTGACCTGAGTCGAAATCAGGAGTCAGCCACTTAACCAACCAAGCCACCTAGGCACCGCAGTACCTTGTCCATTTTTAAATCCAGTTATTTGGGAGTTTTGTTTTTGCTTTCTTTTGTTTTGTTTTGGCTATTGAGTTGTAAAAGTTCCTTATATGTTTCGCGTATTAAGATATGTGCTTTGCAAACATTTTTTTCCCATTTCGTAAGTTGCCTTTTCACTTTGTTGATGGTTTCCTTCCCTGTGCTGAAGCTTTTTAGCTTAATGCAGTCCCATCTGTCTATTTTTGCTTTTGTTGCCTGGGCTTTTGGTATCATACACAAGAAATCATTGCCCAGAGCAACGTCTTGAAGCTTTGCCCCAATATTTTCTTCTAGGAGTTTTACAGTTTCAGGTATATGTTTAAATCCTTAATTTTATCTTTATTCTTTCACATGTAAGTGTGTATCCCTAAATAAGGCATGCCAGGCTCTGAATGTTTATGTCTCCCTCAAAATTCCTATGTTGGAATCCTAACTTCTAGAGAGGATGGTCTTAGGAAGTAGGGCCTTTGAGATGTGTTTAAGTCACGAGGGTAGGGTCCTCATGAATGGGATTAGTGCCCTTACAAATGAAGCTCCAGGGAGATCCCTTGTCCTTTCTACAATATGAGGACACAATTAAAGGCCTCCTGCTGTGAGGCAGGAAGAGAGCCTTTACCATGCTGGCACCTTGATCTTGGACTTCCCAGTTCAGCACTGTGGGCATTAAATTTCTTTTGCTCCTAAGCCACTGAGCCTCTGGTATTTTGTTATAGCAGCCTGACCAGACTAAGACGATGCATTTCTTTTTTTGTCTGTTTTCAAATTTTTTTTATAAATGGCATCATCTTGTATATGTTCTATGGTTTACTCTCCCTTGTTCATTGTTATATTTCTGATATTCATCTGTGTTGAATGTGTGTAGCTGTGGTTGATTCATTAGTTCTGCTCTAAAATATTCATTTCACTCAGCCTACAATTCATGTGCCTGTTCCACTCTTAATGGATGTTTGAATGTTAAAAGTTTATGTTTTGCTAGTATAAATATTACTGTACATGACTTCTGGGACACCCACGCAAGAGTATCTCTGAGGCAAATAGTTACAAGTGGACATCCTGGGGCTTAGGATATGCACATGCTTATTCTTTTCTGGTTACATTAATTATGTTAGTCTAGACCACAGTAACAACTAGAAAGGAAAGTACCTATTTGCTCATTTCCTTATTCGTGGAACAGTTTAAGTGCATTCAGGATTAGTGGAAGGTTACCCTCCATAAGGTAATTCAGAGACCAAGACCTCTTCCATTTTATGGATGCTGTCCCTTTCATCTAGCTTGAGTAGTGGATTCTGAGATCATCCATCCAGTCTCCTATATTTTCTCCTAAAAGTTTTAAAGTTTTGCCTTTTTGCATATGAGGTTTTAATACATTATCTATCTATCATCTATCTATCTATCTATCTATCTATCTATCTATCTATCTATCTATCATCTATCATCTATCATCTTTTTAAATGGTCTGTGGTAAGGGTCCAGTTCTATTTTTATTCCACATTGATAAACAATTGTCTCTGCTTCACGTAATGAACAGTCTACGTTTTCTCACTGATCTGTAATTCCAGCCCCGATATGTAAGTTTTTCTGTATATGTATGGATCCTTTTCTGGGCTTTACATTACCTTCATGAGTCTAGTCGTCTATCTCTCTGCCAGTGCCACATTGTCTTAATTATTATAGACTTAAAATAAATATTAATTTTGCTATCTTTTCTTTCCCCCAGGAGTCTCCTACATTCTTTCCTCTTCTACTTATATTTTTTGAAACTGCTTATCAAGTCACAATGCTGGCGTCACTTTGAATATATGGATCAATTTTGGGGAGAATTAAAACCTTTATAATATCCTGTCCCCCTCCCTGACATGGTGATGTTCTTTACTTATGCCCCTTTAAATGCTTTTAAGTCTTGCCATTTGTTGTTGGTTTTATTCTTAGATACTGCGTCATCTGTATCACTGTTGTAAATGGTATCTTTGTTTCAACTTCATTTTCTAATTGTTTCTTGCTAGTATTTAGAAATTCAGGGGACCTCTGTAATGTTTACATACTCAAACAGTGCTAAATTACCTACTTGAAACTAACAATTTGTTTGTGAATTCTGTAGCAGTTTCTATGTAGATAATTTATACGTTGTGACCACTGGGTATTGTGTATCTTACTTTTCAATGTTTATATAGTTTTCTTGATTTGTTGCACTGCCTTGGATCCTTAATATGATGTTGACTAAATTGGTGCTAGTAGGTATCCTTGTTTTGTTCCTGATTTTAATGAGAAGACTTTGCATAGAATGTGTAAGATATTTACTGTGTATGTGTATGTGCATTTTCCACACAAAGAGGTGCTCTTCTTTTCCTAATTTGTTAAAAGATTCAGATATATTTTAATAAATTATTTAAAAAATTTTATATACATTTTTTGCTTCTCTAGGTCTTGTTCTCCTTTCACTTATTATCATTATAAATTTCATTAATAGAATTTTTATTAACTAGATTTATGAAATAAACCTGACTTAGTCATGATGTGCAGTCTTTTTCCATAGTGTTGGTATCACTTTGCTTATATTTTGATTAAAATTTTTGCATTTGTGTTGACAAATTTTTTTCTCATTTAATTCTTGCATTGTTAAGGTTCTGTTAGCTTCACAAATGAATTGCAGCATGCTTATTTTGCCTTATTCTCTAAAATAATTTGCATAAGATTAGAATTCTTTCTTCCTTGCATATTTTGTAAAGCTCATCAATAAAACTTTCTGAGCCTAATGCTACCTTTGTGAAAGATTTTAAACTGTAATTTCAGTTTATTTGAATAATTATAGGATCATTTTGATTTTATATTTCTTTTTGAGAAAGATTTTCAAAACTTTGTTTTAGGTATTTGCTCATTTTACTTAAGTCATCCATTAATTTTCTCAAATTTTTTTCTACAATGATTTGTCTTCCTCTGGGACTCCATGGACACAAATGTTAGATCGTTTGTTAGTGCTCCATGGGTTCTTGAGGCTCTGTTAATTTTTCTCCCCAATCATCTTTGTTTTTACTCTCTGTTCTCCAGATCAGATGATCTCATGGTCTTTCCCCATGTTCATTGACATTTTCCTCTGTTTTCTCCATTCTGCTTCTGAGTTTATCCAATGATTTTTTAAAATTGTGATTATTACATAAAATTTCCATTTGGTTCTTTTTAAAGATATTTTATTCTCTACTGAGATTTTCTACATTTCACTAGATTTTTAAAGAGTGTCTTTGTCTGATCATCTCAACATCTGTATAATTTCATTGTTAGTGTCCTTTGGTTGTCTTTTTTTCATTGTGAGATGTTCAGATTTTCCTATCTCTTAACGCTCAGAATTATTTTGGATTGTGTTCTAGACATCTTGGACATGAGATATGTGACTCTGAGTCTTACTGAATTCCTATCATATTAATTCTTTTAAAGCAGGTAAATGCCTGGTTAAGTTCAGACCACAAGTTCCTACCCACCTTCTGAGTACATAAATTCTTCCTTCTTTTTTTTTTTAAGATTTTATTTATTTGCTTGAGAGAGAATGAGAGCACAAGCAAGGGAAGAACCAGAGGAAGAGGGAGAAGCAGACTCCCTGCTGAGCAGGGTTCCCCACATGGGGCTTGATTCCAGGACCGTGGGGTCGTGACCTGAACCAAAGGCAAACATTTAATGGACTGAACCACCCAGGTGCCCCACGAGTGCATTAATTCTTTCTAATGTCAGTTCAGTATACAAAGCCCTTGCAAGTGTTATTCATATCTCTTCCACTGATGCATTACCCACGGGTCAGTCTGGGATCTGGGTGGTGTTCTAACACATAATTCAGTTCTCAAAGACTGTGTTATTTGTTTTAGCATCCTATCTATATATGTGCATCTTGTGTGTGAGTCCAGGAGTTGTACGTAATTTTATAGGATTGCTTCCTTGAGCTCCCTCCTCTCCATGATCTCCCCGACCCTTTCAGCTCCCAGGGGCCCCCTCTCTGATTCTCTGGCTAGAAATCTGGAGCTTTATTTTTCCCACTCCACTGCACACTTCCCATGATTGTGATTGCTTCCAGATCAAAACAGTAAGAGGAATATTCAGAGAAAAAGAACCATGGAGACTCCCTTCTCCCACCTCCATCTTGGTCAGAAGGAAGGGTAACCCTCTCTCAGAGTTTTAGTCTTCCCATGCCTTTATTTCAATGCTGTTAGTGACATTGGAGGATTGCCTGGGGACTGCAGTGTGAGATAGAAAACAGACAAAACAAAAGGGATCAGGACTCCTTGGAGAAATGGTTGGCTCTGGGGATGGAGCAGGGAATATATAAAATAAGTCTAGAGCACCTTATAGCACCAGAAATTCAGACATGGTCAGAAAACAAATGATGGGGTGTATATGTCAAAGGGGCACAGAGATGACTGAAATATGGGGCAATTTGAGAAAAAGAATTAAATTACATGCATTGGATTGAAATCCAAATGATAAAATAAATATCCATGAGTACATACTAATATATATGATTGAATGCATAAATAAGTATATCAGGAATAGAGGTTTTTCTCTTGGAGCATTTTGTATCTGTATCTTGCATGGAGTTCTGAATTTGGAACTACCTTTGAGTCCAGACTGGTAGATAAAGAGGGAAAAATTGGAAAACTCACAGCTAATTTGGTAATACTTTGCATTTTAGTGCCATTACATCATGCAATTATTTATCATAGTATTTATTTCATAACCTTTTTTCTAATTATAAAAATAACAAATGTTCCTCTGTTCACATCTAAAATTTTTTCCTAGATTTTTATTTATCTGAGAGAGAGAGAGAGAGAATGAGCAGGGGGAGTGACAGAGGCAGAGGGAGAAGCAGGGAGCCTGTTGTGGGGCTCGATCCTGGAACCCCGGGATCATGACCTGAGCCAAAGGCAGATGTTTAACACAATGAGCCACCCCAGTACCCCTGTTCACATTTTTAAAATATAACTGAGCATTAAGAAAAAAAAATAATAGCACCAGAAAGTAGCAAAAATTAAATCATTATTAATATTTGGCATATTTATTAGCATTAATTTAGTGGTTTGAGAAAAATTAAAATTATTGGGATGACTTTAACTTGAAGCCATTCAGGACAAAATATATATAATTAGGGAACCTAAAAATGCTGAAGAATAGATTTTAAACATTTCAAGTGTACAGAGTTTAAATGCAAGTTGGAGGTTAGAAACAATAGTGAAGCATGATTTGAGAAAAGTCATTAGTTTTTGAAGCTGGCTTCTTGCCTGCAGACAAATGGTAATCCACGAAGTGTTTTAGTGAAATGCCAAATCTAGATCCCCGGAATAATCTATAGATGGGTCAGAAACCCAGTCACAGAGCTAGGGCTCTAGATCTAGAACACCCTCAGGGGATATAGTAAATAAAATTCCTGTTCTGGAGAAGGAAGATCTTGAAAAAGTTGCTTGCATCTTTCTTAGCATCATGTTGAGTGACTGAAAAAAGAAAAGGTCTCTTGAGAATCTCTAATTAAAAATATATAATGAGGATTTGGGCCAGGATTCATATCATGTACATGTCCTGGAAAAATCCAGCTCAAAATCTTAGATTAGAGCAGATTCACATAGGTGAACTTCCCTGGGACCTGAAATAAGCAACCAGTGTCAAAGGAAACAAGCTACCGCTAGAGCAAGAGTCACCAGAAACAACAAACTGTAGGATCAGACCCACAAAAACTATGCATAGTGGAACTACTAACAACGCTATGGAAACGAAGTGTGTTTCATACATTTAATTGAATAAAATGGACCAAAAATGATGAAGGAACAAGGGAATGTGGAAACATTCAGGAAGAGTTCAAAAAGATTTCAAAAAGTCATGAGAATTTGAGAATATTGATGTTGAAAAAAGATGGACAAGTTGAACAGCATCTTGACGCAGATAACAAAAGAATTAGTGCACTGGAAGAGAGATCTGAAAATGCTACCATGAAATCGGCACAGAGAAAAGGGGTGGAAAATATGAGAAGTGAAGATATATGGAGAAAAGAAAAGGTCCAAATTGTGTAACTGGTAGTACATAAAAAGGGAATAGAGTGAATTGGTGAATTTCAGTATCCAAAGAAGTAATAGTTGAGAATATTATAGACTGGTAGAAGACATGAATATTTAACTTCAAAACACCCAATGAATCCCAGGAGTTACAAAGTATCCAGGGATCATAGAGCTTAAGTTGGTTTTTTTATTTATTTCCCTATTCCCCGAAATAATTATTTGAAGCTCAAGAGGAAATACACATATGATCTTTGCCCATCTTAGCGCAATGCCCAGCACATACCAACAGCTTGACAAATGCTTATTGACACTGAGGATGGGTATGTCAAATTTATTAGACTGTCAAATTTATTAGACCGTCATATATTGCAATATTTTCTGCGCCTGAATTTGAAATAAAAATATCTACTGTTTGACCTTAATGCATTCATCAGTTTAACAACTAGATGCTATTTCAACCCCAGTGCTCCAGTTAATTGAGGTGATAGTCTCATTGCCATAATGGAAAACTACTATAAGTACTCAAAAATATGCCTCATATGAGTTGAGGATTTTTCAAACTTTGATTTAATGTTTACACACACACACAAACACACACACACACCCCTTATGAAGTTAGATTTAATAAAGATTATTTTGGGTACCAGTAACAGAAGTATGCTTCAAATTACACTGAATGCAAAATTTAACATACGATTTATCGCAATGCAACATATCAGAAGATTATTTATGTGTTTAACAGAATTCAAGTAAGAATTTTATAAGAACTTCAAGAATCCCTTCCTTTTTAAAGCTCTTTCATCCCCTCCCTGCATTACATAAAATTGCACTACACATGCTAAATCTACCTTAGAACGCTTATTTCTGATCCAAACTGAGGAAAGAGAACTAAATCCCAAGTAGCTACTTATGAGATCTAAACACTGAAGGAACAGGTCTCTTCTTCAATTTTTTGTGTTTTTTTGAAAGCAAGATTTACTACTGCACAGTTGAGGAAAAAAATTCAAACACAATAAAAGTATTTATGATAATGGGTAAGAAAGCCATTAAGAATTTTATTAGGTAAGGATGACAAAATTAACTTTCCCTGTTTTCATTTTGGAATCACTGAACATTTGTGTTTCTATAATAAAAATAGCAATGAAAAGAAAATTGGACACAGAGCATTACCCTTTTCCCTCTGCAGGGTGGAGGAGGATGATTCCTTCTACCTTGAAAGAGGAGGGAGACCTACCATGGGTTTAATTAAAGAGGGCAATGCATGTTGAAAAAGAGCAAGGTTTAAGATAACAGCCTGCAACGTAATTCCCTGTGTTGCCTAGTAGTTACAGGTTCGGGCTTGGGTTCACAGCACCTATGTGATTTTTCAATACTGTCTCTGCCACTTGCTCATGGTACCAGGCATGGAACTCTAACTCTGCATCCTTCCCTTCTCCTTTTTGTGAAGTGGTGGTTCTAAGAGTATCTCACCATCTAAGAAAGACGAAGTTTAGAGAGAAGACATACAAAGAAAGAAAATGACCGCTGAAAGAAAAGAAGACAAAATATAATTCTTTTTCCCTTAACAAAACTAAGAATATTCCAAGGGTTTCAATTTATAGAGAGTCAAGCCTGGGGCAACCTAAATGGATGCTGAGTGCACGGAGCTCCTGCTCCTCCCACCTCTCTATTTATTATTGCTGATCTGCAGGTTCAACTTCATTATTTGTTACTTGTGTTTGACTAAAGGCAGGGAGAAACGTTCTGTACATGGCTTTCTGGGGGGGGGGCGGTGGTTTCTGTTGGAAGTGGAGAATTGGATTCCCTAAGCACACCCGGCCCTTAGCTTGGTCCCAGAAACAAGGGGACACACTAGAGAGATGGAAGGTGCGGTCTGAATCCAAAGGACCATCAGATACAGGACCTTGAGGGTCTTAAGACACAAGCAATGGTGCTGTAATTAGGAGGCTTCACAATACACAGACCACAGAAAACCACAGCCCCCAGCCGAGGAGGGTTCTGTGTCTAGTGGGGCAGGTGGAGGAACTCTTGCACACAGCAGGGTCTTTTACTTTTATGTTTGTTTGTTTTTTTTTTTTTTCAATGACTCACCAAGAACACATTTACTCCAGGGCAGTATTGCCTTTTAGTTTATTTCTAGAATATTCTATTGCAGTTGTTCCCATAAAGGAGCAAAGAAATTTTTATCTCTACAATTAAAAAAAAAAAATACTGCCATTCTAACTTTTCGGTATCAGCAAGTCAAGAACATGAATTAAGCCACTATTGAACTCCAGCAACCTTACAGGGAAATAAACAGAAAAGACAGAAAAAGAAAACGAAGGTCGGTGATGGGTTCTTGCCTTCCAGTACCTTCAGAATGGTGTTCCAGCCTCTAGACAACTCTTTCTCATTTGGACCAGTTTCTTAAGGCTCCTTTTTAGCAAACTCCAGTTGGGCTTTGATAATAACTCCAATCTTTGATCACTTACTATGAGCCAGGTGCTATTCTTAGTGCTTTGTACGTAGTCACATATTTAGACCTATTGGTGGGGTATAGTTACTGAACACCAAGAACTGGAGAGACCAAGTAACTTGCCCAGAGTCTCAAGTTACTAAGAAGTGGAACCAGGGTTTGCATCAGGATGTTGAGTATGCGTCTTATTTTGAACCACTCAAGAATTCTGACCAATGGATGGTGTCACGTGTTTGTGTCATGGCTCTCCCCTGCTCAAATATATTCAGTTGCTCCCCATGACTTATGATTTATCCTTTCCCAAATACTTAGCCAATTATTTTCGTCAGAGTTTAAAAGTGGTCACCTGGCCAGATCGGCCTGGCTTCCTCTGCCCAAAACTACTTAGTGAATCCCTGGTATGAAAATGTTAAGACTGGAGAGAAAACCATGAGAAACCCCTGGAAAAGCAAAGGGCTACTTTCAGCTGAGATTTTCTGTGTGCAGACAATCCCTTGGAATAAAGTAAATGTCCCTGAATCCATACCAATTAATGAATACATGAATGAATGAATGAATCCAATCAAACAGATAAGCCAATAAATGGAAATACATTCTTATAACAAAATTCCAATCAATAAAGAAGTGGAGCTGAGCCAAGCTCTTCTAAGGCAGTCGCCAGCCTTGGCAGGTGTGTTATGAGTTCAGGGTCCCCGTCCATGGCCAGTGCTTGCTCCAGGGCTCCCCCTTGGCTTTGCCAAGACTTTGTCAACACAAAGGGTTATGCCAATGGTTAGAATAGATGATTATTAATTATTTCGTTGCTAAAATTATCCCAGATTTGGTCATGAGGGGCTTCTTCAGCCTGTGTTCTCTGTTCTTCTGACATGTTCCTGCAGTATGTACACTTTTTTACCTTCTGGAATCACAAATCATTGTGGGCTCATCTTATTATTTTCCCTCCCCTGGTCCTGGAATGAACCATTTCTCCAAAGATCTCTGGTTCCTTATTCCGGACAACAGTACATGGAAACCAAGATCTGAATACCAGGTATGGAAAAAAGCTCTCTGTAAAATGTTGTGGAATAATAGAGGGAAAACAAACAAGCAAACAAACAAAAAAACCAAACAGACTAGGGCAGCATGATTGTAAAGATTAGCACAGTGCACTCACTAGACACCCAATAAGTGTCGTTAATGTACCAAATTCTTAAACCAAACATAATCAAGTGAGAGATGCTTAGTTCAAGTTGTATGGGTAGAATGACAACTGTCTTGGTTTGCCGGATATTTGAGGGGTTTCCCAGGACACTGGACTTTCAGTTAGAAACCAGGGAAACCCCCAGGGAACGTGGAATGAGTTGGTGACTTGAATATGGAATAGGGTTGGCTTGATGGTTACTGCTCTATATCAGCCTGACTGGCCCAGGGGTGCCCAGATTAAACGTTATTAAACATTATGTCTGGGGGTTGTCTGTGAGGGTGTTTCGGGGCAACATTAGCCATCCCCAATGAGTGGGCCTCATCCAATCTGTTGGGGTCCCAAATAGAACAAAAGGCAGAGAAACAAAGGAATTCAACCTTCTTTTATTCTGCCTCACTGTTGGGCTGGAACTTTTCATCTCATCTCTTGCCCTGGGACTGGGATTTATACCACTGGCTCTCCTGGGTCTCAGGCCTTTGGACTTGGATTGAACTGGACTTGGGTTTCCCTGGGTCTCTAGCTTGCAGAGGGCAGATTGTGGGACTTCTCAGCCTCTATAATCATGTGAGCCAATTCCTCATAATCAATCAATCAATCAGTCAATCACTGTTTTAGTCAGGATTCTGATAGCTAGATGATGGATGGATAGACAGGTAGATAGATGATAGATTGATGAAGAGCTAGCTAGCTAGAGTCAGAGTTCATAGATCTCCTGATTCTGTTTCTCTGGAGGTTCTCCAGAGAACCCTGACTAATATAGCTGGTTAGGGAAAGGGGCGATCAATGGAGTCTTCTGGGGGAGGGAAGAAGGCAGATCTCTGAGGCTTTTTTTTTTAAATTTTTTATTGTTATGTTAATCACCATACATTACATCATTAGTTCTTGATGTAGTGTTCCATGATTCATTGTTTGTGCATAACACCCAGTGCTCCACGCAGAACGTGCCCTCCTTAATACCCATCACCAGGCTAACGCATCCCCCCACCCCCTCCCCTCTAGAACCCTCAGTTTGTTTTTCAGACTCCATCGTCTCTCATGGTTCCCCCTCCGACTTACTCCCCTTCATTCTTCCCTTCCTGCTATCTTCTTCTTTCTTTTTTCTTAACATATATTGCATTATTTGTTTCAGAAGTACTGATCTGTGATTCAACAGTCTTGCACAATTCACAGCGCTCACCACAGCACATACCCTCCCCAATGTCTATCACCCAGCCACCCCATCCCTCCTATCCCCAACCACTCCAGCAACCCTGTTTGTTTCCCGAGGTTAAAAATTCCTCATATCAGCGAGGTCACATGATACATGTCTTTCTCTGATTGACTTATTTCACTCAGCATAACACCCATCAGTTCCATCCACGTCGTTGCAAATGGCAAGATCTCATTCCTTTTGATGGCTGCATAATATTCCATTGTGTATATATACCACATCTTCTTTATCCATTCATCTGTCGATGGACATCTTGTCTCCTTCCAGTTTGGCTATTGTGGACATTGCTGCTATAAACATTGGGGTGCACGTACCCCTTCGGATCCCTACATTTGTATCTTTGGGGTAAATACCCAGTAGTGCAATTGCTGCATCGTATGGCAGCTCTAGTTTCAACTGTTTGAGGAACCTCCATACTGTTTTCCAGAGTAGTTGCACCAGCTTGCATTCCCCCCAACAGTGTAGGAGGGTTCCCCTTTCTCCGCATCCCCGCCAACATCTGTTGTTTCCTGACTTGTTAATTCTAGCCATTCTGACGAGTGTGAGGTGGTATCTCATGGAGGTTTTGATTTGGATTTCCCTGATGCCGAGCGATGTTGAACACTTTTTCATGTGTCTGTTGGCCATTTGGATGTCTTCTTTGGAAAAATGTCTGTTCATGTCTTCTGCCCATTTCTTGATTGGATTATTTGTTCTTGGGGTGTTGAGTTTGTTAAGTTCTTTATAGATTTTGGATACTAGCCCTTTATCTGATATGTCATTTGCAAATATTTTCTCCCATCCTGTCGGTTGTCTTTTGGTTTTGTGGACTGTTTCTTTTGCTGTGCAAAAGCTTTTTATCTTGATGAAATCCCAATAGTTCATTTTTGCCCTGGCTTCGCTTGCCTTTGGCGATGCTTCTAGGAAGAAGTTGTTGCGGCTGAGGTCGAAGAGGTTGCTACCTGTGTTCTCCTTTAGGATTTGGATGGACTCCTGTCTCACGTTTAGGTCTTTCAACCATTTGGAGTCTATTTTTGTGTGTGGTGTAAGGAAATGGTCCAGTTTCATTCTTCTGCATGTGGCTGTCCAATTTTCCCAACGCCATTTGTTGAAGAGACTGTCTTTATTCCATTGGATATTCTTTCTTGCTTTGTCAAAGATGAGTTGACCATAGAGTTGAGGGTCCATTTCTGGGCTCTCGATTCTGTTCCATTGATCTATGTGTCTGTTTTTGTGCCAATACCATACTGTCTTGATGATGACAGCTTTGTAATATAGCTGGAAGTCTGGAATTGTGATGCCGCCAACTTTGCTTTTCTTTTTCAAGATTCCTCTGGCTATTCGGGGTCTCTTCTGGTTCCATACAAATTTTAGGATTATTTGTTCCATTTCTTTGAAAAAAGTGGATGGTATTTTGATGGGGATTGCATGGAATGTGTAGATTGCTCTAGGTAGCATTGACATCTTCACAATGTTTGTTCTTCCAATCCATGAGCAGGGAACGTTTTTCCATTTCTTTGTGTCTTCTTCAATTTCTTTCATGAGTATTTTATAGTTTTCTGAGTACAGATCCTTTGCCTCTCTGGTTAAATTTATTCCTAGGTATCTTATGGTTTTGGGTGCAATTGTAAATGGGATCGACTCCTTGATTGGTCTCTCTTCTGTCTTGTTGTTGGTGTATAGGAATGCCACTGATTTCTGTGCATTGATTTTATAGCCTGCTACTTGACTGAATTCCTGGATGAGTTCTAGCAGTTTTGGGGTGGAGTCTTTTGGGTTTTCCACATACAGTATCATATCATGCATATCTGCAAAGAGTGAGAGTTTGACTTCTTTGCCGATTTGGATGCTTTTGATTTCTTTTTGTTGTCTGATTGCTGTGGCTAGGACTTCTAATACTATGTTGAATAGCAGTGGTGATAGTGGACATCCCTGCCGCATTCCTGACCTTAGGGGAAAAGCTGAGTAGGGGAAAAGCTCTCAGCTTTTCCCCATTGAGAATGATATTCGCTGTAGGTTATTCATAGATGGCTTTTATGATATTGAGGTATGTACCCTCTATCCCTATACTCTGAAGAGTTTTGATCAAGAAAGGATGCTGTACTTTGTCAAATGCTTTTTCTGCATCTATTGAGAGGATCATATGACTCTTGTTCTTTCTTTTGTTAATGGATTGTATCACGTTGATTGATTTGCAGATGTTGAACCAACCTTGCAGCCCAGGGATAAATCCCACTTGATCATGGTGAATAATCCTTTTAATGTACTGTTGGATCCTATTGGCTAGTATTTTGGTGAGAATTTTTGCATCCATGTTCATCAAGGATATTGGTCCGTAATTCTCCTTTCTAATGGTGTCTTTGTCTGGTTTTGGGATCAAGGTAATGGTGGCCTCCTAAAATGAGTTTGGAAGTTTTCCTTCCATTTCTATTTTTTGGAACAGTTTCAGGAGAATAGGTATTAATTCTTCTTGAAATGTCTGATAGAATTCCCCTGGGAAGCCATCTGGCCCTGGGCTTTTGTTTCTTGGGAGATTTTTGATGACTGCTTCAATTTCCTTAGTGGTGATAGGTCTGTTCAGGTTTTCTCTTTCTTCCTGGTTCAGTTTTGGTAGTTGATACATCTCTAGGAATGCACCCATTTCTTCCAGGTTATCTAATTTGCTGGCATAGAGTTGCTCATACTATGTTCTTATAATTGTTTGTATTTCTTTGGTGT
The DNA here is from genome assembly GCF_009762305.2 of Zalophus californianus. Taxonomy (NCBI): domain Eukaryota; kingdom Metazoa; phylum Chordata; class Mammalia; order Carnivora; family Otariidae; genus Zalophus; species Zalophus californianus. The sequence goes on along the minus strand of NC_045604.1, from coordinate 102,633,315 downwards.
TGGTTGTGATCTCTCCTCTTTCATTCATGATTTTGTTGATTTGGGTCATTCTTTTTGATAAGTCTGGCCAGCGGTTTATCAATCTTGTTAATTCTTTCAAAGAACCAGCTCCTAGTTTCGTTGATCTGTTCTACTGTTCTTCTGGTTTCTAGTTCATTGATTTCTGCTCTGATCTTTATGATTTCTCTTCTCCTGCTGGGTTTAGGCTTTATTTCCTGTTCTTTCTCTAGCTCCTTTAGGTGTAGGGTTAGGTTGTGTATTTGAGACCTTTCTTGTTTCTTGAGAAAGGCTTGTATTGCTATATACTTTCCTCTCAGGATTGCCTTTGCTGTATCCCAAAGATTTTGAACAGTTGTGTTTCCATTTTCAATGGTTTCCATGAATTTTTTAAATTCTTCTTTAATTTCCTGGTTGACCCATTCATTCTTCAGTAGGGTGCTCTTTAGCCTCCATGTATTTGAGTTCTTTCCGACTTTCCTCTTGTGATTGAGTTCTAGTTTCAAAGCATTGTGGTCTGAAAATATGCAGGGAATGATCCCAATCTTTTGGTGTCGGTTGAGACCTGATTTGTGACCTAGGATGTGATCAATTCTGGAGAATGTTCCATGGGCACTAGAGAAGAATGTGTATTCCGTTGCTTTGGGATGGAATGTTCTGAATATGTCTGTGAAGTCCATTTGGTCCAGTGTGTCATTTAAAGTCTTTATTTCCTTGTTGATCTTTTGCTTAGATGATCTGTCCATTTCAGTCGGGGGTGTTAAAGTCCCCCACTATTACTGTATTGTTGTCAATGTGTTTCTTTGCTTTTGTTATTAATTGCCTTATAAAAGTGGCTGCTCCCATGTTAGGGGCATAGATATTTACAATTGTTAGATCTTCTTGTTGGATCTACCCTTTAAGTAAGATATAGTGTCCTTCTTCATCTCTTATTACAGTCTTTGTTTTAAAATCTAATTTGTCTGATATAAGGATTGCCACCCCAGCTTTCTTTTGGTGTCCATTAGCATGGTAAATGGTTTTCCACCCCCTCACTTTCAATCTGGGGGTGTCTTTGGGTCTAAAATGAGTCTCTTGCAGACAGCATATCAATGGGTCTTGTTTTTTAATCCAGTCTGATAGGCTGTGTCTTTTGATTGGGGCATTTAGCCCATTTACATTCAGGGTAACTATTGAAAGATATGAATTTAGTGCCATTGTATTGCCTGTAAGGTGACTGTGACTGTACATTGTCTGTGTTCCTTTCTGATCTATGCTGCTTTTAGGCTCTCTCTTTGCTTAGAGGACCCCTTTCAATATATCTTTTAGGGCTGGTTTGGTGTTTGCAAATTCCTTTAGTTTTTGTTTGTCCTGGAAGCTTTTTACCTCTCCTTCTATTTTCAATGACAGCCTTGCTGGATATAGTATTCTTGGCTGCATATTTTTCTCGTTTAGTGCTCTGAAGATCTCATGCCAGTCCTTTCTGGCCTGCCAGGTCTCTGTGGATAGGTCTGTTGCCAGTCTAATGTTTCTACCATTGTAGGTTACATATCTCTTCTCCCGAGCTGCTTTCCGGAATTTCTCTTTGTCTCTGAGACTCGTCAGTTTTACTATTAGATGTCGGGGTGTTGACCTATTTTTATTGATTTTGAGAGGGGTTCTCTGTGCCTCCTGGATTTTGATGCCTGTTTCCTTCCCCACAATAGGGAAGTTCTCTGCTATAATTTGCTCCAATATATCTTCTGCCCCTCTCTCTCTTTCTTCTTCTGGCATCCCAATTATTCTAATGTTGTTTCATCTTATCGTATTACTTATCTCTCAAATTCTGCCCTCGTGATCCTGTAGTTGTTTCTCTCTTTTTCTCAGCCTCTTTATTTTCCATCATTTGGTCTTCTATATTGCTGATTCTCTCTTGTGCCTCATTTATCCTAGCAGTTAGTGCCCCCATTTTTGATTGCACCTCATGAATAGCCTTTTTGATTTCGACTTGGTTAGATTTTAGTTCTTTCATTTCTCCAGAAAGGGTTTCTCTAATAACTTCCAGGCTTTTTTCAAGCCCAGCTAGTGTCTTTAAAGTCATGATTCTGAACTCTAGGTCCGACATCGTACTAATGTCAGTATTGAGTAGGTCCCTGGCAGACGGTACTACCTCTTGTTCTTTTTGCTGAGGTGATTTTTTTCGTCTTGTCATTTTGTCCAGAGGAGAACAGATAAATGAGAGAACAAAATGCTAACAGGTTAACAACGTCCCCAGCAAATATACTCTATACAAATCAGAAAAGACCTGAAACCAGGGGAAAAGAAAGGGAAAGAAAGAAAAAAGATAGAGAAAAAAAGAAAAAGAAAAAGATAAAAACAAACAAAAACAGAACAAAACAAAAAAACCAATATGATCAAATATGATCAGGCTAGTGCATAGATCAGTGCCACACACTAGATTTTGGGTGTATTTTGGTCTGTTGGAAGAAAGTGCCTTCTAAAATTTTAAAGGAAGAAAGACTTATATATGTACAAAATAAGGGTTGATACAATGAAGGGATAGAAGATGACTGTAAAGATGAAACTTATAAAAGGTTTTATAAACGGAATTGATAAGAAGTTGTTTGAAGGAAGAAAGAAGAAGATTTCAAAAAAAAAAGAAAAGAAAAAAAATGGGAGAGACTGTGATCAGGCAGGAGACTAGAACAAAGCCATACACTAGTGATTTAGGGTATATTTTGATCTGTTAGAAGAAACTGTATCTCAAAATTTTAAAGAGAGAACAACTTATATATATATGCCAAAAATAAGGGTAACTACTATGAAGGGATAAAATATGACTCTAAAAATGAAAAATAAAAAATGTTTTTTTAAAAAAGGGATTGATAAGATGTTGATTGAAAAAGGGAAAAAGAGAAATTAAAAAAAAACAGTTAAAAAAATTAACTTTGAAGAACTAATGAATCATGGTAAAAAAAGCCATGAATTCTATGTGCAGTATTCCCCTAGCGCTGGAGTTCTCCCGTTCTCCTTGATCGGTAAACTTGGTCTTGGCTTGCTGGCTGTTCGCGCTGATCTTCTGGGGGAGGGGCCTGTTGCCGTGGTTCCCAAACGTCTTTGCCGGAGGCAGAATTGCCCCGCCCTTGTTGGTCCGGGCTAAGCAAGCTGTTCGGGTTTGCTCTCAGGAGCTTTTGTTCCCTGCAAGCTCTTGGCACAGGTTTGGAGGATCAGGGTGAAAATGGCGGCCTCCCAATCTCTGCCCGGAGGAGCTGAGAACTTGGGGCCCCGGTCCTCAGTGCGCCCCCAGAGAAAAGCAGTCAATCACTCCCGTGTCCCCGATCTCTGGCCGCTCTCCGTGCTCACTCGGCCTGTGACCGAGCGTTTCTATCTCTGGCCCCGACCCCGTGTGGAGTCTCCAAACCCAGCAGATCCCTGCGGTGCGTTCCCGCGCTGCTCCTCCCGGGGGAGGAAGGGGAGTCTCCCTGGATCTGCTGCTTGTTGGGTCCCTGCTGGAGGAGCAGTGGCCTGACTGGGCCGCGGATCACAGTTTATGGCAACCCCGAGCTGAGAGCCCGCGCCTCGGCTCCGTCCCTGCAGCCGGCTTCCCCGCTCCGATCCCTGGGAGCTCTGCCGCACTCAGGCACCCCCGGTCTTTCTGTGACCCCGAGGGTCCTGAGACCACACTGTCCCATGAGGGTTCCACCCCCCGCTTAGCCACTGGAACGATGTCCCCCAGCGGAGCCGACTTCTAACAGTTCCGATTTTGTGCTCCGCGGCTCTAGCACTTGCCAGAATCGTCCGCCGGAGGCCCCTCCCGAATATCGCCTCGGATTCACTTCTCCGCACGTCCTACCTTCCAGTAAGCGGTCGCTTTTCTGTTCAGAGAGTTGTTGCTACTCTCCTCTTCGATCTCCTGTTGAGTTCGTAGGTGTTCAGAATGGTTTGATCCCTATTCAGCTGAATTCTTGAGACCAGACGAAATCCATGTCTCCTACTCCTCCGCCATCTTGCTCCGCCCCCAGAACGTGCCCTCTTTAATACCCATCACCAGGGTAACCCATCCCCCCACCCCCCTCCCCTCTAGAACCCTCAGTTTTTTTTTAATTTTTTTATTGTTATGTTAATCACCATATATTACATCATTAGTTTTTGATGCAGTGTTCCATGATTCATTGTTTGTTCATAACACCCAGTGCTCCATGCAGAACGTGCCCTCCTCAATACCCATCACCAGGCTAACCCATCCCCCTACCCCCCTCCCCTCTAGAACCCTCAGTTTGTTTTTCAGAGTCCATCATCTCTCATGGTTCGTCTCCCCCTCTAACATACTCCCCTTTTCTTCCTCTCCTGTTATCTTCTTCTTTTTCTTTTTTCTTAAAATATGTTGCATTATTTGTTTCAGAAGTACAGATCTGTGATTCAACAGTCTTGCACAATTCACAGCGCTCACCGTAGCACTTACCCTCCCCAATGTCTATCACCCAGCCACCCCATCCCTCCCACCCCCAACCAGTCCAGTAACACTCAGTTTGTTTCCTGAGATTAAGAATTCCTCATATCAGTGAGGTCATGTGATACATGTCTTTCTCTGATTGACTTATTTCACTCAGCATAACACCCTCCAGTTCCATCCACGTCGTTGCAAATGGCAAGATCTCATTCCTTTTGATGGCTGCATAATATTCCATTGTGTATATATACCACATCTTCTTTATCCATTCATCTGTCGATGGGCATCTTGGCTCTTTCCACAGTTTGGCTATGGTGGACATTGCTGCTATAAACATTGGGGTACACGTACCCCTTTGGGTCCCTACATTTGTATCTTTGTGGTAAATACCCAGTAGTGCAATTGCTGGATCGAACGGTAGCTCTAATTTCAACTGTTTGAGGAACCTCCATACTGTTTTCCAGAGGGGTTGCACCAGCTTGCATTCCCACCAACAGTGTAGGAGGGTAGAACCCTCAGTTTGTTTTTAAGAGTCCATCATCTCTCATGGTTCATCTCCCCCTCTGACTTACTCCCCTTCATTATTCTTTTTTTTTTTTAATTTATTTATTTGACAGAGAGAGACACAGTGAGAAGGGAACACAAGCAGGGGGAGTGGGAGAGGGAGAAGCAGGCTTCCCGCAGAGCAGGGAGCCTGATGCGGGGCTTGATCCCAGCACCCTGGGATCATGACCTGAGCCAAAAGCAGACGCCCAACAACTGAGCCACCCAGGTGCCCCACACGTCAACTATTCTCAATGCCAAAGTCCTATGTAACTAAGCTATCTAATTAAAAATGCTAGGGTTCAACTGCTTTTTAAGGAAGACAAGGAAATGTGTGCTTTCTGGCTTTTTTCTTCTTCTCTCTGCCCAGGCACAGTAAATCTGAAAGCCTGCAAATGCCCTCCCCTGCCACCTTCCCACTCTCCTGCCCTGCCACTCTAACATCCTACTTCAGTTAATCTGAGAATCTGCAAACTGCTCTGTTCAACTTCTTCCATTTAATTCTTTATTCAAGGTCTTTTTTGATCTGTTGCCAAGGACTCTATTTTAAGTGCAACTCAAATGTCCGCAGACCTCATCAACAATTGAATTGTAAATGAGGTCCCATGGGCACCACTATTATTAGTAAATTGCCCTTCTTCCCCCAACCTGCACCTCAAAGATCCTGTCTCCCTTTTCCTCGGTTATTCCATCCCAAAGAATTCCTTTCTATCTCTCTGGTAGGCAGAATAATGGCCCCTGACGATGTCCATGTCTTAATCCCCAGAACCTGGGAATATGTTATCTTAAATGGAAAAAGAGATTTTGCAGATGTAATTCAAGTTAAGAACCTTAAAATGGGGAAGTTATTCTGGATTATCCAGGTGGCTCAGCCTCACCACCTGAGTCCTTTCAAGAAACGTTCCCAACTGAAGTCAAAGGCAGAAATGTAGGTGTGTCGGGGCACCTGGGTGGCTCAGCCAGTTAAGCATCTGACTTTTGATTCTGGCTCAGATCATGATCTTAGGGTTGTAAGATCAAGACCTGCATCAGGCACCACACTCAGCAAGGTGTCTGCTTGAGATCTCTCTCCCTCTCCCTCTGCCCAGCCCCTTGCTTACACTCTCTCTAAATAAATAAATGGAATCTAAAAAGAAGAAAGAAAGAAAGAAAGAAAGAAAGAAAGAAAGAAAGAAAGAGAGAGAGAGAGAGAGAGAGAGAGAGAGAGAGAAAGAAAGAAAGAAAGAAAGAAAGAAAGAAAGAAAGAAAGAAAGAAAGAAAGAAAGAAAGAAAGAAAGAAAGAAGAAAGAAAGAAACAGAGGTGTGACTATGGAAGAATGGTCAGAGAGGTGCAACGTTGCTGACTCTGAGGATGGAGGAAGAGAGCCATGAGCTGGGCCATGCCAGTGGCCCTAGAGGCTGGAGAAAGCAAGGAAACAGAGTCTCTCCTGGAGCCTTTACAAAGGAACATGGCCCAGTTGACACCTTGATTTTAGCCCAATGAGACCTGAGTCAGACTTCTGACTCTCACAGAACCATAAAATTATCCATTTGAATTCTTTCAAGCCACTAAATGTGTGGTATTTGTTGCTGCAACACTAGGAAACTGATGAAGCCACCCGGGCACCCCAATAAGGTGTTATTTCTAAGTATTTGTTCAAGATACTCTCCAGAAGGCCCATGGCATGGACCAGGACCCTCCAGCTCCCTGCTTCTACTTACCAGGTGATGTCTTCAAACTGGTGCCTTAAACTTTCTGGGCTTTCCTTGCTTCCCAGGTAAGATGGAAACCAAGACTTCCTGCTTATCCAAATGCTCATATTTAGGCTTCCTCGTGATGCGTGCCCAGATGCATCCAGTTCTCTTAGCTGCAATACCTTCTGTCAAGCCAGACAGGGCTTGCTGCTCATCAGCCCCATGAACAGCATGCATTTCCACTCCGATGCCCTGGAAATGCCTTTCCCATGGATCTATGCACTCCTATATTCCACACATGCTTCAGCGTACTTCCAAAGTGACAAATGTCACATGGTGGGCTGTGGATCTGTGTGGGTTGAGGAGCTTGTTAAAAATTCAGTCAGTTTTCATATTTATCTTGGCTTGTACTTTCTGCCAGGCCCCCTGAGCCTCAGTAACCCAGGATTGCATGGAGAGCTTACACACACACACACACACACACACACACACACACACACACATACACACATACATATGTGTATATAAATACATATCTACACACACATATATATCGCATATCTGTATATATCTTGCATATCTGTCAGTCTCCCCATCACTTATTCTATTTTTTTAAGATTTTATTAATTTTTTGAGGGAGAGCACGAGTGGGGAGGAGAGGCAGAGGGAGAGGGAGAAGCAGACACCTTGCTGAGCAGGGAGTCCAACGCGGGGCTCTATCCCAGGACCCTGGGATCATGACCTGAGCCAAAGGCAGACGCTTAACTGACCGAGTCACCCAGGCGCCCTTCTCCATCATTTATTCCTTGCAGCAAGACTTTGTGCCATTTTTCTCTTACTGCTCTCAATAGCACTCTGAGGCGGGAGCAATTATTACCTCTGCCTTTCAGAAGAGACTGAGATCCAGAAAGCCTACACAGCTCACCCCATTTTCCTTCTTAGAGGCTAACCTACTGGAACCCCAGGGCCACGTGTCTTGTAAATATCTTCTCCAGAGTGCCTAGCACAGTGTCTGCTTGATAAATGAATGGACACCCATGTTAAATAAAGAAGCCAGCCCTATGGTGGCTACTGTCTATCTCTTAGGCCTATTGCTGGTTTCTTTGGGGTCCACACGTGCAATCTCAGGGCTTCATTTCTAGGCTGCTGCCTTATATGCCATTTGAGGAATAATTTAGAAGTGTGACTGGAAGATAAAACGTCAGTCTGACTCTGGGTTAACCAGGGTTCCTAATTAAGCCATGAGGTACAGTGCTTACAGCTAAATACAGTGTGGCTTTAGTGATAACTCAGCTGATAGTCTGGGGCCTCTGCTGTCTCCTTCCCTGCATTTCCCTGATGAGTGTAGAAATCCCTATGGAATCATGGGCTCCATCTCTTTAATGAGGCTTTAAAACACACAGGGAAATTATATCGACAGATAAAAGTGGCTCTCCTGCATATGTACCTCCTAAAGGTTTCTCCTCCCTGGAGTGAGGTAAATACCATTTGATAGACCTTGGAGTTGAATTTCATGTGAGTTGACCACGCCACATGATTGAGTTAATTTTCCAAGTAACAAGGGAGTAGTAAAAGCAGTTTCTGTCTTCCTTGATCTGATGGGTGACAGAAATGGAAATATTCTTTTTTTTTTTTTTTTTAGAAAAGAGTAGAGTGCGATGGGAGAGCTTGGCCTTCATAGTCATGGACCCGGTACTAATCCTCGCATGGTCAATGATTACTAAGCCCCTACTATGTTGTTACAACAATGATAAAGGAGCCAGGTTTAGAGGTTACAGCAATGACGAAGGAGCTTCGAGAAAATTCCACCACCATGTAGAAAGTGCTGAGGTGGATAAGTGTATAAGAGGATGTCCAACCCTGATGGGCCAGACACTTGTCTGTCAGTACTCGGCACCATTTCCAACACCTTTCACGCTCTGCTTAGTATTACAGGTGCTGATAGCAAGGAAACGTGTGTCTTCTAGTCCCTTGTCAATAGGATTCTGGTTTACATTCTGTTCTGAGAACTCACACGCAAGATTTGGAAGAAGGAAGAGGAGTGGAAGCCATTTTCATAGCAGCAGGTAGAACCATGGGTTTAAGTAGACATGCGAATTCACACAGAAACACCTGTCGGTGGTACCTCAGGCAGTTTGGCAGTAGCTGTGAGTCCCGACCTAAGAGATAGTCAGTGCTATCATTTTTCTTCGAAAGGGAATGGTGGACCTTACAGGTGGAAATGGTCTTCCATGCTTTTGCTCCTTTAGCACTTGCTAATGTTGCTTGGGGAAGACTAAGGCTCTGCATTTTGGAGATTCTGATAAATATGAGTACCTTGCCCTCCCTCCACCCCCACCGCCCGCCTAATTTTACTGAAAGCAAGTGTATCCCCCTTCCTCCCCTGAGGAGGCTGGTGTCCCCTTGTTTAAAGACCGTGCAATGACTTTACCTGAGATGCAGTTACCTTGCAAAGAACCATTCTCAAGAAGACCCTCAAGAGTCACCCTGGCTACCCCTCACTGTCTCCAGACCATAACCGGATGAGATCCCGGCATAGCCTGGAGAGATCTCTACAAGGTCTCACTTGGGTGGAGCCAGTTTAAATACGAAAGCCATAATGATATTTTGTTGGCATTGGTAGAAGCCCAAAGAACATGAGTGGGCGTGTGTTACGAGAAGTATAGATCAGGAAAGTATCTATCTGAAACCTGGGAATATTTTTCTTTTGGGCAAGACTCCTAGTAATTCCATTCTAAACGGGATATGTGAATGGGCGAGGACAGTAAATACAGGCAGGACAGCATCACAGGGAGGAGAGTTCATCACCGCATCAGACAGACATGATAGCTGCAAAGGAATCATAGAGTAGATGGTTGAAGAAGGCAGTTCTGGACACCCACCGTGGTCTCCAAGGCTGTTGCAAACAAACAAGTGTAAAATACATACACAAGTTCTTCCTTGCTTTGCTATTTAAATATTTGCTTATAATTATTGCTGTGTGATTTCTCCTCTTCTCTTACTACCTTATTAAGGAACATTGGTGGTACTTAAACTAAATATTTATTCTCTAGGGTAAAAGGTGTGGAAAAATGAATAGAAGAAGAACCAACAATCAGCCAAAGATGGATACAGTGTCTGATGGGACCAGAGCCTTCCCTTTTGAGCAGGGAGTGGGTAGGCTTTTTGGCACAATGTAGAGCTGTAGCTTGTTATATTGTTGTCTTATGCATTTCTGCTGATTAAACATCAGAAATGTAGGTACAGAAAAGAAGTCAAAGGGGCAGACTGTGCCAGATGTTGCTCACCTGGAATTCAGCACCATGAGGTTTTGCACCAGCATCTGGGCAGACCCTCGTCATTTACCTGTCCCTGTGCCACACACAACTGAAAGACAATTTTGGCGTCTGTATTTTCCTGATTTGGGTGGTCGGATTCCCTAAAACTAGGGGTCACCTTGAGATCTGGTAGTGGACTTCCCTGACTTTTTTCCTCTCATCTACCTACAGCTTCATAAACCCTGCTTTCCTGTATGAAGTCTCTTTTAATGCCTGAGCCCTGTTTGAAACACCAGTTTAGGAGATCCAGCAAAGTGATGGGAAGTTCAGGTGAAGCACGGAATGATAGAGTCTACAAAGCCTGACGACGAGAATGTGAGGGAAGTAGGGGAAGGTAGCAGTGGGCACTGTACTCACTGCACCCTAGAATTTTCCAGGGATCCCATAAATAATTCTAGCTCACCCCTACAGTAAGAGCTTGGGTTCTAGAGAACAGCTCTTGGCTTGGGTCCTAGCTCTTATTCTTATTGTTAACCCTGTAGGATTATGGATATGAAAAGTCTCTTTACAGAGGCCCCAGTGTCCTAATAATATGTGAATAATAAATTCCTAGGCCATAGCTTTATTGAGAATACAAAAGACAATCTACAAAAAGGCTCAATGCTGAGGACAAAGTAAATCTTTAGTGTGTTTAGCTTCTATTATTTCATTTTAATGTATCTGAGGAAATGGAGCCTCAGAAAGAGAAAATGTACCTGCAATCCTAACTACATCTGATAGAGCCAGAACTCCAAAATCTGTGCTCATTCCTCTATATAATGCAACGATCCACCTAGCAAATATGTGATAATAGACAGGCTCAGAGACTATATGTTTTGCTGAGGTACCAAGCAACCTCCTCCGTATCTCATGGTTTATAAGGCTGAATATTTGTCAGGGGTCTGTAGGTTGTCTGTGGTTCTGTTGGCTGGGTGCCTTTTTGTTTGTTTGTTTTTTTGTAAATATGGCACATCCACCTGAAGGAACAGTAGCTCTCTCTTGAATGCAGGATCTCAAGAATCCTGAAAGATATGTGCAATGCTTCTTAAAGCCTCTTCTTGGAACCTCCACACTGTCACTTCTGCCTATATTCCTTTGGTCAAAGCAAGGCCGAGGTCCAAGCCCACATGGATGGGGTGGGAAAGTGAGCTTCTTCCACAGGGCTGGAGGGGGAAAAGGATGAGTATTTGCTAAGCAATAATTCAATCTACCACCATGTTACAAACCAGAGTTTTGTAATGCTTCTTGCCTTCTCCCTAGTTTTCTTAGGTTTCCTCACTGTGCAGGATTATCTGTTTTTAACTTGGCATCACCACACCCACCTTACACAGTATTTTTTGCACTGCCAGAGAGAAACCTGGAGATGTATTTCTCAGACTCTCTACCTTTATGTGGTTCCACATTAGAGGAAAGACAGGGCAAATAAGTGAAATTTGGAAGGCAAAAAAGAGAAGCCATTATTTATTATTATTATCATTATCATTATTATTATTATTGATGGCAGTTGCACATAGCCACATGAGCAGATGGCCAATATGAAGTTAGTAGGGCCTTCTGGGCAAGGTCCTAGAAGTCACCCATCCTGATATCATAGGCAGCTGACATCAGCAGTGTCAGCTTCCTGAGTTCGAACTTCCTGAGATTTGCTGTGGGTTCCAGGTGAGCTCTCTTGTTAATTACCTCCTTCTCGAAGCTTCACTAACAATCATTCTTACAGCCCTTCCAATGATTATGTAGGCTTTTAATGCCCTCTGTTAAAGCACTTTCTACTTGGAATGCCTAGAGTGGCTTCTCTTTTCTCAATGGAATTCTGATTTACACATTTTATATTTTATAAAAATTCTGGATATCCTCCCTTGTAATAAAAATGACCAGGTTTTGCCACCTCTGGGTTCTGAAGATCAAGGCAAGAATCAGCAGGTAAGGTTTGCCTGGTGCATTTTTAAACTGAGAACAAAACGTGAAGGAGATCCTAATTCGGGTCTATACGAAATCAATGGCAAAACGATGTTTTGAGAAATACTAAACAGATATTTGGTAGAGTGAACTACATATATTTTTCTCTCAGTATTTACATAGAACGAACCACAAAGAATGAGTCACAAAGAATGAACCACAAAGAATGAGTCACAAAGAACCACAGAACTCCAGTTCATCCTCCATGAGAACGAATGGTAAGACCCAACTAGTATGGCTAAAAGTCTAATTCTGTTCAGAGCTCACTAGTTCTGAGAGATCTCATGCGTTCAACAGTTGACTCACCTGCTCTGTACATCAGCTCCAGATCCTGTCTTATGCATCTCAGAAGGTTCTAGCAAATGCATATAGTGAGCTTGCAGTCTGTAACCACTGAGGTTTCTGCTTTGTTTCATGTTGAAGGGAGCTCGGGTGCACAGAATGGATTAATCATAATCCTTGATTCATGGCACACTCATCCTCAGTCCATGCCCAGGGCTCCTTGTCATTTAATTATTTATCTGTCAATTAGCGCATCTTAATAATGCAATCAACATCCGTGAGCCCATCACTCTTAGATCCTGTGGAAGCTCTCCATTCTTCAGTATGCTCTGCAAAACGCTGGCAGAATTTTAGCAAATATAGCTATGTGATTTTTTTCAGGGTCTCTTTAATTTCATCACCAGATCTATACCTTGGGCTGCATTTTCTTTCTAATCTATGAAAATAAGGAATAGACATTTTAAACCCCTTTTGGCAGAAGAATAATATCCTTCTGGGAGTCCAAACTATAAATGGACCCATTTTCAGCAAAAATACAAATGCCCTGGCATTTCTGCTTCTCATTGTTAAAGCATCTCTTTGGCAATACCAGATTGGGACATTTCTACATGATCAGTGTGGTACAGGTTAAAGCCTTGGGAACTCTGTTTTGGATTAGTAGAGAAATGAAACTTTAGAGGAAATATTTGCTTTTTAATAGTCGATACCCCCCAAATAATAAATGAATAAAAAATTGAATACTGTTTAAATATTTTTTAAATGAGGTTACATTTAATAAACTTTAATCAAGGAAATTATATATCAAAGGGCCCAACAAAATATAAATTTAAAAAACATGCAAACAATTATCTCACTACTCAATTGCAAAATTTAACTTTTTTTAAAGCATGGATTGGAACCAATCATTAAATCTAGAAATCTACATTTAAATATGCTAATTTGCTTACAAGCAAATTTAACAAAAAGCATATTATGTAAACAATGAAATGAAACAAAACAAGATCTGGGAATTCTAAAATAAGTGGAGAAAAAAGCAAATGAAAGAATGGGATAAGTCGAAATCTGAATTAAAAAGTACATTTTCTGAAATGATTGCCATGTAACCAAAAGGTGTTCTCTAACCTGAATGGGAACCAAAATGCTCATTCTTTAAGATTTATTTAGTCATTTCTAAAAGAGGTGACTGTTTTCCATTACAGAGGGCCAGTTAGCGTGAGAAGTCTCATAACTTACTTTGATTTGAATTCAACATAAGATAGATGATAGATAGACAGATAGAGGATAGATGGATAGATTCTCTGTTGGGTGCAGAGCAACTGGAAAGGAGTCTGAGAAATCTTGGAAAAATCTACTCTGTGACTTTTCCTCCAAATTCAGGAGATCTGTCCCACCCCCCAGGGAGAAATAACTAACCATCTTTTACCATATCTATGGTAGAGCAGAAATTTATCCTGTGGTGGACTGAATATAATGAGGACCTCAAAGAAAACCATGCATTTGCCACTAGTACCACAAATCAAACACATTAGTGGGTGGGTGATCTTTGTCCTTACAGCCACACCTACACCTTCTCCAGCCACAGCTCATAACCAGAGATTTATACCTCACTACATCCGTGAGGTAATTTGGAGTTCACCTCATCCAACCCTCTAGGCAGCGAAGGGAAGTTTGCATTCAGGACCCCCTTTACTGAACAAAGAATCAACCCCTTTCCTTTTGTTTTCTCTCACATTCATGTCTGTGACGTAAATACTCCTTTTCTACTTTTATAGATATAAAACTGAGGATCGGAGATTATGTGATGTATCTACAGCTATGCAGTGACTGAATGATGGAGCCAAAGAGATAAATATGAATCTTTCTCTAAAGTTCTCATTTTTTTTTCTTTTTTTTTTTTTTTTTTTTTGTGCAACACTAGAGGACAAATCATGTTATCCTCCCAGATACTCAACTCTTCCATGGATGGACAGTGGTCAACCTCAGAAGGCAGCCCAACTCTTCCCCGGCCAAGTGAAATTATTAGAAGAATCTTTCTGTCACCTTCACCCATTAGTTTGCCCTTGGAAGCAAAAGCAAAAAAAGTAATGTACCTTTCTTCTATGTGACAGTCCTTCAAGTATCTGAAGGGCACTCTGGGTCTGATGTCACCAAGGCCCCACAGGTGGCCAAGGTTGCCACCACAAAGGATTTCCCATGACAGCTGGACACATGAAGCCCCTGCGCTTGAATCAATCATGACTCCATAGCGTGACTTCCAGAAACATGAAGTTCTTTCTCTAGATGTTGGTCACGGGTCAAAGAAGGTGAAAGAAATCCTCCCTGAAGTCTCTCTGTGATCAATCCTGGAGAGGCAATGGGGGAGCTTTTCTTATTTTTAACAGTGAGTCTGCAGGGGTGATTATTGCTCTGAAGACAGGCTACTGTCTAACCGAAGTCCTAGGAAAGGAAGCCCAAACCAGTAAAATAGCATCTCTGGGTCAATCCTGGGCATTTTTTTTTTCACTGTTGTGTTTCTGTGCCAACATTTGCAGCACATTCAATGTGTACTTATTTATCACCTACTGTTAGATGAATGCTATTCCAGGGATGGAGCTAAACAAAATTTCTGCCCAAAATTCATGCTAAAGAAATGTAAATTAAAAATAAGATTCCTGGGAAGTGTGTAAAATTCAAAATGGTTGGTTAGAGAAGGTGTCTCTGAAGTGACATTTAATTAGACACACAGGAGATGAGGGAGTGAACCATGGGACTATGTGGAGAAGAGAGAACATTCAGCGGAGGGGCCAGGGGATGGGAGGAAGCCTGTGAGGCCGGAGTTAAATCAACAAGGAGGCATATGGTCCAGATGAGGTCAGGGTGGTGTTGGGGGCCAGATGGTGTGGAGCAGTGGTTTACAAAGTGTAGTCCATGGATCCTGGGCATCCTCAGACACTTTCAGAAGATCCAAGAAAGCAAAAAAAAAAAAAGTTTTATAATACTACTGAGATATTATTTATCTTTTTTTCTATTCTTCTCTCATTAACATACAATGGAATTTTCTGGATACTACACAGTGTGCGACATTGCAACAGAATGAATACAGAAGCACATAAGAGAACCCAGGTCTCTTCCACAATCCAGACATTAAAGCATTTTGCAAAAATGTACTATAGTGTTACTCCTACTGCTGATTTTCTTTTGTTTTGGAAAACGCAGTTATTTTTCATAAAAATGTTATTTATGATAATAGGTAAGGGTTTATTATGATTATTTTTCAATGAATTAATGCATGTTTTTTAAAGTTCTCAATTTTAATTTCTACTCTGGCATATATTGATAGGTACAATGCACATAAATAAAACTTTTTTTGGAGTTCTCAATGACTTTTTAAGAGTTTAAAGGGGTCCTGAGACCACATGGTTGAGAACCACCGGTGGAGGGCATGAGAGGCTAGTTTGGTGATTTTTGTCTTTTGACACTGGGTGGCTTTGAGCAGGGGAGTCATGAGAAGGTCTCACTCCCAGCTCACAGGGTCAGTCTGACTGATGACTGGGAAGAGGTTGAAGTGGGCGGCAGGGGGAGAGAAAGGGGAAAAACAAGAAGGCCAGTTAGGAGGTGCCCACAGTGGTCCAGCGAGTGGTGCTGGTGCCTTGGACCAGCTGGAAAGCAGGGGATGGGGGGTTGGGGGGTGAGAAACAGCCTTAATTCTGGATTTATTTTTAATAATGAGCCAACAAGTGTCTTTGTTGAGAGAGTAACTGTGGAATGTGGAAATAAAATGGAAATCCAGGGATCTTCTACGGTTTCTGTTGGTTGTTTTTTGAGGAAAGAAGGGTCATTAACTGGGATTTCCCATAGGATTCCTTACCACATAATCCAGGATGCAAAGACTTTGCTTTTAGTATCCTCACGTCTTGCCTCAGAAAGAATGTAGAAAGTTCACGAACATGAGGAGTGGCTGTTGCCTACAGGAAGAATGAGCCGAGGGCTCAGGAGTGGGATTTACTCAGCCATGCTAACTTGGTTTTGCCACCCTGGAGGAAAATAAGAGTAAGCATTAAAGACATGTTCAGGGTTTTCTTGTGTGCTCAGACCCTGTCTACCCCTGTGGGGGCCAAGGCAGGGAGACATGTCACAGCTCTGGAGTGTGCCTTGCAGGGCTGGGGGCACTGGGGGCTGCCCTGGCCCCGGGGGACATCCCTTGCACCCCCACGGATCCTTTTCTCATGAGCATGCCTCCAGACTTCTTCAGCTCAGGCTTTTGTGACTCTGAATGTCTCTGTCTGTAGCAACGTTGCATCAGGGGACAAGAAGCATGTGCAGCCTCAGTGGAATCATGTCTGTGGAGCACGTGGGCTTACACGCCTGTGACACCACCAGCCCAGAACTCCGGCCCCCTTTTCCCTCCCGCTGGTCCATGAGCAGGCAGAGATGAGAGAGAGAGTGCTGGGGCTGCATGCTGGAGCAGAGATGGGTTCCTGTCCCATGCCCTCCACTTACTGATGCTACAGCACAAGCTGCTTGCTGTAGAATGCCCTCTCTCCCTCCCTCTCTCCTATCCATCTCTGTCTCTGCTGTGTCTCTGTCTCTATCTCTTTTGTGGCATGAGATTAAAAAATGGCTGGTGTCCATTGTCCAAATAGAGCAATAGCTTTATTTTCTGTTCGATCAGAAAACCAGGTTAAATATTTACACTGCCTTAAGACAATTCCTCTCCCCCTCCTCCCCCCTTCTTTCTTTTCCTCCTCCTCCTTTCCCCTTCTCCTTCTTCTCCTTCCCCTTCCCCTCCTCCTCTTTCACCCTCCTTCTCCTTTCTACTATTATCATTATTTTTTCCATTGCAGTGAAACCTAAGGCAATGAAACTTCACCTTTGCTCACTCATTGCCATCATTTGGCTCACTGAATTGGGTTTGGAACATGTATCAGTCATCAGTCAGGCTTCTCCAGAGGAACAGAATACACACAGTTGACCCTTGAACAACAGGAGATTTTGGGGCACCAACCCTCTGCACAGTTGAAAATCTGTGTATAACTTTTGATTCCCGCAAAACTTACTGGAAGCCTTAAGGATAACATAAACAGGCCATGAACACATATTTTGTATGTTATATGTATTCTATATCATATTCTTACAATAAAGTAAGTTAGAGAGAAGGAAATGTTATTAAGAAAATTATAAGGGAGAGAAAATACATGTACAGTGCTATACTGTATTTATTGAAAAAAATCTATATGTAAGTGGACCCACGCAGTTCTAACCCGTGTTGTTCAAGGGTCAACTGTATAGATAGATAGATAGATAGATAGATAGATAGATAGATAGATAGATAGATAGATAAATGGACAGTTGGATGGATAGATGGGTCTATTGGATGGATGGATGGATGGATGGATGGATGGATGGATGGATGGGAAGATAGATAGATAGATAAATGGACAGTTGGATGGATAGATGGGTCTATTGGATGGATGGATGGATGGATGGATGGATGGATGGATGGATGGATGGGAAGATAGATAGATAGATAGATAAATGGACAGTTGGATGGATAGATGGGTCTATTGGATGGATGGATGGATGGATGGATGGATGGATGGGAAGATAGATAGATAGATAGATAAATGGACAGTTGGATGGATAGATGGGTCTATTGGATGGATGGATGGATGGATGGATGGATGGATGGATGGATGGGAAGATAGATAGATAGATAGATAGACAGATAGATAAATGGACAGTTGGATGGATAGATGGGTCTATTGGATGGATGGATGGATGGATGGATGGATGGATGGATGGATGGATGGGAAGATAGATAGACAGATAGATAAATGGACAGTTGGATGGATAGATGGGTCTATTGGATGGATGGATGGATGGATGGATGGATGGATGGATGGATGGATGGGAAGATAGATAGATAGATAGATAAATGGACAGTTGGATGGATAGATGGGTCTATTGGATGGATGGATGGATGGATGGATGGATGGATGGATGGATGGATGGATGGGAAGATAGATAGATAGATAGATAGATAGATAGATAGATAGATAGATAGATAGATAGATAGATAGATAGATAAATGGACAGTTGGATGGATAGTTGGGTCTATTGGATGGATGGATGGATGGATGGATGGATGGATGGATGGATGGATGGATGGATGAATGGGAAGATAGATAGATAGATAGATAGATAGATAGATAGATAGATAGATAGATAGATAGATAAATGGACAGTTGGATGGATAGATGGGTCTATTGGATGGATGGATGGATGGATGGATGGATGGATAGATAGATGATAGATAGATGTCCACCTATATATATATATATATATATCCTTATATATCCATATATTCTCTATATATCCACACCCATATATATATAGGTATACATATGTAGACTAGTTTTGGACCAAACAATTGGGTACCATAGCCAGTTGGCATGGAAAATTATTAACCATCACAGAACAACAAAATGGCCAAGTCTTGGGGAAGAAGGTCATGTTTTACTGCCAACAAAGCAACAACAGGAGACAGTAAGAAGCAGCTGTCAAAGAGGGCCTCTGAGTTAAATGGGTTTGGGGACAGAAATGGAAAGAGAGGCCATCCCATAATATGCACCCCTGGAAAGATGATCTGCATTCTGGACCAGAGACAGGAGGAGTTTATAGGACCTTTTCCCCCCACAGGTACCAAATCATTTCACAGACTCAAGCCACCCACCATGCAGTTTGGGTCCATTTCAATGTGTAGGCAGCCCACTGGGAAAACATCTTGCAAAGTTGCTGGATGGTATCAGTTGTGAGGTTGCACAAAGAAAGAGATAGAGTTCCAGCCACCCCCCATCCCATGGACCGAAAATAGTTTACCGGCCAGTTACTAAAAGAGTGAGCTGAGCTTCCACAGATTGGTTCCTAACAGACCCTCTTACCCTGCCTCTTATGTGTCCCTAATCACCACTCCTGATGCTTATTTAGTGTTTTACATCCCTAGTTATACCCAAACAGCTACATAGGAAATTGGGTCAGAGTCATACTAGATCTCTTCCTCCCCTCCCTTATCCTTCTATGGAGTTAGGGTGTATCTTCACTGTAGTGAATCCCCTGGAAGCAACTTCTTAACTTCAACTCACAGCTTTGTATAATAATCACACCTACCCTAGCCCCCCACCTTGGGAGAGATCAGGCAGTTGAATTTTGTGCTCTTGATGGCATATAGTACATGGTCAACAGAGGCTTGGTGTTATCATGATAGTTGTCTGGGTATTGGTATGATATGGGGCTGGGAATCAGTTAGAATCCAGAAATTAAGACAATTTAGTTTCCCAAGTCAGTAAGTGGGAGGGATGACCCCAGAGCGATGGTCAGGCCAGGGAGCCAAATCCTAAGTACCAAGAATCTGCAAACACAGCCGGGAGAATGGAAAACAAGATGATGTCCAGGCAGCGGCAGGTTTTCAAAGAAATAATCCTGAGTGTGAACCTACAGGTCAGGGACAAGGAAATCCTGGCAGGTGGCGGAAGCAGAAAACAGAGTGACATTAAGACACCAACTAAAGACATCTGCCTTAGTCTGGACTGCTTCCTAGGGGCACCCCGTGTCACTTCTTATTTCTTGATGTCCTAAAAGGAACACATGGTACTTGACAGGAAGAAATGATTCATTAAAAGGGCCCAAGACAGAGCAAGTTTATTGGACTTTTAGTCAAGACAAAAGCTCATCCCAAAGGTTTCCAAGTGCCCCTTTCACAGACATTTCCGTTTCTAGAAAATGAAGGTTCCTGACACAAGGTAGCCCTTTCTGCCCACTTCAGAGTTCTGAAAACACGACCCCCAAACCACACATAAAATAGCAGTGACCTTTGGCTATTAATTGTGATAATGATGCATCTATCTCTTGGGACATGTGAGCACTTCAAGTTGAAGTTTGCAAACAGTCCTGTCTGGGACACTGTCATGGGCAACGGTGAGAAGAAGCTGTGGGACTGGAGAAGTCCTAATAGTCAAGAAACAGACATTAGAGGTGCCTCTGGAGAATTCTCAGACATTCTGTGGGCAACTGGAGGGGGCTGGATTTCTCCTGAGTAAGATGGGAGTTGAGCTAGAACAATATTTTTGTACAGATGTTAGGTTTTTTAGAATTTTATTTTAGGAGACTTTAATATGTACAGAAACACTATGATTAACACTTTACATTAGGGTGTGATGCAATTATTACAGATAGTGAACCAATATCAATACATTATTAACTAAAGTCCATGCTTTGTCCAGATTTCCATAGCTTTTAACTTAATGTCCTTCTATTCCAAGATACCATCCAAGATGCCAAATTACATTCAGTTGTCATGTCTCCTTAGGCTCCTTATGGTTATGGCAGTTTCTCAGACTCTGCTTGTCTTTGACGACCTTGATGACTTTGAGGAGTCCTGTAAAATATATTGCAGGCTGGCCCTTTATTGGAATTTGTCTGATGTTGTTCTTGTGATTACACTGGGGTTATGAGCTTGGGGGAGGAAAATCACAGAGGTAAAGTGCCATTTCCTTCACATCAAATCAAGGGTACATACTATCAACATTATTTATGACGACTGATGATGACCATGATCACCTGGCCAAAGTAGTGTTTGTCAGGTATTCTCTACTGTAAAGTTACTTTTTTCCCCCCTTTCCACACTGTGCTCTTTGGAAAGAAGTCCTTATACACAGTCCAGGCTTAAGGAATAGGGGGTCAAGCTCCTCCTTGGTAGCTGAGTAGCTACATAAATTATCTGGAATTTTTCTGCATGGAAAATTGTCTCTTCTCCCCCATTTATTTGCTTATTCAATTACTTATATTAGCTTGGGCTCATGGATATTTCTTTTATACTTTGGATTATACTATTGGGAATAGTATTTGGGAATACTTTTTTTTTTTTTTTGTGGCTCACATTGTTCCAGTGTGAGCCATTGAGAGCTCTTTCAGTTGACCCCTGTGTTTTTCTGAAATATCCCCACCATTGAGCATTTTTGTTTTTGTTTTTTGTTGTAGGGATGTGGTATTTCCTCACTATTTGTCATCACAAGACACTCCGGGCTCATCTCCCATATTTCCTGCCCCAGGCCTAGTTTCAGCCACTTTTCCAAAGAGCCTCGTTTTTTAAACTGGGGAATGGTATTAAAAACCAAGATTTGGATGATAGGTGTGCTCACTGCTACTGGGGTGTGGTTGCTTCTTGACCTTCTTCCTGACTTTGGGCCAACACAACAAGGAAATATATGTGTGTTGTGATGAATTGATGAATATATACATGTTGTGATATGTTTCTAGATGTAACCATCTTTATATTAATGTAAACATAACTTCTTACTGATATCTCCAATTCTAATTCATTACCACACTGATTATTCTAGCCTCCTTCCCTTGCTGATCTGTAAATTTCTACTCCAACAGTGAGAAATCTGACTCACACTATCCTCCATCCCTTTGCTTCATTGTTCATTTCAAACATCAATGGACAACAATAACAGAATTGTTAACTCATATCTCTGTGGTATGCATTTGTGGATATACACTGATCATCTCGATTATAGAGCTTATGTACAATTTCCTTTGTCATTAATGTTACATACTTCGTTCATTTCCAAAGTTATGTGGGTCAGCATATTTTCTCCCCACCCACTTCGGTGAGGTGGTTTTATGCATTTATAATACATTTAGATTACTTGTTGCATTCTATATTCTATCTGGGATCCTCTGTACTCCTAAATTATCTTTTTAATGTACGTACTCTAAGGCTCATATTTTGTGCAGTAAAGTTCTATGGGTTTTGAAAAATGCCTAGTGTCTTGCATTTGGCAATTACAGTATTATACTGAATGTTTTCACAACCCTAAAAGAATCCCCTATGTTTCAATTCCCTGTGTAGGGTCAACCCTCTCTCACCCCTGGAACCCTAGCCACTGACAACCACTGTTCTGTTTCTAATCTCTATAGTTTTGTCTTTTTCAGAATGTCATGCAATTGTAATCATATTATGTAATTTTAACAGATTAGCTTCTTTCACTTAGCAATATGCAGTTAATATTTATCCATGTGTCTTTGTGTCTTGATAGCTCATTTCTTTCTATCACTGAAATATATTGCATTGTATGGGTATACCAGTTTATCCATTCACCTACTGAAGGACATGCACATATAATTTGTAATATTTTGTTAGATTTATCCCTAGTATTATGCCTAAGTATTTCACTTTGGGGGGAGCTATTGCAAATAGTAATTTTATTCCAAATTCCTATTGTTCATGCTGGAAAACAGAAACACAATTGACTTTTGTGTATTAACCTTGTAACCTTGGGACACTCACTTACTAGTTCAGGAGGTTTTTGTGGATTCTTTTGTATTTTCTGCATGTACAATCACATCATCTGTGAATAAAGGCAGTTTTATTTCTTCTTGCCTAATCTATCTGTCTCTCTGTATATATTATTTATATATATTATGTTATTATGTATGTTTTAATATATGCAACAATAAATATAAGAGATATATTCCTTTTCTTGTTTTATTGCATTGGGCTACAACTTCCAGTACAATGTCGACTAAGAGTGGTGAGAAGGGTCATTCTTGCCTTGTTCCCAATCTTAGGGAGAAAGCGTTCAGTTTGTCACCATTAACTATGATGTCAACCATAGGTTCTTCATAGACGTTCTTTATCAAATTGAAATTCCCTCTATTCCTAGTTTGGCAAAACTTATTTCTTATCATGAATATGTGTTATATTTTGTCAAAAATATCTAAAAGCTTTTCTGAATCAATTGATATGATCAAATGATATTTCGTCTCTAACCTGTTGATGTGGTGTATTATATTGATTAATTTTCAAATATTCAGGCTTGCATACCTGGAATAAATCCCACTTGGTCATGGGTATAATTCTTTTTATACATTATTGAATTTGCTAAAATTTTGTGGGTTATTTTTACATCTACGCTCATTAGAGATGTAGGTCTGTGGTTTACCTTTCTTGTACTGTTTTTATCTTGTGCTATTATTAGGGGAATGCTTGTCTCATAGAATGAATTAGCTAGTATTCCTTCCTATTTCTGCAAGAGATTGTGAAATATTTGCTTCATTTCTTCTTTAAATAATTGTGAGAATTTATTGGAGAAACCATCTGGACTTGGTGATTTATTTTTTTGGAAGATCTTTAATATTGACTCAATTTATTGAACAGATTATTTACTTCTTCTTGTATGAGTTTTGGTTGCTTGCGTCTTTGAAGGAACTGGTTTATCTATGTTGTCAAATTCGTAGGCATAGAATTATTCATAGTATTCTTTCATTATCCTTTTAGCATCTACAGGACCAGCAAGGATGACCCTTCTTCATTTCTGATGCTGCTAATTTGTGTCTTCTCTCTTTTCTTTTTACCAGACTGACTAGAGGTTTACCAATTTTATTGACCTTTTCAAAGAATCAGTTTCTGATTTTATTGACTTTCTTTGTTGCTTTCCTATTTTCAATTTCATTGATTTCTGCTCTAACTTTTTAAATTTCTTTTCTTCTGCTTGCTGTAGGCTTAGACTGCCTTCTTTCTCTAGTTTACTAAGGTGGAAAGCTTGTTATTGGTTTTAGATCTTTCTCATTTTCTAATGTATGCATTTAATGCTATAAACTTCCCTTTAAAGCACTATTTTTGCTGCAACCCACAGATTTTAATTATCTTTTTTATTTAGCTCAAAATATTTTTAATTTGGCTTGAGACTTCTTTTATGACGCATGTGCTATTTACAAGTGTGTTATTAATTTTCAAATATTTGGAGATTTTCCAGTTCTTTTTCTCTTGTTGAATTCTAATTTAATTTCACTGTAGTCTGAGAATATAGGGGTTTTATTTTTAAAAATTTCTTGGTGTGTTTTATGGCCCAGAATATGGTCTATCTTGAGGAATGTTTCATGTTAGCTTCAAAGCAGCATGCATTTTGCTCTTTTTGGATAGAGTGTTCTATAAATGTCAATTGGATCAATTGATTGGTAATTCAGGGCAAATATATACTTCTGACTTTTCTGCCCACTTGATATATCAATTCCTGAAGAGGTGTGTTGAAGTTTCCAACTGTAATGTGTTTTTCAATTTCTCCTTGAAGCTTCAATTTTCGCCTTACCAATTTTGATGCTCTGTTGGTAGATATATATACATTTAGAATTGTTTTTGAAGAATGTAGTGTTTTATTATTATGTAGTGCCCCTCGTTGCCCCTGATAGTTTCTCTTTTTCTGATGTCTGCTTTGTCTGAATCTAATATAGCTACTCTGGCTTTCTTTAGATTAGTATTAACATGGTCTATTCTTCTTCACTACTCTACTTTTAACCTACTTGCGTCTTTGTGTTTTAAATGCATTTCTTACAGACAAAATATAGTTGGCTATACTTTTTATTAATTGAGTGCTGTTTTGACCATGCTTTTCCCTCTAGGCTGGTACAATTTGATATAGATATGTTAACTCACAAAATTGCATAAGATAATGTCATTATTTCCATCTTATACATAAGGAGATGGAGGTGAGGCTTCGAACATTTAATTGGGTCAGAAAAAGGATATAAATCTAGGTATTTCATCTCTAACAAGGAAGGCACATAACATAGTGGTTAATAGTACCTGTCTTTGTCACTTGCTATGCATGTGATCCTCTTTTAAATGTCATTTTCCTCAGCCTTAAAATGAGGATGATGGTAACAAGCTGGCCTTAAATTAAGTTAAATGCACTTAAAGCAATGAAACATTTAGAACAGTATGTTGCACTGGTTATTAAAAGAAACAAGAGAAAGAAAAATAAAGCCTTAAGTTTTTCCTGGTTCAACATCTGCCTTTGAATCTGTCTTTATCTGAGCCTGAAGAATATGAATAGAATCCATTTCCTAAATTTATTGAGTAGGTTAAATGAAATATTACCTTGAAACACATGCTAAGGACATGAGTAGCAGATGAGTGCTCAGCAAATATTGTCTCTGGCTATAAAAATGCTTATCAATGTGATTTCCCATATTTCACTCTTATGAATATTCCTGAAATAACCATTCTTCCACACGTATTATTGTGTGAGAATAGTTTGTCTGTGGACTGAAATTAGAGAAGTGTCAAAAGCAGGGATGTTGAAATTTTCAAAAGAAATTTTGCACAAATTTCCCCCTAAGAATTTTATCCTTTTAAACCCCTTGCAGACAATGTTTGAGAATGCCAGTTAACTGCACACCTCCACCAACACAGGGCATTATTAACCTTTCTCATTTTTGTGTCATATAAAAGTCGTGCTTTAATTTGTGTGTCTTTTATTTGTGTGTGTGCTTCTTTTTTTATTATGTTCAGTTGGCCAACATATAGTACATCATTAGTTTTTGATGTAGTGTCCAAGGATTCATTAGTTGCATATAACACCCAGTGCCCATCACAACAGGTGCCCTCCTTAATGCCCATCGCCCGGTTACCCCATCCCCCCACCCCTCTCCCTTCTGTAACCCCTCAGTTTGTTTCCCGGAGTCCAGAGTCTCTCATAGTTTGTCTCTCTCTCTGATTTCCTCCCCTTCAGTTTTCCCTCCCTTCCCCTGTGGTCCTCCATGTGTGTCTTTATTTATTAGTGAGATTAAGCATATGTATATGTCCTTTGTTTTATTCATGTTGTGTACCCACTTTTTTCTTTAGATTTCTTTGAGCATTTGTTATATCCCAGGCATGATTCTGGGCAGCGGAAATATGCTGGTTACCAGAACAGACAGGACTTCTGCTCTTGCCAACCGAGGTTGTTTCCTGGTTTTGTTTATATTGATTTGTAAAGGCTCCCTGTGTATGTAGGAAACATCCTTTGTCTATGATGTGTTACCAATTTGGGGGAGAATGGCATTTTTAAGGCAGAGGCTGATACAGGACATCTTTTCAGAACATAATAAAATATAAATTCTCAGGAGGAGCAGAGGGGGTATTTCCAGACTGGAGGCAGCAGTGACAATGGACTATTAATGATTTTCCTGATTCCCCAGTGAGAATCAGATGTTAAGCTCCTTAACACATTCTTGCTAAGAGCTGGTAGGGTTGGGAGAGGCAAGGTAATCCTAGAATCCTGAGTAAATGCCCTAGGTACAGCAATTCTTTTTCCTTTCCTTTCTTTCCTTCCCTTCCCTCTTTTCTCCCTCCCCTTTCTTTTCTTTTTCTTTTCTTTTCTCTGTTTTCTTTCCTCTTCTCTTCTCACTAATTAAACAACTCTTAGTGGTATGGCCTGACAATAGAAACTCAGGCCTAAATCCAGAAGTCAAAATTGAAGGAAATTAACTAGTGTGCCCTAATGATAGAGTCATTTGGGTAGTAGATTGGAAATCAGTAGCTTTCATCTGAGTATGGAGCTCTTTTATCTGGGAGGACAATTTGTATCTCATCTGAGCCAGTGACTTAGAACCAAACAGGCAGGTCACCAAGACCTCGTGCTAATGCAGTCACCACCAGTCAGGTCAGAAGTGCCAGGGGTGAGCATCCTGCCTCGGATGGCTCAGGAGTCAGTTGAGCTGAGGTCCCTGGGGACAGCCACAAGCACTTCTTGGGTCTTCTCTGTGAGATGGGGCAACCACCTCCACTGTGAGAAGTCAGGTAAGGATCCAGAAGACCAGAGCACAGCCTAGGAGACTTGGAAGGAGAGGGTGTTAGGGAAGTCTCCCCCCAACACACACACACATGCAGCTATCTTCCACTTCCCAGGGATGTACCCTGCTCAGTACCTTTCTCTGTGACTCTGAAACAGCCTTCTTTAAATTGCAGATATCCTGAGAGGATCAGTCCATCCTTTAACTGTTTATCATCAGACCGCACCTTGAAAGGTGCATGAAAGGAGACTCACCATCTCCGAGATGACTATTCCCACCTCAAAGGGCTACACTGGGAACTTTGTCGCAATTACATTCCACGTGATTTCTATGTTGGACATTTGGGAAATTTAGTACAATATTGAAACAAGTAGTGTTTCTCCTGCTCATACTGTACTGAGTACTCTTAGCACAGAGTTACGTAAAGAAGTCTGTTCACTGGAAAATACGACAGAACACAAATAAGATATTACAACAGAATAATGGCCCCCAAATGTTCTCTACATATGTGCTTCTCAGGTGTATGACATACTTTTCTGATTTTCAATTCAATAGCAGATATCATTTATTTAGCTTACATTATGTACATAAACAAGTTATACATTTGGCTTATACTATGTACATATAATATATATTTTATATATATATACTCACACACTATGTTTATGTATGTTATATATGGTTATATATGTAATGATTAATCTTTGCAAACAACCATTTATATTTCTTATATTATATTATCATACTATATATTATGTAGAGACATACATAATCAATCTTCATAAAAAATACAAGATTTATTATACTCATTCTGTAAGTAAAAAAATTGAGTTTCAGCAAGGATTGATAGCTTGCTGCATGTCATACAGCTAATATGTATATGTAATATGACCAACATTCTTCCCTAGTCAATGGACAACAATAATTACTAATGCTATGTAATTCTACAGTATGCAGGGCATTGTTCAAAATACATTTTATATATATATATTAACTCACTTAACCTCCATGAGGTGAGTGTGATCTTCATCTGATTTTATAGTTAAGAAAACCGATACATGGAGAAGTTCAGCAAATGGCTCAAAGTCACATAGTTGATAAATATGGAACTGGTATTTGAACTCAGGAAATCTGACTCCAAAGTCCAGGGATTTTTCCAGTTTATCATACTACTGCTCTAGGATGTGCTAAATTAAGTATAGCTTTTTGCCAAAAACTGGGGAATTAGGGAAAACGAAAGAAGAATAAAGCATCTACAATCTCAACACCTAGAACCATCCACGAGTGGCATTTTGTTATATTTCTCTGCAGTCTTTACTTTTTAAAATTTTTTTGTAATATTATTTATTTTTTTTAAGTAAGCTCTATACCCAACGTGGGACTTGAACTCAAGACCCTGAGAGGAAAAGCCACACACTCTACAGGCTGTCAACCAGACACCCCCCCATTTTTTTTTTTTTTTTTTGCCCTGCAGTCTTTATTAAAGCACAGTTTTATATTACTGGAATCTGTTTTTACTGACTGCAAAAAAATTCAATTTTATGAACACTCCAGATTTACTTCTCCATCTCTCTCCTGATGCTCATTTCACTTTGTATTTGAATGCATTCTTTAGAGTATATTTCTTGAGATAGAATTAAGGGTGCAAGACAATCATATTTAACATTTTTCAAACATTGCCAAAGTATTTTCTTAGCAGATGATTCATATTTACCCACCTATCAGTAATGTATGTGATTACCCATTTCAGCAAACTCCTATCAAATTTTCACGTTTTTCCAAAGTCATTCTAGTTACTCTGGAAGACATAACATAGTATGTTGTTAAGATTTAGTGAGTTATCATGTTTTTCACATGTTTAGTAGATCCATTGCTATTGGATTTTGGGGGGGCGGGGGGAGGCATTTGTCTTCAATGGCTATTAATGCCCTGAGGACTGACAGACGTGGTTGAGAGATAGGGACCCTCCCTGTCCTGGTCCTGTTGATTTTGTATGTTTCCAGCTTCCTTCCTGACCCCTGCCCTGGACTGAATTCCATGCCTCATTCTGGATCTACATGTTTTAGTAAAAAAAAATTTTTTTTTACCACTTTCTCAGATTGGTCTTGTCCTACTGAATCCACTTATTCCTGGGGGAAGGAAAGGAAAAGCCCTTTCAGAGTTGTAGGAGCCAAATCTCTTCTCCACCACCGCAAACCAGTTTTTCTCCTTTCTTGTAGGACTCATTGAGGAAAAAAGAGCCATTGCTATGACTGTGGAAATGACAGCCAAGTGCTAAGCTCTGCTAGCATTTCCTTAATGGAGGGCCCAATGTGTCCCACATCATTCTCCAGAGAAGGGGCAGCATGGAACAGTTAAATCCAGTTTTGGAATCAGACCTTGGTTTGAGACCAGACTCAACCACTCATAGCTGAAGTGATGTGGAGAAATGAGGTTCAAAAGAATTTAACACAGGGGTTACAAATCATATGTGTCAACAAAGGATAGCCATCATTATTATTAGTAGTAGTGTAGATTAATAGTGGGCGTGTTTGGGGAAAAATAGTCAAGGAAGACTTCCTCAGACTTCCTGAGAGGAAGAGAGTCACGGGGAGTTCCTTAGGAGACTTAACATCCCAACTTTACAAGTCTGCTAGGAAGAATATTACTAAAGCTATCTTCCCTCCAATTTTAGTCATTTAACTTCCTAACCATGTGCTCCTTCTAGCTATAGTTTTCAACCAAGTGACCTAACTTCCATCTGTCTGTAAGTGGTACAATTGACAGAAACCACAAATATCCCTTTGGCTAATTGGACCACTCATCAAATGGACTGTAGCTGCTCTGTTCAATCAGAAGGCACAGTAGGAAAATGTCAGACTTGGAGTTATTTCCATAACTGGCAAAGACATTGCAAAAAGAGCAGAACATTGGAAATGTTGAGCCCTACTTCCTTGTAAGATTTTCATGAGATCTTCATTTTCTAAACTTGCCTCTCAGCCTCAAAGATTTATAAAGGCGATTTAGTGCTTTGATGTGAAGATAAATATGCCTGTGGTTTCAGAAATGTCAAAGATATTGCTTGAAAATGAAAATTTCAGGCTGTCAACTTCATGGTCTACATGGGGCCATGGAACTTGTTAATTTGGTTCTTATCATCCTATTATCTTCAGCAAACCCCTACTCCACTTTCCATATATAAATAAAATTAGCTGAGCCCTTTTTCACACACACATGTTTATTTATTCAGTGACCGTCTTGGTTGCTATCCCTGATTGATTTAGTCATACAACTGATCAACACAGTGATAAAGCTTAGTTTGCTCCAACTCTACATTTCAAATCTGCTGCCTCTCTTGCATCCTCAAGGCCCCTGTAGTTTTGTGTAATTTTGTGTAGATTAGTGTGTTATTTTTTTCCTTATTCCTCCCCAAGTTATCTTCCTGCAAAGCTATTTCTCTAAAATGCAAATATTAACGTAGCATGCTCCCACTTAAATCATTAACGCTCCCAAATATCCAGGACAGGGCTGAGCCATAAGCAACAATGAGGGAAGTGTTCTGTATCTGAGCTGTTCAAGATGGCGCCCACTAGCCACGTGGAGCTCTTGAGCCCCTCAGGAGTGGCAGGTTAAGAATGAGAAACTGAATTTTTAAAATTTTAATTAAGTGAAACTGAATTTGAATTAGCCATATATGGCTTGGGTTGTCCATACTCAATGCTGAGGATCTATGAGATGAGGTCCAAGTTGCTTAACATGGTACATGAGGGCCTCCATCATTTGGTTCCTGACTACTTCTCAAGTCCCAGCCACCAGTGTTCCATGCCTTTCAGGTTTACTGGCAAGATCAAACACTTTGTAGCTATTCCTTTAGCCTTATATATGTTTGTGTCTCCCAAACTTGTACAATTGCCATACTCTTCAGGATCCTTTAAAACAAACTTGAGCTTTATCCCCCCAAGCACTCTTTCTTGCCTAATCCAGAAATCCAATGACTTCTTTAGTTAAGTTATTTTTACCTCCTGTATGTGGTTTTGTCATTGCACTGCTAACACTAAATCATAATTACTTACCCAACTGTCAGTTTCTTGAAAACAAATTCATGACTTAATTTGTTGATTGGGTGGTTGGTTGGTTTCTCCAGCACCTACTATATTATCTGGGATAGAATAGTCACTTAATGGATGTCTGTTTAGTTAGATGTTATTGAATTATTTAATTGACATTATGGAAACAAAACCATTCATTATATAACTTTTTTTTTTTCTGGTTCAGGGGTTATCCTTTGGAATCAGCCTTTTTTTAAAGATCTATTTATTTATTTATTTGAGAGAGAGAGCGTGAGCATGGAGGGGAGAGGCAGAAGGAGAAGAGAATCTTAAACAGACTCCATGCTGAATGTGGAGCCCTATGTGGGGCTCGATCCCATGACCCTGAGATCACAGCCTGAGCCCAAACCAAGAGTTGGATGCTCAGCCAACTGAGCTACCCAGGTGCCTCTGGAATCAGTTTTAAGTGAAACACTGAGACATCTTATTTCCTTAGCAATAGAAAAAGAGTTGGGGATGGAGTGAGCTTGCTGAATAAAAAAAAAAAAAAAAAAAAAAGCAGCTTCAAATGTCTGATATCCAGTTTTACCTGTTCTTTCAGCCCAGAGAGTCTGATAATCGAAAGCCGTTAAAAGTACAGAGACTCTTTTCAAAAAAAGACCTTATTCAGTTGTAAGATTGTTTCTCCTACAATCACTTGCCAAATTTTAGCTGTATTTAAAATATATGCAGTGCCTGTGTTTTCAGAAAACATATATAAATTAGATCTGTCCTTTGCACAGTTTAAAATATTATAGCAATTTCTCTATGTGGAGGGAAGCAACTTCTAGCAAGTTCATTCCTTCAACAGATGTTCACATAATTAATAGGCTCCATGTGGGTATCTCTGAATTTTGACCTGGAAAACACCATGAATCACTCTGTCATTTTTTTCCCTAGCTCTTTTAAGCCTCATATCCATATAGCACTTCACAGTTTATAAAGCACATTTATCTCTATTATCTCATATGGTTGTTATAAGAATCTTTTGAGGTAGGTGGGGCAAAAGCTGTTATTCTGTATTCATAAGAAAGGAAGAAAGGAACAGATACTCCCACTGCCCAGCCTCTGACTTGCCCAAGTTCTTCTGGTAAGCGGGGCAGGGCTAGAATTCTTATTCAGTCTGACCACAAGTCCAGAGCTATTTTCCCCACTTTCTCTGCTCAGATGATGCTTGGATTATGTGCAGGCCCTACTCCGCTGGGACCAGGAGCTTGCAGCTGACAATAGAAGTCTTCCCAAAATTGCAGTCTTAGAGTGAAAGTGTGCTCTCACCATGTCATCCCGCTGTTTCCTTTCTGGAATGTTGCTTCTAGTAAATGAGGGGAAAGATTGCCAGTGACAGCTTGATAACTACCCCCAACCACGGTCAACAGGGGTTACCTTCAGCCACCAGTTGGGAAGTGGTCTCCATGGTAACCCAGAAGCGGAGCTATTTCTCAGATACATCTCAACAGCAAGAGCGAGATTAGAAACTTTGTCAAGACTGGAGTTATACCTCTGGATAGGGGAGAAAGGGCTCCAAATTATATATATATATATGATCATCTTTTGGTCATTGATATAAGACATATTGAATATATTTTGAATTTCATTTGATGCAATAATACTTCCTGTTTTATTGTCTTCTGAATTCAGGATTTTGGTAATGCCATACAGGTGAGAGCATGTTATAACAAGAATTTTAGAAAAATTCTATAACCAAACCTTCTTGTATAGAATTTAAATTCAGATGGGATCTACTTCATAATAAATACAGCGTTGTGTCAAATCTAATTCATTATGAGGTTTCTTGGTATTTCACATTAACAGATCAGAGGGTCTACCAAACACTCCAATGAACTAATGTGCTTCTTTTTTCCAGGTGCATTTCATGAGCAAGAGAATTAAGGTACTCTCTATTTTCTGCCGAGTCGCTGGAATGAAAACATCTGGTTAGTCATTTAGTTTGTCTCCAAACGCCACTAGCTTGCTCTCTACAAAGTGGACTTCTCACCGCATCTCTCTGACCTTCTACTCCTTAGGAGGAGCCTGCTCTTGACTGTTTCTTAGCTCTAAGACTCCACAGATTAGTATCTTGCTCCATACGGAATAAGCAATAGCAGATAATGGGCTCAGTATTTCCACTTCAATTCAGATGACCCGGCAGAACGTAAATACAGACTAAGATAGAGATAAATAAGGGTAAAAAGTAAAATACAGTTAACTCTTAGTCATTCATGGGAAATTATCTACAGCTTGTGTTTAGTATCAAACAGGAAACCTATCTCCTTTCTACTTCTGGACTGCTCACTTAAACCAGTTGTTGTGAGTCTGAGCAGACAATACACTTTTAATTATAGATAATCATTTGTTAGAGTGTGTGTGAGTCATTTATTGCTGTATAACAAAGGGCCCCAACATTTAATGGCCTAAACCAACAATGCTTTATTATTTCTCACAATTTAGTGGATCAGCTGGACATTTCTTTCTTTTTTTTTTTTTTTTAAGATTTTATTTATTTATTTGACAGAGAGAGAGAGAGAGAGAGAGAGAGCACAAGCAGGGGGAGCAGCAGGCAGAGGGAGAGGGAGAAGCAGACTCCCCGCCCAGCAGGGAGCCTGATACAGGGCTCTATCCCAGGACCCTGGGATCATGACCTGAGCCGAAGGCAGATGCTTAACGACTGAGCCACCCAGGCGCCCCTTGGCTGGACATTTCATTTGCTCCGTGCACTGTTGCCTGAAGTCACATACACATGCATTTGCATTTGGTTAAGAAATTAATTTGGGGCTAGAATGTCCGTGGTAGCTTCACTCACATGTCTGGGAGTTCACATTGGAAGGCTGGAATGGCTGGTGGTTGGCAGGCCCCTCTCTCTCCATCAAAGTAGCTGGAATCTTACATGGTGGTTCTAAATAGTGACAGGTGAAGCTACTAAATCTCTTAAGGGTTAGAGTCAGAATCAGCACAGTGTTATTTCCACTGCATTCTGTTGGTCAAAGTAAGTCAAAGTTTAGCCAAGCTTCAAGAGGCAGAATCCGCCTCTCAGTGGGAAGAGTTACATCTGCGTACAAAAA
This sequence comes from Zalophus californianus, assembly GCF_009762305.2. Lineage (NCBI taxonomy): Eukaryota > Metazoa > Chordata > Mammalia > Carnivora > Otariidae > Zalophus > Zalophus californianus. The sequence goes on along the minus strand of NC_045604.1, from coordinate 102,599,438 downwards.
TGGAACATAAGAGGTATTTTTTATGGCCATGTTTGGTGACAACCTCCCAATCTGCCCTATAGCCACAGCAATTTATATGCCTCCCATGTGCAAATGTTATCCACTCACCCCCACCCCAGAGGTCTTTAGTGTCATCCAAACAGTGCTTCAGGCTTGGGCTCAAAGCCAGGATTTATTTTTATTTATTTATGTATTTTTAAAGATTTTATTTATTTATAAGATATAGAGAGAGAAAGCACCAGCAGCAGGAGTGGCAGGCAGAGGGAGAAGCAGGCTCCTCACTGAGCAAGAAGCCCGATGCGGGACTCAATCCCAAGACGTTGGGATCATGACCCGAGCTGAAGGCAGATGCTTAACCGACTGAGCCACCCAGGTGTCCCCAAAGCCAGGATTTAAAGCCAGGTCTGGCTGTGGCTAGATGTGGATGAAACTACTCAGGTAAAGTTCCTCTTGATGAGGGGCTTTGGAAACCAAAGCAGTACCACCACCACCAAAAGCACGCCAAGTCAGTGCCCTGCTTAACAAATACACCCAACATGAATGGTGAGATAAAAACAGAATAACAATAGACACACCTGTTTGAGAAGGTCAGGCACATATCATGAGCTCCCCAACCATGGGCATGGAAAATGTGCTTGCTTAGGGCCCAGTTCTACATCTGAGATTGGTTCCCTAAACCACAGTGTTCCTCTGCTCCAGGCTCTACCCTTGGAGTCACTCTCTCTTTTGCATAAGAATGGGCTCATGCTAATAGCTAAGTAGCTTTCTCATCTTCTTTCAGGCAAATATGGAACGTTGGGCACCCAAAGGACTCTTACTATTTTGCACTTTTTACTTCAATCCAAGCTGAAGGTTTTTGCTAGGTAGCACAATTATTTTAAAACCTTATGGGTTTTCTATGAATCTTACTGTGGCCCAGAAGCCACATCCAAGATTCTCTCTGACACAGCTTCTCCCTACTTTAGGCTTGTCGGGCTGATATGGGCCAGCAAGATTCTTGGATGCCCTTATTGTCTAGCTGTGAAGATCTATCAGCACTACCTTAAATTTTTCAGAGGTCTTAGAGTTCTTACAGCCCTGATTCAAGGGGAGGAGAACATGCTCTTACTTTTACTGGGAGCAGTGCTAGCTGCACATGGATTGGGGGTATTTTTGGTGGCTATCTTTGGGAATAATACACCACAGAGCTGAAAGGGGTCTTAGAGATCATCTGATCCTACCCATTTGGGATCAAAATCAATCCACATTTAGATTAAGAAACTAAGGCCAAAAGAGAAGGACTTGGTCACAATCATAAACTAAATGGTTAACAAAGCAAGAAAGAGAAATTTCATCTCTCATATTAAAGTTCAGAGTGCTTTCTGCTACATTTCTCCCCTAAGTGGAGTTGGAAAGAAACACAGCTTTAAAATGCAGTATTAGGAATATCAAAGATAAATGATCTTTGAAGTATCTTTTTTATTATTATTCATACCGTTGTTAGCTTCCTTTAGTATACACAGCAGAGTGGACTGTATTAGAAAGATCTGAACTCAGAGAAAAACAGCCAGTGCAAAGTTGGAAACCAAGATCCAGTTCCTATGTTTCTGGAACATCTAGAGGAAAAAGAAAATGCCATTTGTCTTGGTATTTTAAGGATCTTTTGCTTTCCGTTAATTTTTCACCAAGTCATATAACAAATGCCTTTTAAACACCTTCTACGTGTCAGATTCTATTCTCCGCATCCGAGGTTGGCCTTGGAGACACTCACTAGGTAGGAGTGTGGACAGCTGATGGTGGGAAATGTAAGCATGTAATAGAGAAGAGAAGACAGCTCTACTTGGAGCAGCTGAACAGCACCTTGAAAAAGAAGAAGGAGCAGAAATTCACCAGGAATTGGTAACTGGAAAGAGACCTGAAAGAACAGAGAAGGTCTACAGTTGGATGGGGTGAAGATTCAGCGTGCGTGATGGACAGTGGTGGGAAGGGAGTCTCTGGGGAGATCGGAGACTCATGCAACACTTTGAGTTAGACAAGGAAGCTGCAGAAAGAATCGCAGTGGTGCTCTGGGCCAAGCTCAAATCAGAGGCCATTCACCCTGGATTAGAATTGGGGTTTCCAGGGGCACCTGGGTGGTTTAGTTGGTGAAATATCCGACTCTTGATCTCAGCTCAGGTCTCAGTCTCAAGGTTGTGAGTTCAAGCCCCGTACTGGACTCCACGCTGGGCATGGAGCCTACTTAAAAAATAAATAAATAAAATAAAACAAGAAGAATTAGAATTTCCAATCTATCGGTCAAGATAATGTTGACTCAATTTGCCTTTTGCCTTTCTGTTGTCACTGTTGTTGTTGCTTTATATGGTAGCAAAATCCGGTGGTGAGAGCACGGCTCCCTCAGGGAGGCAACGCATGGAAGAGACATGTGGTCATAAAATCAGGAAATGTTCCCAAAGACACATGAGTGCTGAGGAAGTGACTGTACCAAATGCACCTATATTTTCTGTTTCGGGTCATGCCTTGTACTCTGAAAGGCATTGCAAATTTGCTTGCAAATCATGTACCCGTGCTTCAGGACCATCGCCATGAGGCAGTCAGAACAGAAGTTACAGAACAGGCTTTGGGCAAAGTGAGTATACATTATTTGAAAACATCATTCATGTTTAGAGCCCGCAGCATTTCACCAAAATGAACATTAGAGATCATATAGCCGAAAATCTGCTACTAGTTAAAAAAGAGAGAGGGGGAGAGAGAGCCCAATTCTCCTGTGCCCAGATATATCTGGGCCGGGTGGCTATTCAGATTTGTGTCCAACCTCCGAAGGCTGGTTACCTGTTTAACCTCAACTGTGGCTCAGACACAAGGCTGAGGACCAGACCAGTCATCCTCTCAAAGAAGCAGTCAAATTGCCTAGCAAAGAAAACAGAGTCAGCAAGAAGGCGTGATGCCACGAAATAAAATAGAACGAACATCCCGTTTTTATCTCCATGGCAGGCAGCCCATTCCATTCTTTGCATGCTATTTTCATATGTTCCCAGCAGTTTGAGAGCTGAATAGGAGGAAAGGAGGAATGGTTTAGAGGAATGAGAGGGGAAAGAGAGAGAGAAAAACACTCACTATCAATCCTGACCCAGTAAAACCCAGTCTCGTCCACTATAACCAAACAGAACCGGAAGTCCATTCAAGGGCTTGGCATTGATTTCAATGGGGGCAGGCACTGCCCTCACCCAGGCTGGGCCTCTCTGCCTCTCTCCCTAACCTTGTTTCCACTGCCTTTGCACGCCTTGACTGAAGACAGTGACATTTCCCTGATTCTTCCCCAGTGGCCTGTCCAGCTGGGTCTATGGAACCTGAACTGGGGCTTGGAACACTCCCTGTTGGAGAGAGGAGTGGTCTCTCTAAGCTCAGCAGTGCTCCTGCGCACACATCACTCCTATTTCATGAGCTGGCCCAGCACTGTGGAAGGCATGATGCTGTATGATGGGCTGGGTGCCAAGCACTGAGATCGTGCTAGAAAATGGCCAGTTTCAATGGCAGATTTTATCCATTAAAACCTATTACTAGTTCCCTCCCAGAGCCCAGCTGGTTCCATTATAGAAAATTGGAGTGAAATGATGTCAGGTTTGTGCCATAAAAATGAATAGGAATCTTGCTTTCCATTATTTTAAATTGCAGATTGTTGCACTGATATGTATTTATTTTTGTCATTTCTCTCTGGCCCTGGTTGAGGGTCTGACCCTTGAATAATGAATAAACAGAAAGACACATGTTGGCACTTGAGCCTTGCCTGTGTCACCCTGGTTTTTCCTTCCATTTGTGACAAATTCAAAAAATGCAATGCTCTTAAATGGGTTTATAATCTGTACTCTTTTAAGCTGTCACTCAATCTCTGTCTCAGAAAATAGGCTATTGAAACTAAGGAGGAAATATTTCATAGAGATCTCAACATTGCAAACTTATTTCCAGTTTTAGAGGCAGCCCTTTGGTAGCTTTAGAATTAAAATAAGAACTTGGTGTAATTGTTGCTTATTGAGATAAAGGAGGTTCATTTGGAAATGCCAAGTACACTTTAGCAGCCTTAAAAATGATGGCTTCTTTTGTTTGGGCATAATTGAGTTTTCTAGATGTTTCTTTCAGACCCAGGATTTTTATAGGATGGATCTCAAGAGTGGGCAAAAAAGGGCAAAGCGACAGTGAGTATAACAGTAATGACCATGGGTTCATTTTAAAGTATTTTATTGTTAAAGAAGGTTTTATATCTTGTTGCTCTAGTGCTTAAGTGGCTACTGGGGTATAAAGACCAAAGATATAACAAGTCCTAGAGTTACTAGAGTTATGAGAAGCAGTTGAAGTGCTGTGGAGATAAGAGAATTTATACTTCAGGGCATCCTTGAGTTTCGGGAAAATGTATAACTCCCAATGGCCGTTAGGATCACAGGACCATACAAATAAAAAAGCCAGCAAACAAATAATAATTGCTTGAATTTTTTAAAATGTAAATGCTATTAGTTTCAGAGATGCATTAAATATCCAGGCACATATTTCCCTGCCAGTTCATTAATTACAAAGTGTGACAAGTGGATTTCAGAGAAGATGGCGGTATGAGAGTCAACCATACAAATCGTCTCCACTAAGTTCCATTCTTCTAACAGAGTCCAAGTCCATGCCCGCCTTCAGAGACACAGGCCACAGTAAACACAGGGTCTGGCCTGCCTGAAATGTGACCACCATCTTGACTTTCAGCTCTATGGCCAGCTGTTAAGAGCCTGGGCTTCAAGGTGAGAGAGAACAACATGAGGACCACAATTTTCCCACTGCCACATTGGAATGTGAGAAATGGAGAAATATCAATGCCTTTCTTCCCCCCAAATCAATCTTACCCTGAGCTCTTGGCAGGCAAGATGTTAAGAAATTCAATCTCAGTCATTGTCAGAACTCTCTACCTCTAGATTCATGACTGCATAAGAGAAATTTGGGGTTTCACAAAGTCTAGAACATTTGGAAAAGTTTCCAGAATGTAGGTCTGTGTCGGTCGTCCATGATGTGGACCTTTCTAAGCAGAGAGAGACCCTGCCCGAGTGCATGTCCACCACTGTGTGTTATTTCTGCAGCAGGCTCCTTGATGAGTCTAGGAGCCCCCACGCCTGGGTCTCATGATCTACACGTGATTCTGTGTCGTTCATCTCTGACATACTCCAACTAGCCAGGTGGGAGGAAGTTTCTCTTGCCTCAGTTGGGCCAATTGTGTCTTCCTTTTCAGGCTCTTCCCTCCAGCTTTGCTTTCCCTTCCGGGAAGGTCTCTTGCCACTGGTCTTTAGAAACACAACGTTGACTCCCCACCCCCCTCACACCCCCCGCCCCGGCTCCTTATTGGAAGGAGAAGCTGAAAGCTCTTTTGACTTACTAAAGCATGCCTTAAATCTAGATTCAAGTTCTGACTCTATCACTTTAGAACAGCTAATTAAGCTCTCTGTGCCTTGGTTTTTATAAAAGTGGCATAATAACAGTGCCAATTTCATAAAGTTATTGTGAAGATTACACAAGAAAAAAAAAGCATGTATATTCCCTAGCTCAATGCACATGAGAAACACTGATAAAGTAATATTCATAAAGATGGAATTGTGGCTTATCCATTCATTAGATCCCGTGCTTTGGTTCTTGATAGGAGTAGTTTGCTTGGACCAGCGTCATTTCCTTCTTTCTTTCTTTCTTTTTTTTAACGATTTTATTTATTTATTTGACAGAGAGAGAGGCAGCGAGAGAGGGAACACAAGCAGGGGGAGTGTGAGAGGGAGAAGCAGGCTTCCCGCTGAGCAGAGAGCCTGACGTGGAGCTCGATTCCAGGACCCTGGGATCATGACCTGAGCTGAACGTAGATGCTTAACGAGCCACCCAGACGCCCCAAATCAATGCCATTTCTGAAACCAGTTGATCTCCATTAGAAGGTGCCAAGGCCAAGATGCAGGCTCCTGAGAAAGAAACAAAGGAGGGCTCTTCTCTGTGCCTTTTTCTCCTATCAGAACTCAAGCAGGACAAGTAACAGGGTTGATTCATGGTCCCTTAGAAGCTCCAGACACAAGTATTTCTCTTTAGGTTCAACTATACCATGCTTATGGGCTCAGCAGCGTTCACCTACCCCCAGACTGCCTTCTGGCCTCAGCTCAACTAAAATTCCCCAACACAACTCAAGAAGTATTGCTCCTCACACAAAACTAGCATGACAAATGATACAGATATTTCAGGGGTGAAATAGTCGGCCGGAACTGGGTATAGGTCTTGGCAGAGTGGTTCTTCATAAGTATGTCACACAGAACAATCATCAACCATGGATATCAGCTATTGGGTCCCAATCCCTAGAACCTGCAAATATTGCCTGGTTTGGAAAAAGGGTTGTTTGTTTTTTCCCCTCTGTGATTCAGTTAAAATTGTGAGATGAAGCCTGGATTACCCCATGGGCTCTAAATGCCAACAAAAGCATCCTTATAAGAAAGAGACAGAGGGAGATTAACACACAAATGGAGAAGACCATGTGAAGACAGAGCAGAGAGGTTTGAAGATGTTAATCTTGAAGGCTGGAGAGATGTGACCACAGGCCAAGGAAGACTGAGCCACCAAAACCTGGAAGAGGACAGGAACATGTTCCCCCCATCTCCCCTGAGTCTCCACAAGGAGAGTGACCTGGCCAACACCATGATTTTGGCCCAGGGATATTACTTTTGGATTTTTGGCCTCCAGACCTGCAAGAGAATCAATTTCCATTGTTTTAAGCCACCAGGTTTTGGATTTGTCATGGTAGTCCCAGGAAATTGATACAGCAGGGGGGAAAAAACAAAAAACAAACCAGGAAAATGTGAATAGCAATGCTCCATCCCTTGTAACATTCATGCTTCACCCCCTTATGAAATGAAATGGGGTTCTGCATGCTGAGTCTGTGGGGTTTTCAGAATAAACAGGCATGTTATTGAAACTACCATGAAATAGGTACGGACAGGGAGTAAATCATCGATAAGCACAAGAAAGTCTGGCAGAGCTGTTTATAAGCCAAAATAAAAGGGCATCCATCACAGTAAACTATCTCCAGTGTGGCATCAATGAACAAAGCCAAGGACATAGTGACATGGAGAGTAGAATGGGTTCTTCCAGCTCCCTGTCCAGCCACTGAAATAATGTCAAGTTTTGTGTTTTGCCAAGGCAACAATAGGACTATGGAGCAGCTCCTGCAAGATCTGTTCATGGTATACGACTGCCACCTGCTTTATTGTAATAGGAAAACACAGACCAAACAAAGTTAAATATTCATAAAGTTTTTCAGTTGGGTCCTTTGGGTCAACAATGGAAGGTGGTGGATGATACACCAATGAACTGGGATTATCATAAAAGTCTGGACACACACGAAAAGAAGACCATAGATGTCACATTTTCTCCCCCAAATTAGAACTTAATTCACCAATGAGAACAAAATTTGAAATTAGAGATTTTCTATGCCATTAGGGAAAAAAGAAGGAGGCACTATCTTCTTAAGCAGAGCCTAGGTATTTGAAAATAAATGAAGCAGATAAAAATCAAGTAAACAGTTTGCAGAATCAGCTGTTGGGCAGATTCTCAGACTTATATTTGAGAGTTACCTCCAGAATATAGAAGACAACTTTAAAAATAATCAAAAAGAATGTGCAGAAAGAGATATCAAAGTATTGTAAGAATTCAATATTTTCCCCAAAAGTAATCACCATTCCTCCAAAAATAAAGCAACCAATTCAAAATTTTATCTTTAGAACTAACACGGAAGAGAAAAATCCCAAACTTATAAAAGATCCAAAGATTAGAAATCAAGAGGACAAAATAAGTTCAAATAAACAAGACAAATCCCTTGCAAAGATTTTAAATTCGAGGGATAAAAAGACAATCTCGTGAGCTTCAGAAGGCAACAATTTGCTTTCAGAAGAGTTAAAGCCAAGTTAGTTTCAGATTTTCTTTCTGGCACAATCAATACCTAAACATCAAGTTGTTGAGCATATGTCAAATCTCAGGCCTAAGAAGGCATTCTGAGGTCTTCAGAGTCACAGATACATGTTTCTCAAAATGCCTTCTGGAAATAAATAATAAATAAATAAAACTGGAAAATATTTTGAAAGATGCAGAGATTATAATTTTTAAAGAATAGGAGATGGTCATTGAGATATAGTTCTTATATGGAATGGGGAGTTAAGAAAATAACCCCATTTATGGTAGCATCAAAAAAAGGACTTAGGAATATACTTAACAAAGGAGGCAAAAGGCTTTTACAATGACAACTACAAAACATTGCTGAAAGATTTAAACAAAATGCAAATGAATGGAAAGTTGTCCTGTGTTCATGGATTGGAAAACTTAATAGTCTTAAATGTCTGGACTACCCAGAGAAATCTACAGATTCAGTGCAATCCCTATCAAAATCCAATGACATTTTTTCAGAAATTGAAAATAAATATGCTAAAATGCATATGGAGTCGCAAAGGACCCTTGAATGGCCAAAATAATCTTGAATCAAAGACCTAAATGTCAAACCTGAAACTATAAAATCCTTAGAAGAAAACATAGGGTAAAAGCTTTGGGACATGAGATTTGGCAATGATCTTTCGTACGTGACACCAAAGTCACACACACCAAAAGAAAAAACAGACATATGGAACTACATCAAATTTTAAAACTTTTGTGCAGTGGAGCAATCCGTCAGCCCGGTGAAATTGCAACCCAAGCAATGGGAAAAATATCGGCAAGCCACACATTTGATAAGGAATTAATATCCAGAATACAACTCATACAAGTATATGAAAAGATGATCAGGTGTTACTGATCATCAGGGAAATAAATGCAAGTCAAAATCAGAATGGGCTATCACCTCATGCTTGCTAGGAAGGCCACTCTCAAACAAAATGAAATCATAAACGTTTGCACGATGTGGAGAAATTGGAACACTTGTGCATTGTTGGTAGGAATGTAAATGGTAAAACTGCTATGAAAAACAAAGAACAGAGGTTCCTCAAAAGACTAACAATAGAATTACAGTATGATCCAGCAATCCCACTTTTGGGTATAAATCCAAAATTATCGATAACAGGATCTTGAAGAGATTTGCACACCCATGTTCACTGCAGCATTACTCAGAGTAACCAAGAAGTGGAAGCAACTTAAATGTCTATCAATGGATGGATACAGAAAATGTGGTATATGCATATAATGGAATAAGATTCAGCTTTAAAAAGGAAGGAAATCCAATAAAATGTGACAACATGGGTGAACCTTGAGGACAGACAATATGCTAAATGAAATAAGCCAGTCACAAAAGGACAGATACTGCATGTTCCATTAATGAAATATGTAAAGTAGTTAAACTCTTAGAAAATACAAGAGTCTTTGCCAGGGGCTGGTGGGGAGCAAGGAAAGGGGGAGTTGTTCACTTGGCATAGAATTTCAGTTTTGCAAGAGGAAAAAATTCTAGGGATCTGTTACACAACAATGTGTATATGATTAACATTACTATACTGTACACTTAAAAATGGTTAAGAGAAAATTTTATGTTTTCTACCATAATAAAAAATTGGTTTTGATTTGTCTGATACGATTGTGATTATATAAATATCAATTGTGAGAACATGATGTGTTGGGAGATTATTGCTGGTAGAATTGTAAATAATTTATTTTTCACATCTTTGTAATGTTTTATGGCAAGTAGTCATGTATACAGTAAGAGCTCAGCAAATGCCTCTTGAATAAATGAATAACATGGTTCATTCATCAGAAGACAAAATAAGTATAATAAAGGAACATAAAATATGATTAAAGATTTCATAGCAAGAACAAAAGTTGTAATCAAGAAGTGAAAAGTACAGAACAGGGAATGTAGTCAATAATATTGTAATAATATTGTATGGTGACAGGTGGTGACTCTACTTATCATGGTAAGCACTGAGTAATGTATGGAATTGTTGAATCACTAAGTAGTACACCTGAAATAATGTAATATCATGTGTAAACTATACTTCAATAAAAGACCAAAATTAAAAAATGTAAACAACATAAATTCTCATTTTAAAAGGGCGATAAATCTCAGATTGAGGTGGGTTTTTTTTTTCTTTTCTTTTCCTTCATGTATTTGCTACTTTTGAGAGAAATACTAAAACAAAACAGGATGAGAAAACTGAAATTGCAATGTTTGGTCATAAATGAAAATGAGAAGATCAGGACTAGCAGTATTAAAATCAAACCAGAGATTACATTTAACATGTTCTATCAAATTCAAACAGAGTATTCGAGATAAAGTATAGCAGAGGATTTAATAAAGTGAAAAATGTTGGAAATAAAAAAAAGGGCAAGAAGCACAATGTGGTACATGCCCTCAGCTTGTTCTTAATCAGCTCGTGACTAAGTTAGAAGCAGTGGGTGAAGGTTAATGAATGACATCATGGAAAAGAGCCTGTAAGTATAGTCATCACTTAAGCCCCCTACAAACTAAGCATTTCTTTTTTAAAAAATATTTATTTATTTATTTTTGAGAGAGAGTGTGAGCAGGGGCTGGAGTAGAGGGAGAGGGAGAAGCAGATTCCACGTTGCGCACGGAGCCCATGACGGGGCTCGACCTCACGACCCTGAGATCATGACCTGAGCCAAAATCACCAGTTGGTCACTCACCCAACTAAGCCACCCAGGCACCCCACAAACTAAACATTTCTGATGAATTTTGTTCATGGTTGTATATTTGTTTTTCCTCATGACAAAAGGTAATAAATGCCTTTCCCTGATCCAGATCTCATTTGGCAGGTGTCAGTTTAAATGTCAGGCCCCCTAGTCCTCCCTCCTGAAGATGGTATAGACACCCTTACTCTCTTTACGCAAGGCTCCCTGTTCTTTACATCTCTCATTTTATTGTAACTGTTTATATAGTTGTCTATTCCCCCATTAACACCCTACATTTTGGAAGATCTTGTCTCTCTGATCTGCAGCTGTATCCTGGGGAATAGTGAGGAGGGAGAGACAGTAAGTGTTTATAGAATGAATGGACAGTGGATGAAGCAACAGAAAAATGGATGAATGCACGTGAAAAGCTCCATGTCTCACCCTTAGGATAGGCAATCTCTCATCTCCACTGATGATTGGGACCTCCACATTACTGTTTGCTCTTCCTGCAAATTTCATTTTCCTCATTTCACTGCAATTAGGGTTTCGCCCTGGTACTTCCTACAGCCCATTGCATCCACTGAGGTTCTAGAGGTAGATCAATATTCCACTGAACTGAAGAGCAGCCCAAGCCAAGCAGCCCATAATCCTGCTAAAGGCCTAGGCCAGGTCTAAAACATAAGCCCTGTGAAAGGAAGCACAGTGGGGAAATACTGAGTTGCTCGTGTGACTGCTGAGCAGAAGGGGCTTAAAGATGCATTGAGTTTCCAAGGAGACACTGGGTTTTTAACACAAGAGTTCTCCCATGAGGCCCTGGGAGAAAGAAAACAGTACTTTATTTCCTATCCCTGTGCCTGTTTCTACCTCTATCATCTCTGTCTCAAGTTTCCATTAAATTCAAGGTTTCTACTAAAGAGAAGAACCACAAGCTCAGACGATTAAACAGGACCAGCAGATCCCAAGGGACAGACAAGAAGGATGATACGCTCTCGTAAGTCAAGGTCAACACATACAGTTTAATGGGTCAATCTGATGACATTTTGATGGAGTAATGGGTCAGTTTAATGACATTATCTTCTTTTGACCTATAAGAAGGTGATGAGATATACCAGAGAAAGCTCTGGACCAAGGGGCAAGAGAACCTGGTTCTGTTTCCCACTTGCCCTTTTTATCAGCCGATTTATTTTAGACAAGTCAACCTACCCCTCCAGACTACAGTTTCAATGATCTGTGAATACCCTAGATGTTTATTACCCAAATGTTGTTTCATATAGCAGTGGATGTACCAGGATCCATCCCCCATAGATTCTGCTTGACCCCTTCTGTAGTCCTCTGTGAAGATACCACAACTGATTCATCTTCTCTGTTATTGATGGATGGAGTTTGTTTCCCAATATTTGCTATTATGAGAAGTGCTACTGTGAGCATTCCTTCCTGTGCACACGTGCACCTGTGCAAGAGACTCTGTAGGGTAAATCCCTAACAGAGAAATCACTGGATTATAAGGTGTGTGCATCGTCACATTTTCTATTACCAGATTGTTGCCCCAAAGTGGTCGCACCAACCTATGTTCCCACTAGCAGTTTTTCTTGCTCCATATCCATGCTTACACTCAATGTTGTCTGACTTTTTTGTTCTAAAAATTTTCAGAAAGGCTTTGAATAAAATTCTTCAAGGATGAACATCCCCCAAAGATGTCCTTAGTGTCTGGTATTCCTCTGCCAATGCCTTTCCTATGTGGTTTATCTGCCTATTGGGTAAGTTTGTAGAGAAAGTATCTGCCTTACTATTCCATGTGCCCTCTACATACAAGATTTAAGCTGTGGGGCGCCTGGGTGGCTCAGTTGGTTAAGCGTCCGACTCTTGATTTTAGCTCAGGTCATGGTCTCAGGGCGGTGGTATTGAGCCCCACATTGGGCTCTGTGCTCAGTGCGAGTCTGCTTAAGATTCTCTCTCTCTCTCTCCCTCTACCCCTCTCTGCTGCTCGTGTGCACATGCTCTCTCTCTCTCTCAAGTAAATAAATAAAATATTTTTTTAAAAAACGATTGAAGCTGAATTTGAGAAGGAGGACTCCTATTCTGGTATTTCTTGCTCAGATTCCAGTTTATGGAAAAGTGTCAGATCTGCAGTGGTCCGCGTTGATGTGTATCACAGCTGACTATGAAATTAATTGAAATTGATAATAGTTACATTAGTGAGGTTTAGATCAATTTTAATTGCATAGGTAAGTGTAATAGTGATTTAGAAATTGACTTTATGTTACTATATCAATGAAAAGGGGATCTCCTCTAAATGGGTGAATGGAATGTGCATGGAGAAGTTACCAGAGAACATGCATGGCCAAAGAATTCTTGTACCTGGACATATGTCTCTGTAATCCCCTAATGAATTCCTTCAATGAAAAAATTCCTTGAAAAATGTTTCCTTCACTTTTGGAGACCTTGAGATGTCTTAGGCAAAATTAGGCGAGAAATAGATAATGAACAGGCAGTGATACTTGGCTATGCAGAGTTAGACCTACTGAGAGCTTCTAGAATGAGAAGTTGCCCTCAAACTAATAGGTTAAAGGTCATTAAAATGGGAAAATGTGCATCTCATGGAGCTATAAGATTCTTCCTGACCCCTTCGATCATGGACTATTGAAGGAATTACAGTGGAGACAGCCGGATGTTGAGAATGTGTCACTACACCACCCCCATGACAAATCAAAAGGGCCCTGGTTCTTAGTGTGGGACGCCAGTCTGCCTCCGTGTTAGGAGCAGAATTATCCGGCGGTCTGTCCCTCAGGGAGCGATGAGAGATGACAGCTGAGTTCCGAGGGTGTTCTGACGGTCCAGGAGCTAGGTTGTGTTGCCTTTTCCTTCTCACGGCAGCTTGCCAACCTCGGAGCAGCGGCAGTAATGGAGGAGGGTGACCCCCTCTGAGTCTTCAGAGTCCATGCCACACTGCAGTGAAGGCACATTCAGAGGGAAGGTCCAGTGGCAAAGTGGTTGGAGATACAGAAAAGAACTTTAGTTTGACTGAATGTTCTGAGAGAGCCTCCAATTTTTATAGCCACATTGGATTGCAGAAATTGTTGGACTGGACTCAAATATAAATAGGAAAGAGATGGAAAATGTGATGTTTGTTCTAGTGGTTCAGGTTTCAGAACACACTAGTTCTGGGTCTAGCTATGGCTGAGATGAGATTCTTTGCACAGACTGATGATTATTATGGTTTTCTTACCATAAAAGTATCACATATTTCCTGCAGGAAATACACTTTGTCATTACACTTGATTTTTCTCTATTTTCAGTTGTTAGCTTCAGTTTATCTGGGGATTTATCTAGAGAAGGTGGGGTCTAGGTCACCTAGGATAAGACTTACGCTGCCAGATTGAACCATTGTGCACAATTAATGTTCTTTGACTTTTAGTGATGAAGAGAATCAAGAGGTTGTTTTGGGGGGTATTTTTTTGTTTTTTGTTTTTAGGAGATTCATTAGGGCAAAATATCCATGTGGAAAAGTAGAGAAGGAACAGGAAGTCACAGTCTACCATTGGAAGGCAGAGCTACATTAGTTTAGAATTTCCTTTAGAATTGCCCCACGGAGCCCTTCTGAACTCCCTGTTGGGAGAAGACACAGCAGCTTTTCTTGTTTGAATTCACATATTTTGAGCTTTATAACTAGTGATGATGAAGACTGTTTAGGAATGTTTGAACTAATTCCTCTAACTCAACTGAGTCACATCAGTGGATCATGTCATCTAAGAAATGATAGTTCAGAAGCCCCACAAAGGCACTGAAAGATTGTTGGTAATATCCTGGAGCCCAAAGGTATTGAATTGCCTGATAAGCATAGCTGTGCATTCAAGGATGTTTCAAGCCCATACTGTATTCAAGGAAAACACATTGATCTAAAATATCTCATTTAATTCTCACCATGACCCTAGTGATCTCATTTTATAGATGAGTTTATCAAGGCTTCAAGATATTTAATATCTTCCTTAAGGTCTCCAAACAAATGAGTTAGCAAATCAAGCCCAAAAGCCTTGCTTTTAAGGAGTTTTTCAGTATTTGGTTGTGCTATATATAGGCTGGAATATGGTTTTGCTGCCAGACTGTATCTTAATCTAGAAGCACAGTTATACTCCCCAGAGATCCAAAACATTATACATGAAGACTTAATACATCCAGTCTCAAGAGGGGAGGTTCCTATCGCAAACTTTGGCGTAAAGCACAGAAAAGATAGAGTTTCCTTTTTTCCACGTATCTACCTATTGATGATGAGGACCAGCTGGAATGTTAATGTGCTGGCTTAAGATATTCCACTAAAGCATCTCGCCTTCTATGTCTAGCTTCTTCAATTTAGCATAAAGCTTTTGAGATCTATCCATGTGACTGTGGTTCCAGTTAGTCTGTTTCTATTTGTTACACGTCTCAGGTGGATAGACCACAATTTGTTTCTCCATTTACCAGGTCATGAACATGTGGGTTGACTCTAATTTTCTGCTATTATAAATAACTCATCTATGAACACTCATGTACCAGTCTTTATGTGAAACTATGTTTTCATTTCTCTTAGATATCTAAGAGTGGAATTTCTGGGTCATATGAGGTGTAAATTTAACTTTGTAAGAAACTCTTAAATTGCTTTTCAAAGTGGCTGTAGCGTTTCGAATTTCCTACAGCAATGTGTGAGAGCTACAGTTGTTCTACAGTCTCACCAGCATTTGATACTGTCAGCCTTTTTTGAATTTAAGCCATTGTAATAGGTATATGGTGGTATCTCATTGTGACTTTAACTCAGATTTCTCAAATGACTCATGATGCTGGGCATTATTCATTTCCCTATTATCTATTTGTATATCTTCTTTGGTAAAGTGGCTGTTCAACTATTTTGTACATTTTTTTTTTTTTAAGGACATCCTTTGGGGCACCTGGGTGGCACAGTCAGTCAAGTGTCTGACTCTTGGTTTCGGCTTGGGTAGTGATCTCAGGGTTGTGGGATTGAGCCTGTGTCGGGGCTCCACGCTCAGTACAGAGTCTGCCTGAGTTTCTCTTTCCTTCTCTCTCTGCCCCTTCCAGCACCCTCTTTCTCTTTCAAATTAATAAATATATCTTAAAAAAAAGATTGTCTTTTTACTATTGAATTGTGAGTGTTCTTTATATATTTTGGATATAAGTGTTTTGTAAGATACACATTTTTAAAAAATATTTGTTCTAGTTTATGGCTCACCTTTAATTTTTGCTATTTTTATCTTAACTTTCTGTCTTGAAACCGTTCGACTTACACAAAAATTGTACTGAGAGTTTGGTATGCCCTTCACCACACTTCTTCTGAGGTTAAACGCTTATATACCTATAGAAGAGTATCTTTTGTAAAGCAAGTGCTAAATCTTGATGAAATCTAATTTATCATGTTTTCTCTTTAATAGTTCACGCATTTTGTCTCCTATAAAGAAGTCTTCAACTAATTCAAGGTCATTAAGATTTTCTACATGTTTTCTTTTATATAGGTCTATAATTGATTTTGAGTTCATTTCTCTATGTGGTGTGAGGTAGTGGTTGAGATTCAATTTTTGTGTGTGTGCATGTCTATGTAATGGTTTCAGAAACATGAGTCAAATTGTCTTGACACCTTTGTTGGAAATAAATTAGTCATATATGTGAGCATTGTACTCTGGCCCATTAATCCGTATGTCTCTCTATATGCCAATAACAGTCTTAATTACTCTGCCTTTATGACAAGTGTCAAAATCAAGTATGAGATTCTTCAATGTTGTTCTTCTATTGCAAAAGTTTTTGGGCCAAGCTAGGTCTTTTGCTTTTACATATACATTTTAGAATCAGTTTCTAACATCCTGCTGGGAATTTGATTGACATTAAATCCATAGATCCATTTGGGGAGCACTGACATTTTAACAATGCTGCACCATCCAATCCCTGAATAAGATCTATCTCTACATTTATTTAGGTTTTCTTTGATTTATTTCGTTAGTGTTTCATAGTTTTCAGAAACCATGCACATTTGGTTAGAGGTTAACCCGAACATCTCTTTTTTTGCTGATATTTTAAATTATACTCCTTTAAAAAGGCATTTCCAATTGTTCATTGCTAGTTACAGAAGTGTAATTGATTTTTGAGCATTGTACTTACTTCCTACAAATTTGCTAAACTCAGTTCTAGAACTTTTTTTTTCGTATTCCCTAGGATTTTGTACTTAGATAATCAAGTAATTTGTAAATAGAGATGGTTTTGCTGCTTCCTTTCCAATCTATCTGTCTTTTTTGCACTGTCTTCCCTTGCTGGGGTAGGACTTATAGTTCAATGTTGTATGAGCAGTGAGAGTAGGATTCCCAGCTGTGTTCCCAGCCTCGGGGTGAAAGCATATTCTGGAAAGCATTTCCAGAAGCCCTTTATCAGGTTGAGAATGTTCTCTGCTAAGACTACTTTGCTGAAAGTTTTTATGAACATTAATGAATGCTGAATGATCAGATGATTTTTATAATTTAAAATAATCATATAGTTTTTTGTTTTTCTGTTGCTATGTTGGGCTACATTTATTGGTATTTGAATATTGAATGGGACATCTCTTTAAATATTTTGTGCCTTGTTCTGGGACAAAATTAATACTTGGACTCATTTACAACTTTTGAGGAATACACCTTCTAAGACAAGTCTAGAATGACCTTTAGTCTAGGATACTTTGGCCCCATGTCTTAGTCTATTTGGGCTGCTATAATAAAAATGCCATACACTGGAAGGCTTAAATAACATATATTTATTTCCCACCATTAGGGAGGCTGGGAAGTCTGAGATCAAGGTGCTGGCAGATTCAGGTCTGGTTCACAGAAGGCCATGTTTTCATTGTGTCTTCAGGTTGTAGGAACTTTCTGGGGTTTCTTTTAAAGGGGCACTAATTCTATTTATTAGGTCACCCTCATGACCTAATCACCTCCCAAAGGCTCCACCTCCAAATACAATCGAACTGGGGATCAGATTTCCACTTAAGAATTCTGGAGAGACACATATATTTAGTCTAGCACAGTATGCTTGAGTTAACATCATCCTGAGGACTACACTCTAGGTTCGCTGTGTTAGGAGATCTTTTCACTCTGAGTGGTGGGGCTATGAATTACATCCAGCCCTGGTGATTTGGGGGAGTTTTTCTGCTTACTTTCCAGGGGTTCTTCCCCAGCTGGACTGGCTTCCTCACACACATGCACAGATCAGTATTCAGCCAAAGACACAAGAACAGCCCTCTGTTGATCACTGAATCTCCCTCTTTGCTTTCTCCTCTCCCCTACCCTTCCATGTTAATCGTGGTCTCCTGGTTCCAGCCCCGACTCCATGCACCATGTCCTCAGCTCCGTGAGGACACCTGGCTTTGTGCTGCTATCCCCCTGCACATGCTTACTTAGATAGTACGCCCCTCTGTAGGCAACACTTTGGGGTACCTCCAGGGCTCACCTCGTTTGTTTTCCTTCTTGCAGAGGTCACTGTCCTGTGCTGTCTACTGTTCAATTTCTGAAAACTCCTGGGTCATTTTATCTGATTTGCTAGGCTGGTTCAGAACTGTCATCCTTGTTACTCCCTCAGGGCTGGAAGTAGGAGTCTCTTTCTGGTTACTTTTAATACTTGATTCAGAGTTGCCTTGTCCCCAGAAAACTTCCCTAGCTGCTCCAGTTCTTGTTCTCAGACTCCTGACAGATGGACCATCAGCCCCTTACCCCTGAGCCTGTGGGCTATTGAAACAACCTGGTTCCATGTGCACAAACTCATTTCAGGTTTACGACCCAACTATAAGATAAGTGTTGTCATTTTGCTTTCCATGGATCAGTTAACCAAGACTCAGATTAAATTATTTTTTTAAAGATGTATTTATTTATTTTGGATGCGGGGCTCAATCCCAGGACCCTGAGATCATGATCTGAGCTAAAATCAAGTCAGATGCTTAACTGACTGAGCCACCCAGGAGCCCTGAAAGAGATTAAGTTATTTGCCCTAACTATCACACCTGGTGTTCCGTAATGACAGGATGTAGGTCCATATCCTCCGACTCTTCACATTCCGTGTTGCAAAACATTCCATATAGAATAAAGGTTTAAATGGAAGAAATGGGAATACAAAAAACTGGAAGAAAATTTACATGGCTCTTTATCTCTAGATGTAAAAAAAAGTAATGGGCGGGAGACACAGGATATTTTGGTGTAAGATTACACTGGGACACTTGCAGATTTAAGAAGCTTTTAATTTGCTCACAATTTTACCTTCTCAGAGACAATACTGTGACGAACATCTTTTTGTATAAACTTTCCCTTCCTCTCCCATCTTGAATTATATCAAGACAGAGTTTTCTGAACTAGAATTAAGGAATAATATGTGTGTATTTTTAATATTTTTAATAGATATTTCTGAAAAGATGGAACCAATAGATATCCTCACTGGCAGAGGATACATGAGGATGTGCATTGCATTATACATTTAATAAAATTCTGATCATTGTTTTTACACCTTTGCTAATTTTCCTAATTTGCACCCAACAATGGCCTCTGCTTTGTTGTCATTTTTTTCAATTTCTGGTGTGGCTCTACATTGTTGTAAAAATTTATTGGGAATTTCTTTATATTGTTTATTTTATGGGAAGAGGTAAGTGTTTTTTTTTAAATTATTGATCTGTTAATGAAGGTAATGAAATATTAAGGACATTAATCATTTGTCATATTTGTTACAAAAATTTTAATAACCATTTTATTTAACTGAAATTCTCAGGCAAGAAACGGAGCTTGCCTTAGCAAAGCCCTGATACTTAAACAAGCAGATTAGAAGAAATCAAGTCCGTCCGTTCACGAAATTAACATCTCTGCGGTCAGTTTATTACATCTGTTAATTCTCCAGATTTTATCTTGTGTGTAACTGGCTTCCTCCCCACCTGGTTCCCACCCTTCTTTTTGAGCGGTGACTCTTCTTTAAGTAGGATGTGAAGCGTAAACAAATGGTAATTGTCTTTGATCTCATCTTCATTTCTCCTTCCTCCCCCACTAGACTCTTCTTACGCATTAAGTATCATAACATTCGCAGGATGGGCCTGTGAACCATCTGCCATTAGACAGAGAGAGCATTTGAGAAGAAATCATGTATGAATTAGAGGCTGCCTCCTTCTGCCTCTTAAACAAGCACATCTTGGATTTTTACTGTAGCATAAATGAGAGAGGCAAGCTAAATGGCCGGGATATTTAAGTTACATGAAATTAGTACTGTGTGGTTGGACAAGTCCCCTGAAGGGATCAGGAGGAGCGTCTTTCTTTGGATAGCTCGGTGGAATCTGCTCTACGGAATGAGAGGAAGTGCAGATAATAGTGGTTAAGCCAGGCAGAAAGCTAGAGACAGGGACATAAAATATTTGTACAAAATCTATTTTATTTTAAAACTTTTTAAATTTTTTTTAAATTTTTTTTAAGATTTTATTTATTTATTTGAGAGAGAGAGAATGAGAGATAGAGAGCACGAGAGGGAAGAGGGTCAGAGGGAGAAGCAGACTCCCCGCCGAGCAGGGAGCCCGATGCGGGACTCGATCCCGGGACTCCAGGACCATGACCGGAGCCGAAGGCAGTCGCTTAACCAACGGAGCCAAGAGAGTGCACACCTGTGTTCAGGGGTGGGGGGAGGGGCAGAGAGAGAGGGAGAGAAGTAGTTTCTGTGCTGAGCAGAGAGCCCAACTTGGGGCTCGATCTCACGACCCTGAGATCATGACTTGAACTGAAATCAAGAGTAGAACACTTAACCGAATGAGCCACCCAGGCGCCCCCAAAATCTATTTTAGACGGCCACATGACTGCCACGTGAAAAAGCCATTCATTCATTCACTCACTCACTCTCATTCAACACACACACATGCATGGCATGTTCTGCACATGATGATGGGTGTGTGTGTGTATGCAAAGTCATGGTTTCTACAGAATCCTGCAGTTTAATGAAGGAACAGACAAGTAAACAAAGAGCGGAGCAGGATGACTGTTACCATGACCTTTGTAACTGACACATTTCAATTAGAATTTCAGCCTAGGAAACAAACTAACTGTGTGAGCGTGGGCTTATATTTTCTGAGGCTTAAAGCCATCATTTGTAATACATAGATAACAACATCCATCGCTAAGGAGTTTCTCGGGGTTAAATACATAATAGAAACCTCGGGCCTGTATTTAATAGGCATTTAATAGGCAATTTAAAATAAATCTATGTCTGAAATACAATGGTAATTTGGAAGAAGAGATTTCACAAGAAGAGTCATCCCAGAGGGCAAAGGGAATATCTGAACTACATTTTGAAGGAAATGTCAGAGGTCACCAGGTGGCTAAGGCAGACGAATTTCAGGCATACAGATAAGCATGCACAAAGTCTGAACAGAATGAAACTATCACCAGTTTGGGGTGATCTTTGAAAGAAGGCGTGTGGTAAAAGTGGAAGGTCATCAGGGAAGTGTTACAGTTAGGTGTCATGAGACTTCACATGGATTCATGGTCTACAGAAAGACCCTTTAGGCTGAGAAATTCAAGACACTAGATTTTTGTCAGTGTACTGTGAGGGCACTCAATTTTCAGAGAGACTCACATTAGCTCAACTGTTGATAGACTGATATATAACCAGAAAGCCTGTGTTACTTTCCATTGACAAGTAAGGCTGGAGTGTTTCCCTCAGCATATCAGCACTTTGTGCCTCTGTACACACACTTTCACAGAAGATGGATTCTCAGCTAAGACAGCTTGAGACACACTCTTCCCTAACAAGAAGCCAAGGGGCTCTCTTGCTCTTGCTCTCCTGGACAGGAATGTCACCAAGGCCAAAGAATGCCTCCTTGAATCTTTGCCATACTGACAAACTCTTGCCCCTTCTGGTTGAAAATAGAATGCTAATTTTTTTGAGGTTGCTAACCCATTCATTTAGATTATGATTGTATCTTGCTTCCATTGGGGAGCCAGTCAGAACCCTGAAGATGACCCTATGTGTCTTTCCTCTGAGCTTTCAGCTATGCTGTTCACCCCTGTACCTACACTTTTTAGAAGGGTGCCTCTCCATTACTGGCACACAGCAAAGAACTCTTAAGGAGTAAATGAGTTATTAAGTTTGCTCTATTCTGACTTTATACCCAAACCTTCAGAATACTATCTTTGAACCAGTTCAGGTGACCTCACCCTTGGCCTCTTTCTTCCACGTACCTCCTATGACACATGGCAGATCTAGAATTTAGAAAGGATGGGTGGGGAAGGGGCGGGGCTGATGGGAGCCTTGGAGGTAGAAAGTTAGGGTATGCAGTTGGATCCAAAGAAAATCCAAAATAACTCAGAAACCTCAGGCCTGTATTTAATAGGCATTTAATAGGTAATTTAAAATAACTCTATGTCGGAAATACAATGGTAATTTAGAAGAAGATATTTAACAATTTGGATCCAAAGAAAATCCAAAATAACTCAGAAACCTCAGGCCTTGTATTTTAAGCCAAGGAAGAAAAACTGGAGGCTTGAACTTACTGTAGGTTCGAACTTACTGTAGGTCCCTCTTCTTTCCGGAAACAATTACCTTTTAGTCTGTGTTAGGTGATTCCAGCTTCTGTCACAGATAAACCCTGACTCTCAGAGGTTGCACACTATGAAGTTAGTTTCTCATTCGTGGTCCAGGGTGGGCGCTTGGTGGGTGTCTTCCAGGCAGTGGTCTGGGGATCCGCACACCGTCCATGGAGCACTCCGTTGCCCACAACAGCAGCGGTCCTTGATGTGTGGTCCCTGTCCTAATAGTAGTCACAGCATCTCCCTGGAACCTGTAAGAAATGCAGGTTTCCGGGCCCTACCCAGACCTAGAGACTCAGCAACTCCAGGGGTGGGTTTAACAAACCCTCCAGGTGGTTCTGATAAACACGAACGATTTGGAACCACATTTCTAAGAGGGAGATGTAATTTTGGCGACTTCAGTCGGAATTCATTCCAAAAAATAATATTGTGAGTGATTAGATGCAGTAGGAATGGTGATTGTACTGTTATTCAACACGTATTTGTTGAATTCCTTCTGTGTGCCAGACCCCAGGATAGCTAGACCCTGTGTACGCTGATAACAAAAGGGGTGGTCCGTAACTACTCTATTGCAGGTGGTTTAGATTACATTTCTCTTGTTGGCTTAGCGGTGTACTTAGACTGATACCCAAGTAATAGCTATTTAGGCAATAAATAGATGTTTATTAAAAGAAAATGTGGGGGCGCCTGGGTGGCTCAGTCGGTTAAGCATCCAACTCTTGATTTCGGCTCAGGTCATGATCTCAGGGTCCTGGGTTGGACCCCCATGTCAGGCTCCATGCTGGGCATGGAGTCTGCTTGGGATTCTCTCTCTCTCTCCTTTTCTCTCTGAGCCTAACCCCCATCGCATGCTCTCTCCCCCTCTCTCAAATAAATAAAAAGAAAAAGAAGACGCAGGATGGACGAATCATTGTATTTTCCTAGGATTCAGATCGCTAACCTTGGAAAAGACAGAATTGGATTTCCAAAGTGGGCCCCTTCCAGATACAGTCTAGCAAAATACACCTGTGATATCGACAGGGGGGAAGCTCCCTTGGCGGGTAACCATGCAAAGCCGCATCCACAGAAGGAGAAGTTCCTTCGGTTGGGATGCTAATGATGAGGCTGAGAAAGATAATGCCTTTCAAGGTTAACAATCCCTGACTAAGAAGCAAACGTTTTCCATGTGTTATTTTGCAGAACCCTCCCAACCTCTGACATAGCTACTATTGTGTATTCCCATTTTAGAGATGAAGGTGGGAAAGACTGAGGAGTTCTTGCACATTTGGTGGCCAGACCAGGATTCAACTCATGCTTTATGTGGCTCTAAACCTCTGGGCTAATTTCTGGTTTAAACTGTGGAACCAACTTCAAGCTTATGAAAATAAAAGCAAACCCTTAATTTGGTAGGAAGGAACTGCATCAGAAGGGGAAAAAGAGCCTTTAGGAAAGCTTCTACAGCGTATTGATAGCAGGTGCATGGGGCTGGTGAGAGAGAGGCCCTTTGGAAAGATTTGCAAGACAAAAGAAACTTCTATATCAGATAGAGCAAGGCCCAGGGGTTTGTGTCCTGGGTCCTGGTAGAGACCCTGCCTTCCGCCTGCAAGACTTTGGACAAATCAATTAACCTTTATGAGCCTTACAAGCATATGGCCTATAAAATGAGGGTGATACCTTTAATGACTGCCTCACACGGCCATTATGAAGGTCCAATGAAAAAAATTATAGTCCACATAAAAATGGTACCCACGGAAGCCATCCTTAGAAAGTAGAGCAGTGTTGGAAGCCTTAAGACAAAGCCACAAACATTGTTAAGGTGGATAGGGAAAGGAGATCCTTGAGTTGGGCTTGAAAATGTGTACAAATTTCCCACGGACAGATGACAGGACACTCCCTGCACAGACAGACCAGCCTGTGCAGAGCCAGGGAGACAGGTGTGTCTGGAAAATAGTACTTGACATTTTTGAGTGTGAGTCTGAGATGTGGCTAAGCAACAAGTAACAGATGAGGACAGAGAGAGACAAAGTCTGGTGACCCTTCCCGTATCTTCCATGATAATGAAGAATCGGCATATCAGTCCTGAAATGAAAACAAAAATATTGCTAGAGCAGAAATGAGAGGGATGCCTGGGTGGCTCAGTCAGTTAAGTGTCCAACTCTTGATTTCAGCTCAGGTCATGATCTCAAGATCCTGAGATCAAGCCCCACGTTGGGCTCCGCTCTCAGCAGGGAGTCTGCCTAAGATTCCCTCTCCTCTCCCTCTGCCCCTCCCCACTCATGCTCTCTCTCTCTTAAAAAAAAAAATAATAAGTACAAAAAATATTTAAAAAATGCAGCAGAAATTGAGAAACTGTTTTGTGCAAGCCCTCTGCAAGCTTACAAGAGAGCATGTAATTGTAAATAGTCACAGGAAATGCTAAACAAACAAACAAACAAAACCCCAAGAAACAGCACACACACACACACATACACACACACACACACACACACACACACTCTGCACCCAACGGGAAGAGGGAAGACAATCCAAATTGCGCCTGATTTATTACCGCACGTAATCAATAGTAGTAGGTCCACATCAATTTTATATCTAATTTAAAAATTTGAGGTCTCAATGTGCTCATTAAAGAATATAATGGATTTACATATTTTAATTATGTTTTATGGATTGTGAACATAATGTAATTAAGAGATTTTTCAGGAGGCATGATGAATGAACAGGGGGGCCCAACATATGGCAGGAGACAGCACACGGCATGGACGCGGCCGGAGCAGCCCAGCCCCACTGCGGACGGCCCAGGCCATACAGGAATGATGAGGCTGAATGGCTGAGCAGGTGGCGGAGCGCTGGATCTGCGGGACAGTGCATGGCTGCCACGGCCGGCTGGCCAGTCCTCTTCCGCCCCCTTCACCTTCCGTTCCACTGCAGCCTTGGTTGAAAAGCAACCCCATCCGCTTTTCTATTTTATTATTCACTATGGTAAGACACACACACACACACAATAGAAACACACATATGCACCTATAATAGAAACACACGCACGCACAAGAGAATTGATCATCTTAACCATTTTTAAATGCATGGTCAGTCGTGTTGAGGAGATTCACACTATTGTGCAACTGATCTCCAGAGCTTTCTTCGTCTTGCAAAACTGAACCACTAGGTCCAGTGAACAACAACTTTCTGCTCCCCCGCCCCCAGCCTCTGGCTGTCATGATTCTACTTTCTGGGTCTCTGGGTTTGGCTCTCATGCAAGTGGGATCACACAGTATTAGTCCTTTTGTGGCTGGCTTATTTCACCAAACATAATGTCCTCCCGGTTCAGCCATGTTGTAGCAGGTGACAGGATTTCCTTCCCTTTGAGACCAAAGCACATTCTGAACATATATGTGACATTTGTTTTACCCATTCATCCTTCGATGGCCATTTGATGGCACTCTGCATGGTTGTGATGGTCTCAACTCAGGATTCCTTAGACTCACCCCTGCCAACAGAAGGCTCTTTCTAAGAGGACCGGGGTCACTCCCCTGTTTAAAATCTGTTGATCTTTGACCCTTTGTCACTCCTTAGAGTACCCTCACCATCTGGCTGCTTTGCTTGCAGTTCCGTCCCTTCTTCCGCCATGGGGGTCACTTGTCCCAGGCAGGGCTACCGCTAACCGACATTCGCCACTCCCAAACACCTTTGTACACCATGTTTTGGCACATCCGGTGGCTGTGCCCACCACTTGTGAGGCCCTATCCACTAGGACATCTCGTAACCAAGGAGTCTAGGATGGAGATTGGCAAACTACAGTCCGGGGGCCAAATTCAGCCTGTTTTTATAAATAAAGTTTTATCGGAACATGAGCGTGCCCATGGCTGATGTATTGTCTGTCACTGTTTTCCCACTATAATTCAAAACTCCTTAAAGGAGATAATTTGTTGACCCCTGCTCTAGGTAATCGCTTGTCTTCAAATCTCTCTCTGCTGTTTCCTAGCTATGACCTTGGGTAATTCAACATCCCAGAAAGGGATAATAAGTAATACCCACTTCACAGCTTTATTGTGAAGGCTGAGATAATACATACAAACCCCCTGGCACACAGATGCCAAGTTGGCAGGTAAAGCAACATGAGTGTCTATGTTGGATCATCAAACGGACACCACACAGTGCTAAGCAGTGGCCGCATCCCAGACTTCTCGTCCTTCGAAGGCAGTCTAACGAGTACACAGAGTGTGGGCTTTTGGAGTTTAAAAATTTAAGATCCAAATTCAAGATCAGCCTTATTGTTCATATCAACTTGGGACCTTGATTTTCTCCCCTGCGATGTGAGGAGAGTAACGAACACCTGGCCTTGAGGCTTATTGTGGGGGTTAAAAGCAGCCAGTGTTTAAATTAGGACTTAGGGGTCAAAAATGTACTTTACATAAGGGCCAGAAGCAGACACTCAGAAGAGGATAGTTTCTTTTCTCTTTTCCACTGGTGTGTCCGAGGATGAAATCCACAATTCCCAGTTCTAGAGGCTTGCTTTGTTAGATATCTCCATGACAGAATGAATTGTGAATGGACCTCCAGGGCTGATGCCCCTGGGAGCCCTCCCATCACTTCTCAGGTGTCCTTGTACATCTCATCTCTCCTCCTCTCAGGGAATGATGTTAAGAACTGTGCATATTGGCGTGCACAGTCTCACTGCTTTCCCTTCCTTGCAACTACTACTGGCCTCTAGGGGGAGCTCAAGACTTCATCATCCTTGGCCTGGGTCAAAGGCAGAGAGTATGGTCCCAGACTAGATACTCAGTAGCTATTTGCTGAAGGAAGGGACACATGCAAAGAGGGATGGATGTCAGGGATAAGGTAAAGATTGATTTTAGAGGACTTTTTCTCAATGAAAGTTTTACGTCTGGATTCTTTCTTCTTTGCTCCTTGTTGGGCTCTAGGGACTTCAAGACACTTTCAGTCGGGGGGTGTGGGGGAGGCAAATCTACCCTTCAACCCACCACCATTCCTCTTTAGAAAGCTAGGTGCAAAGACCAAAGGCAAAGCACATCCTGATGTGGGTGCCTAGGCCAGCCACTCCAGGCCCTGTGCAGAACCAGTCCCAACGTGGAAGCATTTCCTTTATTTGTCTTTTGCCTCAGCTCATGCTCAGCATGTGAGGCTTTGAGAGCCAGAATTGGGAGTTCTAGAAGCAGGCAACCATATAGGTCATTGAGCCTTGGGTCTTTGTTGGCTTTGGGCAAAAACATCCTGTGACACAGAACTTGTCTGATCTAGTTTATCTGGTGGCTTTGCTGGTGTTTGAAGCTTAAGTCATGCTTCATGGTTGGCCAAGTGTTTCAATTACTGATTCTCAGTTTAGTAATAATTTTTTTCTCTGTCTTCATCCTGGAAGTAAACAGAAGGATGGTTCCATGGAGGAAAGATTAACTCATGGTCACAAGGGCACCAAGGAAACTTTCTTGTAGGTGGTAAAGTCAGAATTGAGTTTTGAGCATGAGCGAAGGGAGGCATATGCCAGGTGGATTGTAGGGGAAATAATACATCCCACCATGTGGGAATATCATGTATAAAAGTAAAGAGTTGTGTGGGGCTGGGTGGCACAGTCATTAAGCGTCTGCCTTCAGCTCAGGTCATGATCTCGGGGTCCTGAGATCGAGATCCGCATTGGGCTCCCTGTTCTGCGGAAAGCTTGCTTCTCCCTCTCCCGCTCCCCCTGCTTGTGTTCCTTCTCTTGCTGTGTCTCTCTCTCTGGCAAATAAATAAATAAAATCTTTTTAAAAAAAAGTGGAGAGTTGTGACAAGGAACAGGACATGTTGCATTGATGTTAGAGATGGTTGAACCTTGGGGTCTAAGGAAAGAGTGGTGGGAGATGAAGCGAGAATTAGATGGGTTTCACAAAACGGCAGCAGACTTATTCCTTGCCTTCAGGGAATGTGAATTCTACTACACAATCCAGGGGGTGACTGCATCCATCCAAGAGTACTAGGGAGTCATCAGAGAAAATGGTAAGCAAAATGGCCCACGTGATCAGAGCTGTGTTTCAGAAACATTATTGATGTTGTCATGGACGGTGAACCGAGGATTGGAGACAACAGAGGTGGGAGACCCTGCAGTAACAGAGGGAAGAGATAACCGAGGGCAGATTGGGAGGGATAAAACCAAGGGAAAGATTGGGAAGTTATTTCAGAGGTAGATTTCAGAAGTATATTTGGAAGAATTTGATACTATTTTATAATCCATTGAATGTTGGGCATGAGGGTTAAAGGAATAGTCAAGGAGACAGAAGTCCTGAGTTGTGAGGAATAGGTATAGGGTACAATACACTTGGTACAAAATACCAAGGTATATGGCATAATACACCAAAATAGGCAAGAGAGCTGGTAAATAGGTTTTCCGGGAGAAGGAGGGCTTTGGACACAGTGGGCTTGCTGTGCATTAGTCCTTATAGAGATGTATCTGGTAGACAGCTAGATGCTGCCAAATGCTCAAGGACCCTCCAGGTGGGGAGTTAGAGACTCAGATTTGGGAGTCATGAGGGAATTGTTCCAAGCAGTTGTGAGGAAGAGGAGCAAGAAAAGGCAATGTGGGAAATGACACGGAGAGAGGAAGGAAATGACAGAGGGTCTACGGTGGGGAAAATGGGTGACTAAAGGTCACATATTCCATGGAAAGATTGTATTCAAAGGCAGGAAGGACACTGGTGGCTGAGGATGGACCCGCCATTGTTCTGGAGGGGGTAAACACCATATTAGCACAGCCTGAGGGAAGAAGGAAGAAGAGAGGAAAACAGGAACTTGGGAGAACCGCATCTTCAAACAGTTGGGTGTTGAGGGACAGAAATTTGGGTTAGTGACTTGAATGACAGGAAGGGTTAGGGTAGGGAATTTTTTTTTTTTTTCCAGTGGATAGTAGCTTGCCTTCCTGTTGAAGCCTTTCCGGTGCCGCCAGGTGAGAATGTCGCCCCAGACATTTGTTTTCTTGAGTAGGTCTGTTCCAAGGCTGGCAACAACAGATGGAGTAAGATTCTCAATGGGCGTCTTCCACTTCTGTCTGTCTCAAGTGTTATGTTACGTGGCAGGAATATCTGTGAGCACTGATGTACCTGCAGTGTTGAGAACCTTCTGGAAAAAAAAAATTAATTTTGCTGAGGGATGGCCTTTCTCACATGTGGGAATCAGCACAGATGGAAAGCCTGCTTCTTGACTTTTGTGGGCATCTGAGTGCTACTTACTAACTAAGTGACAGGGGGCCAGCCACTTAGTCCCTCTGAGTCTCAGTTTCCTTATTTATAAAATGGTGACAATATGTCATTACAGGAATGTTTTTGGAGACTTACATTCTGCACCATTAATTTCTTGGAGCCTAGCATTGTTAGGCTCTCAGTAAATGTTGGCCCTCTCTTCCCCACATCTTACCAGCATTTGATTACCATGCATTTGATTACTTTGGCCTGAGCCAACTCCCTTAACAAATGTTTCCACCTTAGATTAAAATTAATTCAAAGACAGGGACCAGCAACACATCCTGTAAGAGACTAAGAAAATGGCATTAATTTTGTAAATTAATAAATATGCAAATGGACACTTTGTATGGAATAGGCTCTATAAGCAGGAAGTAAATTGTGTTGTAAATTATGCATTGCCATATGGAGCAGATACCCTTGATTTAGCATGCAAGGCAGAGAAAGCCAGAGCAGACTTTGCCGTAATGGCTTCTGAGAATGAGTGGCATGCTCGTCCAACGGCAACCCCGGCTGCTGAGTCATGCAGCTGGTCCTGGGGTGGCAGTAGGAGCCCCATGGTGAGCGGGCTGTTACCCAGCCACTGATGGGAATCATCTGGGGAAGACCATCCCACGGCAGCCAAGAGCATGGGCAAGCATGAGCTCATATGGGACAGCTTGTTGGCACTGAGCACTGTGCCCAGGATCTGGAGCGGGTTTGTGGGGGGGGGGGGCTGTTTCACAGGATGGGAGAGCTGTCCTGGGCTTCCAGAGCCTTGCCAGGCAGTACCACAATCCCAACTTCAAGACAGGTGTGACCGGCCTGGGGAAAGTTGCGTTACTGCTGGATTGATCCATCAATCATTAGAAAACAAATAGTCTAAGAACAGTCCAGGTGTCCCACATTGTGCTAAATAGATGCTGGAGGGCAGGGGTTCCCCCTGATGACTGTTCAGCAGAATCACCCAAGGAACTTTTTAAAAAAATAGATTCCTGGCTCCTACCTCTGGGATTCTGATGTAGCAGGTCTGGGCTAGGAATGAGAATCTGTTTCCAAACTCCCAGCTAATTCCTCTGATCAGCCAGATTTAGGGGTCACGGTGGCAGAAAACGTTTCTCCTTGGTCCTGGGCTTTAAGGGTCTCAAAACATAATTGGGAAGACAAGCTTAGGCTTCCAGACCCAATCTGGGCTTGTGTTCTTACTGCCTATGAGCTTAGTGGTGGGGCAGGCAGTGAGCCCAAGGGAGAAATTTCTCATAGTGAGGCAGATCAGGGAAGGCTTTCGGGGGGCCACGAGCCATGGCTGGCCCTGAGTAGCAAGGACAAAAGAAGGCAGGGAGGCATTTGAAGATGAAGCCAGCCACCACAGGAGACGGGGTTCAGGAGTTTCCCTCTGGCATGGGGACAGGGAACTTAGAGCTGGACCCTGGCTGGTCAGGAATGCCAGTTGAGGGGCGCCTGGGTGGCTCAGTCGTTGGGCGTCTGCCTTTGGCTCAGGTCATGATCTCGGGGTCCTGGGATGGAGCCCCACATCGGGCTCCCTGCTCCTCGGGAAGCCTGCCTGTCCCTCTCCCACTCCCCCTGCTTGTGTTCCTTCTCTCACTGTCTCTCTCTGTCAAATAAATAAATAAAATCTTTAAAAAGAAAAAAAGGAATGCCAGTTGAAGACGAGCTTCGTGCCTTTTGGGGTTCTTTTAAGTGCTTTGTTTCTGGGTATGTTGAGCAGTGGTACCTGTCCAGGTGTGGCTCAAGGCCTGAGCGCCCGGGACCCAAGGCACAAAGCTGTGTCAGGGTGCTAAAGTGATCATCCGCATCATTCATCATTTGGACCCAGACAGCTCACACAAACAAGAATAATGTAGAAGAAACTCATGTCTCTTCGAAGACGATGAAGGACTGGAAAGACCTACGGTTCTAGCACATTGCTTTTCTCTCTCTCTCTATCCTCAACCTTCTCAAAACTACACCTCAGTCACTCTTGCTCTCCCTCACGTCTTAACTGCCTGACATTCTCCTGCTTTCCTCAGGACAAGAGTTAAAGGCTAGTCTGACAGGGGCAAGGAAAACGTGAGACTGGCCAAGCCACTGTCCTCTTTAAAGAGCAGGGGACCCTCAGAACTCAGTTACGGCTGGCCTGTCCCCCAAGATGGAAACAATCACCAGCATTGCACATTCAACCTTGGGTGGGCTCTAGGCATTGCCTTGCTGCCGTGGTTCTCAATGAGGCGCTGGTCAGTTTCAGAAATGCACACCCTCAGCTTCTCCCTGGATTGTGACCTCAGACATAAGCCCCTAGGACTCAGTTTCCTCGTCTGTGAAAGTGGGTATGGTAAGAAAACTGATCTTGCAGGATGGTGGCAGAGGCTGAAAGTGCCAATGCGTTCAAAGGCAGAGGGGTTTACAGAGTTATTAGGTGTTAGTAAGTGTTACCCTGAGGCAATTCTGCCTCTGTAAGACTTGCACTGGCCCCAGGTACCCGTTCTGTCCCCTGAGCCAACCCTGTTCCACTTGCCGGTCTTCAGATCCTCTCTGAAGCCTGTGACCCTGCCCCTCCACATCCCCTCTCCAAGCTGAACGTCCCTGAGGACCCACGAGAGCCGGCTGTGTTTGCCATCCCTGGAGGTATCTCATTTTACAGCTGGGCAAACCCCAGCATGCCAAGTTCATGTCCTTGCAAAGTCATGCAGTTACAGAAATGTCTGGGCAGCAGGTGGCAAAATGGTGTTGTTATCAGAACCACACAGATAATCACGCTTTGCTTCTAATCATTCTCCATCTAGCCCTTGTTTTATAATTTACAAGGGGCTGGCACATCCCTTACCTCATTCAGCCCTCCAGCGCCCCTGTGTGTGTGTGGGGGGGGGGATTTAGTATGGTAATTCTGACGCCCTGCCCTCGGGTAGCACACTACCCTTTCTGAAACATTTCTATGTCTCTTAATGCGCTGGGTCTTTGTCACAGCCTCAGGAAATAAAAAGGGCAGGAGTTTTCAGATGAAGAAACCACGAAACAGACAGGACAAGGGCTGGTCCACATCCCACAGAGCCATTGACACATTTAGGCATCGGACTGGGACTCAGGGTCCCTTCAACACTTGTGCTGGTCCTTGGCCTGACTTTCTTCTCCTTTTCTAAACAGGTGAGCTTCTCCCCTGCCTTCTGGGATGTTAGGATAAAATTAGCAAATAATGCCTGAAAACTGTGCTCTAGTCAATGAGAATTATACAGCTTCCAGAGCTCCTGCCTTTTTTTTTTTTTTACTGAGCTGAGTCATTACATCCTTCCCTCAAGGGCAAGGTCTAGTCACTAGCACCACACCTACGGGCACCTGCCAGCCAGCAGAAGGCCCCAGAACATGCATTTCCAGGGCTTTCAGGGCCAACAGGATGGCGACCATGGCCAGGCAAGTCCAGGCTAAGTACTCCTCCACCAAGTGAGGGTCAAGAGACTTGACCATCTGTGGGCCTCCTTCCTTTCGCCTTCTGCTCACTGGCAGACCCTGGGGTTGGAGCTGGTGGCTGTGAGTCTGTCAGCCTGCCCAATGACTCCTGCTCAGGGCTTGGCTGGCCAGCCATTGCCTGAGGGAAAGAAGAGACACAAAATCCGCTCAGCCTCACATGCTTCCCACATCACAGAGGGGATTGCTCAGGTTGGGGGCAAGGCCAGCCATGTTGGGTATGGTCTGCTGGCTCAGGGGGTGAGACAGAGGGATGGGAAGCCAGGCTGCATGGGGGGGGGGTCAGCAGGGGGTCATCCTTCCCCTCCCCCACCCATGGTGGGAAGAAGGGGAGGTGAGAACTTTTGAAAGCTTTGTGAGAGCCAGCAGATTGACTTCCTGAGGTTGGAAGTGCTTTAGAAAATGTTCAGTCTCAGGCAATGTTGCAGGAGGGAAAATATCTAGATTTAGCAGAGCTGGATTCAAGTCTGGGTCCTACTTCTTTTTAAAAATTAATACACTTTATTTTTTATAGCAGTTTAGGTTCACAGCAAAATTGGAGAGAAGGAACAGAGATCACCCATGTACTCTCTGTGCATGAGTAACTTTCTCTGCTGTGGACATCCCCCATCAGGGTGGTACATTTGTTGGAACTGGTGAACCTACATTGACACATCATTATCACCCCAAGTCCATAATTGACTGGAGGGTTCACTCTTGGCGCTGGACGTTGTATGGGTTTGGACAAATGGATAATGTCGTGTATCCATTGTTCGAGGACCATACAGGGTAGTTTCCCTGCCCTAAAAATCCTCTACGTTCTACCCGTTCGTCTGTAACTCCTTCCTACCCCCTGGAAACCACTGATCTTATTATTGCCTTCCTAGTTTTGCCTTTTCCAGAATGTCATGTGTTTGAATGGCCTTACTTCTTTATCATTAGGCTGAACCACGTGCAAATGACATTTTCTATAGGTCAATATTGGCAATTTCGGGTGCTGGCTGTGTCACTGGGCATCTCCAGTGCCCTCCTGCCTGTGTCCGTGAGTCCCACTGTGGAGTCAAGCCCCTTCTGCCATCCCAGCACTCCTACTCTGTCCCTAAGTCCTGTAGTGTCTACTTCTGAAATCTCTAGAATCGTGTTTGTTTTCTCGATCTTCCTCAGATGGTCTCTGTCCAGACCTTCATCCTGTTCTGGCTGGGCTCTTGCAATAACCCCAGAGCGATTTCCATTCCTCCTACCATAAACTGAGGTAATGTTTAAAATCTAGCTCTACATCAAGAGAGATCCCCGATGGATTATTCTGTGCTTGACAGCTTCCATTGCCTTGCCCCTGCCTATGAGTCAAGGCCTGGGTGTCACAGCACGGCCAGCGGCAGTCCCTCCTGATCTGGACCCTCCTTCCACCTCCAGCTCGGCTCCCTGATGCCCCTCTGCAGACCTGGGCACTGAGACCTCACACCCTCCCCTCTGTCCCCAGGCTCAGTGCCTTTGTGTACATTTTGCTTTCCGCGTCTTACTGCCCTGCCCTCTCCCCTCAGCCTGAAACAATCCTATTCATCACCCAAGACCCAGCTCATCCCTCCTTGCCCCCAGTGTCCAGGTCTCTCAGCACTTCCTATCGTCTGTGTGACTATATCCTGTGCTTGACTATAAGCCAGGAGTGGGGCCTCCACCTTATTCATCTCTGCATCCCCACAGCCAGCATTCAGTAAATATTGGTTGAACGGATGAGCAAGTCAACTGGTGGATACGTGGAGCTCATGGATATCTGGGGATAGGGCCCAGAACCATTCTGTTCTGAAGCAGAATTACAATACTTTGATATCTTCTCCTCTTCTCCTCTTAAAGCCCCAAACGCTGAAGTTTCAGACAAAAGTCTTGAGGTTTGATTTCAGGCGTGATTCTGAATGACAGCCACAAAATACTCGCAAGGACAACGGGGGGTGCCACGTTAGATCACTTTTGGTCAGCCATCTGACTTCCTCAGCTTCCGGTGCGCCATTGCTCTCGGGAGCGGAAGTGCGTGCGTGCGCGTGCGTGTATGTGCGTGTATGTGCGTGCGCGTACTGGGGGGGCGCGGTTGCAGACAGGTAACCAGAGTGCCTACTGGGCCCTTAAGAAGCACTGTGTTTATACCCTGATCAGTGTTCTATACAAACAGGTTAGTGCTGCCGTCAATCCCCCGGGGACTCTAGTCAATCAGACCCAAAGCTGGCAGAGGAGTAAAGAAGAGAAAGACATCAGCTGGTTTGATTCGTCTGGTGACAGCGGAGATTTTGAATGTCCTACCCTCTGTCTCCCTGACTACAGTTTTCTCTATTCTTCCAAAACATTTGGGAGCTGTCTCTAGAAACTATCGATCTTTATGCCTACGTCCTGTTTTCCCTAGTCACTGGAACATGAAGGACTACAGGTCACCAAATAGGCCAAAAGAGCCTCTCCGTACTTTTCCTCAGAGGTGAACACTGTAGACAAATGCTCTGAATTAACTAGTTTGTTCATGGCCTGGCATCTCCAGCAGCAACTGAGGACAGCGCCCATCTCTTGGGGTTCAGAGGGACTACACATTCTGCTGGGGTTGTTGCTTTCTTGCCCCTGCTGCTTGATCGGATGTAGGCCAGGGTGGGCTCTGACCAGGAAGGTTTCCCAGACAGCACCGAGTAGCGGGGGTATCTGATGAAGATGGAATCTAGAATCTACCGGCTCACGAGGCTGTGCGCCGTGCACCAGGCACAGAAGATGTGGGCAACTACCAGTCCCATGATCAGAACACATGGACCCTGTGATGTAATTCCAATTTGTCATTAACTAGGGGGACACAGAGATTGTTACTTTTCAGAATCTTCATCTTCAGATTTTTGTAGGCTGGGCACGAGCTTATTTTTGGAAGGCTTCACCCTATAATGTATAAAAACGTACCCATCTCCCGCAGTAAATACACACATGTGCACGCATCCTCACTCTTTCCTTCCCAACACGCACACTAAAAGTTTTGTTTTATAAAATGACGTATCTGATCTTGGATTTCATGTACATTTTTGTTAAAGCAACCTAAGCTCTTTCAAGACAGCATAGCCGACTTAGATTGATTCCTGCAAGGCATATGTATGTTTCCATGTTGAAGCTCTAACCCCCAGTGTGACTGTATTTGGAGATGGGTCCTTTAAGGAGGTAAGTAGGGTTAAATGAAGTCATGAGGGTGAGGCCCTAATCCAACAGGACTGTTGTCCTTATAAAATGAAGAAGAGACACTGGTGTGTTTTCTCTTTGTGCGCACACAAAGGAAAGGCCGTGTGAGAAGGTGGCCACCTGCACGTCAAGGAGAGAGGCCTCAGGAGAAACCAAACCTGCCAGCACCTTGATTTTGGACTTCCAGCATCCAGAACGGTGAGCCACAAATGCTTATTGTGTAAACCCGTACAGTGTTTTTTTACGATAGCCCTGGCAGCCTGATACAATGGGTATTTAAGATCTTCTCTCTCTCTGTGTTGGTGGAATGTGCTCAATGAACATTTTCTTATCTGATCCTGGGAGAGGTGAATTGAAATGGCAAAACTTTTTCAAGGGACCCAGTGAGAGACCTATTTCCCAAGGATGCTCAGGACTTGCTGACTCGGCTCAGCCTAGCAGACAGGACAGCTTGGAAGCAGCCTCCTCTGAGCTCTTGCCTCCCGGGGAGCAGCAGCCTGGAGTTTTGCAATCTGGAGGGCTCCCACATGTGCCTGATATACTCGCTAAGTGTAATGTGTGCTGGGGGATCGGCCACCTTTGTATCTTCTGCTCTGATGGAGGGATTTCGGAGCTTCCCCAGCTACTTAATTCCCGCGTGTCATTGGTTTGTCGTTTGAAAGTGCAATCACAGACCTGGATGGGGGCCAGGTGTTGGCTCTTGCTCTCCCCCCACTTCTCCCTTTCAGTTTATGTACCTGTTTGCTGACTGATAAGGTGAAGCACACCCTGCTGCATTTCACAAATAATCCGGCAAGTCTTTGTGATTTATTTTAGTGATTGATTAGAAAAGTCAATGTTGTACACGAAGGATTAAAACAAGAAATATTTGGAATCTACTTAAGTATTTGTTATCTCAAGGCCAGGTCTTGTTTCCTCCAAATGTATACTGCCACAGGCCAAAAAGGGTGGAAAATTCCCATGTGTATACTGTATAGTCTATAACATGCGAAGAACACTGGGCTGGCTCTCAAAAGACATGATCCTGACTTGAATCTGTCTGCTCACCGATGGTGTTGCCTCGAGTTATAGAACCTTCTCAGGCCCCGTTTTGCTTTTTTTTTTTTTTAATAACTTTTGGTGAAAAACACATAAAATAAATGTACCATCATAACCATTTTAAAGTGTGTAGGGTGGTAGTGTTACCTATATGTATATTGTTGAGCAACAGATCTCTAGAACTTTTCCACTTTTCCATCTTGCAAAACTGAAGCTCTGTTCCTATTGAACACAAATCTCTACCCCCAACCACCAGCGGCCTCTGGTGCTACTGTTCTGTGTTTTTTTGTTTTTTTTGTTTGTTTGTTTGTTTTGTTTTGTTTTTTATGAGAGAGAGAGCAGGGCAGGAGGGGCAGAGAGAGAGGGAGAGAGAGAGAGAATCTCAAGCAGGCTCCATGTCCAGTGCAGAGCCTGACGTGGAGCTTGATCTCATGACCCTGAGACCATGACCTGAGCCAAAACCAGCCAAAACCAAGAGTTGGATGCTTAACAGACTGAGCCACCCAGGTGCCCCTCTACTTTCTGTTTCTAAGATTTTGACGGTTTCTTTTTTCACTATTAACAATATCCATCCACAAAAAGGGAAACCTCATCCCCTTTTTTTTAAATTGGTGGATTTTTAAAAAAGATTTTATTTATTTATTTATTTTTTTTTTTAAAGATTTTATTTATTTATTCATGAGAGATAGAGAGAGAGAGAGAGAGAGAGAAGCAGAGGGAGAAGCAGGCTTCCAAGGAGCAGGGAGCCTGATGTGGGACTCGATCCCAGGACCCTGGGATCATGACCTGAGCTGAAGGCAGACGCTTAACCATCTGAGCCACCCAGGCACCCCTATTTATTTATTTGAGAGAGAGAGCACAAGCAGGAGGAGGGGCAGAGGGAGAGGGAGAAGCAGACTCCCCGCTGAACAGGGAGCCCGATGCCGGGCTTGATTCCAGGACCCCGAGATCAGGACCTGAGCCGAAAGCAGATGCTTAACCGACTGAGCCACCCAGGCGCCCCGGGAAACCTCATCCTAACCTTTTCCACCTCTAATCTGTGAGGCTGTGTTGTGTCAAGCCCTAAGAAACTGCTTTGGAAACTGGATCACCCTTTGAATGCTGGGTATTATTGCAAACCAATAATCTTGATATAAATCTGGCATTTGGCTTAAAAAGTCGAACAGGCTGGTTATTTCCAGATGTCCAGATTTTTGATTGTATGCATCCCCTAACAATTTTGAGGAGAATTACAAAAACTTATTGAAAAGCTATATCGTCCAGAAACCTTCCGGTTTTAAATACAGATAAGTTAATGCTGAATGGATAGTTATTAACTGGTCTAGTCCCTTGTCTCAAAGTATGCGAGCTCTGTCCTCAGGACAGTGTGGTTGAATCCTGCCATCCCTTCTCACATCCAGCTGGTTTCCAGGGACAAATGAGGATGTGCCTGTGTGGATGCAGGAAGAAAATGGGACAACTTTGATTTCCAGGCCTTTTTATAGTTCATTCTTTAAAAGTCTTCTATTTTTGTGTTTTGTAAAATATGTAGTATATTGATACTTGGGTCCATGCAAGCAATTTATAAATAAATAAATATGCATGTATTGAAGTGGGTGTTCTTTTTGTTTGTTTGCTTGGTTAGTTTGGTTTAAACCAAGGGCAGGCAGGTACAAAATGTTTCAATCAGTAACTTGCCTCTAGTATCAATCATTCAGGGTTCTCCAGAACAATAGAAACAATAGGAGAGCTATTCATTTTTATAGTTATAATAAATATGTAATTTATTGCATTTGTATATTGCAATATATATTGCAAAAATATAATATATTGCAAATATAATGCAATTGTGAGGGCTGGCAAGTTCGCAGTCTGTAAGACAAAACTCAGGCAGGATTTCTTTCTTTCTTTTTTTTTTTTTTGTTAGAGAGAGTGGGCACAAGCCCAATTGGGGGGGAGGGGCAGAAGGAGAGGGAGAGAGAAAGAATCTTAAGCAGACTCCATACCCAGCGTGGAGCCCGACATGGGGTTCCATCTCACGACCCTGAGCCAAAATCAAGAGTTGACACTTAACCGACTGAGCCATCCAGGTGCCCCTACAGGCAGGATTTCTATGTTAACAGTCTTGAAGCAGAATTTTTTCTCCTCCGGGAAAACGCAGTTTTGCTCTAAGGCCTTCAACTGATTAGATGAGGCCCACCCACGATATCTAAGGTAATCCCCTTTACTTAAAGTCACCTTATTGTAGATGCTAACCACATGGACCAGATACCCTTATAGCAACACCTAGATGAGTGGGTGATTACAGAACTGGATACTGCAGCCTACTTGACACATCACACTATCACACTATCCTATTGCCAAGTTTCCTTTTGATCTCCTGGCTCCAGCCCATCCCTGCTCTAAACCCCTCCAGGCCATTTCCAGACTCAGCTCACTACAGGGCATCTCTCCTCTGCTTGATGTCCGTCACTGCCAGGTGAAGGCCAAGGACTGGCAACGTTTGCTGTTCTGTGGGCTGTGGTGTGACCCACTCCCAGCTTTCTGTTACCGTGAACACCTCATTCATGTAACTCCTGCTCCCTAATACCTCTCATCCTACCCACCACCACACTTGGGGTTTGCTGACAATGTGCCCTCTCGAGCATGCCTAGGGGCATGTCTCCCCCTTCCAGATCAGCCTATCAAGATCCTCCCCCTCCTCAGTCAACATGTCCAGTATCCAACTCATTATCTTACTTCGAATTATGTGTTTTCTGTGCTATTTCTGGGGCCCAGTTAATGTATTCCTTCCCCTTGCATGGGCTAGGAATTTCAAATAAAAACTTAATAGATGGCAGACTGGAGGAAGATATTTCCAAAGCCTAAAACAGTCAAGGGAATAATTTCTAGAATATACAAAGAAATCCATCAAACCAACACACAAAGATAAGGAAAGCCAATAGAAAAATGGGCCAAAGCTATCCCAAGGCAATTCACAGAAGAGGAAGTCCTTGTAGGCAGCAAGTCTATGAAAAAATGCTCATCAAGTTCACCAGGAATCAAATAAACGAAAATTAGAACAACATTGTGATACCACTTTATAATCATCCAGACAGCAAAAGTCAGAAAGGTAGGTAATGCCTAATATTAGATAGAATATGGGCAATTTTGTGTCTTTCCTTGTCTTCTTCCGTCCCTCTGTGGGTTTGGGACTCATTAGACAACTTAGCTGAGGCTTGTCTCTGAGCATATACCTGCAAATCCAACTCATTTTTAGACATTGCTACTTCGTGTCCAAAGCAGGACTTGAGCTGTGCTTCTCCAAACATGATTCTCCTCCACTGTTTGCAAAGGGCCACCTATCACCGCTACTTCACCTAAGTCATCCAAATTCCTAATCCCTTCCTCCCTGCATCCTGCCCCTCTTCTGTTGCAAAGTCCTTTATAGTTGACCACTTCAGTGCATTTGGCATCTGTCTCCCACGTCCCATCCTTTCCCAATGCCACCCTACCTCAGACCATTGTCACTTCTTGCCTGGATTACTGAAATTGTTTCTTGTTTATTTCTCCTGCCTATAATCTTGCTAACTAATGTCATAATGAGTGTTTTCTAGTTGACAACTGCTTGGACAGAAGACTGAGTAAGATCGACTCTATGACCTCAAGGAACTCGCCCTTCCCGGATAGGAGGGAAGGACATATATGCAAATCATTACAATCCTCTTCCCAGCACAGAGCCTGACATGGGGCTCAATCTCATGACCCTGAGATCATGACCTGAGCCAAAATCAAGAGTCTAGCGCTTCACCGACTGAGCCACCCAGGTGCCCCTGATTATTTCTGATTTTTAAGCATTCCTGCAAGGTGATATAATTGTGCCCATTTTTACAGATGAGGGAAATTAGGACACAGAAAAGAAAACTAGTGTGGTTAAGTGCTAACTCTTGGAGGATGGTCACATGGTAGGCAAGTGATTTTAACACAGCTTGAGACCTGTCACAGTAGAGGTTTGTGCAGTGACTGTACCCTGATTTGAGCTAACAGCAGAAGCACCTGGAGGGCTCATTCAACCACAGGATACTGGGCCCCACCCCAAGAGTTTCTGATTCAGTAGCCTAGGAATTTGCATTTCTAGCAAGTTCTCTGGACCACACTTTGAGAACCACTGCTGTGAAACATGATGTGAGCCCACAGGAGGGAGAAACTGCTGCTGCTTTGGGGCAGTTCAGCGGAGGTTTCATAGGGAGCGTAGCACTTGGCTGGGCTGTGAAAGGCAGACCGGAGCCCTCCAACCTACCCACACATCACCAAGCCCTACAGATGCAAGGCAAGTGCAGGTGCACTGAGTAACCCAGCGGGCATGCATAAGTGGGGCGGCTTTCCAGAGCTTGCCATGGCGGGCCAGCTTGGGACCAGACAGGGAGCCACGCTAAGTTTAGACTTCATCCTTTGGGTACCGGTTTTTAATCAGAAGGGTAATGCAATTCTCTTTGCCTAATTGTGTTCTAATTGTTCATTCATTAAAGATAAAAAGGCATTAATCACTAAGTGTGCCAAGTAATGCTGAGGGTATAAAAATCTCACAGTCTGTGAAAGTCATAACCACACGTGGTACCTTCCCGGCCCTTTGCAACAGCGAGGCACGCGGGATCTTGCATGCACGATCTCACTTCCAACCAACAGTTCTTGCAAAGGACGCTCATTTTATCCCATTTTAGAGATGGGGAGATCAAGGTTGACCAAGGCAAAGGCACACTTCTTGAAGGAAGCTGAGTAGGGATGTAGGTTTAAGTTTAAAGGATTGTTTTTGACGTTCCAAACCCAGTTTTGTGTACGGCATCCTTGAGTCCAAGGACTGTATCTCTATATTCCCTTTCGCCCCCCCAAAACTTGTTGCATCTGATCTGGAGCTGCCCCCGCAATGCTCGGGGAAAAGTAGCTGGAGCTGGCTGGGCAATTCCCCTGCCATCCCCCACGGGTGCCCTGACCTCCTCACACAAAGGCACCAGGCAAGCAGGAGATGCAGATTGTTATCGGGAGGATCTGTGGTCTTCAGAGTGCGGGAATGTCATCCCGAGGGGATGGGCAGGATCTATCACTGTCAAACCCGAAGGCCTTTTTTTATTCTTGCAAACTCAGGGCTTTTCAGATCTCTGAGGCTGATCAGAGATAGAGCACTACAATAGCGGACTTAAATCTCAGCAAGCAGGGAGGCGAGGCAAAGAGAGGTACCACGCTTAAAATAAAGTACGCGGACTCTTTTTGGTATGATAAAACA
Source organism: Zalophus californianus (assembly GCF_009762305.2). NCBI lineage: Eukaryota > Metazoa > Chordata > Mammalia > Carnivora > Otariidae > Zalophus > Zalophus californianus. The sequence continues at coordinate 102,557,175 of NC_045604.1, read as the reverse complement.
TAACTCCTGGTGCGTGCCGCACAATAAAAGCCCTTGGAGAACAGAGAAGATCTTTGTCAGGGATTGTATCTCATTTAGCACCATTGTTTCACTGTGTTACTTTCAGAGTGGAAGTGATTCATCTTGCTTTTGTTTCACGCTGCCTTTTATTTTTGCCTTTCACAGAGATTTCTCTTCCATTAGCCGGCAAGTGCTTTCCCCGGCTCTCCACAAACAGGACTTTCATCCTCACCGTGTTTATGCTCTGCTCTCGCAGGCCAATGCAATGATTTTCCTCCCCCATTTTGTCAAGGAAAGACTCAGACAATATGGACAATTCCTGCTGTGAAGTGGGTTTGCAAAAATATTGCAATAATCCCGTTCTTTGGGGGTGTGTGTGTGCGTGTCTGTGTGTGTGCGCGCGTGTGTGTGTGTGTGAGAGAGAGAGAAGTTACGAATGCCACCATCATTTACTTGCTCAGGAAACATTCGTGAGCATCTGCTTTGCATGCACAAGGACATCAAGTAGCTGCTACACAACGTAGCGACCTCAGCAGGTGTGCCGCAAGAGAAGAGGCGGTTAATTGGGGTGCAGGAATTGAGGAGCAAAACAGCCAGATGAGAGGTGTCTCAGGGGCAGATGTCGATGCTCTTTTCTCTGCCTGTGGAGACGGAAGGATAAAATTTGTAACAAACATACTTCATTGTGCATTTTAGCAGAGGGCTTTTGGCTACAAACAGACGGAAGTAACATGCACCTCCTCCCATTATCTCCTTCGTCTTCAAGTAGACTTTAGTAGGGTACGAGGCACAGAGGTTCACGGCCATTGAGGGATTTTCAAAAAGATGGACAGCTCAGAAATGCCAGAGCTTGGTTTTAATCTCAGATCTCTTGGCAACAAAGGAGAAGAGCTGGGATGTGGACCTAGGCTGGCAGGTCAGTCCCAGAGTATTTCAGCGATAAGTAACCGATGTTTCCCGTATTTGAACTCTTCTAGAAGTTTCTTCCTGGTCCTTGAACCCTTCCCAGCCAACTGCAGGGAATGCCTGGGCATCTGAGGGCTGCCTGGCCCGGACACTGTGTTAACATAATATAATATAATATACATATATATTATATGTATATATACTATATGTATTATATGTATATTATAATGTTATATACACACACATTAGATACACACATAAAATTATATTATACACACACATATACTATTCAAAGCCATGCGTGTATATAGAAATATACATACATTATTTAAATCCATGCTTGACTACATATATTATTCAAAGTCACGTAAGTATAAGTGTATACACAGCCCCGCCCCACACATATCTTGCATTTTTTATTTGTACTCTGGACCTCTTCCTTGGATTCTTGGCTCATAAATCCAACTGCCTTCTCAAATTCTCCATAAGGAGATTTAATAAAGATCTCAATCTTAACTTGGTCCAAGGAGAACTGTTGCCCGTCCCCTCAAAAATACCAGTCCCCACCCCAAACTTTTTATTCCCCTACATGGCGCCACCATCATCTACCTTGTTGTTCAGGCTACAGATCTTGGGATTCAATTTTTTTTTTTTTTTTTTGAGAGAGAGAGTACCTGTGAGCAGGGGCGAGGGGAGGAGGGGCAGAGGGAGAGGGAGAGCAAGAACCCTAAGCAGGCTCCACAACCAGCGTGGAGCCCGACACGGGGCTTGAACTCACAACCGTGAGATCATGACCTGAGCTGAAATCAGGAGTCGGACAATTAACCGTCTGAGCCACCCAGGCGCCCCTAGGGATTCAATTTTTATTTCTTCCTTTCCCCCACACCATCTATCCAGCCCATGAGGCAGCCCCCAAACGTACCCAGGATGCAGCCATGCTCACTGTCTAGGCAGACTGCTGGCTGGGCTCCCAGCTGCCATCCTTCTCCTGTGCACACTGCACACAGCAGGGTAAAAAGCTTTCTAGAGTCATGAGTGACATCACATCCTTTCATTCCCCTGGTTAAGCCCTCCACTGGTTTCCCATGTTTGACAGTGAAATGCAAACCCCTCCCATGGCCCCTAAGACCCCCATCATCCGGTCCCCACTTCTGTCTCTAGCTAATTTCCCTCTTTCCCTATGTCCAGGTGCACCGACCCTCTTTCCATTCCTCTAAATGTCAAACCCCATTCTTTCTTAGCGCCTCCATGGCTTCTCTCTCTCCTGCCTCGAGCACCTGTCCCAATTGAGGTGGGCCTGGCTCATTTTGACCTTTCCGAGCGCACTTCTGTCACCCCCTGTCATCCCCCCAGCTCTGTCCCCCGAGGCAGCTTGCTGGCGCCAGCGCCGACCAGCCCGTCCATCTCTGTCACGCTTCTCTATCCAATCTTCTCTGCTGCACCAGTGTGTATCCAACGCGCTCTGTCCCTTACTTCTGTACCTGGAAGATCTCATTCCCCTGTGTTTTTGTCCAAGAGCTTTATAGCTTTAGTTCTTACATTTAAGCCTTCGATCCAGTGAAGTTTTACATGTGATGTTAGGCAAGGGTTCAACATCCTTCTTTGGCTTGTGGACATTCAGTTTTCCCAGCACCATGAGTTACACACACGGTGTTTCCCCGTTGAATGGTCTTGGCACCCGTGTTGAAAACCATTTGACCGTCATGAGGGTTGATTTCTGGGCTTTCTGTTCTTTTCCATTGGTCTGTATGTCTGTCTTTATCACACTTAGGTGTGTTTCACCACTAGAAGGCAAATCCCTTGAGGGCAGGTGTTGGGCCAGGCTCCCTGCAGCCCAGCCCCTGGCTCGGCGGGGCTCAGCGATTTTCCGATGACTGGCTGGTTGGGTCTGTGCTCCTTCTCCCACAGCCCACGTGCATTTCCTGCGTGGTTCTTACTCGGCCTGAGCCAAGACTGCCACCCTCCGGGGGCAGCCTCCTCTGCCTTCAACTTTGGGGTCGAGGGGCTCCCTCCTTCTGGTCTCTTCCAAAGCGACTCCCACACCTGCTGGGTTAATTTGACCTTGTCTTGTCCCATTCTGATTCTACTTATAATTGTTGGTTGTGCCTCCAGCATTTTCTTGGTCTGCTGCTTTCTTCCTCCCAGTGTCATCCCCAGCCAGTGTGCGTGGTGACCGACATACCAGTATGTGTGTGTTCCTGTCCTCTGCAGAGCCACAACCAGCAGACCCTCCCAGACCCCCATGCGTGGGGGGCACGCTCACCTGCCTCCTGGGGCCGCCCTGCTTGACGTGAACCCCTGCGTCTCGGATGCACGTGAGGACAAAGGACAGCTCAGCCGGGCTCCGCCCCGGCCTTGTCCTGTCTTCTGTTTTTGTTTTTGTTTCCAGTCTCATAAATAAGGCCTCGGTAATGGCAGGAAGGGAATCCAGAAGGCAGGAACACAGCATTACATCATCACATTACCTCCACTGATGCATTTTCAAGGCCAACAAACTCAATTAGCTCATCGGGACTCCCGCAGCAGTTTCTTGGGTTCTGAGGAAGGGCACAGGACACAAATGGCAGTGCAGCTCACCCTTCAGAGCCCCCAGCACGCTGACCCAAAGCTCCGCCTCAATACCCAGTGCAGTTCGCTTTCAATCATTCTGCACCGCTACCTGCCGCTCAGTCTTCGGATACATTTATATCTCAAGAAATAGAAGGCAGTTTGGTAACTGTGTCCTAATGATTTGTTACAGCTCCTATTCTTGTGCAGCTTTGCTTTTTTCCCATAAATGACCAGCCCCGAGACCTGGAGAGATCCTGCAAGTCACTGTGGAAATTGATCAAGTGGCCTTACATGGATTCATCATCCTCGGGCACATCGAAGACTCGGCCAAGCTAACGTCTTGAGCAAGTTAGAGAAGGCGGAGACTTCCCGTTTAGGATGAACAGGGAGGAGGGGCTGTCAGGATTACTGAGAAGTCAAAATAATGTAATATTTCCACCACAGCGTCCTGAGGATGAGAATGTTTCAGTGGAACAGTCCTGAGGACCTAACGTGTCTGGGCCTGTAAATCTACAGACGGGAAACCCAAGAGAAGAGGCTAAGGGATGTCCCTTCCCTTCAGCCATGTGGCTGGTTAGCAGCCACGCAGAATTACTATAAAAACGCCATCAGCCATGTACTCCCAGAAGGGACCATCTTGCAGGTCTGTCACCCCCAGATGAGTTGGATTTCAAAGCAGCACACAGTGGGTCTACAGGAGCTCTCGACATGATGCTCATAGGGTGTTGGCTTTGGTCCATAAACTCAAAAAACCCTTCAGTTGGTGAAACTTACACTTTTAACACTGAGCTCCTGTGCGGGCTGCTAAGTTTCAGCATGGCCATCCCACACCAAATTGGAGGCATCAATCTCTGCTACCGGAAGGTGAAACCATACTGCTCTCAAAGCAGTCTGTATTCTCCAGGCCATCTTTTGTCCTAAGATTGGTTTTCCATCCCTCTTTTAGAAACAAGAAGAGCTGATTCAAGGCCCCACATCTCGGCTTCCGACCACAGCCACTTCTGTGGAGAACTCATTTAGAACACACGGGGGCTCAGCGCTGTGTTCTAAATGCCTCATAAATCATGCATTTCCTTAAGGATTTTAAAGGGGGGCGATCTGCTGGGTAGAGCTTTCTCCTTCTCCCCTTGGGCGGACTAGCAATTGCTGTGTGTCTTGCACATCTTTTATCTATTTACGGCTCCGAGAAGCCACCGGAATGGGGATGCTGGTGACGTGTGACTCCCAGGGAGAAATCAGTCCAATCCATGAATATTCCCCTCCTGCCTCCACGATGTAGGCGCATTTTAGGATGCACTTTGTAGGAGCTGTACAAAGATGTCGGTCAGGTCAGTGGACAAACAGAACAACAAAGGCAGTCACAATGTTTGTGTAGCCCCAGAACCCAGAATATTCCACTTGGATACAGCAGAGTTCACATGCGCATTGTCATGTCTTCCCTCCGCCTCCCTCCCTTCTTCCCTCTCTCTTCATCTTCGTAACAAGGCCCCACGTGGTCCCCAGGGATACAGTAAATCAGGAGGCAGGTATGGGATGTCCACTTCTCTCTGGGATGTCCATCACTCGCAAGTTGAGTGACCTCACATACATTATAGGACCACTCCGCCTCTCTCAAGTGAAGGCTAACAATAGGGTGGAGAAAAAAATGGCATCAAATAATAGAGACGGAGTTCCCCGGGGCAGTGCATAACAGACTGTAGACTTTCTTTCAGGCTTTACTCAGTAACAGTCCTCTGGGCACCTCCTTGGACAGCCCTGCTTCTAGATGGCGGGGACACAGCGCCAAATAAAACAGACATAACCCTGCTATCATAGGACTGATGTTCTAGCAGAACAACTAGTCAGTATGATCTGTAGAATATGCCACAGTGACAGTTGCCATGGAGAGGGGTACAGTGGGGAATGGGTCAGGGTGCGGGGTGGGGTGGCGGGGAGAGGTGTTTGACATTTGAAATGTGCCATCAGGGAAGGCCTCACAGAGAGGATGGTGTGGCAGATAATGGAGAAAGAGTGTCCCCAGCAGGGCGTGTGGTGCAATAGACGGTGATAATTTGTGCACAAAGAAAGAAGAGCTGTGCCCACCTCAGTGTCACACTCGGAATCACAAGGAACCCAAAGCCACACAGACGCAGGTCGGAGAACATGTAGGCGGGATGGATTTTGCCAGTTGCCAAGAAGGGATGAGGAAGGCGGGCTGATGAGTCTCCGTCGATGAGTATATGGTAGTAGGAGGTAGTACCTGTGTTCCCAGTACTTGGCACTTTGTAAGTGCTCATTAAATGCCTCCATGGATGGGTGGGGGGAATGGACACAGCTTCCAAGACAGCCGTGATCAGCGAAGTCGAGGCAGGAAACTGGGCATCAATCTCAAAACCCTTCTGTGTAGGATTCGGGCAGGGAGACAGAATCTAGCAGAGTTGGCGGGTCAGGCAAGGCCTGATTTCGGGACTTCTGGGGAAATGGATAAGGGAGCAAGAAGCGACATCAGGTACAGGGAAAGACCTGCTATTGGAGCTGAGGTTCAAAGACAATCTGGTACCAGTAGAAGGTGGATCTGATGTTTCATAGGAAATGCATCGAGCAGTCCTTCCCAGAGGAAGCCCTGTCCCCCAGGCTTTGAAGTGGACATCTGCCATTGTCTCAGTCATATGGGAAGACTCTGTAAACTCAGCATCAACCACCTCATGTGGTACTCAGGCCTGATGCCTTCCTGTGTAGAAATTCTGGAACCTCTAAGTCCAGTGAGACATGAGCTCTGTGCCTCCATGAGTTCTTCTTTTTCTCCAGCCAAGGAAGGGCTTCTGTGCTAAGACTGTGGCTGCCCTCATGGGCTGGATGCCTTTGGCATGCTGCTTCACCCCTACTTCTTCTGTGAACCGACTCTCAGGCCAGCCACACTCTTCCGCTCTGAGCTTCCCGGATTAAGAGCAATGAAAATGTAACCAGGAGAAATGTGACGAGACAATTAAGCAAAATGTGAGACAAGGTTAGAAGGACCTGGAGATTGCCTCGTTTCGCCCATACCTGACTGCAGGCAGGACTGTAGGTCCTCCTGGTCATCTTGAGCCCACACAGAACTTGGTATCCATTGGTCCTGAGATGCATCCATGGCCACCGATGCCAGGCCAATGTTCCATGATAAACGAGACCAAGTTCCACCCAACTTCATCCCACCCCAGAAAGTCTTCCCAAGATGTGTACACAGGAGATACTGGGAATCTCCTGGGAGAGAAGAGGGAGAAGGGGGTTTCCACATGACTCTAGAGCAGGTGCCCCAGCCAGAGTACCCTTGTGGGAGGAGACCAAAGTGCTGGGGGACCAAGGGCCTTTATCTTGGCAGGTCAACTAGAAGGCTGGCTGGGCACCATGCATTATTATTTTCCTGGAAAGCTGAAGGTGCTCGGCTGAGCTCTGCAGACGATAACCAGGAACTGGCGGCTCATCACAGACTCTTGATGGAGGTGAGGGCAGAAGCTTCTGGCTTATTCTTGTCCTTGTTGTTGAGACCCAGTGGACATATACTCTATCTCTTAAAGAGGACTTTGGGCCCACTGAAGCAGTGGTCTTGTTTCGCTTTTAAGTCCAAGATCTTCCCAGAGGAGATAGTCCTGCCTTGGTCCCCAAAGCTGAGGCATTGCCACTTCTGGAATCTACTGGCTGTAGCCAGAACTACCTAATGCTGATTGTCTGCCTTCTTGGACATCTTTCTGTGTACTGCCTGCCCCTGGGGGGCCCCATCACTCCACCGGCCTCTAGGTAATATTGTCTTCTCAGAGACCCCGAGGAAAGGGAAGGATCCTGCTCTGCCAATTACCACCAGTCAGATACAACTTCACTGGGGTGATTGCTTGGTAGGCAAGTTCAATGTAGACTCCAAGGGGTCACACTGGAATCAGACATTCCAACAAATTTATATTTTATGTCTGCTAAGTATGGGCCCCGGTCTAGGCACTTGGGATATGTCAGTGAACAAAACTCAGCAAGAGCCCCTACCTTGCAAAGCTTACATTCTAATGTAACAATAAACAGTAAAGATATTATGTGATGTAGATAGTAAGCTGGGAGGGAGTAAATGCCAGGGGGCAGGTAGACTAGAGGTAAGAGAGTTCTGGGGGGATTGCAATTTTAAATCAGGATAGCCCTAATAAGAAGGTGAAATCTGAGCGAAGACTTAAAGGCAGGCAGGAAGTTAGCTATGCAAGTACCAGGGAAAGCCCTCTAGGCAGAGGGAATAGCCAGTGCAAAGGCCCTGTGGCTGGTGCATGTCTGGCATGTTGAGGGACAACAGGAAGGCAGTGCAGCTGGAGGAAGCATGGGGAGGGATGAAGAGATGAGGCAGAGAAGTTATGGGGACCAGGGTCCAGCACATTCTGTAGGGTCTTGTAGGCCACTGTACAAGTATGGTTTTGCTGTAATTGCAAAATGAGGGGCCAGTACGGGATTGTGAGCAGAGTGATCTTTTAAAGAGTCACTCTGGCTAATGTGATGAGCAGAGTATTGCATTTATAGGGGGTGAGCCAAAGACCAACACAGAGAAACAATCGGAGAGACTCCCAGGGGAGATGACCACAGAAGGATTGCAGAAAATCTTGCTGCAGTGCTTTCTTGCTTATTTCTTGAGTGACTAGAAGCAAAGATGGTCCACGGGCCAAGGCAATCAGAGCTGAGGGGCATGGTCTGTCACCAAGATCAGTGGTCCTGGCCACAGCTTGTCCCAGCTGAGAGATGCCATGTGTAGCCAGGGGCAGGGACATCAGAAGTGAATCAGGATGTGGAGTCCAAGGTGGGGTGGGTGCTCAGAATTCAAGACAGGTCTTGAGCAATGTTGGGGTGCCGGGGGGGCAGTCCCAGGTATGATGAAGTAGAGTCCATCTGTCTTAGAGGAGCAGGGCCAGGCCTTCTGCATGACCTTGGGGGAGTCACTTCTTCTCCGATAGATTTCGCAAGAGTGGAAATGGACAAGTCTTAGGTATTACATGTGATCGCACCTGCAGATAGGTTTCATAACATATAAGGTATAAAGCTGCGATCATGGGGAGCCACTTAAAGTACTGGTGCTGAGGCTCCCTCCCCAGAAGTTCTGGTTTAATTGGCCTGGGTGGGGCCTGGGCACATTCTGTAAAACTCCCCAGGGTTTCATCCACATTCTGCATCATCTCCACCCTTTAAACAATCCTTATACCCCTTCCTAGACCCCTTGCCAGCAGGGCCCCTGTTCCCTTCTGAAGATGAGACGGGCACTCATCTTCAGCTGGGAAGGCAGGAGAGAAGGGAAGGGCTTATTCTAAGCAGCAGTTGCGGGCAGGCGCATGGGCGTTAGCAAACAGCAGACCCAGGTTTTGCCTGAGGGTTTCACGTGTCTTCCTAAGAATCACCTAGTGAAGTTTTGCCAGCCACCAAGATCATTGGCGACTGCTCGCCTGCTTGCAAATTTCCTGAAGCGGTCTTCTTCATCATACATGGATCCTGCAGCCCTTCCAGCAGTTAAGCCCCTAGCTTCATTTTAGCAGGGATTTTACATAGAAACATAGGCAGTGGTTTCTCTTTTCCTAGCACAACACTGGATGATGCCCCAAAGGATTTTGTCTTGCAGTCAGGCCTGAGCATCCTTATTGCAAACCTTTGTAAACCTTTATGCCCAGGAGATTTATCTTCCTGAGCCTAACCTGCCCCATCACCTGTCACCTATCGAAGCCACCTGTGGTGGATTGTTTGGGGGCCACAGAGTCTTCCCCTTCACAAGGCAAGCTGCTGATGCTTCCACCCAAAGGGAAGACACTTTCTCTGTCTCCTTGAATATGGCCTGGCAACTAGCATCAGCCCGCAAAACACGGCGGATGTGACTTTGTGTGAGCCCCAGAGCCTGAGGCTGCAGAGAGCTTGAAGCTCCGGCCTTTGCATCTTGGGACGTCGGGTAGGAGACCCCCAGGTAGGAAGCCAGTCTAGCTTTCTGGCAAGAAAACTTATGGCCATGTATGAGCTTCCTATCAGTGCTGTCACAAATTACTACAAACTCTGTGGCTTAAAACAGCACAGATTAATTAATTTATAGTTATGGAAGCCAGAATCCCAAAATCAGTCTCTTTAAGCTAAAATCAAAGTGTTGACAGACCAGCATTCCTTCTGGAAGCTCTAGGGGAGAACACTATCCTTGATTTTTCCAGGGTCTGGAGGTTGCCTCGTTCCTTGGCTCATGGCCCCACATCACTCCACCCTATGTGTCTATCATCATATGGCTTCTTCTGATGCTGACCTTCCTTCCTCCCCCTTATAAGAACCGTTATGATAAACCCAGGACTCTGGGCCCACCTGGATAACCCAGGATAATCTCCCTATCTCTTAATCACATCTGCAACATCCTTTTTTTGCCATTTAAGGTAACATATTCCCAGGTTCTAGGGTTGAGGACATGGATGTCTTTAGGGGGCCATTGTTCTGCCAACCATGGATGGACATGAAAATTCGCATTTGGACTATAGGGAGCAAATGGACCACTGGCCCTATGTGCCATGCTCTGGAATCTATTGCCATGTTAGCACGAAGGTAACACCCCCAGACAGTGATTGAGTGCAACAGGATGCTAAGGCAGGCCCATTCCTGGGACACATGAGACTCCTCTGATGGGATTCCCCATGAGCTTCATGGAAGCTTCCCTAGACCCTTGCTCTAAGTCTTGGCTTGCCCTACCTGCCCTTTCTCCTTTCTCTCCCATAGGCATTGACCGGCATCATGGTCTGATGGCTCTCCAGGCTCTTGGCTTCCCTTCCCGTTTTCCCCTCACAGAAATTTTCTCTAATAAACCTCTTATATGTCAAATCCTGACTTGACATCTGCTTGGAGGGCTTGGACAGGAGCAAGTCTCACGGAAGCATTCAAAATGCCCAGCCGTTAGCCAGCACTATTTGTCCAGCCTGTGAGTGAGGCCGGCATGGACCTTCTAGTCTTGCTGACCCTTCCATAAATCGCAGCCCTGCCAAGGCCTGAGGAGCCAGCGAAGTAACCTCCCATCCAATGCACAGGAAGTGTAATTGTTCTACACCTTTTGGGGGTTTAGAAAGGCTATCACACCACAGAAAAAGATTTAGAGAAAATAAGAACAAAAAATTAAACTGGCGGAAAGCAGGATTTTGTGCGATCCAGAGTAGTGTGACGAGGCCAGCTCGTGCCAAAGAAGCCTGCCCGGGCTCTCAGCCAATATTCCCAGGCCAAACTGTCTTTCTGTGACCCGCTTCTGTCTCCTTGACCTTGCACTACAGATCCAACATATGGCCATGTTCGCACTTTGATTCTGGCCTCCCTAAGTCTCACCTTTGGATTCTAGCCCTGCCTCTCACTGGGGACTTTGGTGCCCACCCATTCCCACCTTATCAATTACTCTCGGACTTGGGCATTATAATGAAATTCTCACGTTCTTGTTCTATCTTTGTGCTGCCTGCTTATCTCTTCAATCTCTCTGGTCTGGTGCTGGGCTTCATCCTCTGATTCGGTCCCCCATCAGATGCCCAGGAAAATCTGCATCAAGGAGTTCGCATCATGGCTGAGCTTTGGGGCTGGAATCCGGCCCCCCAGACTGTGGTCCTTTCCTTGTCAACATCGTACTGTCTTCTGCAACCCAAAGCCCGGCTTCTGATGCCCTCCTGGGTACCACTCATCTTCCATGTGTTCTCTCCTGCTAACCTGTTTTCCAGCACATCAGGACAGCACTGACTGAGATTTTCAACGTCTGCCAGCCAGTAGCACGCCGCCGGACTCAGACGCCTCTCTCTGCCTGACCCCACAGCATCGCAACCTTTCCCAAGTCAGCAGTTACTTCTTCCAAAGGATTACTGTGGCCTTTCCCCGCCAGGGGGGATTATACCTGCAGCAGAAGTTATTAACTCGAGAATCCTTTGAGTTGGGGGGGTTGTGCCTGAAATGGTTTTCAGGTGGCAAGAATGCACTCGATGCGTGGGGAGGCATTTTCTATTTGAGAAGACAAATTTAAATCCTTTTTCTGCACTGCAGTAAATAAAAGAGCTGTAGTATTAAAAAGCACTAGGGAAAACTAGCTCGTAGGGGAAAAAATGAATACTTTTCAATCATGACGAAACAAAGGCACAGAGAAGGCAATGTCACGAATATAAGATACTCCTTTTTTGTTTGTTTGCTTTTGGGAAATAAGATGTCCTAGAGATGCCAAGTAATGGGATATCTATTAGTACTTGTCTTGACACAAAGTTTTTTATCTTAAACTCCCTTTATACCTCTTTAGGGTATTTAAAGAGATGGCATTAAACAGGTCAGGTACTAAAATGTCTACAGAATTCCTCTTTAAACTTTCTCAGTGCTCTTTAAGGAAGGTCTGTTATTGGCCAAGAGCCTCGTGCTGGGAGTGCTGCTTCCATGGTGAGGTCGGGGGGCAGGAAGCATCTGGACTCTTCATAAACAGCCACTGACATGGGAACTATTAGATCTTTGCACGTGACCTGGACGATTGCACACGTAATGCAGGATACGCATTTTTCCAGACGTGATTGGCCATATACATTTCAGGACAGTGCTGTATCCAATTATATTTCTTCATATACCTCCACTCTCATGGAAATACTTTATTTCTGGAAACAGTGACTGAATGAATCCAGTCTAAAAATGCGAGTAATGGAGAGAGCTGAGATCTTCTGATAATATCCAGTATGATCCCCTTGATCCTCAGTACCTATGAATGATAAAAGGGGCTATTCATGTTCTTTATCAACACGCACAGCTGATGATTGTTTTTCTGTCATGTAATTTTTAAACGAAAGGTACTTAATTTAATATAGGACGAAAAGAAATTTCAAGTTTTCACCTTTAGAAGATTGTACCCTTTAGAAATGCTTTTGACTATGTGTAACATAAAATCAGATTAACAGCAGCCTGAACAAGAAAGCCGTTACATTTTTCAGGTAACAGAAAGTTGCAGATAGTGCTTCCAAGTCAGGTTCACTGGCTCAGTGAGGCCAGGGTGCTGATTGCTGACATCTCTGGATTCTCTTGGCGTTTCCTCATGGTCACAAGATGGCTGCTGCGGTTCCAGGCATCAGGATGACACACAGGAATCTGAAGTAGAAAGCAAGTGTCAAAAGCAAAAGTGAATTTTCCTCAGCAATTTCTTTTTTGCTCTTCTGCCCTCCTTCTAAATCAGAGAAGAAAAATTTCCAAGAAGTCTTCTTCTCTTTTATTGAACAGATCGAGGTCACATGCCCATCTCTATAAGGGAAAATTAGAAGGTTAAAATCTAGCAAAGAGAAAGGAAATCCCATTGAGCCTAGCTGACCAGTGCTGAACTGCTGTATAAAGGACTCCAAAATAAAGTAACCTCAAAAGTCTAGTCATACCACTGCTCAGTAAATAGCAACATGTTCTTTCTCAAGTACGAATTCCCAGCTGAGCATTGCAGGATGACAGGCAGCTTTGTTCCATGCAGTGACTCAGGAATCGAGGCGGATGGCTTCCAAAGTCGCTCTGCCCTCACCCTCTCTGCCAGTGGGAAGGTGGAAAGAATAGGAACCCCAAGGCTGGGATTCTGTCTTCAGCAAGTGGGGTAGAAGTTGCATATATAACTTTAGCTGGAGTTGAACGGGCAGGAGAATCATCACTTATGGGCACTGAAGCCTAACAGAGCTGGAAAATGCATTCCCATGTTGGACTTGGGTCGGCCACAGCTGCAGAAATAGATGGGCAGAATGGATTTGGGTTGCTATTTGTATCTCTATCATGCCAAGCCTGGCTTAGACACACTGTGATCTGTTCCAGCTGAGGGACATTCCTTTTTGAGATCAAAGGATGTAGTGCGGCTACCTGCACTCAAAATGGAGGTTTTATTAAGAAGAATAAAAGAAGAATGAGAATTGTCTATAGGTGAGGTGATAAAGAGAGCCCATCACAGACTCTTCATATAAGTAAAGGTACAACTCGTGGAGCGGGGGAAGCGATTATGTTACCATTTGGGGTTTTGTTACTCTGAGTGTGACACATTTAATCCCACGTCAATCTCCAGGACCAGACGGTGCTCTCTGGGGCAAGGACTTGGCTGGCGACATCGCCTTATCTCCCCGCCACCCGTGTTCAGTGTTTGCTAATGACCAGCAGTGATGGAGTTCGGGTTTTTCTACCATAACCTACTGCTCCTGAACGACCCACACCTTTGGGAAACAGGAGCCAGGGATCAGAGCACTCCATGGTTGTAGCCATTGCTTACACCGATGGTAGAGGACGGAGATAGAGCGGTAGCCGGCAGAGAACAGCTGGTTATGTTAATTACAACACTGGGTTGGTATCAACATCCTCAGCCTGAATTACAAGAGCACCTCAGCATGCCTGGTTGGTTCCATGTCTATGTGTCCGATTTTTCTCTGCTTCCCCCTCCTGCAGCACTTGGTACATCGCTCTGCTGAGTCACATGGCAAAAATAAATGGCTATGTGTGTATCCTTTCTCCTTATTTGAGAATTTAGGATCCACGAAGTCAACTGACATTTCTTTCTTTTTTTAATTTTATTTATTTTTTAATTTTATTTATTTATTTACTTACTTATTTTTGATCAGCAAATGCTAAGTTAATTTTATTACTTATTTCTGCAACTTGGGGGCATGAATAATACAATGATCTACAGTTTGGTTATCCCTTACTTGAGATTTTTGGAAACCCTTATATTTTGGGCCCATAATCTATCTCAGGCTTTAACAAGCCCCAGAATCTAAAGAATTAGCCGTATCTTTTCACTACATTCTCTTATGTATCTTTTTTTTTGGCAAAAGATTTTATTTATTTGAGAGAGAGAGAGTGCATTAGCAGGGTGAGGGAGGGGCAGAGGCAGAGGGAGAAGCAGACTCCCTGCTGAACAGGGATCCTGATGTGGGGCTCGATCCCAGGACCCTGGGATCATGACCTGAGCTGAAGGCAGATGCTAAATTGACTGAACCACCCAGGCACCATTCAAGGGAAATTTCTTTTCTTTTTTTTTTTTTTAGATTTTATTTATTTATTTGACAGAGAGAGACACAGCGAGAGAGGGAACACAAGCAGGGGCAGTGGGAGAGGGAGAAGCAGGCTTCCTGTGGAGCAGGGAGCCTGGTGTGGGGCTCGATCCCAGGACCCCGGGACCATGACCCGAGCTGAAGGCAGACACCCAACAACTGAGCCACCTAGGCACCATTAAAGGGACATTTCTTAATCACAGTTTTTCCCCAGCATCTTCCATATTGCCTGGCAGGATAGGATTAATTTATATAAATGTTGAGGAAATTGAATGAAAGACCATTTTTCTCATACTGACTTAATATGTGTTTCGAGTCTCCTGACAAGACTGGCCAGTTATACTTAAGTGACCCAAGGTGGCTTCAGAACAATAAGCAATATTATTGAGTCTGTGGATAGACCATGTATTTATTGTGTGTCTATTATGTGCAAAAAGTCATCTAATACACAGCAGAGAGTGGTTTGAATGTGAATTTACTGCTTTGAACTCAGGCACTGTCTAACACTCTTAATTATGGGAATACATTCAAACCCTTTTTCTATTTAAAGTTGAATTTAGGGATTAGTGGGGTATTGAAGAGATTTCTACCAAGTAGTGAGCTTCCGAGAACTAGACACATCTGAGTAGATGGCCGATGACCACCCAGACAGACTACTGTATGAGGGAGGTGAAAGCCAATTGGAGGAAAAATCTATTCCAAAACAAAGTTTCTGAGATTATAAGGAGTAAGGAGTGATCCTTTAGCTATCTTCTACAAGGCTTAAAGTTATCCTATCTTGTTCGTTCTTTGGTAAAGACTTTGACCATCATCCTTGACTTGAAATATCAGGAGATTTTGATGGTATTAATGTGGAATCATGATGTGCCAGCTCCCTAGTCACTCATCATGATGGCTTTATGAAGGAGATATCCTCTCTGGGGACAAAGCAAAGGAAAGTGGTGGATATGATCTGGGCTTGGACACTGGACCCCGATACAGAGCTCTGGTGAGTTCTCCTGGATCACATGAAAAAGCATTTATCCTAAGTTCTTAGGCACAAACGTCTACAAATTAGAGCCCAGTGCCCTACACTGGTCAGTCCAAATGGAGAATCAATCCCAGGACATGGTCACTAAATTTGCCAGTGCCTTCCCTACCTGGCTGACACCTGGGGGAATAACAGGGCACAGAAGAGTACCTGGGCTTGCTCTCAATTGGACTCTCTGGCATAGAGGAAGAACAGAGCCAGGCCTTTCTTTCTAGGCTTAAGATTTGCAGAGCAGAGGGTGGGGGGATGGGTTGGCCTGGTGATGGGTATTAAAGAGGGCACATTCTGCGTGGAGCACTGGGTGTTATGCACAAACAATGAATCATGGAACACTACATCAAAAGCTAAGGATATAATGTATGGTGATTAACATAACAATAAAAAAATTAAAAAAAAAGATTTGCAGAGCAGAGATAGAAGAGAGTTGATAAAGGAGAAGGCCAGAGAGAAAAAGTCATAGCCATGTGAATAAATTTGCAAGGATCATCAGGCAATGTGGCCAGTCAATGCCCTGGTATACAATTCATCTAGATTCCCTCCTCCACCTTGGTTTGGGGACTGGGGGAGAAGGGGCATGATTTACGCTCAAATCACTGGCCACAACTAATGAGGTGGAATGAAGTAAGAATAAAGGTAAACTTCTCCACTTAAGCTCTGAATACAGTTGCATACATATCAGATTGGGACCTTTGCCAAATTCAGAGTTTTTGACGGGCTCACAGGGCTGTGATTCTGATGCCTCCCTAGTGTATAAACCATCTTCACTTGCCCTGGTGAGATGACATTAGTTTTGAATGATGTGTTGTACAAGGAACTCAGACAACCTATAGATTGTTTAGAGGCAATTAATAAATGGTATAGAAATCGAATTAGAAAGTGGCTATTTTTTTTTAATAGCTCACATTCTAGGATTTCAAGGTTCTGAAAATTTTATCTAAAGGGCATTGGGTTTGTTGAATTCCTATCATGTGCACTGTGGTAGACAGACGTTGTGTGTGCATTATTCATTTTGACCCTTGGAGCCATTGTCCCTATTTTACAGATAAGGACATCAGGCTTCGAGACACTAGTCCTAGGTGATTTCTCTGCAGTCCCACAGCGAATGAGCAGCAAAGCAGGATTTCCTTCTCCATTCTATCCAACTCAGAAGTGCATGCCGCTCCTACTACATCAAGCATTTAACATTCTGTGATTTTAAGATTCTGCGCTTTGGTGATCCTAAAGAATGATTCTCCAAGGTGCAGAGTTTCAAGATTCTGCAGACCGGCTGGAACAGAGTGGCATGGGTGGGAGGACGGGAGGGAATATGAGGTGGTAGGAAGAGCAGAGAAATTACAAAGGTGATCATTCACTGAACAAAGCATTCCTGTTTATTTCTCTGCATTTCTACCAGGCAGGCATGTGACCTGAGAACAACTCCCTTGTGAGCCAGGGTTTTTCTCATTTCCTGGCTCCTAATCTAATAGAAATGTCTAAACTAGTTGGCTGGCTCTGCCAGGGAGAGGGAAAAAACAATCTAGGATCAATCACTGTATTTGAAACTACATCTGCAGAAAAGATGTCAGGAAGGGGCAGGGCAGGGACAAAGCTCTGTTTATTGCACTGCTTCTCCGGGCTACCACTGGCCCATCTCTTGGTCTCTTGGCTGCACCCTGAAGAAGGTGTCAGGCAAGACCTTCCAGAGAGGCGTCTGGCTGGGGTGCTAAGCCTCTGCCAGTTGCCAGTTGATTCTCTGCCTTTCTTAAATGAATATTTTAAAGACTTATTTATTTATTAGAGAGGGGGGGAGGGACAGAGAGAGAGGGAGAGAGAATCTTAAGCAGACTCTGGGGTGAGCATGGAGCCTGACATAGGGTTTGATCTCAAGACCCTGAGATCATGACCTGAGCTGAAACCAAGAGTTGGATGCTTCACCAACTGCACCACCCAGGCGCCCCACCTTTCTTTATAACTGGATTCAGTGCCTATTTGTTTGTTGCCAACCCTAGGGCTAGACCTTCAGTGTCCAGGCTGCAGTCTAAAAGACTCTTTAAGGCATTAAACAAAATAATATCTGAGTCAGAGCTCCCAGGAGTTTTCTGAAGCTCCAGTTATCCTTATTGGACAGTCAATGCAAATCCTTCCCCAGTTGGGATCCATGTGGCAGAGTCCTTAAAACACCCATGCAAAGTAGTTTTTTTTCTGTTTGTAATTTCTTTTTTATTAAGTTCAATTAGCCAACATATAGTACATCATTTATTTTTGATGTAGTGTTCAATGATTCATTACTTGTGTATAACACCCACTACTCATCACATCATGTGCCCTCCTTAATGTCCATCACCTGGTTCCATTTGTAATTTAAGGGATGGCTACTGGGAATCATCCAGCATGTGGGTGGAGCCTTACCCCATCCCAGCTACAAATGAAAGCCACAGAATCTATAAGTGGCCAGTCACCTAAAGTGCTGGCCCCCAGGAGGCAGATATGTCATATGTCCAATGAAGAGACTGCCTTGTCCTTAGATGTTTAAGACTATCACATGCAATTCTTTTTTTTTAATAAGTAGCTTTATTTTATTTTATTTTTTTAAAGATTTATTTATTTATTTAGAGAGACTGAGAATGAGAGAGAGAGTACATGAGAGGGGGGAGGGTTAGAGGGAGAAGTAGGCTCCTTGCTGAGCAGGGAGCCCGATGCGGGACTCCATCCCGGGACTCCAGGATCATGACCTGAGCCGAAGGCAGTCGCTTAACCAACTGAGCCACCCGCGCACCCTATGCAATTCTTAACCAAACTATAAACTCTATTCAGATTTCACCAGATTTCTCACTAATGTCCTTTTTCTGTTCCATGATGCAACTCAAGATTTCATTTAGCTAATTTTATTAATTTAATTTTTCCTGCAGCTTTATTGAAGTCTAATTGGTTATATAAGATGGTAACATTAGGGGAAGCTGGGTGAAGGGTCTACAGAAATTCTCACCTAGGGCTGGGATTGGGGTGGGGATGGGAATGTTGACTGTAGAGGAGCATGAGGGAACATTCTGGGGCAATAGGAATGTTATACATTTTTTTTTAAAGATTTTATTTTATTTATTTGAGACAGAGAGAGAGAGAGCACAAGAGGGGGTAGGGTGAGAGGGAGAAGCAGACTCCCTGCCGAGCAGGGAGCCCAATATGGGACTCGATCCCAGGACTCTGGGATCATGACCTGACCCGAAGGCAGTCGCTTAACCAACTGAGCCATCCAGGCGCCCAGAATGTTATACATTTTTATTATGGTGGCAGTTACTTAGATGTATACATTTGTCAAAACTCATCAAACTACATATTTAAAATAAGCATATTTAATTGTATGCAAATTATACCTCAAGAAAGTTGATATTCAAAAATCTGATATTTTTTAAATCTTACATTTTTAACTGTAAGGTTACATCACCCCCATACATAAAATCCTCCAATGATTTCCCATTACACATTAAATAAAATCCAAACTTGGAAAACAAACAAACTTAAACTTAAAATAACATAAGTCAAATGGCTCTGATAAAATGTTGGTTAAGGTCCTTAAGATACAAAGGGGTCTTACTAACCAATAAAAAAATGGGCCTGGGTCATGAATGGGCAATTTAAAAGGAAATAAAAATGGTTTAATAACATTTGAAAAGAAGCTTAACCCTATTAATAATAAAATAAATTAACTGGTAACAAACAAAAGATTATCATGAAATGGTTTGTTGGATGCTTGAAGCAAATAGTAAGGCTTCCTCAACAACCCTGCATTTTAGGAGCTCACCAAGTCCCTTTCTATTAGGATTTTCTTTTTCTTGCTTCTTAGTCAATATCTCCAGTGAAATGAAGTGTCAAAGAAAAATTATGTTTAACTAGATGTTACCGTGTTGCTCAGACTTTTTGGCAGAGACCACAAAGGCTGAGAACAGCATGAGAGGTGCCAAGTACATAAGGATCCTTAATTAAGGTCCCAGACCACGTGCAGGACATACTGAGAGATCATGAAACTGCTTCAGTTCACGGTGGTCCCACAACACAGGCTATGTAGGAATCGATTCAAGACGATGTGAATGATTTCTTTGGAGAGAGTCATCAGTGTGTCCTGCCTCTCCTCCCCATGGGGTCCTCAGGTCAGGAGAGAGGGGCTGGAAGAGAACCACCTGCAGCCATTCTTTATGGCTCTGGAGCTGGAGACACAGGAAACTAGATGCTTGATCCACTTGGGCTCGAGGGGCTGTGGGGATGGGCTTAAACTCACACCGCCTCCCCCAAGGCAAAGACGGTGCTGGACTGAAATGGTCTGTGTGTCCAGAGTGTGCAGGGCAAAGCCTGGGGAGGTCTCTGTGTGCCAGATGGAGATGTGCTAAGAGGACTGTAGAGACAAGTAACTCCAAACTCCAACTCCGAAGGTAGACTGCAAGAGTAGACAAGACAGCTGTGAGTAGCCAGAGGGAGGAGGCATTGCCATTAAGGGACGCGCAGACAAGAGGGATTCCTGGCGATGGGGAAGGTCTCCAAAGAACTCTCAAGAGCCCCTCATGAATTAGAGGATTGCCACACCCAGAAGGCTCAATGACAATCACAATAGTATCCTTCAAACAAGAACTTCCCTGTCCCTTGTCTCACCTCCCTAATCTTTTGCAAACCTGGGGGGACCAAAGTACAGTCAGAAAGTGGTGGGTTGAATAAGAGGGACAGAGGCGACCATCCACCGCACTCCTGCCAGGTAAGGGCTGATCTGGGGGAAGGAAGATGATAGCATTCTAGACTGGAGTTTTTAAAAATACCTAGAAAATGACATTCTTTGTTATCATGGCTTTTTTGTTGTTGTTGTTTTTGTTTGTGTGTTTGTTGGGCCTGAAAATTATTCAGGGGGCAGGGTGTCTGGTTACCCTAGACTGACCTGAAAAACTGAAGGACCTAACTAAAATTTCATGTAGTGTGAGTGGAGATGGAAAACAAGGGTCAGAGTTGAGACTTAAAGTTCACTGGCAGATAGAATAATGTTGCTTTCTGTCTACACAGAAGTCTAGTCTAATGATGAAACCTAATACGTAGGAGGCTTTAAAACGACAAATAAATAAGAAAATAAATAAGTGCACCATAAATCAAGAAGCTACATTAATCATATAATTGGGGCATAAGACATGCAGCTTTTATATACGAGAAGAACTATTAGCACAAGCTCATGCCCCTCTCCTGCTTCCTGAGTCTTTGTGTGGATGAAATATTCTAAATGAACATTTAGGCCACCTTAGGCAGAATCTCATAATGTCCCTATTATACTCTCATAATGCCAAACACCATTGGAAATTTTCTGTTCATGGTGTTACATTCAATACCCTATCATTGATTTCTGTAAGGAATATAATAAGGTTTTTCATAGAACACAGCTTATCAAAGCTTTGGTGTGTGCAAAAACACACCACAGCCATATTTTTTCTCCTTGTTGCCTAGAATTTCTAGAGAACCTTAGTCTTCCTATTTAATGAGAAATTCAGAATTCACCCCATTGGTCGAAAGAAGCCATTGTTTTCGTGTCAAGAGATTTTGTGTTTCCTGGGTGTCATTATACAGATGGCAGAGAGTTACTCCCATAGCTCACCTGCCAAACCCTGTCCTGTAACAGATGAGATCCATCTTACCATTTCTTCTCTTGCATACAAAGTTGGCCAGTGACAGCTTATAATACCTCTATCTGGCATGTGTCTCCCCTACCTGGTCAGCCCCTCCCTCCTCTTTCCCTTGCTATATGTGGTACCTTTCAAAACTGTTTTTCACATGTGTTGACACTCTACCCATCAAGTTTAATGGCCTTCCCCTTGAATATGAGCTGGTCTTAGCAAGTCACTTTTCACAACAGAATATGACAGAAGTGATGCTATGTGATATCCAGGGCTAGGTCATAAAAGGCGATACAGCTAGACTGTCTCTTGGGACACTTGCTCTTGCAATCCAGCTACCATGCTGGATCCCAGGCCATACAGGAAAACCATATGGAGGTGTTCTGGCCAATAGCAGGGTGGAGGTCCCAGCTCAAAATCAGCATTGAGCACCAGGTGTGTGAATGAAGAAGGCTTCCACATGAGTTCAGCCCAGCCATGGTCTAACTGCAACCACATGACAAACCTTCAGTGGGAACCACTCAACTAAGGGCAGTTCCATGAGATATACTAATATGTGACTGCTCTTGTTTCATACCACGAAACGTAGGGTGGTTTGCGACACAACTTGTAGATAATCGGAACATGATCAAAGCACTAGTAGGGAACATTAAAAATGTATGTTCTCTGTGAAACACTATTTCCATTCTGAGTTATGTATTTTTCCATCTATTTATTTATTTGTTTGTTTGTTTTGAGTTTTTATTTTAATTCCAGTTAGTTAACATATAGTGTTATATTAGTTTCAGATTATGCCCTGTGATTTAGAATCCAAATGGAATAACTTTATGCAAAGAGTGATTTTTTTTTAATAGTAAAATATTGAGAAGAACCATTTCCCTATTACTGAGCACTTGGGCTACATTACTATCCCAAGGTCATACAATGAAATACTATGAAATACAATGGAATACTAGGAAGCCATTACAATGTCTACAATTTCCAGTCTAGACAAATACCAAGCTCGTAGCTCCCTGTGCTTCCCCACCAAATACAGCAATAAATTCTGGAGAAAATACAAGAGGCAACCAACGACAGGAAAACTCTGAAAGTTGATAAGAGGAAGGCATACTGGTTTGGGATGCCAGCACTGAAGGAACAACACAGTAGCAGGGTGTCTTATGTGCCCCTGAACCCCCACCCAACAGAAGGTAACTTAGATCCGCATTTCCCAATCCCCAGCCTAGCATCATCTTCCTTTGGATTGAATGGGAAGCCTACCTATCACATCAGGACAGAGGGTGTAACGACAGTAGAATGAGTAAGTGGCCAAGGAAAGCCCCCTCCCTTGCCTTTGGGCCAGAGACTCCCCTCCCTTGCGGCAGGGAGATAGACCTGGCAAGAGGAATCCACTAGAACACACAGCCTAGTCCAGGAAGCTCCTTTGTCCCATAGACCTGAGACTCTGTTTCACCACCCAGAGAAAACATTGCACCAGGAAGGGATTCTACCACAAATGCCTCTGGTCCAGGAAGCTCTCTTGGAAGCCCCCAAGAAGGAGGGGATCCTGCCACAAATGCTGGGCCAGGGAAGCTTCTGCAGTAGATAAACTCAACAGCTTTATAATCATTAAAGAAACTGAATTGTTAATTTAAAAGCTCCCCCAAATTAAGCCACAATGAGATATTACTACCCATCTATCAGAATGACCAAAATAAAAAATAATGACAGTGTTAAATGCTGGTAAGAATATGGAGAAACTGGGTCAGCCAGTCATTGTTGGTGCGCATGTAAAATGGTACAGCCACTCTAGAAAACAATTTTGTGCTTTCTTATAAAGTTAAATGCACAAGTATTGTATGATTCCACAATTGCGCTCTTGGGCATTTACTGCAGAGAAGTGAAAACTTCAGTCCACAAAAAATCCTGTACATAGCAGGTTTATTAGTAATAGCCCCAAACAGGAAATAGCTCAGATGTTCTTCAATAGGTGCATGATTAAACAAACTGTGGTATATATATACCATGGTATACTGCTCAGCAACAAAAAAAGAGCACATTTTTCCCTTATTCATTAGAGCTGAAAATTTTTACCTTTTTCACCAACCTCTTCCTATTTCCAACATGCACCCCAGCCCCAAGCAACCACTTTTCTACCCTCTGTTTCTATGAGCTTGATTTTTTTTTTAATATTTCACATCTAAGTGAGATCACGCAGTATTGTTTCTCTTTGTCTGGTTTATTAAACTTAGAATAATGCCCTCACGGTCCATCCATGTTATTGCAAATGGCAGGATTGCCTTCTTTCTCAAGGCGGGATAATATTCCATATATATATTATCTTATCCATTCATCCATTGATAAACACTTAGATCATTTCCATATCTTGGTTGTGAATAATGCTCCTATGAACACGGGAATGCAGATATACTCTTCAAGATACTATTCAATATACTTCAATATACTGGTTTCATTTCCTTTCAATAGATATCCAGCCGTAAAATTGCTGGGTCATATGGTAGTGCCATTTTTAATCTCTTGAGAAAACTCCATACTGTTTTCCATAGGAACAAATTATTGATACAGGCAAAAACTTAGATGAATCTCCAGGAATTATGCTGATCAAAATGTTACGTATTGTATGATTCCATTTGTATAGTGAACTTTGAAATGACAACAATGAGAACTGGAGAACAGATTAGAGGGTCTCAGGAGTTAGGGATGGGGGGAGAGAAGGAGAAAGGTCAGGGTGGTTATCAGAGGGCTATCCGGGATCCTTGTAGTGATGGAAATATTCAGTTATCAATTGTGATGGATACAGGAATCTACACATCCGATAAAATTGTATAAGACTAAATGTGCGCACACACACGTGCACACACACACACACACAGATGAGATATAATAAAACTGGGGAAATCTGAGTAATATCAGTGCATTATGTCAAGGTCAGTATCCTGGTTGTAACATTGTACTATGGTTTTGCCAGCTCTAACCACTGGGGGAAACTGGGCTGAGTACTCCGTACTTTTTCTTACAACTGTATGTGAATCCATAATGATCTCAGTAACACTTTTAATTAAAAATTATGGTTATGAAGAGGCTGTGATAGTATGTAATAAATTGTTCATAACATAAACTATAGGCTAGACAAAATTAAAATATTCATAAAATTTATATACAGCATAGTTCTGGCAAGTGGATTCAAATAAAATCGAAAGTGTGTAAAATTTGAAATTAAAGGAGAAATGGGAAATCCAAAGGAAAACAAAAAATACTGTGTTAAAATTTTATTTTCCAAATTTTCTATAAGGAGCACATGATACTTGTATAAAGAAGAAATAAACTTTCTTAAAACTAGACATTTTTATCCACTCTTAGATTTTTAGTATTTATCAATGCCATTAGAGACCTACATTTCTCAACAAATACTGCTGGAAACTGAATCTGAATGGTACAGCTGTATTTTTTTGAGATTTTATTTATTTATTGAGAGAGAGAGAGAGAGAGCAAGCACAAGTTGGAGGCAGGGGCAGAGAGAGAGGGAGAAGCAGGCTCCCCATTGAGCAGGGAGACCGATGCAGGGCTTAATCCCAGGACCCTGAGATCATGACCTGAGCCGAAAGGCAGATGCTTAACCAACTGAGCCACCCAGGTGCCCCAGTATATCTGTATTTTGACACAAGCAGCAGAAGTCTTCAAAAGCTGAGTTTTAATGAAAAAAAATTAGACATCAGTGAGTTCAGGAGAGGAACAAATGGAGATGGTGGGCATATTCCTGCCCCTTTCTGGGTCCTTGGAACCCATATTGGGATCACCCACTCTGCTCTTGCTTAAGGCTGCTTACATACCTCCATTGCAGATTCCTCTCCTCTTCCATCACTAATGGACTTCAGGCTTGGCTTGAAGTTATTCAACTGTGAAGACACAATTTCAAATTGGCCTGCCTGTTTCAGTATGCACAAATTCCTCCACAACAGGGAGATTTCTCTGGGGAAATTTTGAAAGCAAGGAGAGATGCTGAAAGAGTTTGGAGAAGATTGTTTTCTGCATGGACAGTTCTGAGTGCAATTAAGTTGTATCCCAAATTTGCTAGGCTAGAAAATATTTGGGGAGAAATAGGATCTCCTCTGCAACAAGAATAATGTTTCATTTCTAAATGAAGGAAAGCTATCACTGAATTACAAGAGCAGAAGGTACCTGAGAGACCCACCACCATGTTGAACAATATCAGGTGACCCCATCTTCATTTAGCATTGCGGCCCCAAGTTGTGCAGTGTACAACTTGCATGACTGTATTCGCTAATTCTACTAAATTCAGTCATTACCACCACTGCCCCTCCACCCCCTCGCACTGAGATACAATCCCTTAGAGAGGAGGAAAGGAAGGCCAGAGAAGGGAAGGAAGTTGTCCAAAGTCACACAACTCACCACGGAATCTGGATTCTTGAATTTTAGACCACTACTCTCTCCTCTCTACATTGCTTCCTGGAAGAAATGTTTTTACTCAAAAAAAACTACGCCATACTCCTTCCCCCTTAGCACACACTCACGTCCACACCCCCAAACCAAGCTTCAACAAGAGAAAGGGTGTAAACGTCAGGCGTCCTGACTCTCAGCTCTTGGATTCCAGGACACAACTCTCTTTTTTTTGAAGAAAAAAACATATTTTTTCCTTAAAAATATTTGTTTCAAATCTACATGGCTGGAACCTAAACTGGGTTTTCATAATGTTAAAACAAGAGTCAAATTGAGTGCACATTCTAAGTATAGTTTTCTCATATGAAATGGGGATACTAATAGTACCTGCCTTTTAGGGTTGTTTGGGTGATAAATGAGTTAATATATATAGAACACTTAGAACACTGCCTGTCATATAGAAGGTACTATATAAGTATTAGATATTATTATTATTAGCAGCATGTATTTCTATAGGCTAATAATAAATAAAATGTAGACCCTTCAGGAACAGGTACTTTTCATTTTTGCTTCTACAGGACCTGGCATGGCTTTGAGGAAGTGCTCTATTAATATTTGATGATGGCTGGATGAGTGGATGTATGAAGGGATGGAAGGATGGAAAGATGGATGGATGGATGGATGGATGGATGGAAAGATGGATGGATGGATGGATGGATGGATGGATGGATGGATGGATGGATGGAAAGATGGATGGATGGATGGAATAAATGAATAGAGATGAATAAATTCAAGTTCATATGATTAAGCAACCTGTTAACTCCATAGAATGAGTCTTTCTCACCAGATACTTTTTGCATGGATAATAAAGACATGAGATTGGTCACAGGTGATATGTTAAGAGTTTTGGTATCATTGAATTCTAGAACTGTTAGGTCTTAGACAACTCTTTTTGCATTTTTTTGACCCAGTACAGGAAATCACATGAGCAGCTCCCTGAGCAGGCAGCTCTAGTTTGAAAGCTGTGGGGGAGAAAGAGCTCATTCCCTGGCAGGCTAACAGTCCTGTGACTATATCATTATAATTGTCACCAAGTTCTTCCTAAGTCCACCTTGTTCCTTCTGTGCATCTGAACCTCATGGTGACACCAAGAATGAGGTTAATCTCCCCACCACAATTTTCTTTTCTTCACTTATATGACAAATATCGAGAGAGCATACAATGACTAAAAAGTAGATATAGTTCCTACTGTCCTGGAGATCACTTCATCACCAAAGACACAGAAGAGAAAATAATGAGCTGAACATAGGACACACTATGGAAAGTGCTCTAGAAGAAGGGCGCAGGGTGGCACCCCTGGGTCTGCCCTGAGTTGCATGAGAAGGAAACTTCTGGAAGGGACTGCTGCTCTTCAGTGCTTCAGAGTTGGCTTATAGTATAGAAAGAACTGTCAGGGCCACAGAAATTTAATGATAGCTGAATTCTCACCTCAGGGAGATGAGAATGACAGTATCAGCCAGCTTCTGCCTCCGGATGCTGAGATATTCTATAAAGAAGTATATCAAAATGAAGCAGGCTGATCATCCCAGATCATCCAAGTTGGAACAGAATTTATGGATCACCTAGACCATACTCCTTCCCCTTAGCACACACTCACATCCACACCCCCAAACCAAGCCTCAACAAGAGAAAGGGTGTAAACATCAGGTGTCCTGACTCTCAGCTCTTGGATTCCAGGACACAACTCTCTCTCTCGGTTATCCTCCTACCAACCTGCCTTAGCGGCTGCTCCTTCTTTAGCCACTTTTGCTAGATCCTTCTCATTTTCCTGACTTCAGAACACTCCAGTACTTGGGGTTCAGTCCTCCCCTTCCTTCTCTTCTATCTTCATTCCCTAATATATACCATATATATTATACCCTAAAGCTTTTGATGCCATATACGCATTGGTGGATTCTAGATTCATGACTTTAACCCAACCCCTCCCCTAAACTCCATGTGCACATTCAACAGTACGACGTACATTAAGAGGGGTCTTATGCCAAGAATCAGTTCTTGATTTTTGTTCCCGAACTTAGCTCCTCAGTCTACCCAATCTCAGGCAATGGCCCTCCAGCCCTACAGTTGTCCAGGTCAACAACGTTGGGATTGTCCTCGGTTCCTTTGTCTCACTCTGTATAACTAGTATATTAGCAAATCCTGCCTATTCTGCGTGCAAAATATATTTAGAATCGCGATCTCCACCATCCTAGACCAAGCCATCAGCACCTCTCTTAACAGACTTCCCTGCTATCTCTCACCGCTCTCTGGCTTTCTAACTCTGATCACCCATACCAACCTCTTAACTCCTCCTGGGACTTATGGGTCATGGCTCCCATCCCGGGGCCTTGGCACTGACTCCTCTCTCTGTCTCTGGAATGCTGTCCCCACTTTCAGTCGATCTCTTTTGCTTTTCTGGATTCCATCTTGCACCTTACCCTGCCTTCCTTCTGCTTGTGTGGTTGAGATAAAGAGACCAGTGGGTTAGGTAATGCCAGGACTCTCTCCCCTCTGGAGATCAGGAGGTTGACCACAAAAGGGCAACCTGGTGGGAAATCTTCCATCATGAGAAAGAACTCTGCATTACTCTCAGTTCGTGTCCAGGGCCCGGAATATTCCATAAGACTGCTTTGTCACCAAGAGCTCTAAGATTCAGTCCCTAAGGGGTACATAAACTTACTAGAAATGGTTATCTCCTGTGTTTTCATTATTCCTATCTTTTGAGCTCTGAAACCCAAGCTGGGGAGTCATTTCTAGTTTTTACGCTTCCTTATGGTTATTTGTGAACAAACTTTATTTCATGTTTTGGACTCTGAGCATCTCAAAGCTGGGGCTTCACAGCTTTATAATCTCTGAGATTTCTATCACCAAACATGACACAGAAGAGGTTCAGGCTAATAGTTAACATTTACAGGGCACTGATGATGGTGATAATTGTACAGGTTGTTGGCCAAAATGGCTGGGATAATTTCCTTCCTGGATGCATTCCCCTTTGCAGTGTGAATCTGTAGCTCTTCCCTCAAGTGATAGAGCCACTTTCCCCACCCGTTGAATCTGAGCTGGCCTTGTGGCTTACTCTGACCCACAGAAAGTGCCAGAAGTCCTGACATCGTGCCCATGGCATGCATGGGCCTCCAGAGGCCTTGCACTTATCTGCCGAGGCCCTTGGAGCTCTGCCCAATCTCCACTGGCATAATCCCAGGCTGGCTGGCCGGAGGGGCAGAGACCTCATAGAGCAGCTGAGGCCATTCCAGACCAGCCAGCCCCAGTCGGCCTGGCAGCTGGCTGCAGATACACGAGGAAGCCTAGCCAAGGCCAGGAAAATGACACAGTAGATCCTCATCCAAATTGTCAACCCACAGAACTGTGAAGCAAATCATCGGCTGTTGTTTGAAGTCAGGGGATAGCAAACTGTGGCCCGTCGGCCAAATCTGGCATCCTCCTGGTTTTGTAAATACAGTTTTATTGGAGCACAGCCTCACTCAACTGTTTATGTATTGTCTATAGCTTTTGTCCCATTATGAAAGCAGAGGTGGGTAGGTACCACAGCGCTTGAAATATTTGCTATCTGTCCCTTTACAGAAGAAGTTTGCAAGTCCTAAGTCACTAAGTTTGGGGGTAGTTTGTTATATCCAGGAACTAAGCCATGCACTTCAAATGATTGTATGTTTTCATTGCAACCCAGGAAGGGTTTATCATGCCCATTTTACAGATGAGGAAATAGAGGCACAGTGAGAGAGTACAATTTGTACATGGTGGAGTCAGGGAAAAAACACAGTCTGGCCTCACACACATGTGACCTTGGCCTATGACTGAATAAGTATTGTTAAGTAGATGGATGAGTGTCTGAGGGAATATATAGCTGAATAAATAGGTCAGGTCAGTTTCTTTGAGGAGGGAATGGAGATGATAATGACCTTTGCATCAGTGGTGTGCTATTTGTGGGCTAAACCGAACTCCTCACAGAAAGGGTTAGGGAAGTCCACATCTAGATCTTAAGAGTTTCTGACAAGTCTTGCACGTGTGCCCATAATGGATGTCTCAGAAGAGTCACTGAAATACATTCCGGGGGGTGGGGGGAAGAAAGGGGTGGAAGGATGGAAAGCTTAGGAAAGGAAGGGAAAGCCATCCAAATTCTATGGAGGAGAGAGTCTCTCATTATGTTTCTGGTATCCATCTGATGTCTGTTTTTGATCTGATATCCATAAGCCAACCACTAATATCCCCGTTGAAGGTAGAATCAGTCTAGAATTAATCTATCAAGGAGATATGGAAGTTCATCAGGGGTCATTTTGCAACAGGGCAAGGAGACCCCCAACCTGTCTTAGATTGAAGCTGTGGTCTTTCCTGGCCCAGCATCCCCTGGAGCAGGTGAGGAAGGACATTGATTGGCACCTTCCCAGGACAGTGGAGCAGCCTTCCCAGCTCATGTATTTCTCAAGAGCAGAAGCATGTGTGCCGCACAGCTCCCCATCCCAGACAGAACAGAGATCTCCCTTGACTTTCTCGGCATCCTCCCCCACCCCCAACCACGCTGATACTATTCAATAACCCACATTGACTTTGGGAGGAGAAAAAAAAATGTAATTGTTAAAGCATAGACCCCTTTAAATGCTAAGATCAAAAGGAAGGTTTCCATCCAATGACACATAATTAAACATGCAGACGTGCCCAACTTTGATTCATGAATGCTTGTGCACTTCTAAATTGTTGCCAGGGAGATCAGAGCCTGAGAAAATTAAAACCATTACGCCTCAAAAGGATACATGATTTTCACAGCTTTCTAACGTGATTTCCTGTTGTGCAGAACTTTGTGTTTTCCCATTTTCTCCTCCCTGCCTCTGTAGCGATGTTCAGGGCTGAACAGCTTTGCAAACATCCTTTGCTTGAGAATTCCCGCAGACCCAGCATGATATGAGTACAGAGCCAGACTATAAGGTCCGCCATTTTCTTATCACTTTATGTTTGACCAGAGGACAAATTCCTGTCTTATAGTCCCTGAGGATGGTCTCAGATGCTTGGATGATGGGGATAGCAACATGGTTACTTAAATTCCTCAGGCATATGAGGTATATTGGTCAGGGTTCTCTAGAGGAACAGAACCAACAGGATCCATATCTGTATCTGTATCATCTACCTATATAAAGAGAACTGTGGTAAGAATTGGCTCATGCCATCATGGAGACTGAGACATCCCAAGATCTGCCATCTGCAAGCTGGATACCCAGGACAGCCAATGGTGTGGTTCAGTCTGAGTCCAAAGACCCCAGATCCAAGGAAGCAGATCATATAGATTCCAGTCTGGGTCGGAAAGCCTAAGAACCAGGAAAGCTAAAGGCAGAGAATTTAATACCCAGCTTGACAACCAGTCAGGAAGAGCCAAATTCTTCCTTTCTCCACCTCTTTGTTCTATCCAGGCCTTCAAAGGACGGGATGATGCCCATCCACACTGGGGTGGGCAAGCCGCTTCACTGAGTTTACCAATCCAAGGGCCAATTATATCCAGAAGCACCCTCACAGACACCTCCCCAAAATAATGTTTACTCAACTATCTGGGCACCCTGTGATCCAGTCAAGTTGACACATAAAATTAACCACCACATGGAGTGTCTCAATTTACATCAGGGTGGTCTGAACAATGACATTCTCTCTGCTTCGATGTCTTCTTTGGGCTCCCCCAGAAGTAGACACTGAGAAAAGTATTTGAGTGCAGAGAAGTACAGGAAACACCATGGGGGGGGGGGTTGAGGAATTAAAACAGGGAAGGGCAAACAGCTGTAATGAAGGTGCATCGTCAAGCCCGAGAATGCCTCCTGGATGCTGCCATTATGTGTCTGTTTCAAGGAACAAGTAAAATGGTGGGAAGTTGCCAAGATTGAAAGAGCCCCAGGGGAGAAAGAACCAGGCAGCTTCAAAGCATTTTTTGCTTACTCAGTGACTTTCAAATGTCCTTCAAGCAGACAGCCACACACACTATTCAGGCCAAGCAAGGTGGAGAGGCAGAGAGAACCTGCTGGTTCTTACAGGAGGCATTCTGGGACCCTGGCAGCTCAGGCTGGTGTAGCGGAAGGAAGGCAGTGACCCCTGTATTGCTTGGCCCTTACACAGTCAGCAGGCAGCTGGTCCATGATCAATAAGGTCAACAGGGTGCAGCTCAGGGAAGCATCCATGAGCAGGAGGTAGACGATACTCAGAATCAGAAGGCAGCAGGATCGTGATTGTCACAGGTGGGCTGGGAGCAGAATCCATTCCCCGGGGGAAGAGGTTGGACTGTGTATTGAAAACCTCTCAGAGAAGGCTGTCACGCAGGCTGAGCATACATTCCTGGCAGGTACCTGTGGGGCTGCGCAGGGAAGCTGAGCTGGAAGCTGAGGTGCATGCATGGTCTGGTGAGAACCAGTGAGCATAGGATACCAGGGGCTCACTCCAGTGCCCCAAGCACCTGGCCACAGCAGCTTGGTGAACCCCCTCCTCCAGCTGCAGGGCTGAAGCAGTGGGTATTCTGCCTGCCTCACTCAGGATCATCATAGGGACCAATCAAGGCTGAGGCTCTAGGGAAGGAACCAGAGGCTCTGGGTGGGAGGTTGAGGATGAGTTTATACCATCCTTTTTATGGAATTGTAGAAAAAATTAGGTCATCCTCCAGCAGGGCACATCTCTGCCAAACACGGGCAGCAAGGCCAGCGACACCAACCCAAAACGCTTTCTTAGAAGGGGTGACTGTGGCTACTTTCCATCCTGGGCCTGTGGGATGAGATATTAAATAAACACATTGCCAAATAATGATTTTGTTGTAGCATTTTATTGATAACTAGAAAAGACTAACGCACATACTCTGTTTGATCCAGCAGACTGCCCAACTCCCCACTTCCCACAGGTAATTACCTGCTCCTAATTGGGTCTGAAAGCAGCAGGTTTGTATTTAAAGGTAGGAGTACAGCACACTTAGTATTTTTCCAGCGACCACATGGATGAGAATTTAGTGCTCCGTGGAGCCATGGCTTAAAGAGCCAGCTGACGAAGTCTCCATGAGACCCAGGACCTTCACTTAAGCTGCATCCTTGGACAAAACACATCACTTCTCAGAGCCTGTGTCTCTTCACTTACAAACAGAAAGGAATGGTGTGATGTTTAAATAAGGTTGGGGACACAAAAACAGCTACCCCAGGGCCTGACACACATGAGGTGCTCAGGGGCTGCTCACTGAATTAGAATCTTTCAATGTGGAATGGTGTGGTTCTAAGTCTCTACCTCTCATAGCTCTGGCATGTGTTGCAAACAGTCTCATCATGATTACTACATCTGTGCATAACACTTAATAGTTTAGTTGTTTCTATTTCTTGCATTTGGTTTTGTATTTAAGTACAATTAACATATGGTATTATTTAGTTTCAGGTGTACAATACAGTGATTCGACGATTTTCTACATTATTCAGTGCACATCATAAAGAGTGAACTCCCCTTTATCTATTTCACCCATCCCTCCCACCAGCTTGCTCTCTGTATTTGAGTCTCTTTACTTGTTTATTGGTCTCTTTCTCTCCTTGTTTGTTTGTGTATTTTGTTTCTCAAATTCTACTGTCGGTTGGGATTGCAAACTGGTGCCACCATTGTGGAAAACAGTACGGAGTTTACACAAAAAAATAAAAATAAAAATAGGGGTGCCTGGTTGGCTCAGTCGTTAAGCATCGTCTTCAGCTCAGGTCATGATCCCAGGGTCTTAGGATTGAGCCCCGCATCGGGCTCCCTGCTCGGCAGGGAGCCTGCTTCTCCCTCTCCCACTCCCCCAGCTGTGTTCCCTCTCTGTCTCTCTGTGTCAAATAAATAAATAAAATCTTAAAAAAACAAAAATAAAATTACCATATGATCTAGTGATTCTAGTATGGGTATCCAAAGAAAATGAAAACTCTAATTTGAAAAGATACATGCACCCCTACTTATTGCAGCGTTCTTTACAATAGCCAGATTTGGAAGCAGCCCAAGTGTCCATCAGTGGATGAATGGATAAAGAAGATGTGGTATATAGACAACGGAATATTACTCAGCCATAAAAAAAGAATGAGATCATGCCATTTGCAGTAACATGGATGGGCCAAGAGGGTGTAAGGTAAGTAAAATTACACATTTGATTTTCAGTACAACTCTGGCTGGTCATCAGGACAAGTAAAATTATTCCGTTTACAGATGGGGAAATTGAGGTCAACAGAGGGGACGTGGCCTGTCAAAGGTCAGATCCTTTAACTAAATAGCAGTGTTGGGGTTTGTTGCAACTGAGATCAAAAGGATATTGAGACTCGGGGAAGGGAAAGTCAGGGAGAGTTGGCAAGGATGCAGACATGGACCGACGGAGATAGCTCTCAGCCATTCCTTGAACAGGTAAGGGGGAGCATGAACAAATTCTGGCTCCCAGAAATTGAGGTGAAAGGTATGGAGGTTGGCCGGGGTGCTACAGGGGGCTCCCCTTCCCAAGGGACTGGGGCTCTGGGGAAACCCAGCAAAATGATAGCCCAGCTCCAAGGGGGGCGGGTACAGAGATGGGCTACCCTCTAACTTCAGCGTGATCACCCTGGACATAGTAATTCCAGGAAGAGGCAGAATGGATCAGCTGATTGCTGCATGCTCAATGAGACAGCAGAGTTGGTACTAAAATTGAGCAAGGACTAACATGACCTCACACTGAGGTTGGCTCTGTTTGAGCACGTCTCATTCACCTGACACATCCATGAAAATTTGCTCAAGGACAGTGTAAGAAAGAGGCTTCTGTGGGTGCCTGCCTGGATCTAGGGCATTCTGCTGGGCTGTCTCCCTTCTTCCTGGCTTCCCTGCTTTCCTGGCCCACTTTGGTGCTGGATCTTAAATCCTGATCTCTTGGTGTGTTCTTACGTAATGCAGGGGAGAGATTTAGAATAAGCATGGCTTTGGTCCCAACCAAAAAATGGAGGTGTGTTTATTGACAATTCCTTACTTTCCTGCTGACATTTCAGCCTCCAGGACACTTTCTCATCTTTGAAACCCTGGTACCTGCCATTGCACCCGTAACATGGTAGCTTCTTATTTGAATGAATGAATGAATGAATGAATGAGCAAGTGAATGGATGAATCTGGCATCTCACAAATCACTAGACTTTGAGCTTCACAAGGACCACAAGGAATGTGGTCCGTGTTCCTTATTGCTGAATTCCATGCCTGGTACCTGATGGGCATTTGATACATTTTGCTGAGTGAATGAAAGATTCATCTCTGTCTTAACAACATTGACCTTCTCCCTTTCTACCGATTCCCACAGTGTTTGACCTGGGAGAGACTTCAGAGATGAAGTAGCCCTAGGTCATTATTTTAGGGACAGGAAAATGTGATCTGGTGAAGGCAATGACCATGCTCATGCCCATACTGCTGAGTCAGGACCAGAACGCAGGGATTCCGACTCCCAGTTCAGACCTCTTGACTCACTACCTGCCCTGTCTTCATGAAGCTGAACCTAGCAAGTGGATCAGACATCCAGAGTCACATTCGCTCAGAGTCCTGTTCCTGCCAGAGCAGAGAAACTCCCAGAGCGCTAGACTCAGGTTAATCTGTTCCTGTTTCTCAGCCAATGGGATGCTCAGGCCCTGCAGCAGGTGCAGAGCGAGGCCATGGCAGGAGCAGGGATTTGAGCTTGGACAGCCTTTCTCTCTGAGCAGTCCTATCCAGATGGCTGACTGCTCACACTCCAAGGGGAGCCCCAGGAGCCTTTGGTTCATGCGTTCTGTCCCTCGGGGGCTTTTCCTCATGCTGAGCTCCCTGGTCACACCTCCTTCATCCTTCACACAGGCGGCTGCCTCAGAAGGAAATTCAAACACCCCTTGGCTGCCTCCCTGAGGAGGAGAGTCTAGCCCAGCAGTGCTGGCATCAGAATACCTGCGTTTGAAATTGGTTCTGCCACCTCCAGGCAACAAAACCTGGGGCCAGTTATCTACCTTCTCCAGGCCTCAGTTTCTCATCTATAATAAGGGTTAGGGGAATAAAGAACAGAAAACATGGGAACGGATGGAGCACAGTGCCTGGCATGTTGTAAGCACCCAGCAGAGGAACGCTGGGGACTACGGGTGATACTCAGATGGAGGGTGACTCAGTGCAGAGCTTGGAGCCCCCTGCAATCAGATTTCCTGGCTTCAAATCCCAGCCTGGCTCCAGGTCCACTGTGTGCCCTGGAGCCCGTTATTCAATCCCTCTGTGCCTCAATATTCTTATCAATAAGACGAGGGTGATAACAGGGTTATTTCACTGGGTTTCTGTCAGATTCAGATGCGTTAATTCACAGAAAGCACTTAGAACCCTTTCGGGCACCAGAGAAGTGCTAAACAAATATCCCACTCTTCCTATTATCTAGTTTTAAAAGTGAATTTAGGAGAGCCAGATTCTTTCTACTGAAAGCCTTGAGCTCCAGAGATTCATGCAGGCACCAAGACCCTGGTGCTAACATGGAGCTTAGTGGCTGGTAATCTCATTTGTTTGTCCTTGCTGTTCCCAAGCACAGCCCACAGCCAGCAGAGCATGGGGCTTGTATGATGCTCACAAGCCAGGCTTGCTGGGTGGTGACTTCTCCACTCTATGCTCTAAATGGCTGCCAGCAGTGAAATTACATTTATATTGATCTAAAGAACATTTTATTGATCAAAAGCAGAGAAAGAAACCTCTGAAATATAAACCCATTATTTTAACAATTTGTTGCCAGGAGTAGGCAAAGGCTGCTTTTATTTCTCTTTTTGGTGAGCTGGCCTTTCCAGGTTGTACATGGTCTAGAGACCTACCCTCCGTGAGCATCTCATCAATGACCACCTCTCTGATCTCCAGCTTCTGATCCCCATCTTCCTCCTCCATGTCTGCATCCCCTCCCTCCTTGATCTCACTGGCTGAACCAAAACACAGCTATCCTCCTTGGTGCTCCTGGATCATTCTGAGCAGTTTGGGGTGATGGTGAGGGCTCCCGATCGCCAGGATGTCCATAGGAAGCACTCATAGGCTGTCCTGTCAGGTGTGGAGCACAAATTCATCTGAAGTTACTGTCCCCCCATTCTCCCTGGTACGGAAACCCAAGTCGAGCGGCTGGGAGCTTGAAAATCCAATATTCAAGAGATGAGTTTTGATAGGAAAGGCATATGGGTTTTATTCAGGAAGCTGGCCACCTGGGGAGAAAACAGACTCTTGTCCAGAGGCCAACTCTGTAGCTGCTGCCCGGTCAAGTGGTTTTTAAAGGAGTGTTGGGCCTTTAAAGGAGCGTAGTTAATCAATAAAGGAAGTAGAGAGGTCCCTAATGTTTCTTGATTATGTGCATACTCAGTGGAACCAGCTACAGACCTTATCTCAGTGCTTGAAGGTTGTGCAAGAGAGTCTGGTGATGTGCAATAAGGCTCTGTTGTTTTCTTAGGAAAGAATGGATGATCTATAGATATACAAAGAAAGGCTTAGTTAATCTACCACATGGGCTAAGGGTGGCTGCTAAAGCTTGAAGACTACTAGGTTGGCCAGGGGGGCCAAGGCAGCTTGGTCCCCATGCCTGTCCCTGGATCTGACTTCATTAACCTTTGCTAAATTAAATTGACATTGGAGTGAACTATACAGGAAACTCTGGGCCACTAGGTGGAAAATACTCAGAAGGGAGTAGTCACTACAGCAATTTCCAGACTGATTTAATAAGGTCAGACAGTTTGAACCCTGTGCCCAACCTCACAGGGTACCCAAAGATTTATTCCCACTTCCTGCCCTCAGTGGGCTGACCATGTAGGCTGAGAAAGCAGAAACCCACACTGAGGGGTGAATCACAGGAGGCAGGATTTACTAGGAATTAGAAGACTGGCACAACAATTCAATGGGGGAAGAAAAAGTCTCTTCAACAAATGGTGCTGGGACAATTGGATATTCACATGCCAAAGAATGAAGTTGGACTCCCTACCTCACACCACATACAAAAATTACCTCCCAATGGATCAAAGAGCTAAGTGCAAGAGCTAAAATTATAAAACTCTTAGAAGAAAATACAGGTGCAAATTTTCATGGCCTTGGATTAGCAATGGTTTCTTAGCTATGACACCCAAAGCACAAGCAGCCAAAGGAAAAACATTGAACTTCATCAAAATTAAAGTCATTTGTACTTTAGAGGATACCTACAGAATGGAAGAAAATATACTCAAATCGTACATCTGATGAGAGTCTAGTACACAGAATATATAAAGAACTCTTACAACTCAAAAATAAAAAGACAAATAACCCAATTTACAAATGGGTAAAGGATGTGAGTAGACTCTTCTCCAAAGCAGATATCCAAATGGCCAATAAACACATGAAAGGGTGCCCAATGTCATTAGTCACTGGGGAAATGCAAGCCCAAAACACATTGAGATACCACTTCACATCCACTAGGATGGTTATAATCAAAAAGTTAGAAACTACAAATGTTGGTGAGGATATGGAAAAACTGGAATTCTCATCCATTGCTGATGGGAATGTAAAATGGTGCAGCAACTTTTGGAAAAAAAGTCTGGCAGTTTCTCAAAAGGTTAAACACAATTTTAACCATATAGCAAAGCAATTCCACTCTTAGATATGCACCCTAGAGAACTGAAATACATTCACACAAAAACTTATCACACAGATTGTCATATCAGCATTACTCATAGTACGCAAAAGGTGAAAACAACCCAAATGTCCATCAGCTGAAGAATGGATAGATGGAATATGATATTCATACAATACAGTATTATTTAATAATACTTATCATTTATTAAATATTTATTTAATAAAAAAGAAATACTGATACCATAACATAGACAAACATTGAAAATATTATGCTAAGTGAAAGAAGCCAGCCATAAAAGGCTACATATGCTATAATCTCGTTTGTGTGAAATGTACAGAATATGGGAATTCTCAGAGACAGAAAGTAGATCAGTGATT
The DNA here is from genome assembly GCF_009762305.2 of Zalophus californianus. Taxonomy (NCBI): domain Eukaryota; kingdom Metazoa; phylum Chordata; class Mammalia; order Carnivora; family Otariidae; genus Zalophus; species Zalophus californianus. The sequence continues at coordinate 102,518,704 of NC_045604.1, read as the reverse complement.
GCAAGGAACTAGGGAGCAACAGTTCAATAAGGACAGTGTTTCCTTTTGGGGTGATGAATTAAAAAGGGTGAATTTTACAGCATGTGGATTATATCTGAGTTTTAAAAAATGAGCGGCACAGACCCAGGATGCTTTGGGTGATCAGTTGAAGGAGAAAGCAGTCTGGCCAGGACACAGCTGATAGAGGGCTCCGTCCCCATTCCCTGTGATTTCACCCTAAGGGCAGCAAGACCCCAAGATGATTCTTGTGACCCAGAGCACAGGGAGGCCGTCACTCATGGCAAATAGGGGTCTCACAGCCCACTGCTGCTGAGTCCTCCGTGCACTTTTTACCTTCTGTTTTGAGTTTCCATAACTCTTGGAGGAGAGAAGCAGAAACTGTTGACAAGTCTGGAAATTGGAAATGTAAATGAAAAAGGGATCCTCCCGGGAGAGTCTGGATATGCCACCTCCCCAGCTCAATCACAGTGTGCTGCAGAGGCTCCCAGCTCAGGCACCCGGCAGCAAAAGCAGCTGAACTGGTTCACCATCCGTCTCTCAGACAAGGCGAGTGGCCCTGGGTGTTCTGCCAGAAGGAAGCAATAGTGGCTGGCTCTTAATGTCCAATGCCAAGAATATTAACTGAAGGGTCCCTGTCTCTATTACCTCTACATGGAACAGAGACCAACAGTTTGGGCGATGTTTTTAAACCTGATTGGCACGTTGTTGTGGTTTAGGGTAGACACCCGCTCAAGAATCAGTGGAATGCCAGATCTGTACCTCTGAAACAAATAATGCAATATATGTTGAGAAAAAAAGAAGAAGAAGAAGACAGCAGGAGGGGAAGAATGAAGGGGGGGAAATCGGAGGGGAGAGACCAACCATGAGAGACGATGGACTCTGAAAAACAAACTGAGGGTTCTAGAGGGGAGGGGGGTGGGGGGATGGGTGAGCCTGGTGATGGATATTAAAGAGGGCACGTTCTGCGTGGAGCACTGGGTGTGATGCACAAACAATGAATCGTGGAACACTACATCCAAAACTAATGATGTCATGTATGGTGATTAACATAACAATAAAAAATTAAAAAAAATAGAATCAGTGGAATGCGCTGGCTCTATTTATGGAGGCATAGGGCGAGTCCTGCAGGTAACCTCTGCGCAGCGGCAGATAGGTTGGACATGTTCCCGGAGACCAGGTAGGCAGGCACCTTCAGTTTACAGATGCTCGGAGAGGCTGTGTGACTTGGCTAAGGGGACAGAGCTCATTGCGAGCAGATCACGGGCTGGAAGTCAGATCGCCTGTTCCCACACTTACCGTCTAACAACTTGGTCCACTCTTCTTCTCAAATGACAGATTTAATGACACGTGGTCTTTTGGTTATGTCACTCGGGAACTGCAGAGAATCTCTCTCTTCCTTTCCCTCCGTTCCCTTCCTCCCTCCTCCTTCACCCTCCTCACCCCCCCCACTCCTCCTTCTCCTTCATTTCCTCCTTTCTTCCCCTCCCTCACTTCCTTTCATTTCTGACAGAATTGAGTGAAATCTATGTAGCGTCACTGCATAAAGTCTCAGAACTAGAGATCCTCCGTCGTTCTATACAGCTGAACATCTCACTTGTTTTCATAAATCTCTAGAAAATGTAATAGACAAATCTATATGGAATTTCTCCATGACATTCCATAGACAAATCAATATTATTACAATCACCATCTGGAATTTATTGAACACCTACTGAATGTCAGGGGGGCAAAAAATTCCATAGCTGGGGTCTTTGGTAATCTCAAGTCACTACACGCAAGTTAAGGTTAAGGATGATTAAGGAAAAAACTCCCACTGCTTCTCCCAGCTAGAGAAGGACTCAGGCAGGACAGAGGCTGGAACTCCTGAGGGAGGAGTATGACATCATTGTCACCTGCGGACCTCCTCAGCCACAGGTAGTTCTGGGAGGATGCTGTTATAGAGTCTTCTTTACTTGTTTCCGTAGCATCCCTGGAAACCCAGAGTCTTGGGCTCGCACGTCTGGATAAGATTCTAGATGACCTCAAGTGTTCTCCCCTTATTCCTTAACCTCTTCATTTTCTCTTGATTTCCCACTTCAAGCCTAGCCTTCCTTAGCCACTGTCCAAAATGCCTCGTAAAGCCTTCCTGATTCTCCAAGGGGAATGGGGTCGTTCCCTCTTCTGCGTCCTCCTTGCATTGCCCCCTCCTCTTTGGGGCGTCTACAGAGAAAAAAGCAGGTAAATCCCAGGGCTTGAAGGATTCTTATGGACTTAGCACAACCTGCTTATTTGCCAGGGTAGGAAACTGAGGCACAGGAAGGCTCCGAGTTCAGAGAATTTGGTTTCCAGTGAAATGAAGCCTCAGTGGAAACCCACTGAGCAGGGAGAGGACCCCCCTCCGCTCCCTGTGGAAGGGAGCACAGAGAAGAGGGGCTTGTAGGTGGCCACACGGGGTTTGGAAAGGGCTGGGGGAGTGGAGAGATGCTGGCTGCAGCTCCGCCCACCCCATCAGTGTTTCCCAACGGCGACATGGATTTGTTTCGGGACCCAGGCTAGCTGTGAGTCCCAGGTGGAGTGAGGTGAATATGACCTGTTGTCAGGTCAGGTCCTGGGGTTCCAGAGAGTACCTTGCACCGCACCTGCTCCTTCCTCCTGGCACTTCTTAGGCTAGAAGCCCTTGTGTAGGGGCTCTGCATCCCATCAGACCTGCATGGACTGAGTCTTGGTCTGTGCTGGGCCCAGAATTTGTGCTAGCTCTTTTTCCAAACCCTTTTCCAGAAATTCAGGGGTCCTAGACTCCTCCCCTTCTTCTGTCTTATACCCAGTCAACCATTAGAATAGGAACCATTCAGATTACATAACAATGTACAGAAGAACCCTATGGTCTCAAGCCTGTCTACCCATTCATCCTTACTGTCCCCTCTTCTCCCTCTGGCAATTTAGGCTTCAGATATTTTTCGGTTCTTTTGCTGTCAACATACCATGCTCTCCAAGTCCCCATGCCTTTGTCCGGCTGACAATGGCTTGCCCCTTTCTGGCCACCATCGTAGATGTTGCCGGTGCCACATCTATAACCCGCAGACCTTAAACGTGTTAGTGTGTCTGCAGCCTTGCAGGCCAGGATCTGCATCTGTGCCTGAGGACTTTCACCGGGCCAGGGATGGCCCCTCTGTCTGTGCATAGCAGGCTGAAATGCTGAGCCCTCAACATTCCCCAGCTGGAGGAGAACTCTACGTTGACTGACATGTACATACCCCAGCTCCCTTGGTTCTCAGGTGAGATAATTCTGAGACAGGTGTTTGGTATCCGTTCCCAGAGTTTCTGACTTAATAATACATCCTTATGGGTTGCCTGTTCTTTCTTTTATCTGTCCCTTATTCTCTTTCTGGTGTTCATGCATCTCCCAAATAAACTCACCCTTGGGGCTCCTGGGTGGCTCTGTCGGTTAAGTGTCTGCCTTTGGCTCAGGTCATGAACTCAGGGTCCTAGGATCGAGCCCTGCATCGGGCTCCCTGCTCAGTGTGGAGTCTGCTCCTCCCTCTGCCCCACCCACGCTTGTGCTCTTTCTCTCAAATAAATAAAGTTTTTAACCAAACAAACAAATTTCTCGCTCTCAAATCCTTGTTTCAGATTCTATTTGTAGGGTGAATCCTATCTCAGACACAAACTAACGATCTCATACTTAAAGTGTCTACTGAAATATCATCTCCTTGAAAGATTTTTCTGGGCACTAAAGCATTCTGTCCTCTGTATGCTGAGGGCCCTGTCTGCATAGTTCCATCAGGGCACACATTATATTATTTTCTATGCCTGTTTGCCTGACAGGGTCACACTTTACCCCTGGAAGGCAGGGACTGTGTGTGACCCTTCTTTCGGGCTACAGCACTTTTCCACCACCTCCCATAGAGTGGGTATTAGTGATGAGTTTGTGATTTTCGCCAGTCGGCAGGCATCATGGGTCAGAGAAAAGAGCACTGAACATGGAGTCAAGAGACTGGATTGGGGTACCCCTCTGTCCAGACATTACGTGTGTGACCAGAGGCAAGCTCCCTAAACTTCCAAGGTCTCTGGCTCCTTTGTGTGGGAGATGTAGGTTGGGAAGTAAGATTTCCACGGTGGCCTCCTCCATAGTTAATAGAAGATATAAAAAGCCTTATACTTGGCACACCACCAAAGACAGCACTAACTGAGGGCTAGGTGTCCACCCTGAGGACCGATTGGCCATACACTACCACCCATATTTGCTCTTCTTCCCCTAGGGTGTTGAAAGGAAGTCCCTAAAATCCGCGGAGCCGGGTCGGCAAGTCTGGTGTCTCCCAACGGTGATGGCTTCATGCTCCAATGAAGTCACAAAATTCAGTGTAACTTCCCCTCCGTATAACTCCCAGCAGCAATGGAAGGAGAACTACTCTCCCCCTTCCTTCGTTAGTCATGACTCATTAACTGCCACTGGTGAATGAGTTTTATTCTAATTTTCATGATCTAATTCAGAGACGTTTTCAGCTAAAGATCAGGATATAGGTTTTTGGCTTAGCTAATGAAATATGTAATGAATTTGCATTAATGACAATTACAGACAGAACACCTAGGAGGGAAGGGCCAATTGCAGCCCTCAGCTGGTGCCACTTGCTAACGGCTCCTTTAAGGGAAAAAGCATGGTACGTCTTTGTGCTCACATCTCTAACGGAGGATGCTGTTCTGGAGACTTGCGCCAGAAGAAGGGGCTTGAACAAGACGCATTTTGCCTTTCTCTTGCTCTCTTTCCTGCTGTGGTTCTGCCTTCAAGACAAGCCATGAGGTCAAAGTGAGGGCGCTTTTCAAATGTGAAAGTTGCCTTCTCAAAATAGGATGGATTTATAAACTTGCATGACAGTGAGATGATCTTAATAGCCAAAAAAACCCCCCAAAAACAAAATCAAAAAACCCCCTGACCATTCTGGATCTAGAATGATGACCCAGCAAAGAGGACAGATTCCTTCCCTAATCAGATGGGACTCTAAGGCAAACAATGACCCCAGAACGTCCGTGAACATTTGAAATACAGTCTCAGAATTCTTGCTTCACCTCCCTACAGAGGGGTCTGTGACTTTGGTGGGGCTCTTCTATGGCCCCCACATTGTCCTATCCTTGCCTCATACGGTGAAGACATCAACTGAAGCTGGCAAAACCTGGAAGGGGAAAGTTGTTTTTTGTTTTGTTTTGTTTTTAAATCAGTGAACTTAATCATTTGGTGTTGACAGTTTCTATGACCTCTGGTGCAATGCAAGCTAGCGGGTCCACGCAGAGTCTAAAGCAGCAGGTCTAAGCAAGTTAAGGCATAGGCTTCAGGGGCAGGAACAGCAGCCCCCAATTCAGCTGAATGCACGCCAACACCCCTGCTCCCCGGTGGTTCTCATCTCCTCGTCATTACCCCAAAGATATCGGATAGAAGAAGCGGCATCCTCTGTAGTCCCCAAGGGAAATGTAGTCACCACTTTTGGGTATGCGAGTTGTGTTTTAGACCGATTTTCCCTTCTTCCTTCTTCCTCCCCTTCCATAATTTACTTTGACTTGGTGTCAGGTCATCTCAATTGACCTCCTTGGGTCTTTTTCTGGCTTTGTGACTAGGCAATCTTCCACATTGGAAGGTGAAAAATGCTTCCTTTAATCTCCTGTGGGTTCCTCAATCTTTGTCTTTTGGAGTGTCTGGTTTGGGCCAGTTCTTTCCAGGAGTTTGACAGCTTTATGTACCAGCTAATGCTGCTCGTGTAACCTCGGGCGCTTTTTCGTGGTCAAAGGGAAGATCTCTTGAATTTAAGGGGTCAGGATGGTAGATCGAGGGATCTGGTACAAGGAGGAAAGTAAAAATTACTACTCCGTTCAGGAAGCTGTCATAGTTTTCAGCCCCTGGTGACCATGGCAGTGAGGAGGACTGAATCTTACACGTCTATGCTGCCCCAGCACTTAGCATAGCACTTGGGGCACACAGTTGGGGCCAGAAATGTGTGTGAAATGAATTAATGGATGAATGAATGAATTTCAGACTGTCTTCTCCATGGCAAGAAAGCTGGAGCAAGACCACCCTCCAAACTGAGATCCTGGGGCGCCTGGGTGGCTCTGCCGGTTAAGTGTCCAACTCTTGATTTTGGCTCAGGTCATGATCCCAGGGTCGTGGGATCGGCACAGAGTCTGCTGATCCCTCTCCATCTATTCGTTCCCACTTGCGTGCTCTCTCTCTCTCTCAAATTAAAAAATAAAATCTTTAAAAAAGAAAACTGTGGTCCCATCCCTAGAGGAACACAAAATTAGAGTCTGGGATATGGAGACCAAATTTGGGATTGGTATTGTGACCTTAAGCCATTCTGTTCAAGAAGGACATTGACTGCCAATGCAAACGCCATCTTGATTACCCTAAAAACATACCAAAGCTTTGCCTCCAGAATGTCCCTTGCTTTTTCAAATGTACACTTCATTTCAAAGGAGTAGAATGAACATGGGAAAACTGGAGTCATTATGGAATGTCCCACTGGAAGGGGACATATTGGGCCAGGCACTGGGAAGTAGGAGGTACCATGCCAGACATCCTCACTCCAACAGGAAGTCTGTCCAAACTGGGGAGTGGTCTGAGGCAGCTCTGAATGTGTGCAACCAGGCTGAGGCTTAGAAGAGAAAGAGAAAATCTGAGGGATGGGGCAGAGAAATATAAGTACTTCCTGTTGCTCAAGAACGGGCAGGGGAGAGGGGTGAGATATCATGTGCCTTTGGACCAGGCAGGAATGCCATCTCAGATGTGTAAGGCATGGACTAGTGCAGTAGTCAGAATGCTGGCTGTAAAATCAAAAGGCCTGTTTCTCAGCTGACCAGCTGCACAGTCTACTCAAAGAACCTCTTGGAACCTTCCTTGCTTCATCTGTAAAATGGGCTAATAATCATATTTAGCTCAGGGGATTGGAGGGAGGAATACATTAGATACTCGACAAATTCTTTGAATCTGGAAGGATTGCCGGGAAGTAGTCTGAGCTCAGGGCATCAAGAACAAGACAGACAAGCCCCTGCTGTCTGGCAACATTCCCATTCCAATGGGAAGCAGCACAGCAGCGCTCACACAAAGGGACAAGCTGACTTCAAGTTCAGACAAATGCTGTGATAAAATTTGAAAGGGCTAATGTGGTAATGACTCCTGACTCAAGGGTGGAAGGAAGAGGCCATGTCAGACAGGAGAGGGTCTCTCTGAGAAGGTGACAGATGAGCTGTCACCTACATGAGAAAGAGGAATCCACCAGGGGAAACTCTGAGGCTGGAAAGTTCCAGGCCAAGGGAACAGCACGTGCAACCCACTGGGGTCGACCAGAGCTCCCTGTGTATCCCTCCTGGATACAGAGAATGCCCAAGGCGCAGCCCCAGCACAGATTTATTGTGTTGGCTTAGCACCTGACCTCTTCCACTGCTGCCCGTGTTGGAGGATGTTATCACCACTCCATCCTTGCAACCCAACTGACTTAATTTAAAAATGTTTATTGTTTACTCCCTCCTAGCCAACCCTCAACAAATGCCTAGTATTGGTATAATTACCGTCAAAGTCAGGGCCGCAGACTATCCAGGGAAATCTCCCGAAGGAGGTAAGGAAGACGGGAAAATAGTCTTGTCCTTGGGGGGTCTGGGGTTTAGGAAAGAGGGGCAGGCTAAGGGGTGGACCTGGGCATTACTCCAGGTGGAAGGGGGGAGAATCAACACTTTATAGACCACACAGTGTGCCCCGTAAACCCTTACTGACTCTGATTCTTGCACACTTTGTCAGTCTCCACTCATCACCCGCAGTAAGCCTCGCTGAACAACACCCACGTTCAAAGCCACAGGCGAAGACTTCGGAGTCCTCAGGAAACCTCCACCACCAATGTCCTTTTATGTTGCCAATAGGTCGCTGGTGATGGCCCCAGTCCATCTTCACCTCCTCCTGAGAGTATGCTGCCTAATCCCGGCCTCCAGAAAGGATTGCGACCTTTCTGGTCACAGATGACCAGGTGGGGACCACGTGATCTCTGAAGGGTCCCACCACAACCTTTGTTCTTCAGCAAGTTTGCCACAAACAGATTTGAACCATTAAACGATGACCAGTGGCCCGTTTGGCAGCTCCCAGCCCTGTTGGCCATTGGCCACCTGTTACAGCTGAGTTCAGCTGTCTTCGGTGAGTATCTCTCACACGTGTGTCTGAGAAGTGTCCTCCTCACCTGGTCCTCTCCATCCCACACAAACTAGACACCGGAGCTGAAGCAATCCAGCTGGAGAGGTGGCTCTCCCCACCCCCTGGTTGTGTGTGGGAAGGGTGGGGGCCTATCTCAGAAAGACAGCGACACATCGCTGATGCTGTCTCTGAGTCCTTTGACCTTCTTTGGATCAGACAGCTGAAAAGCCCTATTTTGCTCGCTTTGAAATCTAGTTTTCTCCTTGGCTAGCTCTCCATTAGCTCAGGGCCTGGGAGGAGCAGCCTGAGGTCTGGACGGTCTCTGCGGGTGTTGGGGAGATGATCCTGACCACGCTCCTCACCTCCCACCCCAGCCACGGCCCTGGGCTCTTCCTCACTCTGCCGACAGCATCTTGCAGGGATGCTCAACAACCCGCCTGGACAATTCCCCGGGGACAGCAAACTGAAGCTGGCACTCTCCCATTTCACCTTTTTTTCCCCCTTTATTTTCAAAAGGAATGACTTTATAACAATTAAAAAAAAAGAGGGGAAAGACCTGATCTCAGAATAAAGAAGAGTAATTGCGACAGAAAATATCAAGCGATGCTTCACCCACAGGTATATCATAATGGTCACATTTTTCCATTTTCCTCGTAACCAGTAAAGACATCACAGATGATGGGTGTTCACAGTACTGTTCACTCTTGTCACTGAAAGCCCCCAGCATCCCATGGACGGCGGTCAGGACTGGGTGAGTGGCTCGGGGCAGCAGGTCTGGACCTCATAGAATCACAAAAAAGTTTCAGATTCCCCAACATTACATCGAACGTTTACACGTTCGTTACAACATTACAACCACAGTATGATTATCAAAATTCAGGATGTTCACATTAATACAATGCCATTTATAGACCTTCTTCCCATTTATAGACTTTTTCCCACGTGTTCCTCTTCTGGTCCAGGATTTTGTCTAAAGCCACACATTCTCTTTAGTTGCTGTCTCCTTATTCTCATTTCATCCTTTAGGCTCTTTTATTATTCTGCTACTATTGTTATTACTATTCTTACTCTCCTGAAATCTTTGGTCTTCTCTATTGTCAAATAAACTAGATTGTTTTACAGAATTTTCCTTCTAGCCTTTATATGCCGTGAATTGAATCTTTGTTGCTGTTTGCATAGGTGGTACTTATGCCGTGCACATTTGTGTGGGGTACCCTGATCTGAGCTTCTGGAAGGTAAGCTCCTGATAAAGTCTCCCCTGCCTTGTGGAGCCTTTGAATTTAAGTGAAGTAACATATTGCATTGTGTGCCTGCACCCTGAGTTATGGAAAAGTGATACTATGGGAATGAACATCTCCCCTTAGCTGGCTGAACTCCAACTGAGCTGACGATTCCCAAAGATCACTAGTTTTTACCCAGATAAATAGGTGCTGGAGAGGAGCTGCACCCTGTAGAGGTATCATTGGGGGAGCAACCAGGAAGCGGAGAGGGTGCAGAATTCCAGCCGGGGGCTGCTCCCCACGCTTACCCCCTGGCTCCCGGCTGTATCTGCCCACCAAGGGTGTCTTTTCCTAATTGGCACAAAGGTGCCTGTGGCAGTTCCACTCAGCCAGGGACACTCATCCCAGACCAACACGTCTGCAAGGCAAACACGTTCATACAGGAGTCATAGAGACGGTGTGAACGATTCTGAGGAAATGTGCCTACCACTGCTAAGAAGGCCTCTCTTAAGTGTGGAGGCAGGAGGGACCACCTGCAATGCTGTCATCACACGGGAAGGCGGTGAGCACGGAATTGGTCCCACCCGCATTTTCTCAGCCAGGAGGGGTAATAGACAGACCCAGCGCCCTGCTGACCCATCTCAATATAGTGAACACTTTATTTGGCACCTTTACTTCGTTAATTTAATTTCTTTTTCACCATAAAGGCAGTAAGTCCTCATTAAAGAACACTTTGAAGATAAGAAAAATAAAGGTCAGAACCAAAATAAATAATTATTGCTGCCCCCACCACAGGTAAGCACCACTAATATCTGTTTGCGTTTCGTGCTCAGCTTTTGAATGCAGCGTTTCGGTATTATGGGCTGTTTTTTTAACATTGCTATGATTATATACTATCCTGATTTTATTTTTTTATTTTTATTTTTTTAAAGATTTTATTTATGTATATGACAGAGAGAGAGACACAGCGAGAGAGGGAACATAAGCAGGGGGAGTGGGAGAGGGTGAAGAAAGCTCCCCACTGAGCAAAGAGCCGGATGCGGGGCTCGATCCCAGGACCCTGGGATCATGACCTGAGCCGAAGGCAGACACCTAACAACTGAGCCACCCAGGCTCCCCTAGTATCGTGAGTTTAAACATTCTATTAAATCATAGATGTTTGATGTTATTACATCAATCAATGTATTACATCAATTATGTATTATTTCCTTGATTTTAACATCTGTATAGTGTTTCACTGAATGATTATACTGTGGGTTCTGTAACCTTTGCATGTTAGCTGGGCATTCATGGGATCTTTAACTCTTATCATTAAAAATTATACTTTCCCCCAATTTAGGATTATTCTCTTAGAATTCTAGAAATGCTACTACTTTGTTAAAGGCCACTAATATTTTGAGAACTATTCCATTTACTTCATTCATTCGTTCATAAATTCATTCTTTTTTTTTAAAGATTTTATTTGTTTATTTGACAGAGAGACAGAGAGAGCACAAGTAGGCAGAGAGATAGGCAGAGGGAGAGGGAGAAGCAGGCTCTTACTGAGCAGGGAGCCCGATATGGGGCTCAATCCCAGGACCCCAAGATCATGACCTGAGCCAAAGGCAGCTGCTAAACAGATTGAACCACATAGGTGCCCCTATAAATTCATTCTTTTGTGTGTGTGTGAAGTTTTACTGGGTGCCAACCATGTTCCAGAAGCTGTGCTGGGAACTGGATATTTATTAGGGAAAGAAAAAAATCACAGTCCCATTCTTTCTTATGACTGACTAATATTCCACTGTGTATACATGTGTATGTGTGTGTGTGTGTGTGTGTGTGTGTGTGTGTCAGATCTGGCCCTTTGCAACATGGATGGACCAAGAAGGCATGATGTTAAGTGAAATAAGTCAGTCAGAGAAAGACAAATACCGTATGATTTCACTCATATGTGGGATTTAAGAAACCAAAGAACAAACAAAGAAAAAAAAAAGAAACCAACAGAAAAAACAGACTCTTAACTACAGAGAACAAACAGGTGGTTACCAGAGGGGAGGTGGGTGGGGAGATAGGTGAACTAGATAAAAGCAGATTAAGAGGACACTGGTCTCGATGAGCACTGAGTAGTGTATACAATTGTCAAGTCACTATATTGTACATCTGAAACTAATGTAACACTGCATGATCATTATACTTCAATTAAAAAGGTCACAATCCCTCTGTCTACGAACATTGTAAATCTAGTAAGGGAAAGACTTTGGTCAAGTAATCAAACAAACACATGATAGCTTAAAATGGTGATAAACATTATTAATTTAAAAAAAAGCAAGATGGTCTGAGAAAATACAGTAGAGGAATCCAAATGGGATGGGAAGTAGGTCAGGGAGAGCTTCTCTACGGACTTCAGCTAAAACCCAGGGGTGAAGTAGGAGTTGGATACACTAAGAGTGCAGCAAGGCATTGCCCGTATAGAGGACACAGCACGTGCAAAGGCCCAGAGCACAGAAGATGGTATGTTGGGAGGTGAAAGGAGACCATTGCTCCCAGAGATCAATGAACAAGAAGAGTGAGCACAAGATGAGGATGGACAGGTAAATTTGGAATAAATAAGGATGTGTAGTTTTATCAGAAATGCAGTGGGATGCCGGGAAACCATAGGAAGGCTTAAGCAGGAAAATAACATAATAGGATATTTGTTTTTTTTTCAAAGGCTGGGGGCAGCTTGGCTGGGGGGGCGGGTTTGGAGATGGTCACTGAATGGTGTAGGGTTTCCTCTTGGAGGAGTGAAAAAATGTCCTAAACTCGATGGTAGCGATGGATGCACAACTCTGTGAAGTTACTAAAAAGTTTTGGATCATACACTTTAAATGGGAGAATTGTATAGTATGTGAGCTCCATCTCAATAAAGCTGTTTATGGAACATGAAGATGGCCTCAGTGTGGAGAACGCATTGTGGACAACAAGAGTGGGGCAAGTGAGCAGTTTGTATGAGGTCAGGACATGCTCGGTGGATTCTTCCAGGGTCATGGCCACTCAGAAGGCAGCTGTGGACAGATTCCAGACATAAGTTGTGCTCACATTTATTTCTTAGATTGCAAGCTTCTCAAGGCTGGAGATTTCCATTCTTTTGCTAAACACGCTCTTTTCCCAGCTTTATTGAAGTGTAATTGACAAATAAAATTGTAACATATTTAAAGTGTATAACCTGATGATCAGATACACATATAGACTGTGGAAGGATTCCTGTGATCACATTAATTAACACAAACATCAACTCACATAATTATTCCCCTGCTTTTTTTGGTGAGAATACTTAAGATCTACTCTGTTAACAGATTTTAATTTTACAATACAATATTATTAATTACAGTCATCATGTTGTGCATTAGATCCTCAGAACTCATTCCTCTTAGAACTGAAAGTTTGTATCCACTTACCAACCTCTTCCCACCTCTTCCCACCTCTCCCGCCCTGCCAGCCCCCCACAACCGCTGTTCTGTTTCTATGAGTTCACCTTTTAGGGGGGAGATGGCGATTCCACATACAAGTGACCCCATGCGCTATTGGTCTTTCTTCGTCTGTCTTATTTCACTTAGCATAACGCCCTCTAGCTTCATCCACGTTGTCATAAATGGCAGGATTTTCTTCTTTCTTAGGGATGAATGATATTCCATTGTATATAGATATGCCACATCTTCTTCATCCATTCATCTGCTGATGGACCCTTAGGTTGTTTCCCTATCTTGGCTGTTGTGAATTGTGCTGTAGTGAATAGGAGAGTACAGATACTCTCTTCCATATTGAGAATTCATTTCCTTTGGATAGACACCCAGTAGTGGAATTGCTTGGATCATAGGGTGGTTCTATTTTTAATTTCTGAGGAATCTCCATACTCTTTTCCACAGTGACTCCACGAGTTTGCATTCCCACCAACAGTGCACAAGGGCTCCCTTTCTCCACATCCTTGCCAACATTTATTATCTCATCTTTTTTTGACAACAGCCATCCTTAAGTGTGAGGTGCTATCTCCTTGTGGTTTTGATTTGCATTTCCCTGATGATGAGTGATGGGTATCTTTTCACTTGCCTGTTGGCCATCTGTATATGTTCTTTGGAAACAATATCTACTGAGGCCCTCCACCCATTTTGTAATCGGGATGTTTTATTTTATTATTATTATTTTCTAAAGACTTTATTTATTTATTTGTCACAGATAGAGAGAGAGAGCACGCACAAGCCAGGGGAGCGGCAGGTAGGAGAAGCAAGGAGCCCAATGAGGGACTCGATCCCAGGACCCTGGGATCATGACCTGAGCCAAAGGCAGATGCCCAACCGACTGAGCCACCCAGGTGTCCCAGCAACATAAATTTATTATCTTGCAGTTCTGGAGGCCAGAACCTGGGCTAAGATCACATTGTTGGCAGAGCTGTATTCCTTTCTGGAGTTCTAGGGGATAATCCATTTCCTTAACTTTTCCACTTCCTAGACACTTGTCTGGATCCCTTGGCTCACATCCCCTTCCATCTACAAAGCCATCAATGACAGGTCAACTCTTTCTCGTGATGTCATTCCTCCATTTCTCACTGTTCTGCCTCTCTCTCTCCTATTTAAAGACCCACGTGATTACACAGAGCCCACCTGGATATTCCATGATAATCCCGTTATATTAAGAACAGCCGATTAACACCCTTAATTCCCCCTTGCCATGTAACGTACCATTTTAACACATTTCAGAAAGTAAGATGTGGACAACTTTAGGGGGCCTTTTTCTACCTACCTCCAGCCTCCAGAGATTCAAACCCCACATATAAAATACATTTGCCCTTCCCCAAAACTCTCAACCCATCACAGTTGCTTTGGCCAATGTACCAGTAGCAAACGTAACTCAGCAGAGATACTGAAAAGCATTTGCATACTGTTAACTTGCACTCTTACAATTCTGAGAAGTCTGAGCTGCCACGGAACAAGCCTGGTAGATGATGAGAGATTCAGGGCCAAGCCCTCCTTGTTGGTCCAGTCAACCACCAGCAGCAGAATGTGACCAAAAGATGTATGAGTCAGCCCAGCGAAGTCCAGAGTAAACTCCCAACTCACACCACTGTGAGCTAAGCTTTGGGGTGATTTGCTATGTAGCAACACATAACTGACCTATTCCCTCACGTCTAGGTAGGGACATGTGATTAGTTCTGACCAATGGACAAGAGCAACGTGTGTCAGTTCTGGCCCCTAAAATCTTCTGCAAGAGCATGCTCTTGCTCCGTCGTGGCCGTGAGCCCAAACAGCAGAAGACTATAAGGAGGTTCTAGGACAAGGTGGGCAATCCATATGGAAGGAGCATGATCAGAGTCACTACTTAGAGGGTAGCTGTCTAGAGAGCCACCAACTAGGAATGTCCTCACTGGGCTTTAAGGGAGTGAACGGATACGTGCTCAGGTAAATTTTTACGTTGAGTCATTGAGATATTGGTTGGGTTGTTTGTTTTTTATTTGTTTTTGTTTTTGTCATAACAACCAGCATTAATGAACTTACTGTTCAGTATTGCGACTTAATATTTGGTACTAGATAAATAGATACCTACCACGCATGTCCTGATACATCAAACCCACCGACTAGATAGAGGGGAGAGATATATGTTGAGAAACTGGTGAACTGGGTACAGAATATGAACACATTTTAATGCCTGCTAAGGCATCTAGTCATTGTGTTTTAAGCAATAAAAGGTT
This sequence comes from Zalophus californianus, assembly GCF_009762305.2. Classification (NCBI taxonomy): domain Eukaryota; kingdom Metazoa; phylum Chordata; class Mammalia; order Carnivora; family Otariidae; genus Zalophus; species Zalophus californianus. The sequence goes on along the minus strand of NC_045604.1, from coordinate 102,503,643 downwards.
AATAGCCATTCCCCGCCCCCCCCCCCCCCCCCCCCGCCAGGAGGACCATGACAAGATGAACAAGGACTGCCAAATACTTTTCTCTCTCTCTCTGCCTGCACTTTGCTACCTGACATCATGCTGTGATCACTGCTGGTGTTTCATAAAGAGCTGCTTACAGCAAGGCAGGATGGAGCCGTGTGGAATGGTGTTGTCAGGATCTTCATCATTCTGCTGTTCCTAGCAGCTGTGTGATTTTCAATCTTTATTAATTACACGCATTGCTTTGAGTTACGGTGTCGGAAATTCTTACCTGAATTTAGTTTACTGTCTGTAGATTTGCTCTGCCCCCTTTTAACCCTCTTCAAGGGATGCACCTGTTCTCTGTTTGTCTTTGGAAGGACTCTCTGAAATAGCTCCAGACTGTGAAATGCATCCCTATTGATTTCTGGAGAATTCAATCAGCGGAAAGCCTGCCTAGACCCCATGTGAAGTTTGCATGTTCTCATCTCCCTTCCGTAATCAGGGACACATCATCTTTTAAGGATAATTTATTGAAATGTAAGGTTCAGGGGTGCCTGGGTGGCTCAGTGGGTGGCTCTTGGTTTCGGGTCAGGTCATGATCTTGGGGTCCTGAGATCAAGCCCCTCATCGGGCTCCATGCTCAGGGCAGAGTCTGCTTGTCCCTCTTCCTCTCCTCCTCCTCCACTTCCCCTGGAATAAATAAATAAACAAACAAACAAACAAACAAATAAATAAATAAACAAACAAATAATTAAAATGTAAAGTTCAGAGAAAGTCTGTGAAGTGCCAGAAATTTTGCATTCTCTTTCTTCTTTTTCTTACTATAAATTTCTGTGCCTACTTCATCCCATTCAATGAGGAATCAGTTAGGCTACACCCCCAATCTGTTCTCCTTCTTCACAGTCCCCCACTTCCTTTGCCCTGCCTTCTTCATGATTATTCAGTCTTGCTGAAATTGTAAGCTCCAGGCTGCTTAAAATGTATTTATTACATCATTTAGTTAAAGAGAAGGTACTCAAAGTAAGCATTTTTATTTTATAGGGTCTGCTCATGTTGTCTGTGACCACGAAATTAGTAATTGACCCTCATGTTAAGGCTAGCTCTCACATTAATCGTTTGTCCACTTAACTCACCAGTGGTCACCAGCTTTACTTAAGGATGCTAATGAATTAAAAATATTATCAGAAAACAATAATTAACCTTGAGTATAAAAGTATTAACCAGAGACAATCAATCACTTTCCCAGACTTAGTAAACGCTTAAAACGTATTAACTGTCCCTAAAGGAGTAATTAAAGAACTTAGCTCTTTTGTTGCAAACACAAGTCATAAAGGGTCAAACACCACGTGCACATCTGATAGTTGCGGATGAACATTAGCCAAATGGTTGACGTTGGATGTTGCACTCACAGAGCCCGATGCTCCCTGATAGGTGACTCTATGGCATCTCCAAGCATGCAGTTCTCCAAAAGCCAAATTGGGGAATAACACCACCCACCACAAACTGCCTCTTCATTGCCTCTTTGGGCTGATTCTTTTACATTGCATCTGTATTGTAATAACAATAATAGTAACAATTTATGATGCATCTTGCAAAATTGCTTTCCATATAGGTGATAAATATGTGTGCTGCTATCAGAAGGGTATGATTACACAGATTTTATTCCACAGTGGTCAGTATTGTGAAGTATCATGTTTTTAACGGCTACACTGAGGAATCATTGACGTGTCATGATTTAAAGGTACAATTTGATAATTTGTGACATGTGTATACACCCGTGAAACCATCACCACAATCAAGATAGGGAACATCTCCCTCACCCCTCAGTCCTCCTGAGCCTCTCTGTAATTCCTCAGTCCCAAGCTCCTGACCCTTGCCGGGCAACCACTGATGTTTCTGTCACTCTGGATTAGTTTGAATTGTTTTAAATTTTAAACAAACGAAAGCATACTGTACCATCCTCTCAACATACTTATTTTGAGATTCTTGCATTTGACAGAGGTATCAATAGCTTAGTCTCTTTTATTGCAAAGTAGTAGTCCATTGTAAGGATAAATCAGAGCTCATTTTATCCATTCACCTGTTGTTGGATGTTTGGATTGATTCAAGTTATTGGCTATTATAAATAAAGCTGTTATGAACATTTGCATACAAATCTTCATATGGTCATATGGTTCTACTTCCCTTGGATCCATATCTATGTATCATATGGCAGGTGTATTTTCACTTTTTAAAAGAAACTGCCCAACTGCCTTCCAAAGTGGTTCTACTATTTTTGCATCCCAAGCAGTTTATGAGAGTCTCAGAATCTTCTGAAATTGTATTTAAAATATTATGATTATTTATAAGAACACATTTCTCTTAGGAAAGGTTCATTACCTAAATATTTGCAGCCAATATATTTCCAATATGATGTTTCCATTTTAGTTATTTTCTGTGTTTGTTTTTTTTTTACCATTGCTTAATAAGTATCCATTTGGTCATAATTTAAGAAAAATAACAGTTATTTATTTCTAGTTTTTCCACTTGAAAAAATAAATCTATTAAATAAATAAATCCATGTGGAAGATTTCCCTCCTCTCCTTGTATCTTTTATCCTCAATTGTCATGATGCAGTTATCTTCCAAAGCTTCACTTATATTTTCTGTCTGTGTCTTTATTATGGAGCTTAACTTTTATTTCTGCTGTCCTAGTGATTTTTGAGGCTGCCTGGAAAACCTACCTCCGCTATCCTGCATTGACCTGAGACCTAGCCATGCTTGTCTCAGACCAAGAGCAAGTCTGTGGAGAGAGAACTCGAAATCCCTGTGTGTTCGGTCTGGGTGGCCGAACACATCCCTACCTGCTGCACAGGCAAAGGAGCCAGCTACTAACTTGATTGAACCTAAAAATCCTCCTCTGGGTTTGGGGTAGGGAACAACCTTGGTTTGCTACATTTTTTGTGGTTTCTTGACATTGGTTAGGGACGGGGATTGGGGGAAGGGTAGTGGTCCACGGGACTTCATCTGCATTTTCTCATAGTATTAAAGTGAGAAAAACCTAGCCTGACAATAACATATATATATATATATATATATATATATATATATATATATATATATATATATATATATACTTGTGCATACACACACACACATATGGCCAGTGATTGTATTATTTGGTATATATATTTGGTATAATAATAGTATTTGCTATATTTGCTTATATTATTTGGTACATATCTATTGGTGTACATAGAACACATGTTTGCATCCAACCCTTTGTTAGGGCCACTAAAATAAATAGCATGGGATGCATCAGGTCAGGAAACTGTTTCTCCTGAAGGCTTGAAGGAGCCTTGTGACATTTTTTGAAGAACAGTCTGGAAGAACCCTTGAGACCAGTTATTCCATGCTCCTACCTTTCTATCACTTTGGAAAAGCGTTGGGCATTATCTACTGATCATGAGTATATTCACACCCTATGAACTAGCAGCTCCACTCTTGGGTAACAAATAAACACCCACACATGTGCATATGCTCAACAGAAATGTGTTGTGTGCACCACCAGATGAAAATAAGAACGTTCATAGCTGCAATTGGGGTTCCAAACCCAAACCCTAAATAATCCAAATGTCTGTCAACATTAGAGTGAATAAATCCATCAGAGAATATTCATACAGTGGAATTCCACACACCGATGAAATAAATGATGTATTGTACATGAATGAATCTTATATACACCATGTTGGGCAAAATAAACAAGATACCAAAAATACATGCATGACTCTATTTATATTAAGTTCAAGAAATGGGCAAAGTAATCCATTATGTTTGCATATCCATGCTTAAGTATTTAAGACTATAAAGAAAAGCAAGAAAGTTATTAGGATATTGGATATCCTAGTTAGGATATTGGTTACTCTTCTGGAGAAAGAAGGGGGATAGTTGTTGCACAAAGGAGCAAGGGAAGTTTCTGGAGTGTTGGCTGTTAGATCATGCTTTTGAGGGTTTTGCATTTTGACAAATCATTGCTATGTACTTTTGCTTTGTGTAGTTTCCCATATTAAACGTACATTTAGGGACACCTGGGTGGCTCAGTGGGTTAAGTGTCTGCCTTCGGCTCAGGTCATGATGCCAGGGTCCTGGGTTCGAGTACCGTGTCAGGGGAGGGGGGCCTGCTCAATGGGGAGTCTGCTTCTCCCTCTCCCTCTGTCTGCTGTTCCACCTGCTTTTGCTCTTGCTCTCCATCAAATAAATAAAATCTTAAAAAAAATAAAATGTACATTTAATACATTTATTAAAAGAAAGGTTAAAAAAAAAGAAGCCCTTCAGCCATGGTCTAGGGTAGCTGGTGTGGACGCGCATGCACTGGCAAGTGATGCCATTTCTCTCTCCTGCCGGCTGCTGTCTGTGCTGACGCCTGCTGGCCAGTCCCCTCTGACTCTTCTACAAGCTCCCCTCGGTACTGAGTACCCCCAGATCTCTACCTCAGACTTCCTTCTAAGGGAAGGAAATGTTCCAACATCTCACCCATACTCACCAGTCCATCCAGGTACTTCGTCCTTGGTTGACTTCCTCTCATACTGGGGCCAATGGCTTCCAGCGACCGTGGCTCCTACAGCTGGAGGTAAGGCTGCTTGGCTGGGGTGGGGGTCAACTCCAGAAATTCCTGGAGCCATGGTCTTACCCTCCCCATGCTCTTTATTCCCAGAGACTGGACACTCAGCTGTCAACCATTGGCCTGATGTCCCCCTGGGAGCCAGGCTGAGAGGCAGTGTGCACCCTGTTATCCCAAACAGTCCTTTCCTTGATGCCAGGCTTCCAATATCTCTTCTTGAGGTGCCCTCAGGGCAAGAGACTTTGGAGAGGCATCACGCAGGGGGAAGAAGACCACACAACACTGATTAATTGGCTTTAAATTAAAAATAACAAGCCACCATCCTCAAAGGGAACTCCCCTAGTAATGTCCTGGTTTCTAAATAAATGATTACTGATTTCCTACTCTGTGTCACCTATGGCGTTCAGCTCTCATGCAATCCCACCCTACGGGGGACATGTCATTACCTCCAGTTTATAGGTGAGAAAACTGAGACCCAAAGAAGGTCACTGGCTTGTCCTTGTTCGAACACTCAGAGATCGAGAGACTAGGGATTGAAACTCTCCTGGGCTTGGCTTCAAAGCAAAGGCTCTTTCCCTGCCATGATGCTTAGAGTTTCTGGACAGGATGATATATGGGCAGACCTGGCAAAATGAATATGTTACATTGTAAACATCAGACAAGTCAGATATTTGTCAAAGCAAATGAATGCTAATGTGAGGTGAGAGAGGAGAGCTCTTCCTGCCTGTTACCTTCATACTACCCTTGAGTGAACAAAGTAATTATTGGTCGAGGCAAAATCATGGCGCCTGGATAACTCATTAGCTCTTATTTGTTTAAAGTCTGATGGTGTATGACAAAAGGATTTGTTCCAGATGTCAAAGCAGCACAATAGGGTTTAACAGCCTGTGCATTAGGAAGGGGAGGAAATCGCAGGAGGTCACTGAGGCAGAGAGAGGCTGGTGGGAGCTGGGTCAACATGGCAGAAAGCCCCTGCCTCAGCTCCTCTGGGGAAGTCACCACTCTGTCTCACCTCATCCATAAATTCTTTGCCTCCAATTCTGAATGTTAATGACTTTTCCAGTCTCTGAACTTAAGCTATTTGAAAGGATTATTGAGATAAACTCCTTTTGGGGTTTGGTGCTGGAAAAACATTGGATTTGAAAAAAAAATCCCATAATATACTTCATTTGACACATTTTGCTTTTTCCTTTGGTTGTCAGGAAGCTCGTTCTTTAATTTCCTACTCAAGTGCAGAGCTCTATGGAGCCTAACTTCCTCATAAAATTAACTGCTCCCTCTGTTCTGTGCCTTGTTTTATCACTATTTAAATGACCCTCTATTAGTTGCATGAATCTTTAGGCATGTTGCCCACTTTTCTTTTATTTCCCTTATGTTAAAGAACAAAAATTTGGAGTGTCTGGGTGCCTCAGTCGGTTAAGCGTCTGCCTTCGGCTCAGGTCATGATCCCGGGGTCCTGGGATCGAGCCCCACATCGGGCTCCCTGCTCGTCAGGAAGCCTGCTTCTCCCTCTCCCACTCCCCCTGCTTGGGTTCCCTCTTTTGCTGTCTCTCTCCCTCTGTCAAATAAATAAAATAAAATCTTAAAAAAAAAAAAGAACAAAAATTGAACTGAGTAAATTTGAAGGTCTAACAACTGGCTTTATTACAAGATTCATGAACCAGGAATCCTCTTGCAAATGGAAGGGAGCGCCAAGGACTCGAATAAAATGGAAGGTTTTTATAGGAAAGAGTGTGGGGCAAGAAGTTAGTAGCAAAAGAAAAGAAGGGATTGTTTCAGGCAAGATCAGCAGCCCTAGGGGAAGGGCAGGGGAGTTTGTTATGGTAGGTGAATTACTTCATCTTCCTTTGGGGATGGAGAGGTCCCACCTGACAGACTGATTTTCTGGTGCCCACCAGAAAATTTCTGACTGACCAGTTCAGACAACATTTCTGGGGGAGGTTGCCACTGCAATCAGGTTAGGCGTTCAGCCCCAGTTTGGTGACTTGCCCTTGCCTAAGTGACTCCATTTCACGCCGGTGGTTTTCCTTTTACCACTTCACAATGAATACCCCCTGGCATATCATTTATTTATAAATTAGTGTATTGTCTGTCTACCAACAGGAGGAAAATAAACTCCACAACACACAGACATCATCTGTTTTGTTCACCGCTTTATCCTTGGGGTCTGGAAAAGCCTTGCAAACTATAGATGCTCAGGAAATATTTGGGGAGTGGAGTCATAAGGATTCCCATTAGAAGTACGTGAGGTGGACATGATTCTCACCCTCACTTTTACATGCTTTATAGGGAAAGAAACAAAGTCAAGACTTGTGTGATACTTGAGCAGTTGTGATCCTTGCTTTTCCAATCACCTTCCTTGGGAGCTTAGAAAATATCTCCAGCCATCATTAACTCCTTTCAACTTGCCTGCATTCTCTGTCTGTGGTCATGGAGTGAAGGCCTAGCTCTCCTAAGGTTGCCACTGCTCGGGGCCCTGGTGTCATGGTCCACTCCCCGCAACCCCATCCCAACTGGTTCCCCACTTCCTCAAAAATGGACCTATTCTTTATATATCCCTGGCTGTCCTTTGGACTTTGCATCTTTTCTGCTCGTTGATTTGGTTTCCTCACTTGGCCTTCTGGTCTCTATGAAGACTTTGGGAACGGATTGCCTATTTGACCCTGCCTACTCTCGAACACTACTTATAACCCCAGGAATCCCAGCCTCCTACAAGGGAAGGTAACTGTATGTATAACAATCAGAAGCCCATGGACATGGAGCCCCACCCACCAAGTCCCTGGGAGCCTAAACCCCCACGTTGCCTCCCTTTCTCTGTCTGGGTCCAGGGTGGCTGGGGACAACCTATGGCAGCTGTTAAAATCTTCGTGACATTGGGGCGCCGGGGTGGCTCAGTCGTTAAGCGTCTGCCTTTGGCTCAGGTCATGATTCCAGCATCCTGGGACCGAGCCCCACATCGGGCTCCCTGCTCCGCAGGAAGCCTGCTTTTCCCTCTCCCATTCCCCCTGCTTGTGTTCCCTCTCTCGCTGTTTCTCTCTCTGTAAAATAAATAAATAAAATTAAAAAAAAAATCTTCCTGACATTGCTCTTGACAGTATCACTTGTCCTCACCAGCTTTATGACTTTATGACAACTTCTGACTTTTAATCATCTCTCCATCATTTCTTTAATTTTTGTCAAGATGGGGAGGGATATTCTGTTAACTATGTCCTCAGCTGATTAATAACTCCCAAGGGAAGCCTGACTTTGTCCATAAATAAACGGTTACCTGTACCAAAGAAATTGGGACAAGTTCCCAAAAGACTGGACTGAGCAACCATCCTGTGACCTATCCTTATTTACTGTGTTCTGCTGCTGATATGGATCAGAACCTCACTGCTCCTTTCCTCAGGGCCAGGCACATGCCTCAACCGTCATTCCCAAACCCTTCCCAAACTACTTATCTTGGACGATTTAGCACGTGCTCTTCAAAATATGAGTGAAAACAATGTGTTCTAACCTCCCATAGTTTTGCGGCGGGCATCACCAATAGGGTCCCTCGCTAATAATAAATACCAAATATTGCCCTTTCCCTGTGACACACACAAGCATCATCAAAAATATTTCTTACACTTTTTCTGTTTCCTCAAAGAACCCGGAACAGTGCCTCTCACACAGAAAGTGGTCGATAGATATTTCTGAGCATAGATATTCATCATCATTTTGGAACTGGCACTAACATAGAGATGGGCAAACATAATTTTAGGTTAGGAAGAAATCCCTATGAGCAGTCATGCCAACATACAGAAGGATTCCATGGCTTTCAGATTTAACCTGATGAAGCAGCCTGGGTGATGTGTCTTCCCAGCCTAGGCATTTACCGGTAGAGTGCATGCCACCCTCTAGGTAGGGTTGCTCCATATTGTGCAAAACGGAAGTGGTTTGTGTCAGTGACCTCCACCAGCTGGAGGCTTACAGATGTTTCTCACCCTACAGCCTTTCTATTTTCCCTTTAACATACTTCCCTCCTTCTCAGCTCTAATTTCCCAAACCCAGCTGTCTGAACTAGACTATCATAAAGGTTTGATTCTGGGTTCTTGGGATCTCTGGTCTGTTTCAATCAGTCTGAACTGCCTTTGTCCAAGACTGACCCTCCTGACTCTCCATCCCTTCCCCTCAACTGCCTTTCTTCAACTCCTTCCTTTGTCCAATGACGCATCGCTCAGCTAGGTCAGCTAAGTGTGAGAGCAGGCAAGTTTTCAAACTTCCTGTCTCAAGCCCATAAAAGATTATTCTTTTTCCAGATTGCAGCCCAGTATGGTAGGTGGGGTTATTCTGAAACCCAGACTCTATCATCCCCTTGGGTCCCAGAGTTTTCCACTGGATATTCTACAGTTGGCCAAACATGAGGGGAAGGAAGAGGCATGGAGCTTCATGCAGTGTGCCTCATCCTGTCCACATCCCTCTCTCCAGAACACAGCCACATACATGCCCCTCCCTCTGTGCTCAGGGGGAAAAGGAAAAGAAAAACGGACATACAGCAGTCTCTGCAGGACCGATGTCACAGGACACATTGGACAGCAGCTTATATTTCCTTTGTAAATCCTGGGATTCTTGCCTTGGGGAAGGCTTGGGGAAAGAATGGGGTCTGTTTAATATTTGCAAGTCACTGATCCCATCCTGGTCTGATCAGCAGAGATTAACCAAAACATCCACGTCTTTTGACAATAATCATAGCTAATGTTTATTCTGTACCGAGTACTGTTCTAGGCACTTTACATTTTACCTACTCCTCACACTGTGTGAGATAGGTTCTACCATTGTCCCCATTTCACAGATGAACAAACCAAGGAAGAGAGAGGTTAGGTAATTTTTCCAGCATCGCACAGCTAACAAATGGCCGAGCTGAGATTTGAACCAAGCTGTCTGATTGTAGAATCTATGTATTTCACAACTATGATACTCTGCCCTAGAATGGGACAGGGTCTGTCAAGACCTTCCCTTTGATACTAGAGGATGTGTGGGGCAAAGGGAGTGCCCCGTCCTTTTAGAAATCCTGGAGATGCACTCAACCTTTTCAGCTCACATGTCCATGTAGCCTGCTCTCCTCCTACTTCTTCCTCTTTCTCACACAAATGGCTACGAATGACACGGACTATTTAGGAGTGTGCTCTCTACATGTTATCTGTGGGCCCTGCTGGCTACAAAGCAGAAATCAGAACAATTCATCTTCAACTTTGTCTCCTCCCTCCCCGCTCAGCTTTTCATCAATAAAGGGTATTTAATGAGCACCTACTATATGCCTTTTACTTATTAGTTTGATTTTACTATAAGGTAGAACTTTGCCTTCGCCATTTGTGTATGTATATAGGTATAGACCCAGACGATTTTTTTTTTTTTTTTTTACTTTTCTAGGTGCCGGAATTGGAAGGAGTTGTAGGAGTCACAACAACCAGATGCAAGGCATGTCTCTAACAGCATCTGGATCATAAATGAAGGAGCAGAGCACAGCAGTAAGCCCAGCAGATCAAGCTCTTGGTACCTCAGGATGAGTATGGTGCCAGTGGATGTTGAATGCCTACGGGAAGCAGGGGTGACAGTGGCCAGAGAGGTCTTCTCCCTAGGACATTTGGGCAGAGACATGAATGAACCCAGGGAACGCAGTATTTTAAGATGTAGAGCAAGAGCATTCCCAGAATAGGAAAGAGCATGTTCAAAGACTCAGAGCAGCCTTTTGTCTTTCGATAATGACAAGGTTTTTCCATTTTGAGGGTTTGTCTCATTTATATTCTGCTTTTCAAAAATAATTTATTTTGAGGGGCTCCTGGATGGCCCATTCGGTTAAGCGGGGCTCTTCGTTTCGGCTCAGGTGGTGATCTCATGGGGTGTGGCCTCAAGCCCCTCGTTGGGCTCTGAGCTTAGTTGGAGTCTGTTTGAGATTTGCTCCCTCGCCCTCACACACTCTCTCTTTCTCAAATAAATAAATAAATCTTTAAAAAAATAAAAATAATTTATTTTGAAATAATCACAAACATACAGGAGTTAGAAGTACAGTCAAAAGGATGAAATGGTTGAAAATGAATGGAAGTTAAAATCTCCCCTTCACCCATATGCCCCAGCTGCTACTATTTCATTTTGTTACTCCATATCTTCTCTCTCCCCCTCTCTCTCTCTCTCTGTCTCTCACGCACACACACACACACGTGTGCACACACGCACAGACACAGGTCTTTTTCCTTCACCATTTGAGAGCAAGCTATAGATGTGGTATCGCTTCATTTATAAATTACTATGCATTCCCTAAAACAAAGATAACTACTCTACAAGCCTACAAGTCAGGAAGACAACATTTTTACACCACCATCCAATCCACAGATGCCATTCACATTTCGCCACATGTCCCATCCGTGTCCTTCTGTTTGCTTTGGTCCAGGATGCCACCCAGGAACCTGCACTGGATTTCGATGTCAAGTGTGCTATTCCCTCCAACCTGGAAGAGCTCCTTCACTTTCCTGCCTCTCCTGTCTTCAACAATCTTAGAGTACCAGCCTCACGTGCTGTCAGATGACCCTCAATGTGGTCTCCCTGGGACCAGATCCAGATCATGTGTTCCTGATGGGGATGTCACAGGAGTGATGTGCCCTTTGCCGCACATCTACCTCTAAAGATACACAATGTCAGCCCATACTACCTATCCCTGCTATTATTAACCTTGATCACTTGCTCATGCTGGTGCTTACCAGGTTTCTCCACCATAATGACATCATTTTCTTCTTTGTAACTAATTATCATTCCATAGGGGGTATATTTTGAGATTGTGCCAATATCATGTACATCCTCAAACTTGCCACCCACCCACTTTGCATGCCTGAATCAATGGCCACAGGTCCACTCTACCCAATGACTACTATGATGGCTGCCGAATGGCGACCCTCCGTTTCCATTCATTCCCATTAGTTTTATTTTACTATACGGTAGAACTTTGCCTTCTCCATTTGTGTACGTATATAGTTATGGACCCAGACATTCTTTTTTTAGTCATTATATTATAATCTGTAATACACACTGGTTTGAAGTCATATATATTTTTTTTTTTTAGCTTAGTCCTATAGTTAGATTGACACCATGTTTACTGCCAGTCTGTTTTACTGTAGTGTTACCGTGAATTTCTGGGTTGGCTGAAGTTTATCATCTAGAATTTCTTCAACAAGACCCTATGGGATTTCTATCCTCTAATTCTTACACACTTTAAAATGGTTTCTCCCCCCCATAACAGCTTTATTAAATTATAATTCATAGACCATACAATTCACTCAATTTGTACAATTCACTGTTTTTGGTTTTTTGGTTTTTTTTTTTTGCATATCCACAGAGTTGTGTAACTATTACCACAATCAAATTTTGAACATTTTTATGGCTCCAGAAAGGAAGCTGGTACCCATCAGTAACCACCCTTCACTCTCTCCACCTGCCTCCCTGGCCCTCGACAAAAATGAATGTCTTTTCTGTCTATATAGATTTACCTATGGTGGACATTTCACATAATTGAAATCATACTATATGTAGTCCTTTGTGACTGACTTATTTCACTCAGCATACTGTTTTCGAGATTCATGCATGTTGCAGTATTTCATTCCTTTTACGCTGAATAAATATTCCGTTGCTTGGGTATACCATATTTTGTTTATCCATTCATCCATTGGTGGGTATAAACAATCATTCCACTTTGGGTTTTTCTGAAAAATGCTGCTAGGAACTTTCATGTAGTCTTTGTGTGGACATACACTTTTCATTTATCTTTGGTATATACCTTGGAGTGGAATTGCTGCATCATATGGTAACTCTGTGTTTAACATTATGAGGGGGCCTCCAAACTTTTGGATAGTGGCTACACCAGATTACATGCCCACCATCAACGCCCAAGAGTTCCAATCCCTCCACATCCTCACCAACACTCACTATGTAACCTCTTTATTATTGACATCCTAGTGGCTATGAAGTGGTAGGTCATAGTGGTTGTGATTTGTATTCCCCTAGTGGCTGATGATGTTGAGTACCTTTCCATGGGCTTATTGGCCATTCGTATCTCTTCTTAGGAGAAATGTCTATTCATAACTTTTGCCTATTTTTTAAACTGGGTTATTCATCATTTTATTACTGTGTTTTTAGTGTTCTTTATATGTTCTGGTGATAATTCCCTTGTGAGATACATGATTTGCAAATGTTTTCTCCCATTTGTGAGTCGTCTTTTCACTCTCTTTTGAAGGACAAAATTTGGATAAAGTCCGATTTATCTATTTTTCTTTGTATTGAGTATGCTTTTGATGTCATATCTAAGAAATTCTTACCTAATTCAAGATCATGAAGACTTACTTCTATGTTTTCTTAGGAGTTTTATAATTTATAAAGCTATTATTTTTAAGTTTGTGATCCATTTTGAGTTAATTGTTGTATATGCCATGAAGTAGGGGCCCAACTTCATTTTTTGCATGTGAATATCCTGTTTGCCCAATACCATTTGTTCAAAAGTCTACTCTTTCTGCCATTGAGTTGTTTTGGTACTTTTGTCAAAAGCCAATTGCATGTAACTGTGAAGGCATATTTTTAGACCCTCAATTCTATTTCATTGATCTACATGCCTATCCTACACCAGTACTAAAATGCTTTCCTTTTGGCTTTATATGCGAACAAAGGTTCTTCTGGGGGTATCATTTCTTACCTTGAAAAGTTGGGGGATGTAGTTCAACTATTCCTAGCACTGAATATGGAGGAAGCTGAGGCCCGTCCAGTGATCTTTATCTTCAGAGCCAATGCCCAAAAGTATTGTTTGTCTAAATGTCCAATATTTTTAGAATACATCTTGGTGCTCATAGTCTTATGTCAGATTTTCCTGAGAGCATGTTGTGCTTTCATTATGTGGATTTGAAATTTATTTCACGGAGAGTTTTCTTAAGTGCTAAATCCTAAAATGCATTTTTTTGGTTTAAGGTTTTCAATCTCTTGGGGGTGACAATTATGGCAGGTTGGAACTCTTGACTTTATTCTATACATAGATATGTTACAGATAGATGATAGATAGGTAGATAGATGGAAGAGGGATGGATAAATAGATTGATGGATGGATAGATATATGGATAGACAAACAGATAATAGAGAGAGAGATCGAAGAGAGAGAATATATATATATATGTATATATATATATACACACATTTAGTTCTGGGTTTATGTTAATTTGTTTCATTTTGCCTGCTTCTCTCAACCTTTCCTCCATAATAATGCCTGTGCTTTTAACCACACCAATTCCTCTTTGTCCGATCTCTAATGTAGCTTGTAAATTTCGGTTTTTATTTCTCTCTTCTACCGCCTCCCCATTCACTTCTTTCTGCCAGCTTATGTTTCATCTCATTCTGTTGTCTTGCCATATATTCTCTGTGCGTTTGTGTTTCTGCCTTGAGCTTTATTTCTTAAAAATATTTCCTCAAAATCTTCTTTCATGAATGAAACTACAGTGACACCCTTCCTCTGTTCAAAGACCATGTTTTTCCTCTAGGCATTTCTCATGTGCCATTTTCTCTAGCTGCTTACCTCCTGTCTTCTTGTTCAGTTTTCGTACAGTTCCAGCCTTGGTCCTTTTTCTAGTATGCTTTGACTGAAGTGAGTTTTTTTCTGGATATACCATTTGTGTAAGGATTCTGTGTTGGGAAGCGGGGCAGGGGGGCATTATTCAGGCCTGAAGGAATTCTCCCTGCTGTCCCATGAAGTTGTCAGGGCTCTTGGGTGCCACGTGGGCAGACCCCAACTCCCTGTGGCTGACAGAAGCATGATCCCAGTGCATTCCTACTGCCTACTAACTGTTTCCTGCAGTTGGGGTGCACCTGCCCCAGCACTGATAATTTCTAAGTACTCATGATCACATCCAGGAAGGGAGTCTGACAAATTAGCACCTGTGGTTCTCTGTGACATGTTGTGCCGTGTGGGGCTTTCATTCTCTTCTTTCTACTTTCCTGTAGTCTCGATTTTAACAAAAATGTATATCATCTCTAGAATCAGGAAATGCATTGTAGTAAAAGCGGAAGGTTCATAGGGCTGCAGTGGGATGAAAGGACATGGGTGAGTAAGGAGCTGGGTCTACCAGCCGGTCCCTCTGAAGTGCGCCACACTAAAGGCTAATGACAGGCCAACTGAGGGGGCCACAGGGGCAGGGCAAGATGGGCCACTACAGTTAAAGAAATCACCAGGTAAAGCAGGAAAACCCCGTGAAGCAAGGCTGGGTAGAGGGGAAATCCAATACATCCAGATTATTATTACAACCACGTAACTCCCATGTAGGAGGAAAACGAACGCTCAGAGAGGTTAGGTCAATTGCCCAAAGTCCCTCCATCTTGAAAATGCCGATTAAATCATGTTCTTCTAATTCCACATCCCAAGGCTTTTCCTCTCCTTCCTGCCTACTTATTAGCTCTCCGGGCGGGGTGACTCAGTGTAGGGTGTTGCTATTAACTGAGAGAGGGAGCGCAGAGAGGGAAGGAGGCAGCTTGCAGGGAGAGATAATGAGCTCTGTTTTGGACATGATGAGTTATTGTGAGCTCAGCACTCACAGCTCCACTGTTGGAATAACATGGAGGCAGAGGCATCATTTCATGTGAAAGCCCACTGTTCCTGTCACCTCGCTCCTGTCAGTCAAGCAAGGGAAAAAAAATAATGTTTCTAGAAACCTGCTGGTGGCTGTCTTTCTCCCAGAATGAAACCACCTAGTACAGACGACACTGGATCTCAAGGAGATGAGGCTCTGACAGTGTCTGCTCTGAGTCATCCACAGCCCAAATAGCATCTGGATCATCTCTTGGCATCCCTCCAGCTCAGGGCTCTTGAATGGGGCCTTCCAAACACCTTGGAGGTGGAAAAGGGGCGGGGTGAGCAGTGACAGCCTTATTGAACTATCCCGGAGCTTCAAAGATTCAAAGTCCCCATCGTGGTCTAGGCAACCAGCCTCAGGGGAATTTTACCAGGGCCAAATTTTTCCCTTAGGACTGACAAGCACGGCATCCAGAACCTTTCTCTGCCTCTGTGCACAGACCAGTTTGCCAAGACTGACAAGGCGGGGGAGGAAGTTTCCAACAACAATAACAAAACAAGGACCGAAACGCACCCAGTCAAATTAATGGCAACCTGTGTGAGATAAAATTTTTGTAGAAGAGGTAACGGCTGCGACTCCAGCCTATTTTGCAGAGTGTGTCTGTGTGGGAAGACAATGCTGCTCTCCCTCGTTTTATCACATAAGCCTGTGACTTGCATGTGTCAGGTTTAGCTTCAAATCCAGACTTTACCCCTTCTCAGTTCTGTACCCTTAGGTAAGTAATTTGGTTTCTAAACCTCAACCTTCTCACAATAAAATGGGCAAAATAGGGGCGCCTGGGTGGCTCAGTTGGTTAAGCAGCTGCCTTCGGCTCAGGTCATGATCCTGGGGTCTTGGGATTGAGCCCCACATCCGTCTCCCTGCTCAGCGGAGAGCCTGCTTCTCCCTCTCCATCTGCCTGCCACTCTGCCTGCTTGTGCTCTCTCTCTCTCTCTCTGTCAAATAAATAAGTGAAATCTTAAAAAAAAAAAAAATGGGCACGATAGCGATCTCATGGCATTCTTGGGAGGATTCTATTAAATGAGATAATGTGTGCCAAGCATCCAGCACAGAAGCTGGAACATGGCCAAGCATAAAATACACGGCAGCTGTCGTCAATATTCCTTCACAGAACACAATACACAATTCCCCACAAAAATAGTCTACCATGTACGCAACGCCAGTTTGATGGTGGCTCGTCTTGATGTCTTCTTTGCTCCTCCTTTACAATCGTGCGGATGAACTCCTCGCTCTGGCGTTCATGCAGTTGGAACCTTTATCGATACACAGCAATGACACTGTGTACCAGCTATGGGTCGCCTGCGGATAGTCAGCAGAAGAGAATAGATGGTGGCCCTTTTGGATAGGTCCCCAGCATCGAGGACAAACTAGGGTCTTGATATACATTTTTAGATGGAATAAGTAAATTGCCTGCTATATGTCCAACACCATACAAGCAGCTTTGCAGACTTTGCTTCCTTTAATTCTGTCTGCCCGTGAACACAAACAGATCCTCTATCTGTCAGGATTGTCTAGGTTATGCTATGGTAACAAACATCCCTCCTGTCTTAGCAGCTTATAGTGGTTTCTGACTCCTTTGTTCTATGTGTCTCATTCTTCACCTGGCAGATTTGCTCCCAGATTTCCTCAGCCCCGGATCCAGGTACCAGAGCAGTGCCCTTTGCCAATCTCAGGGCCCCGAGAAGGCGCAGGGTGAATCACAACCTGGCGGGTGGCTCCCTTCCAGAAGTGACACAGGTCTCTTATGCTCACATGTCCTTGGCCAAGCATGCCACCTGTCCTGCCTAACATCAAAGGAGATGGGAGAGAGGTGATGTCACCTTTGTCAATGGCCTCAGGGACGCCTGCAGTTTTTGTGAATGGTGTTCTCACAAGGGAAACTGAGACTCTTGGTTAAGGAACTTAGCCAGGTGTAAGGAAGTGAATCATGGTCTGTCTGACTCCAAAGCACATTGCATCCCGTTTGTCTTTTTGGTCTGCTTGCTTCTCGTGTCTTCATGGAGCCAAATATTTGGTCTCTCCAGGAAATCTGCTTTTCCCTAGATTTGAATAGACTGAGCAAAGAGAGCCAGGTTGCTAATTCGTACAGCTATCAAATTCCAGTGAATTGACTCCTAGGCAGAAAGACTCTCTCCAGAGCCACAGGGATAGCTGCTTGGCAAGGCCCCGCGTGACACCGAGAAGTCATTCTGAGGTGGCAGCGATTTCCAGGCCGGGTGCCAAAGGCTGTCGGGATTTGTTGTGGGGATGTCCTTGCAATCCAGGCAGATATTCTACTGCTAACCCAAAGGCTGGCCTGCTTTTCCAAAGTGGCTTGCTGGCCCGGCTTCTTGAGCAGTCACCGCCTTTACAAAAACGAAATGCAAATCCTGATGCTCCAGGTCCAGAAAACTCATGGACCAGCTCTACTTAGACAAATGTGAGCACATCCCTCCTCTTTCTTTCTAAAACACATTTCTAAAACACTGAGCAACTCATTATTCATCAAGAGACATTTCTAAAAAGCACAGTTGTTTTAATTCAACCCCCTTTGAAGTGTTTCAGCTATGGAGTCCGAGATTTGGTTCGACTGGGTAAAGGCCCTACGGAAATGTACTTGCAACATCCAGGTCTGGCATCACCGGCCTCCGTGCGCTCAGCCCCTGAAACCTCATCTGAACCACTTACAAGAATCTAAGGCTTAGCGGCTGCTTTTAGTTTGTTCTGTTCCCTGGCCTTCTCTTATTGATGTGTTACAAGAAAATCAAATGGTCACAAGTGAGCCAGAAGCAGATGGAAAAGGTGAAAAAGAAACGTGAACCCATTCAAGACTTAATTCAGTGGCTCTCAACCGCAGGTGCGGACCCGTGTCATTTGCACACATCTTATCATATCTGTGTGCCCAGGACTCATCCCAAACCAGTGAATCGGAGCTCCAGGTAGGGGACTCAGGACACACTTTTATTTTCAAAGTCCCAGGGTGTCACTTTTGGGTTGAAAACCACTGAATGAGATCATCAACCTTTAAGTGGCTGAGCCCGCCCACCCATTCTTGACCTCCCTGCCTCCCCTTTATTACTTTACATGGTGATAATTCTCATCAAATGAATGAGGCATTTGTAGATGTTACGTTGTATTGAGGTGAAGATATATTTATTCTGCTAGGCCCTAGAAGCTTCTGGATGCTAATCAAGGTCATTTTCAATGTGTGCCCCTAAGTCTGCTAGAGTCATAACCCTCACTTGTCAAGCAGTGTGGCCTTATCACATCCCTGTGACAGGTGTGACAGGGGATAGTTGTCTCACACGTGACTCCTGCCACATCCTATACCTCTGCCTGGTTCAGCACCCTTATTCGGGCCATCTACAAGGGGCTAGGCATCTGCCCCTCAGCTCTGGATCTTCTGGTGTGGCAAGGCTGCCTGTCCTACCTCCACCCACCTCCAGATCCCTGGCACCGACCTTCCTTGTTGGCTTGCAGGGAAATGATTCCCCCTTTCTTATTGTTCATTCATTTTGGTGCTGGGGTGCAGAGAGGGGTTACATAGGACCTCATGGCTGAGTTGCACCAAGTGTTAGAGACCCAGCGTTTCATTACCCTGCAACAATTCTTTCCCTGGTAACTTAGACCCTGATAATCCCAGTTGGATGGTCATGTCAGACTCCTTCACTTGTGGCATTTTATCTGCCCATCTTCCTGCAAGTCAGCTTCTGTTGCTTTCCCATATGTAGACTATTTCAAGACCTTTCCTAAATCTACATTTTGCATTCCATTCCCATGATACGGTTTGCCTCCAGTGGAGGTTAGGAGGCAAGATCTCCATGGAAGACAGGGACTTCCACGGTATCAACCCCCCAGATTCGCAGGGGAAAAGCTGGCAGCACAGACCGGAAGGTGGGTTGATGCGGGGGGGTCTGGCTACAACTTAGACAAGAATTTCCCTTTCAGACTCGTGCCCAAAGGACTCGGTGTCTGGAGAACATCTCATCATGGAAGGCAAAGGGGCAACTTTCCCAGGAAAAGGGAACAGCAGAGCAGGAAAGCACAGTGGTGCCTCCTGCCTCAGTTTCCACTTTGTAACAGTTGGTAGCTTTCCATTCTAAACTGAGCTCTGAGATAAATCTGCATATGTAGCTATTTAAAAGGAAGCCAGGAGAAGCTGTTGCATGGCTTTGCAGATTCAGGGTACCCAAAGAGACAGAGCGAGGTGTGATGGGGAATACTCTGGAGACGTAGCCTCACAAAGGGCTGTGGAGCTGAGTCTCCTCCCCAGATGAGATGAGGGAAAGGGGGCTTTAAAGCACCATTCAGGGCTTACAAATGTGTTCCTGCCTTCAGGAGACACAGGAGACTGACGCCTGAGAACAGGAACACGGATCGTAGACTGTGTCCGATTTCCAACCTGAAAGATCTCAGGTGGAGATGTGAGGGGATGGCTGGCCCCTTGCCCCGGTGGTGGTGCCTGGGGTGGATGGCAGTGGGACTGGCCAGCAAAGGGTCTGTAGGGGCACGCGGGGGGTGAGCGTTCCCGTGGAGCAGACACAAGCGACATTGGAGAGAAAGCAACCATGGGGCCGTCTTGGCTCCTTTTCCATCAGGCTTCTCAGAGGGGCAAGGAATCCCAGCAGAAAGGCCGGAGGACCCCGGCGGGTGTCCCAGGGTGAAGAAAGATGATAAGCCATGACCTGGACTAGAAATATCTACCCTAGTCCCCAGATCAAGGGAGTCACACACTCTTCTAAAGCACTCAAAGGGAAGAAGCAACAACTTTAAAATGTGACCAGATGCAGAGAACAAAACGCAGATGATGTCAGAACTAGTTCAAGGAACAACTTTCCTGCCCCGCCTCCTCCTCTGTGCAGCCCCCAGAGGCTGGAGATGTGGGCGTGGAGGGATCAGGGGAAAGGGAAGTTTGAGATTACTGGTTGCTCTGTCCCGCCTCCTCCTGTAGGCTTCCAGGCAAGTCCAGAGTCTCTATTTAAATTACAGTGTGAGCATTCATTCATGTTTCTGAGTCAATCTGTGTTTGTGATTCCAAATAACAATTGAGATGTTCTATTACCTGACAATGAGTAGAGAAAGCAAAGACTTGCCCACCAGGAGAGTTGTCACACAGGGTAAGATGACCCCATGAACTAAAGTTTAAAGGGACAGTGACAGACAGAATAAAGTTGCGGCGCGATCCCCAATCTACGTGTCTCCATACAAGTTACAATGGGAGACCAGAGACAGGCGTCAGTGGAAACCCATATGTTAGGAGCTGTGCTTCTTGAATTGTCTTTTGTGAATTTCATGGTGTTCTCCATATTATTTTGAAAAATGAAATCAAGGGGAGGGACTCGCTTAGACTAGAACTTGGAAGAGTCGATTGAAGGGTCGTGGTGCCCCCAGAGGGGCAGGCTCATGAGTCCCAAGAAGGAGGTGAAATTCAGGGCCTTGGGCGGGGCGGGTGGGGGGGGGCCCATATGGATATGCTCCTCCTTCAGGTGGTAAAAATCTGGACTTTCACGTGTGGCCTCTGTTGGTTTGCAAACCACCCCCCCTCCCCAGGAGCTTCCTGGGTGTGATCTGAAACCAGCCCCTGTTCTTAGAGGGCAGGGAGAAACCAAGAAAGAGGCAGGCCACTCCAGATGGGTAGGTGGCAGCTTTCATGAGCAAGGGAAGTACCTACATACCGGGTTTGTCTTGGGCTCTGCATCAGCCTATGTATCGTAGGGAATGTCTAAGTCAATAATATTGAGGTAACTTTGTATGGTGATTGGCAGTAACTACGCTAACCATGGTGAGCGGTCCCTAATATATGTAACTGTTGAATCACTATGTTGGACATCAGAAGCTAATACAATATGACATGGCAGCTATACTTCAATTAAACATAAAAATTAAAAAAATTTCAAAAGCTCATATAGAAGCCTTAACTGGGTTCAGTAGCAGGTGTTCTCAACACCACATCACTATCTCAAAGCTATGTCCCCGGAGGACCCTCTGGGAGTGAGAAAGGCAGGCAGAATGCACATGCCCAGGATGGAGCAGGGAGTGAGGAGCCTCCCATTGCTTGGGTCCTGCTCATGGGTCAGCCGGTGGTCATGCCTTCTGGATGACCTTCCCCAACAAGCTCAAGTAGAGAATCAAATTGCCACTTTTATCAAACTTTCCTAGGAGGCCCTAGGAGTCATACAGAAGGTGGGGGGGAAGGTAATGTTCACTTGGAGTTCCACTTTGGAGGACCAGCAAGGGATGCATGGACCATTTTCAATGTGGCTACATAGCATCATCCAGATAGTTACTATACATTGTAAGTTTCCCCGGGCAAGCAGGTTGGAAATACATAAACACTATTAAATCTAGTGGAGTAGAAAACCTCGTTAAAGGGCAGATTGACTTCAAGAGCCTCCGTTAAGCATACAAAATTACAATGTGCCTTCCGTTTGTTTTCCCTAAAAGGTTTGCTCCTCCACTCCTGGCCCAGAGCTAACCCGTGAAACAATGTCAACCTACCGTGTCATTTGGGAGATGATGTGACTTAAGTTGGAAAACAGGTCAATGGTATTGATCAGAAACTTAGTGACAATGCCTGTTTTTACCGAAGAGCAGTGTATGGTCAGACTCCTTCCTGGGGGCTGTCCTTTGAGAACTGTGGGGTGGGCAGGCAAGTCTGGCATGCTACAGGGCCCCAGAATCATGTGCTGCTTCTTGGAAGCCTCTACTCCATTAAGAGAGGCATTTGCTCTTGATACTTTCTGGGCAACTCTGCAGATGCTATCTTTCAACAAGTGCCCTTATGAACTTGGAAAGACACTGACATCAGAATCCAATAGACTTGGTTTCAATTTTGACTGTCACTGGCCATATCACCTACTGGTGCTGATTCTCTGCATGGCTGTCTCTAATCTTTGTATGTGAAAACCTTTTGCACAATGCTTGGCACATAGCAGGCCTTCAACAGACGATAGCTGATTTTTATATGTCAATTTTTAAAATAAAACAATAACTCTGGAAGTTCACTACTAAGATGCCTTATCTCATAAAGTAAAGAAAAAATTCTTGAATAGGCGTCAG
The DNA here is from genome assembly GCF_009762305.2 of Zalophus californianus. Taxonomy (NCBI): domain Eukaryota; kingdom Metazoa; phylum Chordata; class Mammalia; order Carnivora; family Otariidae; genus Zalophus; species Zalophus californianus. The sequence continues at coordinate 102,481,387 of NC_045604.1, read as the reverse complement.
TACTTCTGAGTTGATGGACAATCAATCTCCAAATTACTTGGAAGTCCAGGAAGTAAAAAATTGGTAATATTGTACAACTGAAGTAAGAAAACTCAACATCCAGCCCATTTCAAAATGTTCACATGATCATATTTCCATAAACACTGAAATTGGAGGAAGATTCTTAAAAGTTCTGTGTCTACTGTTCTACTCCCTTTTGCCTGGCAGCCAGCCTACTTAAATATTCCTCTACTTCTCATTTTCTCTTTCCTTTGAAAAGGGTTGTCGAGTGAGTCACTGAAATTTTTAAGGCAGCACTGGAAACACCTGAGTGGGCAAAACACAGTATTACTAACAGAGGGTGTTAAACAGATAAATTGTTGTGGACGGAGAGAGACAAAATTATATGTGAGTGTAAAGGGAGAGTGGCTGTGAGAGGTATTTGAAGCATTTCTGTAGAGCCAGCAGCTTTTCAGGTGTCTAGCAAGAAGAGGCTGTAAAGTAACCAAAATGTTTATTTGGGGTCCTAGGGATTGCAATCCAGGAGACAGAGTCACTGGAAATTGAAAGTGTGCTCAAAATTGCAAGCGAGGAGTACAGACTGATAAAGGCAAAACCCACAAGGTTACATAACTTGTTTTGAAAGAATTGTGTTCAGTGCTGACAGAGTTAAACTATCTAATATCCACTGCTACCTAGCTAACAGATGCTACATTATCGCCCTTTCAGTCCAGAGTAGAAGGATATGTTCTAGGAGGTAGTTGAGATTGCAATTGACAAGTTGCAATTGACAAAGTCAAAAGTCCACGGTGTTCCACAGATTGAAACAGGAGATGTGCATCCATCTAGCTTCCTCAATATCCCCGGGAGCCTATTTTGAGTGACTTTTAGCAATACTTACTTCACCTTGGATTCTCCTTTCACACAGCACAAGCTTTCCAACTGGGAGAGCACTCCCCCCCCCCCCCCCCCCCCCCCCCCCCCCCGCCGCCCCGCAGTTGCTTAAAAATGTTCCTTATGTAATGAGTTAACTCCTCTGCCAAGAGCTCTCACTCAGGAGCAAATACTCACTGAAACACCGGCCAACTTCTATCTGCCGACTCAGTGTTTTGCTTTTGAGCCCTTCTTGCCTTTGGTCACTCTCTCCTGGAGCCTCGTGAGCTTTACCGTGTCCCCCTTCTCTGCCTTCTCTGAGGACGCCAGGCTGTGTCAACATGGCTGGGGTTTCCATGGACATCTGTTGACTCTTGCTTAGCCTGTGGTCCACACTCCAACCCCGACTTATGTCAACAACCCTTCTCTTCAAAAACTTAGAGGCAGCTATTTCTGTTTATCCTTGTTATACCAACATTTCATGACTGTAGCCATGTCCCAGACTCTGATTTAGAGGTTTTACATTGAGCCACCTGGGTGGCTCAAAAAGTTAGGCATCTGGCTCTTGATCTCAGCCCTAGTCATGAGTTCAAGCCCCGTGTTGGGCTGGGAGCCTACTTTAACAAAAAGAAACAGAAAATGGTTTTACATTTGTTACCTCATTTAATCCTTAAACTAGGAGTTAGCAAACTATTTCTGTAAAGGACCAGATAGTAACTCTTTTTAGTTTTAGGAGCTCTGCAGCAGCTCCTTAACTCTGCCAGTGTAGCGCAAAAATAACCATAGACGGTATGTAAACAAATGAGCCTGGCTTTATTCCAATAAAATTTTATTTAGACAAACATTCAGCAGGGTAGTCTTGGACCTACCCAGGCTGTAGTTTACCACCCCTGCTCTAAACAACGCTTTGAAGTAAGTATGTAGTTAATACTCGTCTACAATGGAGAAAAGCATAGAAGATTAAGCGAACTTCCAAAGATCATACAAGTTGTAGGCAGCAACCCAGGGTGTTTTGATTCCAGCACCCATGTAAACACCGTGTGGAAATCTCTGCAAATAATGAAGACATGCCCCTTAGGAAGAGGGAGATGGAAGACAGGTGCTTTTCCAGCAGCCTGCCCCTTCAGTATTACACGCTTCTCCCTAGGATCTCTTCAGCTCCACACTGGCCACTGTCTTTTCCTTGTGGGCGGAATCCCGCTCAGGGCAGCTAATTGCTCTCGGGACTCCGACACGGGTGTCAGACTGTTGCTAACTATTCTGCATTGGAATGCAACTTCTAGAAAGTTTACGAATACAAACAACAGCTTTTTCAAATTCCAGAATTTGAGTATTTTTTTTTAAGGTTTTACGTATTTATTAGAGAAAGTGTGCGCAGAAGAGAGAGAGCCCAAGCAGGGTGCAGAGGGAGAGGGAGAAGCAGACTCCCCACTGAGCAGGGAGCCCGACCAGGGGCTCGATCCCAGGATCCTGGGATCATGACCTGAGCTGAAGGCAGATGCTTAACCGACTGAGCCACCCAGGTGCCCCAGTAATATTTTTTAGTACATGTGTTCATGGCATTTAAGAAATTACTGTGTGTGTGTGTGTGTGTGTGTGTGTGTGTGTGTGTGTGTGTGTGTGTGTGTGTAGGCATGCACATGCATGTATATACCAGACATTGAATAAGTCCCAGAAATGCACTATAACACAGTGAAAAGGACGGCCCATTCCTGTCTCGGTGAAATGACCATCTAGATCTATGTGTGATTGACTCCGTGTGGCTCAGGTCCTATGCAGTTTAGTCCTTGTCTGCATTGTTCGGATGGACCCTCATGACCTGAGCTAGGCATCAGTAACCCCACTTTAAGGGTGAGTAGGCTCAGGCTGGGCGATTGCAGAGATCTGGCACATGGTGACAATGTTGGTGGAGTGGAGGCTTTGGCCTGGGGTTTCTGACCCCTGGCACAGTGCCCCTTCCAGCACACCTTGTGGCTCTGCATCTCCCAGAGCTACGCTCTGCACCATTCGGCTTTACTCCTGCACCCCAGGCTGTCAGTGTCTTTGTCTGAACTTTGTGTTCACCTGGCTCCCTTCCAGGCCCTCTGGCAGCTGTCCCAGTTCTCGGTTTCTATCTACCCAGCATCTCCCAGGTTCCCTTCTGAAGCTCTTATCCTTCTCTGGCAGCCAAATGCCCTCTATTTTATTTTCTCCCCAGGGCACACTCATAGGATGGAGAAAAGCCGAGAGATTGTTCACTTTCTTAACAGGAGCTGCTTTCAATTCAGCCACAGCTGCTACACGTTTCAGAAGTAAGATGCATCCCAAGACAGATGGTTCAGCAGCGAGTATTTTAAGCCCCAGAGTCACAAGAACAGATCCAAAATAACTCAGTCCAGCAGGGGTCAAACGCAGAACAGAGCTGCTGGCTTTGGAGAAAGCATGACCCCGGGTCTTTGGAGTCACCAAGTGAGTCAGCTCTGCTGTCTTCTAGTTAATAAGACTTCTTCGGCACAGTTCTTAGGCTGATGTTTTGGGACTGAGTTGGCTCCATGTTCAGCGGCTGCTCTCAAAAAATCTGCCTCCGATGGCTTCAGAGCTCTTATTTGAATATTTGTTCCTGCTACTGAGATTCATACCAGGGGGATCTCTGTTCCCCGGTGTATCAGTCAACTAATTGTGACAATGATGCTGTGTAAGAAACCACCTCAAAAGTCAGTGGCTTCAAGCAATGATTATTCTCTTTCATGTGCCTGGACTTGGCTGGGGTTCAGCTGAACTGGACTCAGCCTGGTTGATCTTGGATCCAGGTTGCAAACTTGCTTCTGCGGCAACACCTACCTCTCATCCTCACTGGGCCAGCAGGCAGAAATGCAAGAGGGAAAGTCCCACTACACACGCATGTTTCAAGCCTTTGTTTGCATATGTCTGCTAAAATCACAGTGACCAGAGCGCTTTATGTGGACATGCCCCATATCAACGAGGCAGGGGACAGACCCCACTGCTGTTGGAGCAGGGAGGGACTGCAAACTCACAGGCTGTGGATAAGAGAGTGAAGAATTAGGAGCAACATTGCCATCCAGTATCCCTGGGCTGCAGGGCACCTGGAAAAGGAGGCTGTAGAGAGCGGCAGCAGAGAAGCCTGGTGGTCTTTCCCTATTGAGAAGCTGGGGCTGCTCATTTTCCTTATCACTCCAGGGTGGAGTCAGAGCCATGACAGGTGACCCCTTTGGGATGGCTTTAAACTATCTCTGCCCTCTTTTGTAAAGACTGGCCTTCTGTCCCATGAGTGGGCTGCCTGATGCCATTGAAGTCTTCAGATTGGCTCCTCTGAGCATTTTAATAGATTTGGCAAGTCCAGCGATACAAACAGGATTGGTGAGTAGTTGGGGCACCTGGATGGTGCAGTCGGTTAAGCATCTGACTCTTGCTTTCAGCTCAGGTCATGATCTTGAGGTCATGAGATTGAGCCCTCTATGGGGCTCCATGCTCAGTGCAGAGTTTGCTTGAGATTCTCCCTCCTTGCCCACTCATGCTCTCTCTCTCAAATGAATAAATCAATCCTTAAAAAAAAAAAATGGATGGGCGTGTAGAGAGTGATTTAAAGTCTTGAGCCCATTTATTTGCATACCTCTGTCCCTGCGCGCAAGAGTGTCTTCAGGTTCAATGACAATACCAGAGAAGTGGGCTTCCAGGAGCTCACTGGAGATGGCAGCACATTCACGGGGAAGCTGTCCTGCATGTGAGGCCATCCTAACATGTGTGCGGGCTGGCAATGAGGGCAGACGTTCTACGTATAGTATTTTCACATATAAAGAGCATGTAACACTAGACAATGGCGTTGCTAGAATACACAGCACTGCTCACTGCACATGCCCTGTCTAGCACACTGAGCCTTGGTGAAAGGGGCATTTGCCTTCAGAGTCATGGGGGGCAATAATGCAATGCCATGTGCCTTCCATCATTGACTATGCCGCTGCCCTCCTTAATATGTTTATGGCATTTGTCACCGTATGACATTTTTTGTTTCTGTATTCACTTATCGACAGCCTGGCTCTTCCACTATTCCTCCTGGGCAAGAACTCTCATCACCTCGTTTAGGGTTATATCCCCAGAACCTAGGCTCTGGTCTGTGGGATTTGTCAAGAAGGAGTTCAATTAAACATTTGTTAAATAAATGAATATGTAGTCTTGTCTCACTGTGTGGAGCACAGTTTGAATTTCCCCCCTTCCTTCTTTCCCTCCTTACATTCTTGCTTCTATCTGTCCTTCCTCTTTTGCTTCCTCTGTATGTATATTGATGGCCCCACCTAAGACCCAACTTTATCTTGCATGATTCTTTAATTTTCCCAATGTGCACGTAAATTTCCCTTTAGCCATCTTAACATTTAGGGCCAACTAGTGATTTCAGAGGCAACAAATCAGTCTTGGCTCAGGGAGGTGCAGACCCTTGGAAATTCAGGTGTGAGGATGCTTTGGCCTCAGGAAGAAGATTGCCATTAGATATTTATTTATTTATTTGAGAGCGAGAGATTGAGAGAGAGCACAGGCAGGGGAAGGGGCAGAAGGAGAAGCAGACTCCCCGTGGAGCAAGGAGCCCACCACGGGGCTCGATCCCGGGATCGCAGGATCATGACCTGAGCCGAAGGCAGACGCTTAACCGACTGAGCCACCCAGGCGCCCCTAGATATTTAGAAATTATCTTGCTTTTCCTTCACAGAGAAACACTGGAAGGGGGTGAAGAACATAGAGGCTTAGCTATCCTCCATGCCATCATGGTACACGGTGGAATGGCCCCTCTGGGATGCCCACATTCTAATCACATTCGGATCCTGTAAATATGCTACATCACACGGCAGGGAGGGAGTTAAGGTTTCTAATTGGTTGACCTTGAGATGAGATTATCCTGGATTAGCTGAGTGGGCCCAAAGTTAAAAATTGGGTGGGTCCAATTATTAAAAAAAAGAAGGTTTTTTAATGGGAAAGAAGGAGGCTGAAGATCAGCATCAGAATGACGTTCTGTGAAGTTGATCCAACTAGCCATTGCTGGCTTTGCGGATGGAAGGGGGCCATCAGGCACAGAGTATGGAAGCTGGAAAAGGCAAGGAAATGGATCCTCCTCTAAAACCTCCAGAAAGGGGAGCACCTGGGTGGCTCAGTTGTTAAGCGTCTGCCTTCGGCTCGGGTCATGGTCCCAGGGTCCTGGGATCGAGCCCCGCATCGGGCTCCCTGCTCAGCGGGAAGCCTGCTTCTCCCTCTCCCTCTCCCCCTGCTTGTGTTCCGTCTTTCGCTGTCTCTCTCTCTGTCAAATAAATAAATAAAATCTTTATAAAATAAATAAATAAAATAAAACCTCCAGAAATGAACACATCCCTACAGGCACCCTGATTTTAGCCCATTTTGGACCTAATGGCCTCTAGAGCTGCAAGATAATGATTTCGCACTGTTTTCAGCCACTCGGTTTTTATGGCTTTAATTTTTTTACAGCGGCAATAGGAAACTAATATGCCCTTTTACTGATCAGGATGATATTTTAATCTTTAAAACCAAGGGGAATGAACTAGACAGCACCAACTATTTTTCCAGTTCTAATCTCCTCTCATTAGAAAAATCTTCATTTTTGCAAACTGTCAAGGAGGCATAATGGGGTAATGGCTGGACGGTGGAGTCAGGCTGACTAAGGGTGACTCGTGTCCCTTAGCTCACTCTGAGCCCGTTTGTTCACTGGGAGGATCGTCCTTCCATTCCCAGGAGTGCCATGAGGAGTCCATCATTCGTGGCTTAGTCCATTTTACCTGTTTGCCTTGCGTCTTTCTTCCAGTCTTTCTTTCTGTAATAAAAATACAGGAGGCATGGCGCACATGTATGGGACAGTGGAGACACTGGCTTAAGTTTAACAGAAGGAACCTCTGTGGGTTTGGTTGTTGGCTTTGTGGGCTTAGTACTGTCTTCTTCACATCTATTTCCTGTTGTCCTCTCTGCATCAGAACGAGGGAGGTCACGGAACGTCCCTCTGGGACAGGCTATAAAGACTCTGGCTTCCTCCAGTAGTTTCTACTTCAGAAAGTGCTCCAAAGGGCGCCTGGGTGGCTCAGTTGGTTAAGCGACTGCCTTCGGCTCAGGTCATGATCCTGGAGTCCTGGGATCGAGTTCCACATCGGGCTCCCTGCTCAGCGGGGAGTCTGCTTCTCCCTCTGACCCTCTTCCCTCTCGTGCTCTCATTCTCTCTCTCTCAAATAAATAAATAAAATCTTTTTATTTTTTTTTATTTTTTTTAAACTTTTTTTTTTTATTTATTTATTCATGAGAGACAGAGAGAGAGAGAGAGAGAGAGGCAGAGGGAGAAGCAGGCTCCCAAGGAGCAGGGAGCCCGATGCGGGACTCGATCCCAGGACCCTGGGATCATGACCTGAGCCGAAGGCAGATGCTTAACCATCTGAGCCACCCAGGCGCCCTAAATAAATAAAATCTTAAAAAAAAAAAAAAGAAAAGAAAGAAAGTGCTCCAAATACAGCCAGGGGCGATGGCTGGGATCCTTGGGGACACCCTGATTCAGGCTCTCACCTTGGAAGGGCAAATATACCCAATGGGGGTGTATTGCAAGACTCCTGGCCAGGATCTGGACAGAAGAGTACAAGGGGAGGAGGTAATTCGGGCTGAACAAGGAGGCAGTTTGGAAGGTTACAAGCCTTCAGGTTGACCTCAGTCAGAGGCAAATGACCAATTGACCACAGGGTTCAATTTGAGGATTCCAAGTGGTCCCCTAACTCTCTGTGCTCGCACTTTTTAAAACGATTTTATTTATTTATTTAAGTGAGAGAGATAGAGATCACAAGCAGGGGTAAGGGGCAGAGGGAGAAGCAGACCCCCCGTCCACTAAGCAGGGAGCCTGATGCGGGACTCGATCCCAGGACCCCGGGATCATCACCTGAACTGAAGGCAGCTGCTTAACCGACTGAGCCACCCATGCACCCCACACTTGTTTTTTTAAAGTGCAGCTCATTTTTCATCCAAAACTAATTTATATCTTCTGTAGGTACTTTACACTATCTAAAGTGATTGTGCTTTTATTTAACAGACAATAAAGGCTGATATTTTATATTAGAGATCAGATTTAGCATGAGAATACTGCACATACCTCTGAAAAGATGGTATCGCTAGCTAGCCCCATAAATTATTGGGATATTGTACTTGCTGAGAGCTAAAAACTTGGGAGGGCCGAGGCACACAGATTCTCCAGAAAATGAGGAAGTTTGACATAAAGAATGGAGGAAGAATGGGGTGCAGAGCTGGGGGCACAGGAGGACCCTGATTGGGGCCAGTGGCTCTCTCAGCCTGCGGAAGCGAGATGATCCTGATCCGTGGCACCTGTGTTCATTTTCCCAGCACTGAGATACAGATTTTAAAACTGGCCACTTGCTTTCATTCAACATCATTCTATTGTCCCATCCTTTATCTCTGCCAGTCTCGGTAAGCGCCAGAAATGGAAGCTCAAGTTCAATGTAGTCCCTGCTCCCGGCCCCTCTGGGCTCCAGTGCACGGTCTTAAAACCTTCACCCCTGCGAGCCTCGGCTGGTAGACTGCACAGCCGACCATGGCATTTTACAGCTGAGGAGCAGAGTCCCCTTCTCCATCCTTTGGATTCAGGGTGTCCTTTGGACTTGCGTGAACGTGGCAGAGATGACCCCGCTCACATTCCCAAACAGGCCTCAGGAGACTTGCAACCTCATCTCCCGCTGTTGTTCTTGGGAAACTTGGCAACCGCCCCCGCGGGCATCAGCCAGGGTTAACCTGCTGCCTGACAGAAGGTGTGGCCCAGTTACTCCGACCCCTAGCCAAGCGCCAGCCAAGCTCCAGTCACGTGACTGAAACCTTGGCTCGTCCGCTCGCTGAACGTGGAGTGAGCCCAACCCACAACCACAGAGGAAGTGCCCGCCGAGTGTGCTCAGCCCAAATTGCCAGCCCGCAGGAGCTACAAATGATGGAGTTTTAAACCACCAATTTGGAGGCTTCTTTTGTGTGTGTGTGTGTGTGTGTGTGTGTGTGTATGTGTGTGTTTGTGTGTGTGTGTGTGTGTGTGTGTGTGTGTGTTGGTTTGTTTTTTATGCAGCAAAAGCTGATTGATACAACGTGCCACAGCAGAAGGAAACCTGGACTTATTGGGGTTTTACTTAGGATGACACTGGCAAGGATAATCAATGGTTAACTGAAGTTCTCCCAGGGGCCTCGTTTAGGATGGGGAGAGAAGAGTTGTGTTGGCTGAGCGTCTGGCCGAGGGTGGAAGGGAAGATATCTGAAATCCCAGTTCATTCTCTCCTACTGGTAGACAGCAATGACTCTGTGCTTTTAGGAAACTGCTTTTTTTTTTCATTAGAGTCCTTGCTAAAAGTGTAGAAAAATCAACACGGCCTCGAGTGATGGCTTTGCTCATTGTTCACTGCTGAAAGAGGTTTTGCCTTAAAATATTTAGGCTGAATATCCCAATCTTGATTCCCTCATGAGAAGAGAATGTTGCCCCACCAGCGACCCCCCCAACACACACACACCCAGCACTGTGCCAGGAATGGGATTGGCACCACCCTGGGCACAGTCGGTGTTACTGGCTGGCAAACCTGGAAAGAGATTTTCTGAAACAGAGACCCTGGCTCTCCATTTCTAGACGCAGGTTCTTGTGCCTTTGCTTCTTTTTTGGAAATGGAGCTCCCACTGACATCAAAAAGAATCTTTCTCAAAGTGTGGAGAAACCGCAGGGCGGGCAGCGTGCTTCTCCCAGCGGCACGGAATCGGCTCCTGATGCATTGACTGGAGATCAAATTGGGTTAAATGCCCCCTTCCAAGCAAGCCTGGAAAATTCCCCAACACGAGGTCTTTCATGTGTTAGACCTCGAATGAAGGGCAAGCCTCAAAGCCTGGCCTAGTTCTAAAATTAGATCAGTAATTTTATCCAAGAATGCAACCGCGCAGTGAATACTTCTGGGTTCCCTTCTCGTCTAATGCCCGAGTGGGGAGGATTAGGGCCACAGTTGTGCCTTGACAGTTTTGAGAAGGTGTCATGTGGATATTTCTCAGTGAAAAGAGCAAAAGTAATAGGAGACCGGCTTAAAATGTCAAGTCACATTATTGGCAGACACCTAAGGGGATCTTTGCTGCTTTTCCCCTGCTCTCAGTTCAAGCAACATTACATGTGCCATGACAACAGGGAGCAGTTTGGAACAAACTGCTTGATCTCCGGGAGCGGGCTGCCGCAAGGACAGTCTGAATGGTCCTTCATGCATTTTATCATCCTTAAAGGGGTGCTTATTCTCTGGGGGTCAGTTGATATGCTCTAAGAGCCATAGTAACAGAGAACGAGTGAGAGGCTGTTGGTATGCTTAGGGTTGATTTTTAAATATTTTAAAAGTTAAATGAATATATGCATATGTATGTACACACACACACACACACACACACACACACACACACACACAAAGGTTCCACAGTCTAAAATATCAGCTGCTTCTGTTTGGGGACCAAAACATTTCCACCCATCCTATCAAACGTTAGAAAGAAGGTCTCATCTGGGGGGCACCCGGGTGGCTCAGTCGGTTGAGGGTCCGACTCTTGGTTTTGGCTCGGGTCGTGATCTCAGGATCCTGAGATCAAGCCCTGCATTGGGCTCCACGCTCAGCACGGGGTCTGCTTGAGATTCTTTCTCCCTCTCCCTCTGCCCCTCCCCCCAACTCTCTCTCTCAGATAAATAAATAAACCTTTGGGCGCCTGGGTGGCTCAGATGGTTAAGCGTCTGCCTTCGGCTCAGGTCGTGATCCCAGGGTCCTGTGATCAAGCCCCACGTCCGGCTCCTGGCTCAGCGGGGAGCCTGCTTCTCCCTCTGCCTCTCCCCCTGCTCATGCTCTCTCTCTCTCTCTCTCTCTGTATCTCTGTGTCTCGAATGAATAAATAAAATCTTTAAGAAAATAAAAATGAATAAATCTTTAAAAAAAAACAAAAGGAGGTCTAATTGGCAAGCGTGTCTATATATTCATTTAATTAAAAAGTCAGAGCAAAGTAATTCATGATTAGGTTATAAATACAGTGTGTTAAGGACTGAGGGGGGAACAAGAGGGCCCTGTTCACCCAGCTCTAGAATTAAAAGGCTCCCCTAAATGGGCACGGGACTGGCCAAGCCAACAAATCAAATGGCCACATTGGGAGAGGCCAGCATCTCTGTAGTGATTTTCAGTATAATAGTGATTTTCAGTATAACCGCTGGAGATGCAGATGTTTCAATGAAGATTTTCAGAACAATCCACGTGCTCTTGAGGCAAATCTTGGACTTACCTACCTGTCTCCCTTATAACCTGAAAAGCAAGGAGCGGGGGTTTGATTGAATTGCCTAGTAATTCTGTCATGAACTGCACTGCTTTTTTCTCCCTTGAACACATTACTGATGGTAACAAGGGAGTTATTTTCAATCAAAGCATGCTCCAACGAAAAAGATTTCTCCTAACATTGTGATCCTTTCCTCTGAAATCCATTTCAGATTGGCGGATAAAATGTGATTATATTTACACTTCCCTGACACAATTCAGGCAGCAAAATAACAGCCTGCCGGAGACATTTTTCTTCTTCATATTTAGATCTGTCAGTGCTGTAGGGCTGGGGGAACGGGGAGGGGTGACAGAGGCAGCTGGGGTTGGCGATACGGTTTAGTTGGCTCACAAATAGAGACGTTCTGCGCACTGTGTGTCTGTCTCTCTCTCTCTCTCATCTCAGAGTTCCTTGAACACCATCCTGAGTGGCGTTCAGAGCGATGATATGGCATGCTAATCAATAGTGCTCTATGCAAATCGAATTTCTCATTTTTGCCTTGACAAAGCCCATAAATTATTTCAACATAATACTTTAATTGGTTCACACTCATTAGGGGATGTACGATGTATGACTCACCAGTTTCTGTGTAAGTCAGTTGCAATTTGTATTAAAAATCTAGGCTTCCAGATTGCAAGGTTAAAATGGTGGTTGGGACAGTGTAGAGGTGACCTGGTGTTGCAGAGAGCAGGAGAGCCCTGGGGTGAGTGGGGGATTTTGATTCTGGTCCTCGACCTACAGGGATTAGCCATATGTGATATTAGGCAACTCGTTCAACTTCTTTGAGCCCAAGTGCCCTCATCTGTATAATGAGTGCGTTGGTTTAGGGGGGTCATCAGGATTCTGTAATTATGTGAACCCCTGCCTCTTGTCCCCAGAGCGGCAATGTCAGATTTGTGTTCCAGTCTCCACTCTTGGGAGAGGATTGACACTCCATTTCACCAAGATTATAAAGATCATCAGGGATCCCATAGACATCACCCTGGACCCTTCTTAAGGAACCAGTGTTTCTAACTAAATATAGCACTGTCCCTCTTGAATCCAGAGAGAAAGGGGACCCTCCTCTTTCTCAGGTCTCCTCTGGGCTCTGGATCTGTAGTGGATGCTGTGATCTACTAATAAAGGACTTCTTGCCCTCATAGCTGGGAGGGCTGGCAGCCGATAGTCAGCAGCAATCAGCTACCTTTGGGGATTCCCTTAGAAGTGGAGAGCCCCCAGCCCCTTCTTGGAACAGGCTGCATCCAGTGACAGATGAATGTGGAGGAGTGGAAGCTGGGTCTTCTCACCCCATCTTGGGGTACAACTCTGAAGGGTCATTCCATCTTGAGAAATCCCCAGAGGGTTGGCAGAGGTTTCTGCCAAGACTACATCGAAGTTCAACGTCTCCCTCTGCCGAGTGTTGCTTCTCTCCCTCCTTTCCAAGAGCACTCATTAATAAACTTCTTACATGCTGAGCTCCACCTCAGAAGCTGCATCCCAGGGAGGCCACTCTGCACCATGATAAAATGTGTTTCCTCTAGGACAGAGAATTTAGATATCTTTCATCAACCATACAATGTGGACCCCAGACCCAAGTTCAATAGCCAACCTTCGAAAGTTAGGAGATATGACACCAACCTACAGATTTATGGATTCTTTTTTTTTTTTTTAAGATTTTATTTATTTTTTTGTCAGGGATAGAGAGAGAGGGAGGGGGCACAAGCAGAGGGAGTAGCAGGCACAGGGAGAAGCAGACTCCCTGCTGAGCAGGGAGCCCAATGTGGGACTTGATCCCAGGACCCGGAGATCATGACCTGAGCCAAAAGCAGACGCTTAACCGACTAAGCCACCCAGGCGCCCCCAGATGTATGGATTCTTTGAAAAATTTGCGAGGTCTCTGAATATTGAGACAAACAACAGCAATCAGCTGAGACTGAACAGCCTCTGTCCCCCTGAGAGGGGACCTATCTTTCCTTCATTATTTGCCACACCCCCTTCAATGCCCTATTGCTCCCCAGTGTGAAGCTGAGGGCAATGATAGTTTTGGTGCCAAGTTAATGACTCCTTTCCTAACCTTCTGCCAGGTTGGTAACTCCTCTTCTTATCTGCTGATGCCTGGACACAAGGAGTCCAAAGTACCTCAAGAGCACTTATAGATTGTAGTTTGGTGGACCCTTGCTGTGCCCTGTAGTAAGTATATCCCCTTTGGGGACCAGCTTACAGAACCCAGAATTGCAGCAATAGAAAATACAAAGTCTCCCAGGGGCTCATTGGTTGTGATGATAATTAGGAGAAAGGCTGCCTCCACCCCACTGTTCCCAGACCCAAATAGTTTTCTTATATGGAGCACCGTATCAAATAAAGGTCTCTGATTTAATGCACATGTATATATGTTGAAGGATGCCCTTCTGTGCTTTCAAAGTATTGCCTCCAAGATGGTAGTTCAGCTGTGCATTTAGAAGGCTATTAAGTATTCTTTGAGGCCATTTCTTTCTTGATGGCATAGTAAATCATATGACCATGGTAGACAATATGCCCGTGCTCAACTCTGCACTATCAAGTGGGCCCCTGGCTGAATGCTGTGTTGTATGAGATTATACACCTATGGATCAGGCATTTGTAAGCTCTGTGGAGCACAGACAAACAAACCAACTCATTGCTTGTCTAGACACATAGCCCTGTAAGGAGGAACTCCTGGCCCTTCATGCACGGAGGCGGCCCGATGTAGTTGGTTTGCCACCAGTGGTCTGCTGGTCTCATTGAAGAAGAATGCCCTGTTGGCAGTGGTACACTAAAGTCAGCTTGCACCAGTTACCAGCAGTCATTGTGTGCATCTTTTCCAACTCTGTGTAAAGGGACTTCATATTGGTAGCCTGAAATTGGCCATAGGAGAGTATTTATATCATTGAAATGGGAAAACACCACAAACGAGAGCCTCTTGTTAAACATTTGCCAGCATACCACTGCTCATCACTGAAGCTACTATACACCCTGCAGAATTAATTCTAACCCTCACTCCAACTAAGCACTTTTGATTGCTTAAATCGAAATCATCGAGGGCTTCTGCTTCTAGTTTATAATGGGCATCTTCTCTTAGAATGATCCTCTCACTGAAAGCAACTATGAATTCTTGATGAAATCCAGAAGCAAGCACATTTAAAAAATTTTTTTGATGGCATCCATGCACAACCAAGGCAGCCAAGCTCTGAGAAGCCACGTGAGCAGAGCCTTCCCTTCCTTAGGGAATTTGCCAAGTCCCAGCCTGGAGCCCAGATGGCCATCAGAAAATGTCAGACTAGAGCTTTCGGCAGTATCATGGGGATGGGATAGAAATGAGAGTTCAGTGCTTCAAAGGCTTCCAGGACTTAAGAAGTCAAGATCCTAGAGAAAATAGCCTGCAGAGACATTCTGTGCCACTTTTTACCTCGTGGCATTTGCTGAACCCAGAGCTAAGCTGGGCAAAAAGCTGATAAGCAAAGCAGAAAATGGAAACTTATGGGGGGAAAAAATCTATAATCAGAGCTTCCAGCGTCTTGTGGTACTAGGAAAACAAAACTGAACTTCAGAGAGAGCCAAGAAGTTGGCTAAGCACTCATGGGTGAATTTAATTGAGACCCATGAAAGGCTATGCTCCAGGAGTCAGTATGGACCAAAAATAGACAAGCCCATATGGAACCTTAAATCTAGTCCTGAATCATCTCAGCCCCTGATTAGATGAAGATTGTACGCAAGAGCCAGAAAAACTTTAAGTCCTCTCTGGAAGAATATAAAATTATCCTTTGCCCTACAATTTTTCATGCAAAATGTCTGGCATTCAATAAAAAATTACCATGCATGCCAGGAGACAGGGGCAAGTGTGCAAAAGGCAAGAGAAAAAATAAAACGGAGGAAAGAAATAGACCTACAGGTGATATACATATTAAGGGGAGGATGTTAACTATGATTAATATGTTTAAGAAAACAGATAAGGTGGAAAATTTCAACAGAGAATTAGAGTGTATAAAAATAACCAAATAGAAATTCTAGAACAAAAAATAATAGTAATGGCCAAAATAAAAAATTAATGGTTTAATAGTAGGTTAGATATAGCAGAGGAAGGGATTCATAGATTGGAAAGTAGAATATACAAAAAAAAAAAAAAAAGAAAAAGTGGGCACAGGGAGAAATAACACTGACAATTACAGAAAAGAACACAGAGGACATATAAGGCATGGTCAATAGGCTAACATGCTTAGAATTAGATTTCTGTAAGGAGGTAAAGCTAGAATGGGACAGAAGCACTATTTTCAGCACACTGGCTGGAAAATTCCCCAAACCGACAAATGACACTAAACTACACATTCAAAAAGCCTAACAGCTCCCTACATGCATAATAAAAAGAATGTCTTACCTAGGCACATCATAATAAAAGTCCTGAAAGCCATATGGAAACTCTTGAAAAAAGTCATCAAGAAAAAGACGTATTGCCTTCAAAGGCACAATAATCATTTTTTAAAAGCTTAAGAATTATTTTTTTCCTACAGAAATTATGTAAATCAGAATACAATAAAATGTGCCTATCAAAGCACCCCCCAAGTTATTTCTGACATAGAATTATATACCTAGTGAGAATATCCTTTAATAGCAAAAGTGATATAAAGACATTTTCAGACAAATATTGACAACATCTGTACCCAGGGAAAGTTCACTAAAGAAAATTCTAGAAAGGATCTTTAGTCAGATATTATGTGATCCATATAGAAGCACAATTATGTAGTAAATTGTTTTGTTTTGTTTTGTTTTTGGAAAAAAAAACAATACCAGACAGAGTATGGTATGTCAGAAAACTGAATGTGTTGTATAACTCTTAAATGTAGACTCTTCAAAAGCCAAATCTCGTAGAAACAGAGAATAGAATGGTGGTTACCAGAGGTTAGGGTACTGGAGATATGTCATCAAAGCGACCAAAATTGCACCTGGAAGATGAATAAGTTCTGGAGATCTAATGCACAGCATAGTGATGATAGTCCACGATAGTATACTACATAACTCAAAATTGCTAAGGAGACACTAGATCCCAAGTGTTCTCACCACAAAAGGGAAATGATAATTACATGATGTGTTAGAGGTGCTAGCTAAAGCCACAATGGTAATCATGTCACAACATATAACCATATCAAATAAATACTTTGTATACCTTAAAGTTATATAGTGTTGTATGTCATTTGTAGTTCACTTAGAAAACTACAATTGGTGTGGGCACAAGTTAAGATCAAAACCAGGCCAATGGAATACCACACACATTAGTCACCTGATCTAGAACAAATATGCTACTGCAAAATTCTTTTTTTTTATATAAATGTTAATTTTTTAATGTAATCTATATGCCTAAAGTGGGGCTCGAACTTATGACCCCAAGATCAAGAGTTGCATGCCCTACCAACTGAGCCAGTCAGGAGCCCTGCTATTGCAAAATTCATGATATGGTACTTTATAAAAGAGGCTGCCCAAATGGCCAGTAAACAAATGAAAAGTTGCTCAACATCACTGGTTGACAGGGAGAAGCATATTAGAATTATAAGGTACCATTACAGACAAACAAGCACACAAAAGTAGCATGGTTAAAGTTAAGGGGAAAAAATCGGCAACGCTACACATTGGTGAGACTATGGAACAATTAGAATTTTCAAAGTCTGCTGGTGAGAGCAGGGTTTGGTACAACCACTTTGGAAAACATCCCACCACGTACGGTGAAGAAGGGAGGGCCAAGGTGAGGGTGGAAATTGTAGGGGGGGTTAGTTATGGCTTTTATCATCTATTTAGCACTAGAGGCCAGGAGGTGGCCACTTTACATGCCCAACAGCTGGGACTAGGGAAACAGCCCTCAAAGTCTTTCTCCCCAACTCAAATGTGGGGCTTGGTAAACTCCAGTAATTAATCTTACAAAGAAGCGTCTGATTTTCTGGGAATGACAGTTCTCAGTTTGAATCTTCTGATGTTGACTACGGACATATGATTTTCCAAGAGTTCTTTATAAGATACTTTTCTTTCCACAAAAACATGAGATGGAATCTACTTGATACCAAAATAGGGGCTTACTTTATTTTTATGTATTTATTTATTTGTTTTAAAATTTCCTTATTTTTAAATGTATGTCTGTATTTATTTATTTTATTATTTTTTTAAACAATGGCTTACTTCAGCCCATTCTGGCTGTTCCTCTAAATGCTGAAGTCCTGCCCTTCCATTTCACCTGCAGGCTCAGTGCTGTGACAGTGAATGGAGACACTGGCTTCTGGAACTAGACCCGCAGTTCCTAACCTGGTATTGGTTTTAGACAAGGATAAATAAGATGATGGCCTCCTTACCTAAACCCACCATGATGTCTTTGGCCTTGGTTCCTAGTTTTTCCTTTTTACCTGCCAGGATAGCGGTTCACCTCTGAATGTCAGCAGGATCCCTAACAACCTTGTTAGTTCCACATTCCAATGGACCACAACTGGACAATGCTTCTGCTATAACCACCAGCTATTGTTGGTTGTTTCCTACATAGGCCCCAAAAGATGCTTTGGTACCATAGGTAGGCACTTTCTGAGCAGAAGATCGCGATAACCTCACCCAACTTCCTATAAGTACACTCCTAATGGACTCTCCCATCCCCCAAACTTCACCCCATCCCACATCAAGCCGAACCATGCCACATGGTTTAGCAGACTCACCACATTGGTGACTTTTTCCTTACAGGGTATTTCTGGCATGTGATATGATTCATGGAAAAACTGAAAAAAATCCATCAAGCCAGTTGTTGGAATTCATGTGTGCTTGTCTGACAGAAATTTAACATTTCAAAGGCTTTAGGGAAAATGGTGTCAGGACAAAGGATACTTAGAATAATAGATGTACAACATCTCTGTTCAAGTGCAGCCTTCCTTGGTTATTCCGTCTGTAAGTTGTTACTTTAAGATACGTTTTTCAGTTTGATTTGTATTAAACATTGCCTCTGAAAATTACTCACATTCCCAGAGGCCACAGGACAGTCCATGTAACTTAAATAAATCGGGCATGTTTGAATCGATAAATAAATGCGTATGTGTCCACCCACTCCAGTGCCCTGTATATGGAATATTCTTGGGGAAAGTTCTACAAAAAGCTTGAAAATTACCAAAAAGCAGCAGGAAAAATCCTTCCAGGGGCAAGGTGAAGGGGGGCACCCACCTCCCTGTGAGATGAATCAAACACATCTCCAAGATACAGGGCATATTGTGGGGGAGATTTTGAAATACACTGGATAGATTAGTTATTTTTATTTATTTATTTTTTAAGATTTTATTTATTTATGTGACAGAGACACAGCAAGAGAGGAAACATAAGCAGGGGGAGAGGGAGAAGCAGGCCACCAGTGAAGCAGGGAGCCCCGATGCGGGGCTCAATCCCAGGATCCTGGGACCATGATCTGAGCCGAAGGCAGACACTTAATAACTGAGTCACCCAGGCACCCCAGATTAGTTATTTTTAAAAGACTAATTTTTTTAGAGGTCTTTTAGGTTTACAGCAACATTAAGAGGAAGGCACAAAGATTTCCCATTTACCCCCTGCCCCCACCCATGCACAGCATCCCGCCATTTGTCAATATCCACCTCTGGAGTGTTATGTCTGTTGCAACTAATGAGCCTACATGGATACATCACAATCACCCAAAGTCCACAGTTTATTTTAGTGTTCAGTGCTGGTGTTGCACATTCTGTGGGTTTTGACAAAAGAATAAATGGCACAGAGGGAACGCCTGGGTGGCGCAGTTGGTTGAGCAACAGACTCTTGGTTTCAGCTCAGGTCCTGATCTTGTGGTCTGGTGATCGAGCCCTGCATCAGGGTCTGAGCTCAGCGTGGAGTCTGCTTCCGATTACCTCTCCCTCTCCCTCCCACTCACACACTCTCTCTCAAATAAATAAATAACTAAAATCTTAAAAAAAAAATGACACGTATCTGCCATTATAGTATCATACAGAATAATTTCACTGCCCTAGAAATCCTCTGTGCTCTGCCTATTCATCCCTTCCTCCCCTCCCACCCGCCCTGGCATCCACTGGTCATTTTATTGTCTCTGTAGTTTCGCCTTTTCCAGATTGTGATATGGTTGGAATCATAAGAGCATGTAGCCTTTTCAGACTGGCTTGTTTCACTTAGTAATATGCATTTAAGTTTCCTCCATGACTTTTCATGGCTTGATAGCTCATTTCTTTTTAGTGCGGAATAATATTCCATCACCTGGATGTGCCACAGTTTATTTATCCACTCACCTGCCAAAGGACATCTTAGTTGCTTCCAAGTGTTGACAATTATGGGTAAAGCTGCTATAAACATCTGTGTTCAGGCTTTTGTGGACAGTTTTCGGCTCCTTTGGGTACATACCACAGAGTGCGATAGGTCATAAGGTAAGAGTATGTTTTCACTTTTATGAAACTGCCAAAATGTCTTCCAAAGTGGCTGTCCCGTGTTGCATCCCCACCAGCATTGAATGAGAGTTCCTGTTGTTCTCCATCCTCATCAACATTTGGTGTTGTATTGTTTTGGATTTTGGCTACTCTAATAGATGTGTAGGGCTTTCGCAGTGTTTTAATTTGCATCTTCCTGGCAGCATATGATGTGGAGTGTATTTTCATATGCTTATTTGCCAGATGCATATAGGTTACTGTCTTTGGCCTATCTTTTAGTTGAGTTGTTTCTTTGTTGTTGAATTTTAAGCATTCTTTGTATATTTTGGTACCAGGCTTTTAGCAGATTGGTCATTTGCAAGTATTTTCTCCCAGCCTGTGGCTTGTCTTCTCATTCTCTCGAGCACGTTGTTTTCTTGAGTTAATGGGCGCAGGTCTCAATGGGGTTTGTGCATGACTGATTCCATGAAGAACTATAAATTTAAAAAGCATCAAGTCTTTGAGCGCTTGTTTACTAGAGAGACTGGAGGCCATAGTGGTTAAGGTAGTTTGCGTTTATGCAGCTCAGGATGGAAGTGGGAGCCAGCCAGCAACTGATCTGTGTCCGGCTGCTTGAGCTCCAATCCCGGTTACATCACTTAATGGCCGAGCAATCTGGGGCAAACAATGTAACCTTCTCTGCCTTAGGCTCCTAACCTGTCAAATAAAACAATTATATGCTAAGCATATTGAGAGGTTAGGAAGAGGGATTTGGCTAGATGCAAAGCACCGGGAACAGTGCCAACACGTAGTAAGTGCTCAATCAACGCTACTCATTATTATAATGCACCCATTCCCATTGGCGTACTTTTGAAGATGCAGGAGAAAAATGATGTCTACCCACGGACATCATATTATTTCCTTGCAAAAGAAGATTAAAATGCAAGATAACAGAAGCAAAGAGTAAAAGTGAGCACAGGCCATTTTCGAAGACATTCTACGTCACCTAAAGCCAAGCAGAAAGTCAGGGATATGAAGACATGTTTAATTCTCCCATTGATTATTCAATGTAAGGGCTAACCTGAGCGGTAGGTAGAGAGACATTGAGAATAAAACCGTCTGAGATGATTTAATGAAAGAAAGTGGGATGGGGCCAAATCCCAAAGGATTCAGTAAGATTTGGATTAGCAAGGGAAAGAGGAGAAAAGCATAGTGGGGTGATGAATAGTAGAAGGAGAGGACTGTATTCCCAAGATATGGATAAGCCCAGCCGCAGAGGAAATTAGACAGGAAGCGAAAAGCGGTATTACTTGAATATGAATGATGTCAGCTGCCAGTTTCCAAACCACGTTGTGTATGTAGGAACAACTGCTTTTAAGAATCAATTACTAGATTTCACCTCCCTCAAATCTGCTTGCTGAGCCGCTGCTTTCAAAATAACCAGGTGATCATTGAATTAAACCGTTGTGTTCACCTGGGCATTCAAGACCCAGTTTGCCCACGTACCGTGTGTGACTTAGTTCTCCTTCCTGGGACAACCGTTCCATCTAGTATTTCACTCTTGGGGGAAATGCAGTGAAAAGGGATTCTCTTCATTTACCCAGCGTCAGAGGCCCTCCGAGCAGTTTCAAGGGAAGTGTTTAAATGTTGACACCACCCCCCACTAAATGTTTATTGGTTAAATTTAAATTCAATATACAAGTAATTTGAAAACTTATGTGCACACAAAACCCTGCATGCAAATGCTCATAGCAGCTAAAAACTGGAGGCAACCATGATGTTCTTCCACAGGAGGAGAGATAAGCAAACTGTGGTACATCTATACAATAAAATACTATTCAGCAATGAACAGGAACAAGCTAGCAAGCCACAAAAAGACTTGGAGTCATCTTGGATGCACATTGCTAGGTCAGAGAAACCATCTGAAAAGACTACATATGAATGACTTCATCTATATGATGTTCCAGAAAAGACAAAACTACAGAGACTGCAAACAGGTCAGGGGTTGCTAGGGGACTCAGAGAAGGAAGGGTGGCTGAACAGATGAGACGTGGGATTTTTGAAGGTGGTGAAAGTAATCTGTGTGATACCATAATGGTGGATACATGACACTCACTAGATAGTTGTTAAAACCCATAGAACTTTACAACATCAAGAGTGAACCTTAATGTATGCAAATAGAAGGAGTCGTGTAGGAATTCAGGAGATCCCAGGATGGAATATAAAATGCAGCTGAAAAACCTCTAAGTAAATTACAAACGTGGAGGGAAACCCTGATAAAGAAGATGGGGAGGAAAGGTGCTGACCTCAGTACATTTTAAGAAGAGTAGACCCAATGCCCAGCCTTTAGCGATTCCGGGGATGGCCCAGATGCTGTGCAGAAGGTAGGTCACACCCACCTCCAGCGCTTTCAGGAAGTCTTTCCAGCTCCCTGGAAAGGAGCCTTAGCCTTATAAGTTAGCCAGTTACGCTTGGGGTCCCCCGAGTCCTTTGCCCAGACAGTAGGCACATCTTAAGTGTTGGTGCAAACTAGGGAGAGTCGTCCAGACAGGGCTACCCTAAGCTATGCAGGAGTCCCGGGATTTCTCCCTCAGGTCCCACAACAACTTAGGGTGGCCATTGGCACCAGCAGACGGCCCTGGCAGCCAAGCGTAAGCGTGTCAACAGCCCATGATGCCTTTCGAGGCCATGCACGCCATTCTGTGAGTTTAATTAGTATGCCAAGGGCAGTGGAGAGGCCCATCATCACTGCCTGTCACTGAGCCACGCTGCTTGTCTCACCAATTATTTTGAACGTACCTGGAATTTGTTCTAATCAAGTGTGGTAAGATGACAGACATGCAGGCAACTAACTGCCTCAAGAGAAGAGTTGATTACTTATGAGTTCCAAGCGGGTGGGGGGCATGCCATATCATGCAGGGGCCAGAAGGGGAAGCACCAGGGTCAGTGGGGATCAGAAGAAGTGAGAGGAAATCATAGACAAGCATCTTTATTCTGGAAGTTGTGAGCGGTGGGCATCCTCTGTCGGGCAGGAAGCAAAATGCAGATGTTGGGATTTGCCATCGGAAGGGTTGAGATGTGATTTCTGTGGCCTGAAACACCACAGAGACCGGGGCGACGTAACCAATTTTGACTCCGGACTTCAAGATGCCAAATGATCAATGACAGGCGATCAAGGCTGATTATCACAATGGGATCCTGAAGCAAAAAAAAGGGGGGGGGGGGGCATTAGATTAAAAAGTAAGGAAATCTAAATTAGGTAATTACAATGTAGCAATTCATTCACGAGTTGTGACAAATGTACCACACTGAAGTAGGGTGTTAATTCTGGGGGAAATTGGGTTATGAAGTATATGGGAACCCTCTGCACTATATAACTTTTTTGCAAATCTGCAACTTTTCCAAAGTGAAAGTTTATTTCATAAAACTGGCTTGGAGAACAATCTGTACATTGAGCATTTGATTGTTTCTGGCCCAGTGCTGAGGGCAGATCAAGAGAAGGAAAAATGCTAGCCCTGCTCTTAAGAAAATCCCAGTTTAATGGCGGTTGTAGATGCAAAACCACCAAAGGGTCTTACACAGTGACAAGCCCTATGCCACAAGATACTTGAGACATGTTTGGGGGTCCTGGGGAGGACTTCTCAGCAGAGCCAACATTTAAAGAGCGTCTTAAAGGGTGAGGAACAATCTGAGAAGACGCAGAGGAGAAAGGGCATGAGAATACATCTCAAGGCATATATAAAAAGGCAGAAAGTCATGGTGTTTGGGCAGGGCATGGAGCCCCTATTGGGAGTGGTAGGAGGTGTGTCCAAAAAGGAGTATTAGTCCTTAAGAAGCACTTAATACACATTTGCTGATTAACTGAATGGATGAGTGACCAGAAGCTGAAAGGTCCTGTGTGATTTCTAGGATCTAGATTTTACTGTCTAGGCAACAGGGATCCACCTCAGGTTTCAAGAGGGGGCATAACCCGACATGTTGGTAATTAGACTCTTGCCAGTCCAAGTTTGGTTCATGGACCACGTGGTTCATCCTGCATCAGCATCACGTGAGTGTTTGCAAGAGCCAGAGAATCTGAGGTGAGACCTCAGACATCCTGAATCAGAATCCGCATTTCATCAAGGTCCCCGCGTGATTCGTTTGCATGTTTAAATTCCGGAAGAGTTGCTTCAGAAAAATCACTTTTTGGTAGTGTAAAAAGTAGTCTTGTGTGTGTGTGTGTGTGTGTTGTTTGTGTTCTGTTGTGTTTTGCTCCACACTATAAAAGAAAGAAAGGGAGGGAGGGAGAGAGGAAAAGTGAGGGAACGGGAGGAAGGAGGGAGGGATGGAAAGAAGGAAGAAACAGTAACTCACATAAAAGATGGGACACCTGGGTGGCTCAGTCGGTTAAGCATCTGCCTTGGGCTCAGGTCATGAGCCAGGGTCCTGGGATAGAGTCCCACATTGGGCTCCCTGCTCAGTGGGAAGTCTGCTTCTCCCTCCGCCTGCCGTTCCCTGCCTCCCCCCCACCGACTCACGTGTTCTCTCTCTCTCTCTGATAAATAAATAAATAAAATGTCTGACAAATAAATAAAATCATTAAAAACAAAAAAGATGTGGACCAGCGCCCTTCTCCCTAACTGCTTTCTTCCACCTAAGTCCTGAGTCAAGAAGCAGCGTCTCTAACTGGAAGACTTCCCATCCAGCTTCCAGAGGAGGGCTTTGGACAGCCTTCTCGGGACCTGGGGATGGAGGATGAGAGGGTGGACCACTGGTGGCAGATCGACGGGCAACCATGGAACCTTATCCCCTCTGCAAGCAGAGGAAACACGTACTGCATTTCCAGGAAAGTGGCTGCTGGGATCACTCGCTTCGTGTGGCCAGAGCAGATGATAGGATGGCCGGGTAAAAATGTCCCCGGCTCTCGCTAGCACACTGCTGTGTGAGGCCCCATCCCACCCCTCTGTCCCTCGCTACATGCTGGCCCAGGGCAGCCCAAGTCTGGATTCCGGCCAAGAAAGAAAGTGGGAATGTCCCACTCTGCACACAGGCTGGTGCATCGAGTGACCCACTTCCGCTACCTGGTCTGCATCGCCTGTGCTGCTGGGGCCGTCCTTCTCCAAGGGACACTCATGGTGACCTACTGTATTTACCCACAAACGCTGAATTTCCTTCTGATGAGTTACACATGATAATGGTATCCTTATGTCTTGGACTTTCATTTGAGTTGAAAGACCCAACAGAGACTTGCTGGTCTGATGAGCCCGTAGGAAAGAGGGAGAGGTGATCAGGGAGGGAGACGGGGTGCTTTGGAGTCCTCTGGGAAAAGAATCTCTGTGGCTTTGGCCTCACCGCAGCCTCATTTTCCCAGGAGGGGCTGAGTCTTGCTCACAAGTCCGTTCAGCCCTAAGTTCAGTGATTATTCGGGGGAATACAGGCAGGGCTGGATTTGGGGTTTTGTTTGCTCCCTCGCCTTCCTCATCGGGCTGCTGAGAACAGAGTCCATTCTCCAATAAAGCCTGGTGGTTGCTCCACGGCTCTGTGCTGGGCATGTTCGCACAGTGTTTTTGCTTGAAGCCCCTCATAAGCACACCGTAAGCTGATGCACTTGTTCCTAGTTTATAGACGGGGACATCAATACTAGCAACATAGTTGGGATTCTGTCCAAGACCGTGCTCTTCCCTCTGCATGGCTAGTGACAATATTAATTCGAGGTCAAAATCCTTTCGGAGCCGCCAGCAGGGACCAGGATGGGGAGGGGAAGGGGCAGGATGGCAGCGTCCAGCTGTGACACCAGAGCTGAGTCCCGCTGAGCAGAACAGCTGTAGCTGGAGATCTTCAGTGACCACCCCCAGGATGGAGTCGGGGGAGGGAGGGGCCTTCTGAGATGATCCCCGAGGGACCCCACCCACGGGAGACCCCAATTCCCTTCTCTACTTGATTATATCTTACTCAACCTTTAAAACCCAGCTCCAAGGACTCTCCCGGAGGCGTTCTTTTCTAGAAATGGGTCATCTTCCTCCGAACTCCTGGCGCTCCCAGAGCTCTTAACCTTTATTACACACATTATTTTCCATCTTGTACTTGGGCTGGCTGTGGTCCATTTGGCCCAATTAATTTTTCTAGACCACAGCCACCTGTCTTGTGTTCCTTCGTCCTCTTTTACCTCCAACACCTCCTTTTAGATCAAGAGAACTCTCCAGAGTCCTCCCTGCAACCTAGCCTTCACCCATTACTGACAGGGTCATCTGGGTTTGAGAGAGTGACTGCATGCCTAATGAAGAAGGCAAGAGGGAGAGGTGATCAGGGAGGGAGACGGGGTGCTTTGGAGTCCTCTGGGAAAAGAATCCCTGTGGCTTTGGCCTCACCGCAGCCTCATTTTCCCAGGAGGGGTTGAGTCTTGCTCACAGTGGGTGAGCCAAGAGAAGGAGGGAGGGAGACAGCCCGTGCAGAAACATCAGTCCATCAGTTCCACAGGGAAAAAATGCCCTTGACAGGGGCAGTGTGTGCTGGGGGTTCCCCCACCCTGGGTATGTGTTGTTCCAGCTGCGTTCCCAGGAATTAGAGGCAGAGAAGGCAGGGGATGAGACTCATTGCAGAGGCTGGTGGGTGAAGGGACAGGAAGGGGGGGGCGGGGGCGGAGACAAAACCTCGCTGGCTGGCTAATGAAAGACTTCGGTAGCCGGCCTCCACCAGCTCAAGCAGATTATCGCTGCTGACTCAGCTCCCTGCCAAGGCCAGACACACACTCCCTTTTTTCCTGCTTGATTTGCCTAATGGAAGCTGACAGTGAAGTTCAACCCTGATTGTCAGATTTCAGTAGGAACCTCAAGGGGGGGTGAGGAAGGCAGACATTTGAGGAATAAAAATAGCTGACATAATGAGATCCTTTATTTAGCTGAACCACTTTTTAATGACTCACCTCTCCCTCCCTCTTCTCTCTTTTTTCTCTCTTTCTCTCTCACATACACACACTGTTGTGTGCACAAATTTCTGATTTTCACTTAGAGCTTGCCTAGAGCCCGTAGGAAAGAGGCCATCTGTCCTGGACCGTAGGGGTCTGCGAAGGGGGTTGTGATTGAAAGGCGAAGCTGGGAGAGGTTTGTCCACATCCCTCCGACCAGCCTTCCCGCTCCCCAGTCTCTTTCAATGATCCCTTTCCCAAAACGTGACCCAAGACATTGGTCTGGCCAGCAAAACCCAACACATGGACAGGCACTCATGACTTTGGCTGGTTCCTTGCCCGTCTGTGCCTCTGGTTCTATAAATTGAGGGCTGGAAGTTTGGGTTCACTTCTCAAAACCTGAGCTCCTCATCGGAAAAACCAGGCTGATGCCTTGTGAGGAGGAAGAAGATGGCACAGGGAAGCCTCTAGATATCCCGTGTCACACTGTGTCTGGGCAAGAACGTCAGCCCCTTTGCTCCTCTGAAGGGTAATCTTCTGTGACTTCATAGGAAGTCACAGAAGATTTGATTGTTAGGATTTTGCACAGCAAAACAACCCTGGCCAACCTGCCCCCTCTCCCTTCCCCCTCCTACAAAAGAATAATCTTCATACACATTTACATTTGTTGTTGTGCAACGGTCTATAAATCCATGCTCTACTCATTGCCATGCAAAGCAACAAAATCACCCATTTTTTCAAGGGTCTCTAGTGATTATTTAAATTAATACAAAAATTTAACTGCTTTCATGAGGCTGGCGTGATTTTTTATCAATTGCCAGCTTCCCATTGTCAGTAGACTGTTAACTTTGAAGATGTAACAAAATAGTACCATCCATGGAAGAAGGATTCCCCAACTTCTGCTGAAGACAAAGAAATGTTCCATCCGCTCCATGACCAAGTGGCTAGAAAAGTGGCCAGTGAGGGGCTGGGAACAAGAGAGAAGCAGCAAGAGAAATCTGGAATCACTGAAGCAAGCAGGACTCTACCAGCTCCTCACCTGCCAGGCTCATTCACTTCTGCTCAATACCTGTCACCGGCTTCTCCTTTCTCCCTGTCAGGGGGACAAACTGACCATCACCAACTTGCCCACTGAGACTCCAGAGGAATCCAAATGAAATAAAAAGTATGCCTATTCAAAGGGAAGGGGCATGGGAGTGGGTCACTGTCATTAGTGGTTGAGAGATCTCAAGACATTGAACTAAGACGAAAGCCAGGGAACCGTGTATTGATGGATAAAACGGGAAGAGCCTTGGCCCAGAATATGCTAATGAAGGCATGCAGTGTTGGAGAAGGAGGTCTTCTGAGAAGAGCTCAGGACAGACCCCAGACTAGAGGTCTGGGAGAATAGAGGCTTTCAGGGAGAGGAGAGCAGAAGCAAAGAACTTAATTGAACATTTCTTTGTCTTCAGAATGCCTATGCCATGAACCCTTCCCTCTATATTTGTCCTTATGGAATGGAAATGAGGGACTTTCTAGGGTGGAAGCCAGGAAGCAGATGGATTGAAATTGAAAAGGGAGTTTGGGAGGATCCAGGAAGTGAAACTGGGGGCTGTAATAGGTAGAATCATTGAGAAACTGGATAATTCTGAGGATATGGGTGAGACAGTATTGTTTTATCAACAGATAAGAAGGAAGGAGGGAGGGAGGGAGGAATTCCAAGGCGGGGGAAAGAAACTCAGGAACCAAGTACAAAGTGAAATAAAATAGGAATGTTTCTAAGTCATTAATAGAGTATTCAAAAAAAGGAGAGAGAAATTCTACTTCATCTACCCTTTTGAAACATTTTTCTCTGGAGTGGGCATCATTCCCAAGAAGGAAATGTAATCCTAGTATACAGTATGGTTCTGCAGACAAAAGATTTTACATAGTTATGTTAGGGTGAATTGTTTTTCAAGTTTTAGAATTAATCTATAGAAAAAGGAAGCAAGTCCTCATTTTGGTTATGGAACACCATGATTGTGTTTTTTATCTTGATCACATAAATGTGACGTGAAGCTGACAGAGGTCTGAGAACGGAGGTAGGGATGGAGGAAGGAGAAGAAGGAGTTAAAAGGCTGAAAAGACTAAAAGTCCACTTTGATGGCATGAAGTCAGGCATCCGCTAATGTTTATGCAAGAAGAATTAGAAATTTAAATATAGTATTTAAAATTGTCAGCATAATTGTGAAAAAAAATCCAAATCATAAATATCAAACATCAGGACTGAAGAGGTTCCCTGTTGTATTCCACATCGAGTAAATATAGTGACGCTGGAGGGAGGAGGGAAGTAGAGTAAGTGACCGACAAGTTCTTCCTTTCTATTATCAGGTCCGTGTATCTGCTTTACCATCGATAAATTAGGAAACATTGCTATAAGCGCGTTATTTGGAAGAGTGACAAAGCCAAGAGGAGTCGAAAGTTCTATCTTCTGTGCTTAAGGATGGGGATTAGAGGAGAAGCCTGTTTCCTTTCTGTCCAAGAACTTTGAACTATCTGGGGTGCCCGAGTGGCTCAGTTGGGTTAAGATTCTGCCTTTGGCTCAGATCATGATCCCAGGGTCCTGGGATTGAGTCCCACATGGGGCTCCCTGCTCTCTGTGCTCTCTCTCTCTCCATCTCTCTCCCTGACAAATAAATAAAAAAATCTTAAAAAAATAACTTTTGAAATATTTGATTTTTTTACATATGCATCTAATATTGTGATTAAAATGTAAATGAAAAAAAATTAAAAGATCATTCTAGCAAATGAAAAAAAAATCAAGAACTACCATTCTCTCCTGGGAAATTGTGACTCACCTCAAGATAACAGATTTATTGGCTTCAGACCAAATGTGAGAATCTTAAATTTTGCACATGACTTGAATTTTTGTAAACTCAGAAAAAACGCAGCAGTGACTCTCATGCTTTACTTCTAGCTTCTGTCTCACTGTATGTGTGAGTCACATACTTTTCTGAAGACCTCAAAAGTCTAAGGTACCATGAAGCTAGCTTATCAAATAACCCTTTGTTTCGTCTCCCTCATAAAGCATCTCCCGAGCCCATCACTTTAGAGAAATTCATTGTCCTGTTTTGGGGCTTTTGCCAAGTCTGCTGGGGACCTTCAGATAGCATATCAGTTCATCTTGTCCAGAGGCTTCCCATTCTGCCTTTCAATTCCCCTCCTTCCTGCTCCCTGAAATTGTCCCCTACTGGCCATTCTCATCTGCTGCGGTCATTGGCAAGTCCGTCTTGAATTCTCTGTCTTACTTTTACTTCTTCTGGGACCTGTCAAGTAGTGCCCTTTAAAACTACATTGATGGCAAAGAAGGAAACCAGCTGGGAACTCAAGTAATAGTTTACCCCTTGCTAGTAGTTGATTGTATGGGAAAAGAGTATTCATAGTCTGGAGAACCAACATCTATTGAACACTCTCAGCACTATGGTGGATGGTCCATGGGAATGATCCACTGAATTCCCACAGGCAGCTCATGACAAATGTATTGTTCCTCTCTATTACAGATAAGAAACTGAATTTCATCCTAAGTGAGGCACCTGCCCTGGTCACACTGTTATTACGGGGCAGTGTCACATTTGAATTTAGGTCTATAAGGCTTCCTGTGCCTTTTAAAAATCTAAATCCGAGCATAATTTCATTGTGGGTAGCTTTCCATGTAAGACAACTTACAATGAGTAACAAAATGGGCATCAGTATGGCTGTATTCTAACCAGCTGGCTTATAGGCAATCAGGAACTTGGAGCTGGTGCCATATGTTGGCATCAGGAAACAATCAGCAGGATTAAGGATCCAGGGATATTGGCTTTCATCTTGGTCCTAAGACCAATTAGCTCTTTGGACTTGAATTTTCTCATTTATAAAATAGAGCATTTTTACTGGATGATCATTAAGCTCTCCTCCAACCCTGAAGAATCTGTATACTTGAGAAATAAGGCTCATTAAAGTTATTGTCTAATTCAGATATCTTGCAAATCACTGTGGTGAATGAGGTGGAAAATGGATTTAAGGTTAAACAGTAAGATAATAATTGAACTAGAAATAAAATCCTCATGTTCTAACACTTAACTTGTTACTGTCCAGCATGGAATGGAGTTAAAGTACCATAGTGTATTTGTCAGCTCAGGCTGCCATGACAGGAAAAAAACAAAAAACAAAAAACAAAAAAACACAGATTGAGCGTTGTAAGCAACAGAAATGTATTTCTCACAGTTCTGGAGGCTGAGAGACCTAAGAGCACAGTGCCAATAAGGTAAGTGGCAGCCTAAGACTTCTGTTAGCTTGTAGGTGACCATCATCTCCCTGTGAGCCCATGTGATCTCTTCTTTGTGCAGGTGCAAAAAGAAAGGGACAGAGACAGAGAGAGGGAGGGAAGGAAGGAGGAAGGGAGAGAGAGAGAGAGGGTGTCATCTGTGTTCTCTTCTTTCAATGACACTAATTCTAAACCTGTGGGATCAGGGTCCCACCCTTATGACCTCATATAACCTTAATTACTTCCTTAGGGGTCCCATCTACAAAGAGAGCCACAGGACAGGGGAGGAGTTAGGGCTTTAACATATAAATGGTAGGGAGACAGGAACATTAAGTCCAGAGCAGGTAGAAGCAGGAAACAATGGCCCTAGGGCATGAGATTTGAATTGCCAAATTATTTCCCCCAAGGAGAGTAAAGGAAATACCCCAGTAAAAGCCACAAATTGGAAATAATGCAGAGCAGTGCTTTCTCAAACTTGAGCATGCCTATGAATCACCTGGAGAGCCTGTTTAGATGGATAGTTTAGCTGTGAATTTGGATCTCAAATTACCTGTGAACAGAACAAAAAGGAAAACATGCTGGTTATGTACCTTTCATTGTCCATAAGGAAATTTGATATAGATCCCTCAAGGGGAACCAAGATTTTGCCATCGGTTAATTCTAAAATAAATTTATCATCTCTGTGATAATGAGAAATAAGTGGATAATGCTTGGAACCAAATCCTGGCAGTAAGTAGTAAAGCTATTTCTCACAGCATCTCTCAATAAAAGTTGAAGCTATAATGTCAAAACCACTCAATGAAATCATTATTCTGGGATTATGGATCATACACTATTTCAAAATAAATGTAATTTTGTTTCTTCCAAATGCATAAAGTAATTAAAATTGGGTCAACAAAACATTGTCTAACAAAAATCCTTGGGGGACCTGCTTTAATGAATGGATAACACATCTGTGATAAGCATAAGAAGAAGAAGAAGAAGAAGAAGAAGAAGAAGAAGAAGAAGAAGAAGAAGAAGAAGAAGAAGAAGAAGAAGAGGAGGAGGAGGAGGAGGAGGAGGAGGAGGAGGAGGAGGAGGAGGAGGAGGAGGAGGAGGAGGAGGAGGAGGAGGAGGAGATACTTCTGTAAAGCTTGAAGAGTTGTTTGTCTCCTACATAGTTTAATCATTCTCCTGGGGCTTGTGTTTATATAATTAATTTGCTTAGAAACACTTTTTTTGTTTTGTTTTGTTGGCCAATAGATTTTATCTAGAAATAGGGATGTTATTGAGAGAAGACAGGCTGTATGTATCAGATTCAGAAACCCTATGTTCCGTAGCTTTTATATCTATTTTATGCAACTGGCCTCCGATGCCCATCTTTATGCTGTGGCCCAAGGCCTGGTTGATAAAGTGTCTCTAAGAGTTCACTCAAACATAAGTAAGATAACATTGCATTGGGTAGGGCGTAGTTTTCTGGTCCCAACACTTATCCGTAATAACTTCAGTTAAAAATGTCTCCAGACAAGTATTTTGTGCTAGCCTGGACACTGCATATCTCATCTCTTTTCTGAGCCAATGGAGATGTGCAGATAGGAGGCAAAAAACAAAGAGAAAACAATAACAAAATTTCACTGTGTTTGATTTATGGATTTGTTCCACTCTGGGAGTCTCAAGAGGCATTCTTTTTGATAAGGGCCCTAACTGATTAGAAAGTAATGAACTATGGAAAAGAATCCAAAGATCCTGAGATTAGATCTCCACTGAAGCTGGTAGGACTTGTGTGAAATGTCCTCTTGCTGTCAGCTACACAAAATGTGGTTGCCTCCCTCTTGTCATGTTCTTTACCTCCTAGGAGCCAGCACAGGGAGCTGAAGACACCAATCAAAAGAGCAGGCACGCCTTTGTGCTTGCCAGTTACGATACCTGTCTTAAGTAATGTTGCCAATATTAAGCCAAGGGACTGGGGTGTATGGTATTACCACCTTCCCAGGAGCAATACTTATATTTCCTATACTTCTGCTAAGTGACTAAATCTAATCTAGTCACTGAGATCAAAAGTATTCCCAGGTTACATTTGCCTCCCCTTGGGGCAGATTGGCCATAAAGATTTCTGATGGGTGGGCACCTGGGTGCCTCAGTCGTTAAGCGTCTGCCTTCGGCTCAGGTCATGATCCTGGGGTCCTGGGATCGAGTCCCGCATCGGGCTCCCTGCTCCATGGGGAGCCTCTCTCTCTCTGTCTCTCTGTGTCTCATGAATAAATAAATAAAATCCTAAAAAAAAAAAAAAAAAAGATTTCTGATGGGCTCCAAAACACACAAAATCACATTGTCTATCTTTTTTTTTTTTTTTTTCACACTGTCTGTCTTTACATCATGACTGTCTTGTTAGGTCACATCAGCGGAAATCCAGCTCAGAATCAGTCACCCCCGATTGATTGATAGTCATATATCAATCACCCCTAACTTCACCAGTTGCTCCATAGACAGGGCTATACTTTGGATCTGTGCTCTTCTATCTACCTGGCAAGACAGCTTTTCATCCATCCAATTATTCAAAAAGGTTCAACTTCATACTGAGTGAAATAGAAACTAAACCTCATCTTATTTGTTCTAATTCTTTATCCTACAGTATTTATATTGAAAAAATAGGCAGAATGCAGAGATAGTTCTAGTTTTTAGGGGCCTGTGGGGCCAAACCCAGCAACACTTTTCATTTCAGTATCATTGATAAACCTCTAGGCAGACTCAGGGAGAGGGAGAGTGAGGAGGGAAAGGGGGATGAAGGGAGTAGAGGGAGGAAGAAAGGAACGTAACAGAGAGGGAAAGCCAAATTAACCACACCACAAATAAAAGAGATAATATCACTACAGATGCTACAGATAATAAGAGGGTATGTCAATAATTTCAGCAATTTAGGTTAGGGGCAATTCTCCAAAAAGCACTCAAGAATAAATAGATAACCTGAAGAGTCTTGTATCTATTATAGAAATGGAATTTGTAGTTTAAATCCTCCACACAAAGAAAACCCCTGGCCCAGATTGCAGCACTGGTAAATTCTTCCAAAAATTAAGGAGGAGATAATTCTAATTCAACACAAACTCTTCTAGAAAATTGAGGAGGGGGGAATGCCTCCCCATCCATTTGATGAGGATGGCATTATACTTACTTCAAATCCAGACAAAGACATCCCAAGAAAAGAAAGCTACATACCAATATCCCTTATGAACGTTGATGCAAAAATTCGAAACCAAATTTTAGCAAATTAAATTTAAAAATAAAAGTAATAAGACATCATGAGCAAGTGAAGTTTATCTCAATAGTACAGTTTTGGTTTAACATTAGTAAAGCAATCAAGATCAATCCACTGTATCAACAGAGAAAAAAGGAAACTCATCTGAACATCTAAATAGATGGTTGGGGGAAGCATTTAAAATATACAACTTATTCCACACTTAAACAACCTTTGAGATAAAACATAAAAGACTCTTAATCATAGGAAACAAGGGTTGCTGGGGGTGGTGGGGTAGGGGGATGGGGTAAGTGGGTGATGGGCATTAAGGAGGGTACATGATGTAATGGACCACTGGGTGTTATATAAGACTGAGGAATCGCTGACCTCTCCCTCTGAAACTAATAATACACTATATGTTAATTAATTGAATTTAAATTGAAAAATAAAATAAAATAAACAAACCTCTTAGCAATGTAGGAATAGAAGAGAACTTTCTCAATCAGATAAAAGGCCTTTGAAAGGAGAACAGACAAGGATATCTTCTCTCATTACTTACACACTATATGTATTTGGGGTTGTAGCTGGTGCAATCAGGTGGGGAAAAAAAAAAAAAAAAACATTTTAAAAATGCATCCAGATTGGAAGGCAGAAGTTACAACAGTCTTTATTCTCAGACAGCATGATAATCTATATAGAAAATCCAATGGAATCTACAAAAAATGCTACTAGATCTAGAAAGTGCAAAGTTGCAGGATCTAAGATCAAAATATGAAGATAAACTGCATTTCTATGTGAGCCATCAGAAATTGAAATTAAAGAAACAATAACATCTAAAATAGCATCAAAGTATGAAATAATTAGGAATATATCACACCAAGTGTGCAAGGCCTGTACGTTGACAGCTACAAAATATTGCCATGAGAATTTAAAGAGGAAACAGATAAATGGAGAGTTATATCAGATAAAATATAAAGCTATAAAACTTTTAGAACAAAACATAAAAAAAAAATTCTTAATTTTTCACCCCATATCTTAGGACACTAAAAGCATGATCCATTAAAAGAAAAAAAAATAGACAAACTGGACTTCATAAAAACTGAAACCTTCTGCTCTTCCAAAGACACCAATGAAAATGTAAAGGCAAGCCATGAACTAGGGAAAATACTTGCCAATCAAACATGTAATAATATATTATATATAATATATTACTATTAATATATAATGTTAATATAAAATAATATAATAAAAATAAAAATATATTATATATTATATAATATACATATTATATATACTACACATATAGTATATATAGTAATATATATGTTAAATAGCATTAGCCACTAGGGAAATATACGTTAAACCATGATAAGATCCTATTACATTGGTGAAAATAAAAAAAATACTGACAATGTCAAGTGCTGAGGAGAACGTTGAGCAATGGGAACTCTCATACCCTGCTGGCGGGAATGTAAAACGGAAAAACTACATTGGAAAGCAGTTTGACAGTTTCTTTAAAAGTCAAACATACATTTACCATATGAGCCAGCCAGTCCACTCCCAGGTATGAACCCAAGAGAAGTAAAAGTATGTGTCCTTTCAAACACTTACACATGAAGATGCTGAGCAGCTTTATTTGTAATAGTTCAATGCTGGAAACAACCCACACACCCACTCAGAGGCGAGTGAATAAATAGAAGGTGGTGCATCCTCATAGTGGAATACTACACAGCAATAAACAAGAATGAGCTACTGGGAAGGCGACATCATGGATAAATCAAAATAAGTGTGTTGAGTGAATCATGGTAGATGCAACAAGAGTAAAACTACCCAATAGTGAAAACATCACACCAATCAACTTGCATTGTCCACACTTGCAAGGACTGAGACTATTCCATTCTGAGTTGACGAGTGGTTTTTTTGAGGTTTTTATTATTATTCCAGTTAGTTAACACACAATGTTATATTAGTTTCAGGTTTTCAATACAGTGATTCAACAATTCCATACAACACCAGGTGCTCATCACGACAGGTGGGCTCCTTAATGCCCGTCACTTATTTCACCCATCCCCCACCCCCCACCCCTCTGGTTACCATCAGTGTGTTCTCCATAGTTAAAGAGTCTGAGCTAATGAGTGTTTAAAAAACAAAGAAGCTAAATTTGTGTTAATCTGGAAAGCCATCCACCCAGCTCTGACCCTTTGAACCAGCCGGATGAGTCCATGCATTCTAGCTCCTGCCCGGTGATCAAGCTGAAACTCCCAAAGCTGCAAAGCCACTCATGGCTGCTGCATGGACTGGGCCTCCCTTTCCGTCGCCCTACTCTCCCCCAAACCCTATTGCCACCGCCTTCCACTCTGAGCTCCTGGAGTTGCAGCCCTGTCTTCCCTCTGGCTTCTGGCTCTGAAATTTGCTTTTGCCCTTGGTTTCTCTCAGCATGGGATGCAAACAAACCTCAACCCATCTGAGCTGGCTTACCTCTCTGCCTCCCTTGTGACCAGGTTCCTGATCCTGACCCTTACCATGCAGAGAAAGCCGGCACTGGGTCTCCCGTGATATTAGGCGGATAATTAGTTATGAGTGTGTGCACGTTTCATCTAAGTTTGTCTTGTCTATCAGGTTATGTGAAATATATATGTTCATATTCATGCCTTTAACACAAAAGTCCCTATCTCTGGGGGGTAATGTGCCATTTTATCAGTAGTTTTCCATCAAGTGAAGATCATAACATCCTAATATTCTCAGCTCTGTTCCTCAGTTCCCCAGGGAATCCCCTTTCTCAGGTATTAATCTTGGCAGCCGTGCTCATTAATATGATAAGGCTCTCTGGTTTTAAACAGCTCTTCAGACCCAAACAGGCCATAATTGAATGGAAGATTTAATTGTTTTTTCTCAGCAAACAATCAGGCCAGGAGAGCAAGGACACTGCAGACAGAACACCACCGTTCGACTCCGGAATGAAAGGTGTGTGTTCCATTCACTAATAGGCAGAAATGTCACTGGATTTCAGACAGTATGACTCGGGGCTCAGTTCGGAGGAGAGCACTCTTGAATGCTCCCTTCTGGCCGGCAGACAGCTCAGCTGCGTGGCTCTCTCTTCCCCTGTCACTCCTGTTGATTTGCCTTCAATGTGGTCATTCAGAAGGAAAGAAAAGGCCACTGTTTGCCATTTCAGGCCCAGAGATTTCACTGTGACCTCCATCCAGGGGCAACTTTCAGCTGCACGGCTCAGCCTGGAGGCTCCGGCAAATGGGCAACACACCATGCACCTGAGTGTCATCTTTTGTTCACATTAAGTAAGATCATCTCACAGAGAGATAATAACTGCTTCCCTCTCCCCCCCAGAAAAAAAAAAATCCTACAGCCAGGGGCATGGGTCTGATGCATCAGTG